>NC_091950.1:86509917-87242417 GCF_031021105.1 Erythrolamprus reginae
GACATTTTCCTCCCCGCACCGCATGCAAGCACCATCCATAGAAAAAGATAAGGCAGGCAGCGGGCAGGGAAGCGTTCCGGCCATAAGCAGCAAAGCCGGTGCTTATGGCAGGGGGGCAGCAGGCAGGGAAGTGCTCCGGTTGTGAACAGCAATGCCAGTGCTCATGGCAGGGGGTGGTGGGCGGGGAAATGCTCTGTCCGTGAGCAGCAAAGCCAGTGCTCATGGCGGGGGGGCCATGGGGGGTAAAGCGCTCCAGCCACCAGCAGCAAAGCCGCAGCTCGCAGCAGGAGAGGCAGCAGGCGGGCAAACGGGGAGGGCAGGTGGGGGAGATTACTTACCTGCAGGCTGCTTCTCACTACTTTCAGCTACTTTGCTTCTGCGCATTAGCAGAAGCAAAAAGCCAGGAATTGTGTGTCCTCACGTGAACTTCTGTGCTGAAGCATGCAACATGCACGCACGTTGTGCAAGTGTGTGCACTCCCAGCACCATTCCGGTGGCACCGGGAATGGTAGCCCGTCGCTGGTCAGACCTCATAATAATTTAATTGCTGGCATAAGCAGCACATGTATTTAATTTGTCCTGGATTTCCCCAGGCAGAATTCTCAGATATTTTATTTATGTTTCAAGGAAATGCTTAAGTAAGGAGCTGTTGGAACTTCTGAGGTTGTTTCAACCCAACAACTACAGCCCACAAGGTTTGCAATTCAGGAAATCATGTCTCTGTATGAACCCTTTGCCCTTTGTCATTGGTCCATCAGCCAAGATTGTATGCTGATTAAAATGCTTGGCTTGTGCCAAGGAGTTCTAGGTTTATCCTTGTGGAAAATCATTGGATAGACCATCACTTTAGAAGATTGCTCAGAAGGCAAGAGGAGTGGCATAGTAAAAGGTATTAGTGTATTGACTTAGCCTCTTTGGGGTGTGATGTCACTTTATTTATTTATTTATTATTTATTTATTATTTAGATTTGTATGCCGCCCCTCTCCGTGAGGGCAGTATAAAGGCAAAGGATCTTGGGAAATTGGGTGTCGAGTTTCAATGTCGTTCAATGGAAGAGATGTGGGGTGTGATTGAACAAGGCTTTAAAACCATTATTTTTGTCTCAATAAAATTCATTCTCTGCTGGATGCTTGTTGCCAGGACTCCAGTGAGCAAAATTCATATGTTTAAATGATAAATGGACTTTGTTATCTAAGGCAGTGTTTCCCAACCTTGGCAACTTGAAGGTATCTGGACTTCAACTCCCAGAATTCCCCAGCCAGCATTCGCTGGCTTGGGAATTCTGGGAATTGAAGTCCAGATACCTTCAAGTTGCCAAGGTTGGGAAACACTGATCTAAGGAATGCTGATTAGTGCTGAGTTTTGCGCCTTTCCCGGACATTGTTTACATTTAGCTCCAAAGAGAAATAACTCCTTTTTCCTGGCCTTTTAAAATCTGCTTTTCGTTATGTGTCTTTATATCAATAAAAGGTATGATTTATTCATAAAATAAAGGATTTTTGAGTCAGGAGTTTCGCTCCAAGGGCTGTGCACAGAACACTGTATATAATCACAGAATCATTGATGGAGACCCATCCTTTGCGAAAGAGAGCCGGGGTGAATATTGTAATAATAAAGGAAGGCTGAAGGGAGATGGGAGGTACAATTGCCAAGATGCCCACATACTCCATGCCAGGATATCAGGCAGAGGCATGCAAAATCAGGCAAGTTCTATCCAATATCTAATGTTACCCTATCCATATTTTCCATGCAGACAGAGAATCTTTTTTATGTTATGAATTCTTAAGAGTCTAGGACGTACTTACATATTTTCCAGACTAAATTCTACTTCCAGATTTTCTTGAATCTATGAAAAGAATAATGCATTATTTCATTATGACATATATGGAATTATCTCCAGAAAATGCAATTACATAAACTCTTGTAACATGCAATGATATATTAACTTCTTGTAATAGGATATCTTTTCTTTCACAGCTACCACATTCCAGATTTAAGAATGAACAGTATCTAGTAGTTAAGTTAAATAAACTGGTGGCCCTTTTAATATTCTTTCTACTGTCCTGCGTCTTCATTTCATTATGTGGGTATTGTACTCATTTTAGCAGGATGATCCTATCTGATTCCTGCTATCACTTACCCCAGAATTAAATTTAAATATCTTGGGATATCTACAACATATTGAAGGAGTTCTAGCGAGGACATGGTGAATAGACATCCCTAAACAGCAGGGACAACATTATGGCTGAATCGGTGATAGGATACTGGAGTCAAACTGCAGAAATCACTCTGGGGAAAGGAGAGATCATGAGAGCACCCATATATAGTCTGAACAACTGCTACTCATGAATAGATGACAAGAATTAATGTTTCTGTGGACACTTCTGTGTTGTGAGGGTGTGAGCTGAGGGCTTTCATCAAACTCATAAGCTAACAATACTACAAAGGATGTTTAAATTGAACCAGACCTCATCTCTTAATCACTTTTGGAATTACCTTTTTATTGTTTCTAAAATATTGAGAATGCTCAGAATCTGTAATGAAATGATTTCTGAATTTGAACAAAAAAACTCAGAAAAAATATTTTTGAAGTAAACAGCAAAGAGGTAATTATAGCATTGGTTTTGGAAAGTTATAAACCAAGATTCCAGATAGATATGAAATAAAATTACATGGATCCTTTACAAAATTACATGAATCCTTCACATGGAAAATGCTTTTTTAAAAACCTCTAAAAATAGAAACATAAAAAGTTGGGATATTGATGTTTGTTCAGTAGAAGTAATTTGAAGTAACTAAAGATTGCATCAACTAAAGATTACATCTTTAGAGAGGAGTGGCATATAGATAGATAGATAGATAGATAGATAGATAGATAGATAGATAGATAGATAGATAGATAGATAGATAGATAGATAGATGATAGAGAGAGAGAGACAGAGACAGAGACAGAGACAGAGACAGACAGACAGACAGACAGACAGACAGAGACAGACAGACAGACAGACAGACAGACAGACAATAAATAAATAAATATACATACATACATACTGGATCCATTTAAGGATATCTGGAAACAATGGATTCAGACATTAAATATAAAATTATCTGCTATTTTAGGTAAATAGAATGTAAATGATGTTATGGAAGAGAAACAAGTTCTACTGGAAAAGACTGCAACTAATTTAAATTTGGATTTGGAAATGAAAAGTGACAATAATTATATAGACTGCTATGAAATACTGGATGTACAAAAAAATAATTGGCTGTGGCTTCAATAAGGGCATACATATAATAAACCAGCCAAGTATTGGATGAAAAAGCCTGCTAAAACATTAAAGAATTCTGTGACACAAGAGGCAAAAGAAAAAAAATGAAAAGAAACCAATTTCTATTTGAAGTTAGTAAAAACTAAAACTGTATGGGAAAAGGGAGGAGCAATATGAAGTAACAGAATAACAAATAGAAGGAACCTACCCCAAGCTCAAACAGGAACCCCTATATCATTTCAGACAAACCCCCTTCTTAAAACTCTCCAATTTTGTAGCACCCACAACTTCCAGAAGAAAATCGTTTAATTGATTAAATGTTGGTTTATTTTATCAAGAATAGATATATTATGATCTCTAATAATGAATGGACTTGTGCTACCTAGGAGTGAATGAAGAACTTTTAAATTCCAGTTTATTTTGTACTTTAAGTCTTTTTGACTAGCATTAAAGAAGATTTTCCCCCCGCTGTTATCTCTTAATGGATTTTGGTTCTCTTTGCTTAATTGTAGATAAAGGATGAGATATAGAAAAGAAAGAAGGAATTTAAAGGATTATAAGGTTTCTTGGATTAAGATTAAAATAGATAAAATGTTCTTTTTGGTAACTTTTAATGACTTTTGCTAATTAGGATAGAAGGTTTTAAAGCTTATGGTGAGAAGATGAGATATGGGATGAAGAAAGTTTTTCTTATTTTTAAAGAGAAGTTGATAAGTGGTTTAAAATGTATGTGTGTTGTGATGAGTCACTCACTTTTCTCCCTCTATTATATAGGTTTTCTTTTTATAATATTATATATTATAATATTATATATAAAATGAGTATTGTAGCTATTGTTATCTATAAAACCTGTAACCTTTAATAACATTAATATATTAAAAGGGATGTCTGCAGGTTTGTTTTCACTACACCTGAATCCAGTATAACCACAATTGGAATCAATTCACTGATGTTTGAGTATCATTTCTAATTCATTCAAACCAAAACTCGAGTCACCTGCCCTTCCTAGCCTGTTGTGCTTGAGGGGTGAGATGGGTTGGTACAGAAATTCAAATCAATTCAATTCAATTCAATTTATTAGATTTGTATGCCGCCCCTCTCTGAAGACTCAGGGCGGCTCACAACAACGATAAAAACAATATTATAATGGCACAAATCTAATATTAAAAGAAATAACTAAAACCCTATCATATTAAAACCAGACAACACATACATACCAAACATAAATTATAAGGAGCCTGGGGGAAAGGTGTCTCAACTCCCCCATGCCTGGCGGTATAGGTGGGTCTTGAGTAGTTTACAGAAGACAAGGAGGGTGGGAGCAGTTCTAATCTCCAGGGGGAGTTGGTTCCAGAGGGCCGGGGCCGCCACAGAGAAGGCTCTTCCCCGGGGCCCCACCAGACGACATTGTTTAGTCGACGGGACCCGGAGAAGGCCAACTCTGTGGGACCTTATCGGTCGCTGGGATTTGTGCGGTAGAAGGCAATTCCGGAGGTACTCTGGTCCAATGCCATGTAGGGCTTTAAAGGTCATAACCAACACTTTGAATTGTGACCGGAAATTGATCGGCAGCCAATGCAGGCCACGGAGTGTTGTAGATACATGGGCGAATCTAGGAAGTCTCACGATGGCTCTCGCGGCCACGTTCTGCACGATCTGAAGTTTCCAAACAATTTTCAAAGGTAGCCCCACGTAGAGATCATTGCAGTAATCCAACCTTGAGGTGATGAGGGCATGAGCGACTGTGAGCAATGACTCCCTGTCCAAATAGGGCCGCAACTGGTGCACCAGGTGAACCTAGGCAAATGCCCTCCTCGCCACAGCCGAAAGATGATGTTTCCATTAAATCTGTGTTCATTTCTTCCCATTCCCCCACTAGTAAAAGTCAACAGTTTTGTTGTTTCTTAATTATGTCCTTCCTTTGAGCAGCAATTCTGCCCCCTTACCTTTGGATCCAATGGAAATGTGAGGCAAATTGTTTCTCCAAGCTGAAGTTTAGCAACATCAAAGAGAACAGTGATGGGGTGGTCATCCAAAAGGCAATGGTTTTCATAATGAATGATCAGCTCCAAAATATTCTGAGAAGAGAAGGAAACTTAAATCATCAGATTTTGAATTTAGACCATCAAACCAAAAAGAGAGTAACAGAAGAGTGGTCAGACTTTTCATACATAAGAAGGTAATTTCACTTTCATTACAGAACTTCACTTATGGTTTAAGATCAAAGTATGTATTAGGACTGTAAGTCTGTCAATTCTAAGTTTGGGGAAGGAAGCATGACCTTTAAAGCCCTACATGGCATTGGACCAGAGTACCTCTGGAACCGCCTGCTACCGCACGAATCCCAGTGACCGATAAGGTCCCACAGAGTTGGCCTTGTCCTGGTCCCATCGACTAAACAATGTCATTTGGTGGGCCCCAGGGAAAGAGCCTTCTCTGTGGTGGCCCCGGCCCTCTGGAACCAACTCCCCCTGGAGATTAAAACTGCCCCCACCCTCCTTGTCTTTCGTAAACTACTCAAGACTCACTTATACCGCCAGGCATGGGGGAGTTGAGACACCTTTCCCCCAGGCTTTTTTATACTTTGTTTTATGTTTGGTATGAATGTGCTGTTTGGTTTTTTAAATAATGATAGGGTTTTATATGTTTTTTAATATTAGATTTGTTCCACTACTATATTGTTTTTATTACTGTTGAGAGCCGCCCCGAGTCTTCGGAGAGGGGCGACATACAAATCTAATAAACATAACATAACATATAGTTGATTCTTACATTATATATAAAAGTTACATTTACTCCTTGATTTATCTTTCAGTTATAATTCCACTATAGCATTTTAAATTGTCAATGGCCTCTTTGCAAAAGAATTTTATCAAGGAACTTCAGATGGCATGTATCATTATTGATGTCCAATATTCCCTATAATCTTTAAAGACAAATTTCCCATGCTGTTAGAAACTAAAGCTTCTATTCTGGCACCTTGGACATATTTTTACAATCCGACCAATCAGGTATTTACAGTAGGGGTGTCCCTCTGACCTTCCTGCCAATCAGCTTAAAGCTCTGTTGGGAGAATTGGTGCTAGACTTATGGTTGGGGATCACCACAACATGAAACGGATGTCCAAGTGCCGCCTCTATGTTGGTTGAGGCAGGCAGGATTCCCTTGGGTACCATTTGTTGGGGGTCAAGGGAAAGGGAGGGTTTTGCCTTCTCTTTCTGCTCGAGATCCCCATGTGCAATTGGTGGACCACTGTGTGACACAGAATGCTGGACTCTATGGGCTTTGGCCAGATTCAGCATGGCTCTTCTTATGTTCTTGTGTTCTTAAGAACTGTATTAAAGGATCACGGCATTAAAAAGGTTGAGAACCACTGCTAGAAAATTCCTGGAAGCTTGGCATGCAGATGAATCAGCCACATAGAGGCACGTTGGCATGTAGACAAATAGTACATGTTTATTAATTAAATGTATATGTGACACACACACCCATCTCATTATCTCTAGTAGGTAGCTCTGGTGATTTACACACCATTCAAAAGAAACAATAAAAAAGCAAAAAAAAACAAATCATGGCACTTCTTGGAAATCCAAACACCTACTTGCCAGCAATCAACACTCAGATAAGCAGGGATTAAGACCAGGAGGAACATCAGGCAAACACAAGAGCACGCAACAGATTCAAACTTAATATTAACCACTACAAACTTGACTGTAAAAAATATGACTTTAACAATCGAGTTGTCGAAGCGTGGAACTCATTACCAGACTCAATAGTATCAAACCCTAACCCCCAACATTTCTCCCTTAGACTATCCACAATTGACCTCTCCAGGTTCCTAAGAGGTCAGTAAGGGGCGTACATAAGTGCACCAGTGTGCCTTTCGTCCCTTGTCCAATTGTCTTTCCTTTATCTCATATATCATATATATTTTCTTCCTTTCATATATCTTCTCCTCTATTTTATATTTTTCTTTATATATATTACCTCATGTCTTTTCCCTTCTATGTATTGTGTATTGGACAAAATAAATAAATAAATAAATAAATAAATAAATAAATAAACAATAAAAAAACTACGAACTCAGGCAAGGCAGTGGCCCACATCCTAATCAAGGAATTACCAAGGAGAAAACTACACCCCCACCAACACAGATAGAATAAGCTATTGTACATAAGCAGAGAGAAAAACCCACTCCCCTCTGGCAATGAAGATATTATCTAGTCACGTAATGAAACATCTGCAGAAAAACAACTCAGAATTTACCAAAAGCATACTATTATTACCCAATGTCTACTAGTTTATATGGAAACATTAATATAATATTTGAATGATATGAACTCTAAGCTATGAAGAAATAAAATTATCTGTGTGCTATGGTAATTTCTGCTTAATAAAGCAAGTGAAGGATGGGTAGGGTAGGCAGGTTGCACTTGGTAATTGTAATAATTTGGTGGAGAGGAAAAAAGAGAATGTTCTTCCTTTGCACGTTTTCTTCCAACTTGCATAAAGTTGCCACAGGATTCCTAATTGTGACAACAAAGCAAACATACTTTTAAAAAGTGTGAAAAAGTGTGTCTTTTCCCCCACATCAAAAATTAAATTAACATCCCTTAGCAATAAATGCCAGTTTGAGATGTCTTTTTAACTCAGTTGTATAAGAATTGGTTTTTTGTTATGCAAAGTTTATTAAGTTTACGAATATCACAACTTTTCCTACCTGTTGTCATGAAAGGAATTTTAGCAGCCATCTAAATAAAAATGTATGTAACAAACCAGGTGACTCAACTATTTTAAGAGGACTTCAAAATAATCTCACTTGTAAATGATTAAAATCCCTAAGATAGACATATTTTCATTCAGCAATGCTATTTCTCTTTATGAAAACCTTCAAGAGCCAGCTCTTTCAACAAGCTTTGGGATGCAATGATTTGTGATCCCACTTTTGATTTTGACTAATGCTTGTAGAATTATGATGCTTCCCTATTGTGAATTCATAAAACTTATTTCTATTCTTTTTCCTGCTTTGTTATTCTACATGTAGAGTTACTATGCTGGTTGATGTAACTTATAATTTGTCTAAACAAGTAACCAAAGTGGCTAACCCAGTGGTAAATTATAAAATGGGGAAAAAATGAAATAACAATCTGTCAGAAACATAGAAACATAGAAGTCTGACGGCAGAAAAAGACCTCATGGTCCATCTAGTCTGCCCTTATATTATTTTCGGTGTTTTATCTTAGGATGGATATATGTTTATCCCAGGCATGTTTAAATTCAGTTACTGTGGATTTATATACTATGTCTGCTGGAAATTTGTTCCAAGGATCTACTACTTTTTCAGTAAAATAATATTTTCTCATGTCAGATGGTTAAGCTCTGCCTTATTCAAATCTTTGCCATTGTAAATGTTTTTACTTTAATTTGCCCTATATATATATCAGCGATGTCCAACCCTATCACCTTTGCACATCAATGGGAGATGACGGAAAGGGATGATTCTACATGAGTGGCAGATAAGTCAATGAGCAGCTCCATTTGATCATCCCTTCTCACAATGCATGCATAGAAGCAAAAAGAGGGCAAAAGTTGTTGAAATTTCACCTGCACAAGCGTCCTCGCGTGAGATTTTGCTTTGGGCGCATGTGCAGAAGCGAAATCTCGTGTGGAGGTGCACGCAAACATGTCATGCGTGCGCAATGCCGGGCCAGCCTCCGGAACCCATCAAAAACCGCTAACGGATCGTTGATCCCAGCCATAGTGGATGGGGCCCATCATTGTCCCGGGGGTTGGGAACGCAGCCTGTTATCCATATATAAGGATATGTCAACTGATGAAATATGAATCCTAAAATTACCCTTTAGTAATGCTATGGGTAGTTCTCAATTTACGACTATGGGTAGTTCTCAATTTATGACCACAAGTTAGTCCAAAATTTATCTTGCTAAGTGAAATATTTGTTAAGTAAATTTGCCCCAATTTACGACTTTTCTTGTCCCAGTTGTTAAGAAAATAGTTTCATTTTTTAAGCTAGTAACATGGTTGTTAAATAAGTCTGGATTCCCCTTTGACTTTGCTTGTCAAATGATCCTAAAAGGTGATCACATGATCCCAGGATACTGCAGCCAACAGAAATATGAAGGAGTTGCCCAGTGTTTGAATTCTGATTACGGAATCAAGGGGATGTTGCAATGGTCATATGTGTGAAAAACAGTCATAAATCACTTTTTTTCAGTGCCATTGTAACTTTGAACGGTCACTAAATGAACTGTTATAAATAAAGGACTAACTGTTTATTATCATCCAGTTGCTATACCACTGTTATTAATAACTGCAATGTTGTATTTACCAAAAAAAAACCCAAACCATTGTTAAAATGGATGAATGCCTCTTTACAATTGAATATTGAATGTAGGAATCTGAATGTAGTTCAGGAACTCAAAGAGTAATATTAATCTGTTTGTGTCTTACTTTGACTTGATTCTGTATCCTGTAGCAGAAGGTTTCATTCCATACTGGATCTTTACAGTCCTTAATGTTCTTTGTCCGAGCAGTTTCAAATGAAGCTGATGGCAGGAACAAGCTCACAAAGCAGTCAGAATGGCTAACTGTTGGGTTTTAATTTTGTTTTTTTTAGAAAGAAGTGATTAATGCGGCATTCCTAGAAGACATACTATCATTAAAGTTTATTTTAATCCCTGACAAGATCATATACACATACATATAACCAAGATTACAAAGAAACCAAGCCCTTTTTTAACTAGATCTAATTTCTGAATTCACAATGACTGAATGAACATTAAAGTTTATTTATTTATTATTTATTTATTACTTAGATTTGTATGCCGCCCCTCTCCGAAGACTCGGGGCGGCTCACAACACGTGGAACAAATCATAAATAATCTGACAAATTTAAAATATTTAAAGATTTAAAAAAGACCCCATATACTAACAGACATACACACAAGCATACCATATATAAATTAAACATGCCCAGGGGAAGATGTTTCAGTTCCCTCATGCCTGACGGCAAAGGTGGGTTTTAAGGAGTTTACGGAAGGCAGGAAGAGTAGGGGCAGTTCTAATCTCCGGGGAGAGTTGGTTCCAGAGGGCCGGTGCCACCACAGAGAAGGCTCTTCCCCTGGGGCCCGCCAACCGACATTGTTTAGTTGACGGGACCCGGAGAAGGCCCACTCTGTGGGACCTAATCGATCGCTGGGATTCGTGCGGCAGGAGGCGGTCTCGGAGATATTCTGGTCCAATGCCATGAAGGGCTTTAAAGGTCATAACCAACACTTTGAATTGTGACCGGAAACTGATCGGCAGCCAATGCAGACTGCGGAGTGATGGCGAAACATGGGCATACCTAGGTAAGCCCATGACTGCTCTCGCAGCTGCATTCTGCACGATCTGAAGTTTCCGAACACTTTTCAAAGGTAGCCCCATGTAGAGAGCATTACAGTAGTCGAACCTCGAGGTGATGAGGGCATGAGTGACTGTGAGTAATGAGTCCCGGTCCAGATAGGGCCGCAACTGGTGCACCAGGCGAACCTGGGCAAACGCCCCCCTCGCCACAGCTGAGAGATGTTTTTCTAATGTGAGCTGTGGATCGTGGAGGACGCCCAAGTTGTGGACCCTCTCTGAGGGGGTCAATAATTCCCCCCCCAGGGTGATGGACGGACAGATGGGATTGTCCTTGGGAGGCAAAACCCACAGCCACTCCGTCTTATCCGGGTTGAGCTTGAGTCTGTTGACACCCATCCAGGCCCCAACAGCCTCCAGGCATCGGCACATCACTTCCGCCGCTTCGTTGACTGGGCATGGGGTGGAGATGTAAAGCTGGGTATCATCCGCATATTGATGATACCTCACCCCATGTCCTTGGATGATCATAAATCCATAGATAGAACTACATAAGCACTTTCACTATGTCCATTCAATGCATAGAAATTGATATATGGGCTCTAAGAGTATGTTTATTTTACAAGTGCCAAAAATATCATATGCATCATGATATCAACATACAAGTGGCATAAATGGAGTACATTATATAATTTATGTGTTAATATAATGCTTGTGACCTCATTTGCTGTCCTTTCAAGATACCCTTGTCTGCAATGTTTACATAAAATGCCTATACATTATACTGTACATACATTGTTTCTAGTTATTTCTAAAAGTATAAGAAGTTCTAGGAAAAAGCAGCTCTATGGCAAAAATGAACTTTGCTACAACAGGATGACATCTTTACTCTATTTTATTTACCAGTGAACATTTACAGATATTACCTTTATCTACAATTCCCTGTCTTTATATTGTACAGCTATTGAAATTGCTTTTAATATACAGTGGTACCTCTACCTAAGAACATTTCTACTTATGAACCTTTCTAGATAAGAACCGGGTGTTCAAGATTTTTTTGCCTCTTCTCAAGAACCATTTTCCATTTACAAACCCAAGCTTCCAAAACTGTAACCGGAAAGGCAGGGAGAAACCTCAATGGGGCCTCTCAAGGAATCTCCTGGGAGGAAACAGAGCTGGAAAAGGTGGGGAGAAGCCTCTGTGGGGCCTCACAAGGAATCTCCTGGGAGGAAACAGGGTTTCCCCAATCACACACATTATTAGCTTTTACATTGATTCCTATGGGGAAAATTGTTTCTTCTTACAAACTTTTCTACTTAAGAACCTGGTCGCGGAATGAATTAAGTTCATAAGTGAAGGTACCACTGTACTGTAGTACTGTATAGACAATTATCTTGCTTCTTTGGCAGCTCATCTAAGATTAGGAAATTCAATCAATCAGATTAAACCCTTCATGGCATCGGACCAGAATATCTCCGAGACCGCCTTCTGCTGCACGAATCCCAGCGACCGGTTAGGTTGCACAGAGTTGGCCTTCTCCAGGTCCCATCGACGAAACAATGTCGTCTGGCGGGACCCAGGGGAAGAGCCTTCTCTGTGGCAGCACTGACCCTCTGGAACCAACTCCCCCCAGAGATTAGGATTGCCCCCACCCTCCTTGTCTTTCACAAACTCCTTAAAACCCACCTCTGTCATCAGGCATGGGGAAATTGATTCCCCTGGGCCATCTCGGTTTTACGTGTGGTCTGTATGACACGTATGATTGTTTTTATATTAAGGGTTTTAAATTGTTTTTAACTATTGGATCTGTATTGTTCTATTGCTGTGAGCCGCCCCAAGTCTTTGGAGAAGGGCATCAAATAAATAAATAAATAAATAAATAAATAAATAAATAAATAAATAAATAAATAAATAAATAAATAAATAAATAAATAAATAAATAAATAAATAAATAAATAAATAAACAAACAAGGAAGGAAGGAAGGAAGGAAGGAAGGAAGGAAGGAAGGAAGGAAGGAAGGAAGGAAGGAAGGAAGGAAAGAAAAAGAAAGAAAGAAAGAAAGAAAGAAAGAAAGAAAGAAAGAAAGAAAGCTGGAAAGGATCTTGGAGGTCTTCTAGTCCAGCCTCCCGCTCAAGCAGGAGATATTTTCAGACAAGTGACTGTTCGGATGGAAAGTTGTTCCATCCGGTTAATTGTCCTCACTGTCAGGAAGTTTCTCCTTCATTCCAGGTTGCTTCTCTCCTTGATTAGTTGTAGTTCCCAGGCGTTTAATCAGGCGGGCATTGCTACTTACCACCGCTGCCCTAATGACGCGCATTCAGTTCTGCATCGCCAGCATAAACGCGCATGTGCCCCAGCGAGATTTTGCTTCTGCGCATGCACAAGAAGCAAAATCTTGAGAGAGGATGTGCAAGTGCGAGACATCAGTGATTTTTTTTGCTTCCGCACAGGCGTAGAAGCAAAAAAATGCTGAAATCTTGCGTGCCCAAGCGTGAGATTTTGCCTCCTGCACATGCGCAGAAATCTTTTTTGTAAAGTGGTGACCAAAACTGAATGCAGTATTACAGGTGTAGCCTTACCGAGGCTTTATAAAGTGGTACTAACACTTCACACGGTTTTGATTCTATGCTTCTGTTTATGCAACCAAGGATTTAATTAGATTTTGGCGGCTACTGACTCTTTTTTAAGTGTTTCTAGATGTTCACAGATATGGTTTTTTATTATTTTTCCCAGTACCTTCCTAGGTATTGATGTTAGGCTGATTGGTCTGTAGTTTTCTGGGTCTGTTTTTTTCTTCTCTCTTTCCTTTTTTGAAGATGGAAACCAAATCTTCCTCTAGCGCCCATAACTTAAACCTTAAACTGTCTATTGTTGACCGCACCCCATTCCCAAGAGGTCTGTAAGAGCACCAACATGCCTGCCATCTCTGTTCTATTTTCCCTTTTTTTATTTGTATCCTTTTCATGTATTCAAAATCATGTTTATACTTTTATATTATCTTATATCTGCTTAACAAACAAACAAACAAACAAACATCAGCTCTTTCCCAATCCCCTGGTAGTTCTTTTTTTAAAGATATGGTACAATGGTTCTGAGATAATATGTGCCAATTCCTTTAGGTTTTGGGGTGTAATCCCTCAGGTCCCAGTGATTTATATTTATCAAGGTCAGGCATGTGTTCTCTTAAGATTTTCTTGCTTGTTTTAATTTTTATTTCTAGTCTTTACATTAAAAAAACGTTTTTTGTGTGTCAGTAACTGCTTGATAAAAAATAACACTGGGGAACAGCGATTTCGTTGTCTTAAATCTGTGACTTTTTTTAAACTAACTTTTGGCCTCTGAATTCAAAAATAACCACAGTTTTTGTCTATCACATCGACTTTTTAAACATAGAAACATAGAAGACTAACGGCAGAAAAAGACCTCATGATCCATCTAGTCTACCCTTATACTATTTTTTGTATTTTATCTTAGGATGGATCTATATTTATCCCAGGCATGTTTAAATTCAGTTACTGTGGATTTACCAACCACGTCTGCTGGAAGTTTGTTCCAAGGATCTACTACTTTTCAGTAAAATAATATTTTCTCATGTTGCTTTTGATCTTTCCCCCAACTAACTTCAGATTGTGTCCCCTTGTTCTTGTGTTCACTTTCCTATTAAAAACACTTCCCTCCTGAACCTTATTTAACCCTTTGACATATTTAAATGTTTCGATCATGTCCCCCCTTTTCCTTCTGTCCTCCAGACTATACAGATTGAGCTCATTAAGTCTTTCCTGATACGTTTTATGCTTAAGACCTTCCACCATTCTTGTAGCCCGTCTTTGGACCCGTTCAATTTTGTCAATATCTTTTTGTAGGTGAGGTCTCCAGAACTGAACACAGTATTCCAAATGTGGTCTCACCAGCACTCTATACAGCGGGATCACAATCTCCCTCTTCCTGCTTGTTATACCTCTAACTATGCAGCCAAGGATCCTACTTGCTTTCCCTACTGCCCGATCGCACTGCTCACCCATAACCTCAAAAGTCATACAAATTGTGCATATAAAGGAAATGAAAGTAGTAAACTTACCAAATATAATGTTTACAAAGAATAATTTCATTCATACAAAGACTATAATAGTTACTGCAAGTTAAATTGTAGTCATACAAATAGTTGTGTTTTTTTTAACCGAACAGTAATTATATATATTAAGGTGAGTTTTTTACTTATAGCCTTTTTTGGAGTGTTTAATCTGTGGACATTCTTGCTTAATGCTCCTACAATAGTCGGCCAACATATCTACATCCATCTACCTTGATACCATGCCTTCATGACTTTCAAATCTTTGGAGGAATCACTCACCCTGCTCATCACTGAATGCAACACAATTTTCCAGGAAGTTAGCAAGATGGCTATGACAAAAATGCAATTTGATGCTCATCTTGCCTAATTAACTATATTATATATATAAGGTGTAGAGAACAAACTTGACGTGGTAGAAAACTAACTGCAGTTTTGAAACCAACATGCCTAATTAACTATAAAAAAAGTTAATTAACTCAAAATCAAACTCAACAGAAACTGTTCCCCAGAATAATGCATTGACTGTTCTCTTTCTTTCTTTTTGCAGTGCACGCAGAAAAGAATTCTGTTCACTCAACAATCCTCTTGAGAGAGAGTACTTTTAAATGAATTAACAATAGTGTTGGGCAAACCCAACGAAGTTCGGACGAACTTGGCAGCGGAGTTCGGGTAAGTTCGCCGAACCCAAACCCGGACCCCAACACTTCTGGCCCCGCCCTCCCATCTTCCACCAAAGCAGCCCGCGGCCGCCTGTCTCCTTTTATTTCTTACAGAAAAGGCTCAGACAAAACAGGAGAGTTAAGGAGGAAATAAAGCCACGGGCCAGGAAGGAGTCTCTGTGATGTCAAAGCCCTGCCCCCGGAATCCCCTCGTGGGTGGCAAGCAAATGGGATTCCCTGCCTCCTTTTGCTTGCAGCGCTATTCCCGAGGCGGGGAAATTTTGGGCTCGGAGGCAGCCCGGCTCTCCTCCCCTGTTGTGCCCATTGCCCAGGGCAGCCTTAGTTCACCCCTCAAAGGCATCCGACTGATGTGCAAGAAGTGTGGCATGCTGATCTGGGACGAAGCCGCCCAGGAGTGGAGGAAGCACTGGGGTTACCGCCGAGCTGGCAGCGACCCCTCCTGTGACTGGCTCTTGGAAGTGCCCGACTCGGCTGACCCCAAGGAGGACCAGTTCACCAAGCGGCACCACGAGAAGCTCAAGTGGGTGGCACACAATGAGCTCAACTGCCTGAGGAACCTGGCACACACCCAGCGGGGCCCCATGTCTGCCGACCTCCACCTGACGGGCCACCAAGACCGGGCTGAGATGAGCCGCATTGCTGCCCTGGCTCACGTCTCCACCACCTCCCAGGGCCACTTCCAGCCTTGCCTGCCTAAGGAGCCCACCGTTGCCCAGACCAACACAGCCGGCAGAAAGAAGCAGTGCTCCCAGCCACTGCTGGGGGACCTGGAAGGGGAGAAGAAGTGACACCTGAAGCTGACCCGCAGCCTGAGTAGCAAGAAGCTCACTCTGGGGCACCCCCAGCTCAATCTTCACCTTCTTCTGTGAACTGGATCGAGCTGGAGGCGCCCCATTCATTCCCTGTGATCGGTTCACTTTTGTCTTCTTTTACTGTAGCCACCACCACTGAGGTTATCTGGGGCCGGCGGTGGCGGCTTTGAGGGCTAATCCCAAATCCAGGAGCTCCCTGCAGATTTCAGACACTTACACTTTTGTCCAGCTCGATCTGGACAAAAGCTCGATCTGAGTCAGAGCCCTCCCCACCTCCCCCTCCCACCCACTGCCCGCTTGAAACTGCCTCCCGAGCCTTCTTGCCCGGCAGGAGGTGAAGCACTGGGGGGGAAGTGTCAGGCTCCATCAAGCGGGCGATGGCTGGGAGCCTCCAAAATAAGAGACAACTAGGGGCAGGGATTTTCGGCAGCTCCCGGCCATCACCTGTTTGATTAAGCCTGACACCTCCCCTCCCTCCCTCCCTCCTCCTCCTCCCATCTCCCACCTCCCTCCCAGTCTCCCGACTGGCCGACAGCTCCCCAGAGTTCACCTTCCTCTGCCACCACTGGCATCCGGCTCCTTCTCCTCCTCTTCTCAGAAGATGATAGCTGGACAGCAGCGCTGAGGCTGGGGGAGTGGGGGGGGGATTCCCCTGTCCCTGCCTCTGCCCCCAAAAACTTTCAAGGAGGATGGAAGCCCCAGCTCTCAGCCATTGCCCATTTGATGGAGTCTGACACCTCCCCCCCAGCCTCTGCCGCCACCCAGCTGTCATCTTCTGAGAAGAAGAGGAGAAGGAACCTTAACTTCCTTATTGATTTAGTCCAACGTTGGCAACTTTTAAGACTTCTGGACTCCAACTCCCAGAATTCCTCAGCCAGCTTGGCTGAGTCAGAGCCCTCCCTGCCTCCCCCTCCCACCCCCACCCACCCCCAGTGTTCGATCGAATGCAGAACCTGAAAATGGACTTTTTAAAAAGTTCATGTTCATGTTCGGTATGCCGAACACTGCAATGTTCGGCACGGACCTGAACTATACAAGTTCGGTTCGCCCAACACTAATTAACAATTAAAATGTTACCTTCCTAATAGTATTATGGCTTTTATTCTGCTTGTTGCATTAAACTTTCTATAGACTATTATGGACTTTGTTTCCTTTTCTGTTTTGTTTTTGCTGGCCTAGTTCCAGCCTATGATTTGGAAGATCATAATGACTTAATGAATAATAATAACAAAAACTATCTAGCTAGCTTGTAGAAATTGGATTTGAAACAATCGATGCTTGCATGCAAAAGGGAAGCAAATCCTTTAGTCAGATATCAACTTTTCTACTGGAGTAATTAAATCACTTTTTAATATTTTGGACAGATTATAATAGTATTCAAAACTGAAGAAACCTCTGCAGGGTCTAGTGCCTGCATATTAACAAACTGGTGCAGAATTATCCATAAGCAGGAGGATTTTTAAAAAATCATGACCATGGCTATAGCTATGTAATGGAAGCCCCATCTCCTTTTATTTGTATTATTTGTGCATGCAGGACATGTTAAAAAGAGACAAAGCTTCAATTGCATGATCAAATCCACAATCTTTGCCTTTTTTGACCATCCCCACCCCACCAGTGACGGGTTCCTCCCAGTTTGGACTGGTTTGCCTGGTTCGGTTGGTGCCAACCTGTGGGCACCACCATCTCTGTTTTTAATTTTTTTTTAATTTTTTAAAAAAAATTAAAAAGTTTTTCTGAGCATGTGCAGAAGCCGAGTTTCTAGCACTGCACATGTGGTCACCATCTTGATTTTGGCTCTTTAAAAAAAAAATTCCCCAGATTTTTCAGCATTGCGCAAGGAATCAAATTGGCATGAAGGTAAATTAGAACCTACTTCTGCACCCCACCCTTTAAAACACACACGTCTAGATGGAAAGAGAGATGCTTCCCTGAGAAATGGGACTTTTCAACATGTTTCCTCTGCTACTTCTTCATTGAACTAGATATAGGAAGCGTCATTTATATATACGCAACTTGCTACATTCAGAGAATTTACACAGTAAAGTTGCAGAATGACTACATGGGTCAAAAAAAATGAGTTTGAAGATAATTAAGTTTTTATAATATAAACAAATAAGTAATTTGAATTTTCATAGGACATGTAAAACTTATTCTTCCCTCATCCTAAATTTTGTCTTTCAGAGGCAATTAACCTATGACCTATAAAGCCCTTCATGGCACCGGACCAGGATATCTGCAAGACCGCCTTCTGCCGCACGAATCCCAGCGGCCGGTTTGGTCCCACAGAGTTGGCCTTCTTTGGGTCCCGTCGACTAAACAATGTCATCTGGCGGGACCCAGGGGAAGAGCCTTCTCTGTGGTGGCTCTGACCTTCTGGAATCAACTCCCCCCAGAGATTAGGACTGCACCCACCCTCCTTGCCTTTCGTAAACTCCTTAAAACCTACCTCTGTCGTCAGGCTTGGGGGAACTGAGACATCCCCCCCTTGCTTATGTAATTTTGTGCATGATGTGACTGTGTGTATGTATTTTATCTATTGGGGGTTTTTCTTTTTAGACTTTTTAATGTAAAACTATTATTTTAGATTTTAATTATTAGATTTGTTACCATGTATTGTTTTTATCACTGTTGTGAGCCGCCCCGAGTCTACGGAGAGGGGCGGCATACAAATCTAATTAATAATAATAATAATAATAATAATAATAATAATAATAATAATAACAATAACAACAACAACAACAACAACAACAACAAAAGAAATCTCTATAGTCTGGATTAACCTTTCAATGCAAACATCTTTTAGAAATGTATCATGTTGAATAATTTTCTATAATCTGTTTGAAACACACTTTACAGGAGAAGGGAAGCAATCTAGAAATAAAATAAGGAAAATTAAATTCTTCTGAAATTGCATACACCTTCGCACTATAGTAGTAACGGCATTACATTACATTATAGTATTTTATTCAATGTGAGTAAAGAGAGAGAGAGAGCAAAGTAGTGGTGAGTGCCCAGTGTACCAAATGGAATCTTTAGAAATGGTAGAATACTCACATAAATTGCCTTTTTGTAAATTGGTTATTTGTATGATTTTCACAGTCAGCAAACTGCAAGATGCCTTCTCCATCTGCAGAATAACAGCAAATAGAAAACAGTTACCGCTCTGTGCCCATCAACCCTTGGTCAACTACTGCAACTTCTCAAAAGGCGTTTAATCAGAAAGACCTGGAGTTAAAATCAGATAAGACATTCAGCCTAGAGCAGGGATGGCGAGTCTTTTTTGTTTCGCATTCCGAAAGGGGAATATGTGGATATGCTAGCATGCGTGCACACGCCCACATTACTCTTCTCCCCCCCCCCCACGCATGGTCAGTCCATAATAATAAACTTCCAGCCCACTGCAACAACATAGCCAAGAAGGCTTCAAGAGTTGTAAACCTAATCCTACGTAGCTTCTGCTCTGGCAATCTCTCACTTCTTACAAGACCTTATAAAACTTTTGCCAGACCCATCCTCGAATATAGTTCATCTGTTTGGAACCCATATCGTATCTCAGACATTAACACCCTTGAAAATGTCCAAAGATGCTTCACCAGAAGAGCCCTTCACTCCTCCACTCGAAACAGAATACCCTACGAGACTAGACTTTCAATTCTGGGCCTAGAAAGCCTAGAACTAAGACACCTTAAACAAAATCTAAGTATTGCCCACAAGATCATATGCTGCAACGTCCTGCCTGTCGGCGACTACGTCAGCTTCAACCACAACAACACAAGAGCACACAACAGATTTAAACTTAATATTAACCGCTCCAAACTTGACTGTAAAAAATATGACTTCAGTAACCAAGTTGTCGAAGCGTGGAACTCATTACCGGACTCCATAGTGTCATCCCCAAACCCCTAACACTTTACGCTTAGATTATCTACGGTTGACCTATCCAGATTCCTAAGTGGTCAGTAAGGGGCGAGTACAAGGGCACTAGAGTGCCTTCCGTCCCCTGTCCTATTGCTCTCCTATATCTCCTATACCTTTCTTCTATTCCTATATCTCTTCTTCTATTCTTTCATTGATATGTTCTATTCCTATAACTTCTCTTCCATTCTTTCTTAGATATATTTTACTATGAGTTTATAGAGAACCTCTATATCAGTGGTTCTCAACCTTTCTAATGCCGCGACCCCTTAATACAGTTCCTCATCTTGTGGTGACCCCCAACTATAAGTTTAGCGCCAATTCTTCCAAAAGATCTTTAAGCTGATTGGCAAGAGGTCAGAGGGACACTTCCCTGTAAATGCTTGATTGGTGGGATTGTAAAAATATGTTCCGAGATGCCAGAATAGAAGCTTTAGTTGCTAACACCATTGGAAAATTGTCTTTTCCCATGGTCTTAGGCGACCCCTGTGAAATGTTCGTTTGACTACAAAAGTGGTCCCGACCCCAAGGTTGAGAACCACTGCTCTATAACCATCATAGTGTATTTTACTATGTGTATACCCACTAAAACCCTTGTTGTGTATTGGACAAAATCAATCAATAAAAAAAAAATGTAAAATAAAATTTTAAAAGTATCTTGCAATGGCTAAAGACATACTATATCCAAGGATTCATTTCTTGATTAATGGTTAAAAGGAAACTAATTAGACAAATATTGTGTCAAACAGGGAAGACGGCAATCTTGGGCATGAAATCAAAGTCCACCCCTCAGTACATGCATGCAATGCCAAACAAAAGGGACAGGACTTCAGCCATGGTGTTGCAGCCATCATCTTGCCCTTTTTGAAATACACACCCTCCAGATGTACAGTATAAGGCATTAATTTGTGTGTGGTCAAAAGAATTCATTGAAAATGTGGATTCCTTGTACTGTATATAATTATTGATTTTTCTTGATCAATTGGGAAAGTAGAACTTTCGGGTTCACAAGGGAAGAGATTGTGTTATAAGCAATACTAGCAGAATAACAGAGTTGGAAGGGACCTTGGAGGTCTTCTAGTTCAACCCCCAGCTCAAGCAGGAGACCCTATACCAGTGATGGAAAACCTATGTCAACTAAACAATGTTGCTTGGCGGAACCCAGGGGAAGAGCCTTCTCTGTGGCGGCCCCAGCCCTCTGGAACCAACTCCCCCCAGAGATTAGAATTGCCCCCACCCTCCTTGCCTTTCGTAAGCTGCTTAAAACCCACCTCTGCCACCAGGCATGGGGGGACTGAGATACTCTTTCCCCCTAGGCCTTTACAGTTTTATGCATGGTATGTCTGTCTGTATGTTTGGTTTTTATAATAATGGGTTTTTAACTGCTTTTAGTATTGGATTATTATTATATGCTGTTTTATTATTGCTGTTAGCCGCCCCGAGTCTCCGGAGAGGGGCGGCATACAAATCCAATAAATGAATGAATGAATGAATGAATGAATAAATAAATAAGGTGGCACATGGAGCCATATGTGCTGGCATGCAAGCCTTTGTCCTAGCTCCGCTCCAATGTGCA
Source organism: Erythrolamprus reginae (assembly GCF_031021105.1). Taxonomy (NCBI): domain Eukaryota; kingdom Metazoa; phylum Chordata; class Lepidosauria; order Squamata; family Dipsadidae; genus Erythrolamprus; species Erythrolamprus reginae. The sequence continues at coordinate 86,531,609 of NC_091950.1, forward strand.
TGTGTGTGCCAGTCAGCGCATTTTTGGCTGGCACAGAGGCTCTGGGAGGGCGTTTTTGGCTTCCAGAAAGCCTCCCAGTTGGGGGGGGGGATGGCAGAGGGCATTTTACCCTGCCCTGGTTCCAGGGAAGCCTTTGGAGTCTGGGAAGGGCAAAACCTGAGCCTACTGGGCCCACTAGAAGTTGGGAAACAGGCCAATTTCCAACCTCCAGAGGGCCTCCAGGGGGCTGGGGAAAGCTGTTTTTGCCCTCCCCGCGCATTGAATTATGAGTGTAGGCATTCGTGTATGCACGATAGCATACACACATGCTCTTTTGGCACCCAAGAAAAAAAAGTTTCACCACCAATGCCCTATACTATTTCAGACAAATGGTCGTCCAATCTGGAGCATCCACAATTTCTGAAGGCAAAGTCTTCTCTTGATTAATTAATAACTGTCAGGAAATTTCTCGTTTCTAAGTTGGTTTGTAATTAATCAATCAATCAATGTTATCCGTTGATTGTTTAGAACCTTTTCTGCTCTACCTTCAAAGTAATGCCAACATGGAATTAAACAATCCTTGTTGGATTGTTCCAAAGTTACTCACCCTTCCTCTCAATGTTGAAATGGGTTGGCAAGTTTTTAAAAATTCAGGGAGAGTTTGACAGAAGTTAGGATTTATGAACGAGAACTTTCAGTTCATAAATCATTCGGTCTTTCTAAAAAAATTAAGCTTGTTGTAAAGAAAATTATAGAATTTATTTATTTATTTATTTATGTCAATCAAGTAGAGGATAGTAGTTTATATAAACATAACATAGAAAGTAATGATAAAAGAAGACAATAGGACAATGGAACAGGGATGGTGGGCACAATGGTTCGCTTATGCACGCCCCTTACAGACCTCTTAGAAAAGGGTAGAGCTCAACTGTAGACAATCTAAGGTTGAAGATTTTGGGGTTGGGGGAAGAAACAACAGAGTCCAGTAGTCAATTCCAGGCATTGATCACTCTATTGCTGAAGTCGTATTTTCTGCAGTCCAGTTTGGAGCGGATTGAAATTAGTTTGAATCTGCTACGTGCTCATGTGTTGTTGTGGTTGAAGGTGAAGTAGTCATTAACAGAAAGGACATTTTGGTATATGATTTTGTGAACTATGGTTACATCAGTTCGGAGGCAACATAGTTGTAAATTGTCTCATTTCAGAATTTCAAGTCTGGTGGAGTAAGATATTTTGTTGCGGAAAGAGAAATAAAATAAAATAAGAAATTAAAATTCCTTATTTTAATTTCTTATTAGTTTTTTTAGTTTAATTTCTTATTAAACAAAATTATTAAAATAAAGTTTGACATAATCAGGTCCGATTTCTCTTTTCTTTATAGGAAATAGCACTCTACTGGCAGTCAGTTTCAAATATGATTTGACAGATAGCATCATGGAGATTAGAAAGTGGAATTTGCGGATTTATTCCTTTGTACATTTGTGCTAGTCTTGCCGTGGGGAGATGCCACCGGTAGTACATTTTATATATGTTTTCTCTAAAAGCTGTTGATCTCGTTAATTTGTAGTTTTTAGTCCAAATTGTTTCCCATTTGTCCAAGCTTATACTATACCCAAAGTTTCTGCCCCAGCTGTGTATATTATTTTTGACAATATAATCCTCCATTTTATAATTTAACATATATCTATAAATTTTTGAAATCATTTTCTTATCTTGGCTTAAGATTATTTTATCCAATTCTGTTTCTTTTATTTGTATCTCTTTTCTTTTCCCTTCTTGATATTTTGATTTAATTAAATTGTATGTCCACCAATAAATTTTTATTCCAGTTTCTTCTAATTGTTCTCTTGTTTTTAATTCCCCATTTTTTTCCAATGTTTGGTAATAATTGAGCATTTTGTTTAGCTCTCTCGAATTTGGGTATATTGTCGCCTCCATGCTAGAATACCATTTTGGAATTTGATGATAATGCATTTTTTTTAATTTTTGTCCAAGTTGTGTATAGTGAATTCCTAATTATATGCTGTCTAAAGTAGCTGTGTATTTTTTTCTTTGTTCTCCCATAAGAAGGCATGCCATCCAATTCTCAAGTCATGTCCTTCTAATATCAATAATCTTTTGTTTTCTAGTTTGAACCATTCCCTCAGCCAATCCATGATCGATGCGTTGTAATATATTTCGAAATTGGGTAACCCAAAACCTCCCTGTTTGATGTTATCTTGCATGTATTGAATTCTAATCCTAGGTTTTTTCCCAGCCCAAACAAATTTTGTTATTATTCTGTTCAATTTTTGAAAGAAGCTTTTTTTTTTAACATAATTGGGATTGTTCTGAATAAGTACAATATTTTGGGTAGGATGGACATCTTAATTGTTGATATTCTACCAATAAGTGAAATAGGTAATTTATTCCATTTTTCCAGTTTCATTTGTATTTCTTTTATTAGGACGGTATAGTTATCTTCTTTTATTGTAGTTGCTTTTGCTGTTAGTTTTATTCCCAAGTATTTAACTTTTTTTACTATTTGTAAATCTAATTTATCTTCTAATGTTTTCTTCTCTATATTTGTTAAATTTTTTGTCAATATTTTAGTTTTTTGTTTATTGATTTTTAGCCCTGCTACTTTACCAAATTTTGTAATCTCCTTTAGTAGATTTTCACCTGATTCTATAGGGTCCTCTATATTAAATACTAAATCGTCGGCAAATGCCTGAATCTTGTATTCCTGTCCCTTTAAGTTCAACCCTTTAATACTTTTATTTGACCTTATCTGTCTTAGTAGGATTTCTATAGCCAGGATGAATATTAAGGGGGAAAGCGGGCACCCCTGTCTTACTCCTTTTTCAATTTTTATGTTCTCCGTTAATTGTCCATTTATTATGACTCTTGCTGATTGTTTAGAATATATCGTCCTAATTGCTCTTACAAATTTTTCTTTAAATTTCATTTTAATCAATTGGTTGGTAAAAAAGTTCCAGTTTAGATTATCAAACGCTTTTTCCGCGTCCAGAAATATTAAAGCCAAATTTTTTCCTGGGTTTGCCTCGTAATATTCTAGAATATTTATTATGTTTCTCAAATTATTTTTAATATTTCTATTTGGTAGGAAGCCGTTTTGATCTGAATGTATTATTTCATTGATTATCACTTTGAATCTTTCCGCTAATATTGTCGTAAAAATTTTGTAGTCCGAATTCAACAATGCAATGGGTCTATATTGTTTTATCGAGTGTCTTTGTTCTGGGTCCTTTGATATTAATGTTATTAACCCTTCCTTCCAGGATTCAGGCATTGCTCCTTTATTTAGCACTTCGTTTAGCATTTGCAACATTAATTTTTTAACTGGGTTATACATTTGTTTGTAGAGTTCGGCTGGTATTCCATCTACTCCTGGAGTTTTATTATTATTTTGTTTTTTGATTGCTAGCTCTAGTTCTGTCATCGTTATATCTTTGTCCATCCTGTCTATATTACTCTCAGATATTTGTGGTAACTCGGTCTCGTTTAAGTACTGATCTATTTCTTCTTCTTTTATATCATCTTTCCTATATAGCTGTTGGAAATAGTTTTGAATTATCTTTTTTTCCCCCTCTATGTCAATTTGTTTTTCTCCTCTTTCATCTTCTAGTTGTTGGATATATTTCTTCTCGGTCTGTTTTTTGATTTTGTAGGCAAGCCACCTTCCCGGTTTGTTTGCATGTTCGAAGTAGTTTTGTTTTACAGATCTTATTTTTTCGGCTATTTCCTCCTGCACTTTCAAGTTTATCTTATGTTTAATTAGTTCTCTTTTTTCTTTTAATTCCACTTTTTTTGGGTCTTTTATCCACTCGGCTTCTATTTGTTCTAGTTCTTTTTGGTTTTCTCTCATCTCTTTATTTTTATTTTTATTTTTTTTTACTCGTGTATGCTATTGTTATCCCTCTAATGTAAGCTTTGGTTGTGTCCCATATATTTTGTATGGTTGTATCTTCATTCCAATTTTTTTCCAAAAAACCGTCTAATTCTTTATTTATAAATTCTTTATATTTATTTTCTTGTATGGTTTTTGTATTCATTGTCCATCTATTTTTTTTAATTTGATTCCCTTTAATTATAATACTTACTGGATTGTGGTCTGCCCAAAAGTTGGGTTCTATTTCTGCTGATATTATCTCTTTTTGTAACTCTATATTTGTCCATATCATGTCCAGTCTGGACCATGAGTTGTGGGGGTGTGAATAGTAAGTGTATTTACATTCATCTCTATGTCTTTCCCTCCATGTATCTTTTAATTTGAATTCCTCTATATAATCTTTGAGTTCATCTGGTGGCTCTTTTTTCCTTTTATTCTTTTCATTACCCTTATAGTCTTTATCATAATCTATTATTATATTAAAGTCCCCGACCACACAAATATTTCCTTTTTCAATTTTTATTATTTTTTGATACAACTTTTTGTAAAAGATTTTTTGGTCTTTGTTAGGAGCATATATCACAATTAAATTTGGTTTTTTTTTTTGTTTAATTTCAATTTCCATGATGAGTATTCTGCCCTCTTCATCACTGTCAATTACTTTGGGATTTAACCAGCTTTTAACATATACTGCAATTCCTCTTTTTTTTTCGTTTGCAAGGGATGTAAATAGTTTCCCCAATTTTGGGTGTTCCAATACTTTTTTATCCTTTTTTTTACATGAACTTCCTGAAGGCACACAACATCTAAATTTTGTTTTATTAATTTTGCATATATTTGTCCTCTTTTTTGAGGAGAGTTCAATCCATTTATATTCACCGAAAATAATTTAATTTCTTTATCCATTCTGTGTCAACTATTTTGCTCTTTTGCTACTTCTTAGTTCTCTGTGGTTTCCTGTCTTTTCCTCTTTCCCTTTACTAAGTTCATCTGCCCTCTCTTCCTCTATCTCTCCCTCCTCCTGACTTGTTGTCTCTAATTCCGTGCTGGAGATGTAAATGAAAGGGGACTTATTACCACATTTGGTGGACTTGCCCAATAATTAAAATTTTTTGGACTAAAATGCAAAATTGGATAAAAGAAATATTACAAATTAAAATAAACAAAAAGCCCGAAGCGTTCCTCCTTGGGATCATAGACCAAAAATTAGATAAAAACAAATATTATCTATTAATACACATATTGACTGTAATTAGGATGGCAATAGCCCAACAATGGAAACGACCCAAACCTCCGGATGATGATTTGATAATAAAAAAAATTCTAGACTGTGCAGAATCAGACGCATTAACACTCAAATTAAAAAACAAAGAAGAATCCGAACACTATAAAACTTGGAAATACCTCTATAATTGGTTTAAGAGAAGAAACAAAACTCAAATTGAAATACAAGAATAACAATACTTTATATCCTTTTTATTACATATGGAAAATTATAAAAGATTTATATACAATTTTTCTTTTAAGAAAGATTTGTATGAATTTAAATAAATTAAACATGAATGAAAGAAGGCGGATAGGAAAAAAAATGATTTAAAGAATAGAGATAACCTAAAGGAGAAAATGGTAGATACTGAGGTTATGACACACTTCACCAGAAAATAATTTAAAATTACAAAAATGATTTATAACTTACCCCCTAAAGGGAATTTAAGTACAAATATTATATATTATGCTATATGTTAATTGGTATTGCTATCATTGTTTAGTGTACTTAAATAAGTAACTATATTATAAGAATTCTTTTTGTTTGTTCTTTTTTGTTTGTTTGTCTGTATGTTGTTATGTGTTGATTTGGCATTGTTTCAATCTACGATGTATACCATTTATTTTGTTTGTGTAAATGTGTATATATGTAATTAAAAAAATTCTTTAAAAAAATTAAAAAAAAGAAAGAAAGTAGAATTTGCTTCTGTCTGAAAATTTGTCCTCAATACACAATTTACATTGTAAAAAATAAAGTAAGCCTCCTTCTCCATTAGTGGCTTAGGACAAGTATCCTGAGAGCACTGCATTGTTGCTGCCAATGCAATTATTAGCCTGGACTGTAGCATTTGTTCTTACCCTTATTTCTGCTTCGCACCAAGCATAAGCATACATGGACTATTGCCTGCTCTAGAGAAAAGATTATATCAATATTTTTATTTGCAAACTGTTGCAGTTCTGTTTAAATGCCTGTGCATTCTACTTTAGGGGATAAAATGGTTCTTTTCTTTTGCCAATTAATTTTTTGAGAAGTGTATGATGACACATGAATATATATTTGTTATCCAGATAATAAAAAAGTGTTTTTTAAAAAAATATCAATGCAAAACATCAGCAAACAGGCAAGACAAGAGAATTAAAATGGAGTTCCATAGTCAGGACAGCATGCTAATTCATAATGATTTTCAGCTTAAGAAAAGTGCAATTAAGGTATTATTCCTGTAGCGACAGTCAACTTTTCAAATTAGGGTGTTATAAATTATGAATACCTGTACAATGTTGTTCCTAAATTATGCTCGTAATGCAGGATAAACCAGTAATAAACTTCCTTAGTTTATGAATTCATACTTATGGATTACATTAGGATGATCATCTTTACACAGTGCATTTCAAAGGATGAAATTGAGCAGTTTCTGGCAGGTTTGTAGAACCAGCAAATGTATCTCTGGCTGGACTCAGAGTGGGGTGGGAATGGAGATTTTGCAATATCCTTCCCCCAGGAGTGCAGAAGCAATGGGGATTTTGCAGTATCCTTCCCCTGCCACATCCAGCAAGCCACATCCAGAGCACCAGTAGGGAAAAATTTTGAATTTCACCCCTTGTCCATTTTATAATCTTTTAATACTTGATCATCCCAATGAATTGATGGTCGAAAATCCACAGTATTCCCCAAAATAAAACACAAAATTATTATCCCTCAGCAGGAAGATAAGATACGATTCTATGATAAATATCATCAAACTGTAGGTAGTGTGAAAATTATTATTAATGGAAAGCATTTTCTTATTAACAAGAAGCATTGTTGTTCAATTTGTTAAATTTTTATTTTAGTTCACTTTGATGTTATTAGACTGGACTTTTCTTTTTAACTGGACTTTTTTAAAAAGTCCAGTTTGGTGTTGATCTTCTTAGTGAAAAGGATTTTATTTTAGGAAGTTTCAATCACTGGCTGCAGTTGTGGCCTTAATCTTGTGGCTTTACAGGACAATCTGCCAGAGGCAGTAAAACTTTCCTCCTTTTATGTCCATTGTTTGTGTAAGGCACACAAAAGATGGGTAGGACATCTGTCACATGAGTTGAGTTTGTAATTTCTTTTGTGTGCCATCACAAACAATGGCCATAACAGAGGGGCATGTTTCACTGCATGGTGGTAGCCTCACTCCTTTTCTGCAAATATCCTGAGCCTTGAAGTTTGTTTTCAGAGCTGTTTTAAATGGGACTTGATGAATGTCACAGTATATAAGGGGAGAGTACAAGTGCACTAGAGTGCCTTCCGTCCCCTGTCCTATTGCTCTCCTATATCTCCTATACCTTTCTTCTATTCCTATATCTCTTTCATTGATATGTTCTATTGCTATACCTTCTTTTCTATTATTTCTTAGATATATTTTACTATGAGTATCTCCTCTATAACCTTCATCATAGATATATACCCACTAAAACTCTCATTGTGTATTGGAATAAATAAATAAATAAATAAATAAATAAATAAATAAATAAATAAATAAATAAATAAATGAATGAATGAATGAATGAATGAATGAATAAATAAATAAAAATAAATAAATAAATAAAAATAAATAAATAAAAATAAGTTTGATCCTCCAACGATTTGAACAGAGAGGGGGAGAAAGCTTTTCAAATCTCAGGAGAAAATGGAAAACATTTATATCCTGAAAATTCTTCCCGTTCAAGAAAATCTTCCCATTAATAGCAACAATTCCTACACTTTCCCACCGTCTAATATGTCTCTCATAATTTCTTCTTCTAGGGAGAATAATTTTGAGTTTTAGTTTGGAGAATACTGTGGATTTGAGGTCATCAGCTGATTGGGATGGTGTCATTATCATAGCTTACGGTATAACTAAAGTGGATTGGGGTTTAGATTCTTTTTAGATTTAAATTTAGAGTTTTGGAGTTTGGGGACTTTTGGATTTTTAGATGTTTATTTAGCCCAAATGGGGATATCGCGTGACATTTTCATAGATAAAAATCTGCAAGTTGGCAGGGACAGCATTATAATCCAAGCCCCATTGTTTTTATGCATACGGTCTTTATATCTCAAGCAAAGTCTTCTTTAAGAATGTTTGGGTTTGTAAAATGAAATTTTCCCTGCTGCTTTGGCTAGTTCCCTTCTTCCTATTTTGAATCTCCTGATTTTTGCCTTTATTGGTTTGTCATTGAGGTTTTTGCAAATGAATATTCTTTGTATTCAGCTTGTAAAAGTTTCACATTAAACAAAAAAAAGAATTGTTTGAATAAACAAACCCAGAGCCAAAAATCATAACAAAATGCTGCAGAACATGTTATATACATTTAAATATATATTGCAGACTGTCAATGAGAGAAAATGCATGACATGCTAATAACAGATGTCTATAATAGTGTAGAATATTCAAAAGCATCATTCATAAAGGAGATAATATATGGAACAATTCAAGGTAGTATTTATATATGTGTGTATTATTATAGTGCTTACAGATGACAACCTGTATTACTATTGTACACTGTTTTATTGTCGCTGTTAGCCGCCCCGAGTCTCTGGAGAGGGGCGGCATACATACAAATAAATAAATAAATAAACAAACAAACAAACAAATAAATAAATAAATAAATAAATAAATAAATAAATAAATAAATAAATAAATAAATAAATAAATAAATAAATAAATAAATAAATAAATAAATAAATAAATAAATAAATAAATAAATAAATAAATAAATAATAAATAAATAAATAAATAAATAAACAAACAAACAAACAAACAAACAAACAAACAAACAAACCTGTATACCAAATGTCAAACCTTGCAAATAAAATTTAAGTCCAAGATCTTCCCATCTGATTTGTCATAATGTAATCATTTTTATCTAGTCAACTACCCCAAAATGTTCTTTGCCTTGGACATTTAAGCAAAAGGGATTCAAAAAGTGAAACTATTGAAAGCATCTATTACCTCCTAACACTCTCCTCACTTCTACATTATTGTTTACAATGTCGTTGTCAATTTTTCTCATTTCAAATTGATAGCTATATGGGAAAAAGAATAGTGCCCCCTCCTTGCAAAATGCCTGAACAGCTCAGTTATAGAAGCTGAACATAGCTTGACTTCTTCTCCCTGCCCCATCCTCTTTTAATTTTCTTAAATATTTACTGAAATCATGCTAAGGAAGAAACAATTGGTACTTACCTCATTAGCTTAGCCCACTGCCACTGCAACCTTGAGTGATCTCTCATAAAGCAGCTGAGCTTCCACTTGTAGTTCAGTTTTTTTCTTTTCACTGTGACATCATGTTCCTGAACCAGACAGAACAGGAAAAGGCTGTTGGTTTGCATATTCTGCATCATCTCAAATCTTGTAAACTGCAGTTTTTGGTAATTCCTATTCAATACAGCCATACAAACACCTGGTTTGCTTTAATAAGCTTGCCAATGTTTTAAATAGCAGCAGTTGGCGCACCCAATGTGGGTGACGTAGTGGGGCAGAGGTTGGCTACTAAGGTGGAATGGTGACTTGTGCTTGCCCCGTGGCTCTGAGTGCTAGTGGAGTCCAGTACAATTACGCTACTGCACCTGAGGAGGTAGCAGCATCGCGTGCAGAAATCCAAAGATTTTTCTCCTTCCCAAAAATTCTGAATAATTTGGTCGGCATTAATTTGAACTTCTTTACACATCGAAATGTAAATGGTAAACAGCAATAACCCCAACCTTCCACCCAGAAATATATTTTCTTCTGCTTAATGCAAAGCTAGGCAAATTGGGTATTGAAATAATAAACAAATATGCCTGTTATGCGTAAATGCAAACTGATGACAAAAAAAGGAATTCTGAAAAGGAAAGACATACATTTTATTGAAGCAATGATTGTTAGGTTCCAGCTACCAGAAAAGAGCACAGTAGTGGACTAAGAATGTTTTGATATTTTTGGAAATGTAGAATGGGAAATTCTTATGGCTTCTTATTTATTTACATGTTGCATTTACAGTAGTCCCTCGCTATACCGCGCTTCACCTACTGCGGCTTCACTTCTTGGCGGATTTTCAAGAAATATTAATGATAAAAATCATTCGCGGATCTTCGCTGGTTCGCGGGTTTCTGAGGAAGTTGATCGGCAGCCCGATCAACAGCCCGCCGAACTCGATCGGCAGGTTTTTCAAAAAAAATATACCTAAAATTATAAATACTGTATTTAAATACTGCATCTAAAATAAATACTGTGTGGGAAGGGTTTATAAACACTTAAAACAATGAAAACTTACCAAACAATTACAATATAAATACTTAAATAAGTACTCTCAGTCGATAAATTCCCCATCGCGGATTTCACCTATCGCGGCCAGGTCTGGAACGTAACACCAGCGATAGGTGAGGGACTACTGTATATGTTGTCCATTTCTATGATAATTCTACTCTGGGGCTCTAATTGGCTGTTCTGATTTCAAGACCAGAGGAAAGAACCCAGATTATTCCTAGTTTTTGTAAAAGGAGCCTTGAAACCACATTTGTCTGAGGTGGTGGCAGTGCTGGATAGGTGGTAGCTGTAGCTTTTTCTCAACAAGCATTGGCACACTGATGGAATTACCATATTTTTGGAGTATAAGATGTACCTTTTCCCTCCCTAAAGGAGGCTGAAAATTTGGGTGTGTCTTATTCTCTGAATGTATGCATGGGTGGGGGCTTTTTTCCCCAACCCTGACTAGGTGCTAATGATCTTCCCAACTCTTACTTTGCAAGCTCTTTCATTACTACTCTCTCCGAAGAATGTTTTTCCATCCCTAAGTCTTTGTAGACTTTTTTTCATTCCTCTACTTTGCTTTAAGTTTCTTTCCAGCCCTAACAAGATTCTAACGATGTTCCCAGCTTTTTCCAGCTTGCATGCCCTTTCATTGTTTTTTTTTTTAAGCCCAAATCAGTGGATAAAATAATGCTGAAGCTGACTACTATAGATGAATACCTGATAGGCAGATTCTTTTCCCTTATTTTCCTCCCCCAAAACTAAGCTTCATCTTATACTCTGGTGCATCTTATACTCTGAAAAATATAGTAGGTGTATAGTAGGCCTGCAAATTTTGTCAAATTAAATCATTGCCTTTACATTGCTGATTCTCTGCAGTCTGGTCAATGTCATCCTGCTTGTGTTGAAATGAGTAACATTCCTTTATTTTGAGCTAGAAAGCTTTAAAAGGGTATTGTTTAAGGGCAGGAAGAGTTCATAGGTTTGACAAGATTTATTTATTTATTTATTTATTTATTTATTTATTCATTCATTCATTCATTCATTCATTCATTCATTTATTTATTTATTTATTTATTTATTTATTTATTTATTCCAATACACAATGAGGGTTTAAGTGGGTATATCTATATACACATAGTAAAATACATGATGAAGGTTATAGAGGAGATACTCATAGTAAAATATATCTAAGAAAGAATAGAAAAGAAGATATAGGAATAGAACATATCAATGAAAGAATAGAAGAAGAGATACAGCAATAGAAGAACGGTATAGGAGATATAGGAGAGCAATAGGACAGGGGATGGAAGGCACTCTAGTGCATTTGTACTCGCCCCTTACTGACCTCTTAGGAATTTGGATAGGTCAACCGTAGATAATCTAAGGGTAAAGTGTTGGGGTTTTGGGGATGACACTATGGAGTCCGGTAATGAGTTCCACGCTTCGACAACTCGGTTACTGAAGTCATATTTTTTACAATCAAGTTTGGAGAGGTTAATATTAAGTTTAAATCTGTTGTGTGCTCTTGTGTTGTTGTGGCTGAAGCTGAAGTAGTCGCCGACAGGCAGGATGTTGCAGCATATGATCTTGTGGGCAATACTTAGATCTTGTTTAAGGTGTCTTAGTTCTAAACTTTCTAGGCCCAGGATTGAAAGTCTAGTCTCGTAGGGTATTCTATTTCGAGTGTAAAGATCATGTAAAATAGGAGAGTGGCACTTGTTATATATATGAGGTAAAATAAATTGAAGTGGACTTTCATTAATAGAGTAATATTGGATTAACTGGCAAGCAAAAACACACTTTGAACTTGACATAAGCCTTTGAAAATATTCTGTCATACTTTATAAGTATTTCAAATTCAATTAACCTCTGAACATAATGTACAGTACAGTCAATGTACAGTAGCAAACCAGTTGTTTCCTTAATAATTGTATGGAATGAGTAGGATACAAGGGAGGGAAATGTGAAACATGTTAATAATGCAAATATGCAAATGTACTTTAAAGTACATTCAGATAGAACTGAAGCTAACCAATATCCTGTTGAACCAAATTGAGGTAAACCAAAATATTTTTGAAAATAAATTTCAAAAAATAATCTGTAGCTTCAATGCACACATTCACAAAGCACTTCTGCCTTTTATTCTTGGCAAACATATTGCATTCTAAGCATTTTCATCAAACATGTGTTATGACGTAGAACGGAAGAGTTCATATAAAAAGAGTTACATATTGTCCAGTTTCAGCCCCGCCACCACAGATACAAATTCTTTAACCCATTTAAAAAGAAAATTTAGGGCAGCTATTCATTATTGTTCTGCCTTATTGTGTGTGTTTGTTTGTTTGTTTGTTTGTTTGTTTGTTTGTTTGTTTGTTTGTTTGTTAAGAGAAAGCTTTTTTTAGTACTTTTTAAAAATTTTAATTTCATGAAAAGATAACTTTATTAGGACAGATAGTCTGGCTTGAACATATCTTGTAAGGCAGCGTTTCCCAACCGGTGTGCCGCGGCACAGTGGTGTGCCGCGAGACACTGTCAGGTGTGCCGCGGCGAGAGGCGGCGGAGGAGAGTGGGCGGATCGGGCGGGCAATGGGGCAGGGCGGAGAAGCCAGGGGCGCGTTTGGCCGGAGGCACCGTGGGGAGGCAGGGGCAGCCGCGGCTCCCTTTACTCCTACTGCCGCACCACCCTGCCCCTGCTCCCCACGGTGCCTCCGGCCAAACGCGCCCCTGGCTTCTCCGTCCTGCCCCATTGCCCGCCCGATCCGCCCACTCTTCTCCGCCACCGCCTCCTGCCTTGGGGCGAGGAATCCGAGAGTCCGGGACTGTGTGGCTTTGTGCCATGAAGAGAAAACGGACGACTTTTCCCTGCTGCCGTTTTCTCTTCATGGCGCAAAGCCAGGGCCGCCGATAGATGGGTACTACAGGGAGCGCGCTACCGGGCCCCGGGCAAATTGGGGCCCGCAGTCAGCGGCTCCTTGCACTGAGCTCCCGCTCGCAGCTGTCCCCTGGCTCCTGCTCGATGCCACGGTTTTCGGCGCTGTCCTGCTGGGCCCCAAAGACGGAAAACAGGAAGGAGGAGAGCTCCATTCTTCTCACCTTTTTCCCGCCTTCCTTCTTTGGGGCACAGCAGGACAGCGCTGAAAACCGCGGCATCGAGCAGAAGCCGGGGGACAGCTGCGAGCGGGAGCCCCAAGAGGGAAGTACCGGCAGCGCCCCACCCAGCTGAAGCTTCACTGGTGTCGGCGGCAAATGTCCTTTGTGGCCCGGTGGGGGGGGGGCTGCAGCGGCCGCAGGCAGTCGCAGGGAGATGGTGGCGGCGAGAGGGAGCTCCAGGCGGCGGCGAGAGGGAGCGCTCTCTCTATCTCTCAGCTGACTGCAAGCGGGAGCCCTGACGTGGCGGTCAATTGAGAGAGAGAGAGAAAGAAAGAAAGAGAGACATATAAGAGAGGCAGAGAGAGAGAGAAAGAGAGACATAGCAAGAAAGAGAGACAGCAAGAGAGGCAGAGAAAGAGAGAGAGAAAGAGAGACATAGCAAGAGAGGCAGAGAGAGAGAAAAAGAGAGACATAGCAAGAGAGGCAGAGAGAGAGAAAAAGAAAGAGAGACATAGCAAGAGAAAAAGAGAGACTTAGCAAGAGAGGCAGAGAGAGAAAGAGAAAGAGAGAGAGAGAGAAAGAGAGACATAGCAAGAGAGAGAGAGAGAGAAAGAGAGACATAGCAAGAGAGGCAGAGAGAGAGAAAAAGAAAGAGAGACATAGCAAGAGAAAAAGAGAGACTTAGCAAGAGAGGCAGAGAGAGAGAGAAAGAAAAGGAAAGAGAGATAGCAAGAGAGGCAAAGAGAAAGAAAGAGACATATAGCAAGACAGTGAAAGAGAGAGAGAAAAAAGCAAGAAAGAGATAGCAAGAGAGACACAGAGAGAGAGAGCAAGGGAGAGAGAAAGACAGAGGAAGGGAAGGAGGGAGAGAGAAAGAGAGCAAAAAAGAGAGGAAGAAAGAAAGACGGATGGAGAGAGAGAAAGAAGGGAAGGAAGGAAAAGAGAGAAAGAGGGAGAAATAGAGCGAAAGGGAGGAAGAGAGAGGGTTTTTTTGTCCAAACTTTTCTTTAGCCCGCCCCCCCCCCCCTTTCAATGTTCCCCAGGATTTTGAAAATATGAATAATGTGCCGCGGCTCAAAAAAGGTTGGGAAACACTGTTGTAAGGTATCTGTTTGCTAATTTAAACAGATATTTCTGAGGTGATTACATAACCAAATGTGATTTTCAGTAAAAAGTATGAAAATCTGTAGAAGATTGATCATTGTGTTTTATGAGAACAGTGGCACTCTACCTAAGAATTTTTCTAGATAAGAACCAGCTGTTCAAGATTTTTTTGCCTCTTCTTAAGAACCATTTTCTACTAAAGAACCCGAGCTTGGGAAAATTTCCCAGGAAATTTGAGAGCGGCATGAAGTTTCCTGCCATTCCCCCTTTAATCCCGGCCCTCTCGGGCTTTTCTGGTCTGCCAGAGGAGCCTTTCAGTGGTGCCTAAGGAGTCTTTGGCAGTCCAGAGCAAATGAAGCATTTTCCTTTCTTTGGGCGCTTGGAGAGGGAATAAACCACTTTGCTGTGGTGACTCCCTCGCGTTGCCTCCTGGAGAATATGGGCACGAAAAGGCAAAGGGGGGTGCTTCGCCCCGGCTGGATCAACTTGGCTTCAGCCAAACCGAGGAATCATCAGTGAAGGAAAGGCGCCAGCTACAAAATGAGCGAGCAAGAGGAGAGGGGAGCGGAGCCCTTCAGTATGGTAAAGAAGAAACAGCCGGTAGTAACAGCAGCTGCCTTTCGGTCAAAGGACTGGGAGGTTCCCCCCTCTCTCCCACCTGGGTTTCTTTCTTTGGTGCAATGTATGGGAGGCAGCCTCACGACGGGTGTATGGGAAGCGCGTGCTCCTCCTCACTGCCTCAGAGTCCGTCTTTTTTTTTTTAAGCCTTAAAGTTTTGGATTTTTTAATTTTTTTAAATTATTATTATTTTCAAAAACAAAAAGGAGCTACAATAGAAGTCTCCATAGTAAAAAAGAAAAACTTTTGTTAATTAGATCATTTCAGAGAAAAGAAAACATCTACTTCATATCTCTATTTATATACATTTCAAAATAGTAAGTTTGTTTAATCTTGAATTCATTGAGAATTTCTTCTATTCAACCAAATACATAGACCCTATCCCAGATTTTGTAAAATTCCGAGTCTTCCAAGATTTTGCTTCGCCTTGCAATGTTCATCTTGCAAAAAAAAGAAAAGCTTTATGATATAGCCTCCAGATATGCAAATACATTCCAACTTGCTTTTTATATTTTGAATAATTTTCTAAATATGTATTGTCCATTTTAATAATTAATATTGGATTTTTATTCTTAATGTATCATACACTGTGAATTTGTCTGTCTTCCATTTTTGAATAATATTCTGTTTAGGTTCAACATCCATTTGATCATACAATTTTTAACATTCTTAGTCTTTGAATCATATTTCAGAAGCAACTTATACCTATATAAGCTGTCAATGTTCCAACTGACAAACCCAACCAAAGCAGCCATGGTTGAGACGATCTCAATCTCGACCACAATTTCTGAATGTACATACTGAAAGTACATACTGTACATACTGAAAGTACATACTGTAATTTTGACAGTCATGAGAGCAAAATCAGATCTAGCTAATTACTATGCAGACCCATTTAAAGTATAGTATAAAAGTATACACTCCTCCTATTAGAGAAGGTCACATTGTCCAAGTGAATTGTTATGAGAAAATGTCTTTGGTTTTGGCAAACTCCTGCCGAAGCGTCCTTAGCTCTTTTCATCTTGATTTCTGGAGCCTACATTGCATCTCAACCTCAACATTCCCAGCCCCTGGATTCATTGGCAAGCTAAACCATGAATCTCTGAACATAATGTCTTGATTTTCTAATCCCTTTGTGATTATACTTTTTATTTGAAGTTAGTATCTCATTGAACAATCTAGCAAGTTCCTCCCTGCCACATAGTTGGATCAGTTTATCAAGGCCACCTTGCTCCATGGATTTTAAAATTCTGTATTTAATCTCAATTGGCCACCAATTTCAAACAGAGGATCCTGGATAATCAATATCTTTGATATAGAGGCATTTGATAATATCAAACCCTTAAATGGCTGACCCAGAACAAAAATGACTTTTCATTTCACCTAAAAAAAAAAATCTAACTATGGATGTGACACAAGACCAAAGAACAACCCTCACCAAAGCAGGATTTAAGCTCCTGGATGTTATGGTAAAACACAGGTTATTTCATCAAATAACCTTACCCAGAGATTATATGTATGTTTAGCATGCTGCAAATAAAGGAGATCACTCACAGGAGATCCTCTGAACTGCTAACTATCGTATTTTTGGTGTACAAGACACACCAGTGTATGAGATGCACCTAGATTTTAGAAGAGGAAAACAAGGAAAAAAGTATTCTGAACCAAATGATGCAATATTATATTGCTTAATAAAATACCAGTGTAGTAGAATACTTTTTACAACCATGTATATTTTTTAAAACCATGTGTATACTTAAGACAAGTCTCGAAGCTGTCAAGTTTGAAGACCCCTGAGTTAGGGGTTAGGAGTGAAAGGGTCTTCAAACCTGGCAAGATTAAGGCTTGAGGACTTCAACTCCCATTTCTAAGATAGCATGACACGTGGAGCATAGTTCCCTCTAAGCTGAGCAGTGAGCAATCGCTCACTTAAAAATCATCATCAAC
Organism: Erythrolamprus reginae; assembly: GCF_031021105.1. Lineage (NCBI taxonomy): Eukaryota > Metazoa > Chordata > Lepidosauria > Squamata > Dipsadidae > Erythrolamprus > Erythrolamprus reginae. The sequence goes on from NC_091950.1 coordinate 86,548,742, forward strand.
TCAGAGTTTTCCAAACCTGCCCAGAAGCCGAGAGGGAAAGAGTGAGAGGGAAGGAGAGAGAGAGGAAGAGAGGAAGAGAGAGAAACAGATAGAAAAAAGAGAGGAAGGAAAAGAGAAAGAAAAAGAATGGGAGTAAGGAAGAGAGAAAGAAAATCAAAATCTAGTTTGAAACTAGCTCAACTATTTAAGTGGCATTTTGATATTGATAGAGTTGCCCTATTATGAGCTCACTGTTATAGACACACAGTACAGTATTTTATTTTGGAATTCTCTGAGGCAAAACAGGGTGGGTTTTTTATTTGTTTGTTTGTTTGTTTGTTTGTTTGTTTGTTTGTTTGTTTATTTATTTATTTATTTATTTATTATTTCTGTGCCGCCCAGTCCCAAAGGGACTGCCGCTCAGACACTATACTTTTCCGCCCACCCCCCCAAAAAAATTAGAGGGAACACTGACGTGGAGTGTAGCATATGAATGTAGCATATGTGTTAGGATAGGATAATATTATATCTGTACTTCTAGCATAATATGCCTTGCTCACTTTTGATTCCATTATAGCCAGGACAGGACACATATTTCACATAATCAGTCTGCACTTCTGGTGGAAACTACTAAAAGAAATAGCTGGCCATAAAACGGTTCAACAACATCCCCCTGATAACAAGAATGCATCACTCAAAGATGAAAGCTATGCAATATACATTGCTTGAAGACAACAGGATGAGACTGTGATGAAAGGACATTAGCCCATGGTAAACAGAGATTGGCTGTGATAAAGACAAATGGCTCAAGGAAATTAGCTACAAGAAAGGACATTACTTGAAAGGACATATGCTCAAGGAAATTAGTTGTAAGAGACATTTGGTCAAAGGAAACTATTCAAGGAAATTGGTTACGTGACATATGGTGATAGGAAGGACTTGAAAGCTGTATTAGATGTTTGCATGTCAGTTGACATGTACGTGTAATCATTCCCATTTGCATATGCTCCCAATAAAACGAAGCGCACAGCTCAACACTGTGTCACTTCACCCAGAGAGAAATGAGTCCAAGTCTTCTTTCTAGGATTGGCGTTCGTGGTGACCCGCCTGGCTGGGGGTGCTCTGAATCCCTCTGAGACATCGTTCCTAATAAAATACCAGTGTAGTAGAATACTTTTTACAACCATGTATATTTTTTAAAACCGTGTGTATACTTAAGACAAGTCTCGAAGCTGTCAAGTTTGAAGACCCCTGAGTTAGGGGTTAGGAGTGCAAGGGTCTTCAAACCTGGCAATATTAGGGCTTGAGGACTTCAACTCCCATTTCTAAGGGAGGCATGACAGGTGGAGGAATTCTGGGAGTTGAAGTTCACCAGTCTTAAAGCTGTCAAGTTTGAAGACCCTTGAGTTAGGGGTTAGGAGTGCAAGGGTCTTCAAACATGGCAAAATTAAGGCTCAGTGATGAAAATCAGGACAAATATCAGCTCAGAGAGTTTAGGAATTTATTTGCTCTCCATCTTGTATCCATTGTCTTTAGGTAGAGTCCAGAGTCTTTACCTACCTTGTCTTCCCTTTGAGGAGCAGCAGCACCAATAATGTCACGTCCAGGCCCCCACTGCCTCCACCAAATCGAGAGGCTGAGGAGGTCAGTGAACAGACCCTGAAGGGGCAGGGCCATCGTCCGCACCGGTGTCATGTTGTTGGGTGGTGGGCTCGGCTCGGGCAAGCAGCTGTGGCAGGGGAGAGGCGGCCCCTGCCCAGCCCATACCACAGCCACTCGCCCAAGCTGAACCCACTACCCAACAACATGACGCCGGTGCGGACGACGGATCTGCCCCTTCAGGGCCTGTTCACCCACCTCCTCAGCCTCACGATTCGACGGTGGCGGTGGAGGCCTGGGGCGTGGACGTGACATTCCTGGTGCTGCTCCTCCTCGAAGGGAAGCCACCAGAGACACCAGGCACCACGCCCATCCCAGGCCGAGTTTCCGGCCTCCCACCCAGGGCTGCCAGGCAGCCTCAGCAACATTCGGTATATAAGATGCACCTAATTTTTAAAGCACCTTTTTGAGGTAAAAAGGTGCATCTTATATATTGAAAAATACGGTATATGTTTGAGCTAGAGCACACCATTTAAAGTCATTAACTGTGTTACTTTATCCTATTTTATTTGACCTGGCCATTTGATTCATCAACAAACTATAAATTAAACTAAATTTGAAACTATAAAAGCTTCTTGCCGTTTCAAGAGGGAAGTCTAGAATAATGTTAGAGTACCATATGTAGTTATTGTTAAGTTTATTACAATGTACACAGAATTTGTGAAGCTACTTTTTTTCATAGAGCCATCTATCTTCCAATTCATTTGGGCTATTTGTAAGCTTGGGGTAAATCTATCTAACTCAATCGGCCAAGAAAATGATAAAATTGTATACTATATTGTTTATTGCTGTCTATATATTTATTTATGATTATGGTTGGTCATAGTCAGCCAAGTGTTTGGATTTGACAGTCTTTTTCAAGAGGCAACTGGCCTTCTTTGTTTTTCTTAGAAGATATTTTGCTTCTTATCCAAGAAGTTTTTTCAGCTCTGACTGGATGGTGGGGAATGGAAGGATTTGTATTCCTTGTAGAGAACTGGTCAGTTGCATTTGTTTAGAGAGTCATTGAGCTGGATGTTTATCTTTGACCTCAAGGTCACCTGAATAGTGCAAATGGGTGTGGCACCTTCTTAGAACTGCTGAAACTTTGGATTTGACATTTTTATCTGCCCTTCCATCTTTCCTCTTATCCCACCTGAGATAGGCAGATATTATTGTTTGATGGTATTAAGGTATTCCAAATAAAGCTGCTTTTTGCAATTGACTGATGGTGATCATGTCAATGTCAATGATATTTATTATGTACGGATGTATGCAGTATGGATTTGCATAGCCATCGCTGATTGGCTGATCTGGCAGTAGGAGATATAAACTGCTGTCAGTGCCTGGCTGGATTACAGGGAAGCCCATAAAAGTGGCTTCTCTGCAGCCTGCCAGCTGTTTGTATTGTACTGTAATCAGCTAACAGAACAAAAGGTGTTGAACTGTTCCTGTGTCTTGCTCCTTCTTTTGTGCCCACATCTAACAATGTGTATTGTTTTTATGCCAACCTCCATATTATTTAAATATGTTTAATTATAATATTCCATAAAATATTATCCATCATATTTATTACTTTTAACAAACTTATATATTTATAACAATAATACCCTCATTTATGTTTAATTTAAGATCTTTCATTATTTACCCATTTACCTTATAATTCTTCATTTTTAAATTATTGAATGTTAAATTTTAATTATTCAATATTATTTTTATGTTAATCACTAGTGATGGGCGAACTGAACCTGCACAATTCGGGTCCATACCAAATTTTGCGGTGTTCGGTATGCCGAACACGAACCTGAAATTTTTTGAAACTTCGGGCAAAGTTCAGGGTCGCGTTCGGCGTTCAGAGTTTTGACGTCACTGGCAGGTTGCTAAGGACGCCAAGGTGGTCACTTCCTGGATTCCATGAATGGACCGCCCTTTGCTTTCAGCGCCACTGCAGCGTCCTTTTTTGTAAAAATAACAATGTTTATTTTTACGTGAAAGGACATTGCAGTGGTGCTGCAAGCAAAGGGCGGTCCTTTCATGTAAAAATAAATATGTTTATTTTTACGTGAAAGGACTGCCCTTTGCTTGCAGCACTGCTGCGGCATCCTTTTTCGTAAAAATAACAATGTTTATTTTTATGTGAAGACCTCCCTTTGAAGGAGCTGGGGAATCCCTCCCACGAAGAGATTCTGGGGCGGAGCCTTGACATCACCAGCAGGTTGCTAAGGACGCCAAGGTGATTGCTTCCTGGATTCCATGGAATCCAGGAAGTGATCACCTTGGCGTCCTTAGCAACCTGCCGGTATACATGATGTCAAAGCTCCACCCCCAGAATCTCTTGGGGAGATTCCTCGTTCGGGTTCAGGTTCGGTTTGGATTCGGCCAAATTTTGAGTAAAGTTCGGACGAACCTGCCGAACCCGAACACCGTTGGATTCGCCCATCACTATTAATCACCATCTTCTGTATATCATAAATTTTAATAGAAATGAAATGTTATTAATCATATTTGTTACAACTAACAAATCTGCCTACATTCATATTGAATTAATAATTTAGTAATACCATCATTCACATTTTAATTCCCCCTCTTTATTTATTATTATTATTTATTAGATTTGTATGCCGCCCCTCTCCATAGACTCTTGTTATTGCTTCTCCCTATTACTTAAGAATGTGTATTGTTATTATTACCCCTTACTCTAAATCTCATCCTATAGCTTTTTGAACTAGCATTAAGAGTATAGAATTCAATTTGGACCTTCAATTCAGTTTTGATTCTTGCTGACTGGGCCCTGAAGTTTTCTTAGCAACTTTTTTTTTCAGAAGGAGGGTTCCATTGCTGTCTTCCTAGAGCTGAGAGAAGTGACTGGCCCAAGACCACCCAGTTGGCCTTAGAGCTAAGCCAGGACCTCTACTCACAGTCTCCAGGTTTCTAGTTTCCTGCTTTAACAACTATACCACTGCCATAGCTGCAAAATAAAAACATGTTTATAAAGCAACATGGCTTTATGCGATTGATATATATTATACATAAGCAACTTCATGTACTACTTATTTTATTGATACCCATGTCATTTTATCTTAGCAATGTTTAAATCAAGGTTTTACAAATTTTTAATACGGCAATTAATCCAATATTTATTTGAGTCACCATAGCATAGACAAAATACAACAGATCATAATTTATAATATATTTATTTAAATGAGATTGTGTGGAGTAAAGAATCTTGTGCATTATAATCATATCTGTAACTAACAGGCCATTTTCCAAATATCATAAATCTGAATAAATGGAAGACACTATATAAGACATGATCCAAATATGCAACTATATTAAATAGTAATTTAAGACTATAGTACAATTCAACCAACTTCAATTATTTTACAATAGCTGTCCTTTTAAAAAAAATCAGAACTTGGAGTTTTTATGTCTGTTTCCTTCTACAAGTCAAAGAAGAAGGCAAGTTCATGAAGATGACTGAGATAATTGAGGCTGTTTCTTCCGTTCTACCACCTTGTGCAAAACCTCCAAGATTGTGTTTGCATTATTCTGAACATTATAGTTGGTTAGATTTAACAGCTTGTTAAACTCTTCCTCTTGCAGCGAGACCTGCCTCGTAGAGTATGGTGAAAAGGCACCAGAGACATCAACATTGCCTTGTGGCAATTGAGCTGCATTACGTTCTACCCCTGCAGAAGAAGAAAAAAGAAGATGATTATTATTATTTATTAGATTTGTATGCCGCCCCTCTCCGGAGACTCAGAGCGGCTTACTACCGCTAATTATGCGGCTTACAACACTAATTATGTATAAAAATATGACAGAAGGTTAGCTTATATTGTGCTCTTTAATTGACAAAACTAACACTAATCAGAAACTGACCAGAGCAGGGGTGGGTACCTTTTACTTTTTGCTACCAGTGCACATTACGATGTTTTGTGTGGGCTATCTCGCTACATTCATATGCGAGCACCCTTGCATGAATTTACTTCTGAGCATGCTCAGAGGGATGTTTCAGCCCAAAAGACAGCTGAGGAGTTGGTCAGCTGTGCTTTGAACAAAGAGATAAACCTGGGGGAAGCCAGAGGGGTTTTTTCCAAAGCACAGGACAAGGGGAATCCAAACTTCAAAAATCGGTGAAAATTATGAAAAAAGTATGGCAGCACACACAGACCGCCACAGACAGTACCGGAGCCACCATGCCAAAATTATATCATCAGTGGGCCACTACCAGAGCATCCATACTGAACTGCACCAGTAAGAACCCATCCCTGGACCAGAGGACATAACATAATATAGTATAATGCCCTTACATTCCTGTTCTCTAACAAGGAAGAAGTATTAATGATAATTTATTCATATAGTAACGTAATCACTTTTAAAAACTATTCAGTTTGATAGTCATCACTAGACTCCATTTCATACATCACTCAAAAAAACCACTGTTTAATAATGTTTGCATTGCAGCCAATGTTCCCTCTAACCTGCACGCACGCGCAGGCGCGCAGGTAAAAACAAACACCGTGTGGTGGAGCAGGCACCATTTCTCCCTGCCCGGCAGCTGATCTGCCCCTCCCACCCCTGCCTATATTCTTCCCAGCGCCGGGCAGCAGCACGCTTTTGAAACGTACTGCTTCCCCGGGCAGGTGGCTTTGCTCGCCAGTGCAGGGCTTGACCTCCCAACCGCCATGTTTGCCTTGTGCCACAGGGGGGGCTCTTGCAAACCCCTCACTTCCACCGCCTCCTCTCCCACCACCCCGCTGCCCGAGGACGCTTTTGCAAAAGGTAGACAAAAAAAAGAGAGGGTGGGAGGAAGGAAGAGGGAGAAAGAAAGAGGGGGGAGAAAGAGAGGGAGAGAGAAAGGGAGGGGAGGGAGGGAGGGAAGGGAGAGAAAGAAAGATAAAAAAGAGAGAGAGAAAGGGAAAGAAAGAAAGAAAGAAAGAAAGAAAGAAAGAAAGAAAGAAAGAAAGAAAGAAAAAGAGGGAGAAAAAAAATGAAAATCTAGTTTGAAACTAGTGGCATTTTGATATTGATAGAGTTGTCCTTTCATATGTTCTGAATCTTCCATCATTCAGCTTAATGGGATGAGCCAGGTTCTAGTGTTGCAAACATGACAATTTGCTTTCTCCATACAATAAATAGTTTTATATAATTCTCTTTCTTGTTTTACTATTTTCTGACTAAAAGAATTTAACTGAGATAACTTGAAATCTTTCAGTTCTTTGATCAATGAGTTTGTCCTGGATCAGGCAGTATCTAAATCTTTTTGAGATCAAACACCAACTAGAAAGGTACTTTCGATTGCATTGTACTATTAACTCACCAGGTGCGATATATCTTTGGAAGGTGTCATTCACTAGAGGGAAATAAAGCAGGATGGGAGCTTCGGGGTTGTTTGTATCTTCAAAGACATAGCATTCTTTTGGATTTTTCTTTTCTTCCTCATTTAACAAAATCTTGGGGAATGGAATTCCTTGTGCTGAGAAATATGTGGAAGCATGTTCCAGAGGCTTAAAAAGCACAGTAACAGCCAATGTTAGCAAGCTCAAAAAGATATCATTTGAAAGTATAATGTAATTAAGCACAAAGTACAATGGTAATTCTTAGAATGAAAACAGTCTTTAAAATCCCCACTTCCTTTCTTTGTGCTGGCTAATATTGGTTATTAATAACTGCTTATGACCAGATTTGAAATTCCAGTTGACCAGATTCTGAAATTCAACAATATTAAGCCTGCAAGAAAATCTTAATGTTTTAGAAAAACAGAAACGTGATTTTAAATAGTCTAAGTGGAAATGACCTGAAAAATAACAGGATCAAAGCTAATAGCAATTTACTTTGGGAACAAAAAGACAGAGGCACAAGTATAGGTTGGGGAATATCTGACTTGAGAAAATAATCTGTGAAACAGCATTGCACTTTTAGGACATTTCAGAAAAACTAAAATAAAAACAAAGAATGGAGGATTTACAAGAAAACTAAAATTTACAAGAGATTGAGGTAATGAGATATATTTAGCTTTGAGAAAAGATGAATGTGACAATATTTAGAAATATAGTCAATTGGTATTATTTTTACAAATTATTTTTACAAACAATATAAATAATTATTATTTTACTACAAATCAAATCAGCATTATCTCTTCTAACCTTAGTTTGTGACCCTCCAGTATAATTGAAATGCAGAATGACATCCACTTTCCTCTCTGGTCTGAGAAGTGGAGGGCAACTGGTATCAAAGAAGAAGGCGGTATCTACAAGTTCCAAATGTTCTGTACAATCTTTCAGTTGATTGGGGGATTCGTCAAGTGTTGTATCTATAACATACATTACAAAAGTAAAATCAATACTTTGTGTTAGCAAAAACTTCAGAAGAGAAGGATTTAGGGGTAGTGATTTCTGACAGTCTTGCAAATACTTGTAAACAGTCTCAAAATGGGTGAACAGTGCGGTCAGGCGGTAGGGAAAGCAAGTAGAATGTTTGGCTGCATAGCTAGAGGTATAACAAGCAGGAAGAGAGAGATTGTGATACTGCTGTATAGAGCGCTGGTGAGACCACATTTGGAATACTGTGTTCAGTTCTGGAGACCTCATCTACAAAAAGATATTGACAAAATTGAACAGGTCCAAAGATGGGCTACAAAAATGGTGGAAGGTCTTAAGCATAAAACTTATCAAGAAAGACTTAATGAACTCAATCTGTATAGTTTGAAGGACTATACAGATTGAAACATTTAAACATGTTAAAGGGCTAAATAAGGTTCAGGAGGGCAGTGTTTTTAATAGGAAGGTGAACACAAGAACAAAGGGGCACAATTTGAGGCTAGTTGGGGGGAAAGATCAGAAGCAACATGAGAAAATATTATTTTAGTGAAAGAATAGTAGATGCTTGGAACAAACTTCCAGCAGACGTGGTTGGTAAATCCACAGTAACTGAATTTAAACTTGACTAGGATAAACATATATCCATCCAAAGATAAAATACAGTAAATAGTATAGGTGCAGACTAGATGGACCATGAGGTCTTTTTCTGCTGTCAATCTTCTATGTTTCTATACCCATTGATTTTTCAAACAAAGACAAATGCTCATAAATTTCCTTCTTGCCAGTACCCATCCCACCATGGATCTATTTGCTTCAACACACAATTCATTCTCATCAGGACCCATGACCAATTTCTTTTAATCTCCTGACCCAATGAAGAAAATATTACTTATGGTATAGATAAGTAGTTGGAAAGAGTCTTTTTCCTATTACAGAGAACAAGTTCAGCTTCCTAGGTCCCCATGCATTCCATTCTAAGGACCAATTTATCTCCTAAACCATATATCAGGTAGAGTCCAAAATAGTTATCTAGTGGTGTTTTTAATTATATTTATTTATTTGTAAATGTTGCATCCCACCTTTATTACTTTTACAAATAACTCGAGGTGGCAAACATATCCCACACAACTCCCTTCTCCTGGGACTAAAACTCATGAACTCCTGCTTTTTAGCCAGGTGCTTTAACCATTAGATTAAACATTTTATTATTTATTTATTTATTATTTATTAATCAGATTTGTATGCCGCCCCCTCCGTAGATGTAATGAGAAAAATGCAATCAACTAAACAGTTAACGATACATTAAAAACATTCAAATTCTACTGTGATACCTTTCCATTTAGTAAATTGTTGATGCTGTACATATTCATTATGCATTTGGAGCCCTTTTAAAAAATTGTTATACTTGGACACTGCTGGACGATCTGTTAAAATATCCCGTAGAGTATTGGAAAAACCTCCAGCAGGAGTGAACATGCGTGTTGGCATCTCATGGGGTCTGTCCGGTCTATCAGGTACTTCATCTAAATACAAACAACAGAAATAAACTTCATCAAAATAATGAATAAAAATCTTTGTGCACTAGTGTATGATGTAGTTCAGATGATTCCCAAAGATAAACAACTGACTGGTAGCATGAGTAGTTTTTTTTCTCACACACATCTATATACATCGTAACCTTCTACATTGTGAGTTTACATTTCAGTAGTGCAACACACAAAGGCCTAGCCTAATTCCTAAATTTTATTTGTGTTTATTGCACCAAAAACAAGATTCTCTCTGGATGTTTTGCATCACAATGCTTGCTGGAACTTATGTGGTAGAATAATTTTACATTTATATCCATTATTGAAATGTTTCACCCATGCAAGAATATTTACCAATCAGATAGTCTTCAGGACTACAAAGGCATGAGAAAACTTCATTAAAAAATTATGAAGCTGAATCAAACTGAGGCTGTGATGTTGAACTTGTGAGGCATAGGAATAATCAAGTGGTATTTTTATATTGCAAAGATAATGATGGTTAACATTTCAAGTCTAGCTGCTCTACTCTAGCTTTAGCTAAATTAGCTGGAGAAAGTGTGAAGCACTCTGACAGGAGATATAAGGTATAGAAAAAGTATTCTATTATCATGCGTTTGAAGATATAAAAGATGGCTTTGCCCTTTGGAGCTCCAACAAATCATTAGCCAAAATTAACCTTTGCCCTCTTAACTACCGTAATATGCAGTATTTCTTCCCTCTTTTGTGGCCTGAATATATATTTCTGAATATGAGGTTATCTGAGCCTTCAGTTTGTACAGGCAAGACAGATAAACACCGTAAATATAAAAAGTGTCAGCCAGTTGAATTCTGAATTTTAATTTTGGAACAACTTTTCACAGCTTACCAATCTCTGTGACAGTATCTTGAGTCCACCTGTTCCAGAAATCTTCTGAATTGTCTGCTGCATGCCAGGCATCTAACAGATTCTTGGAAAAGACACTACTCCACAATCCTTTGAAAGGAAGAGATCAATAAAATTAAAGCATTTTTCTCCTTGAAATTTTATTTTATTGTTGAGGATAGAGTCAGAAACTATGTTCTGGGCATGAAATGTTCTGCACACACAACAGGCAATTTTGGGATGTCCATGTCTACACAGAATAGTATGGATCCAGAGCACACACAATTTGGTTAAAAGGTGCTTTGGGATGGAGAAGGTGGGAATAGGTACAGCCAGGGATTGTGGTGGCAATTAAGAAGAGGTGGGGAAAGGAGAAAGATATCATGGGAAGGAGTTAGTGGCTCAGTTGGATAACTTTTCCAGTTTCTTTCTTTCCCTACCGCAACTGCCACACTTGAAGTCAAATACCAGATATCCAACCTGCCCCCTCTTTTCTCCTGCTGATAGATTGTGCTTGTATTCAAAAGTGATGCCAGCATCTGATTCCAGTTAAGGGAAAGTAAGAAAAGGAAGAAACTATAGAAATTGGTGAAGTAGCACATACATCATGCATGCAACGACTAAGCTAGCTCTTCTTGCCCACAAGCCATGTACAGAAGGACCAAACTTGCCATTCTTGCCTCTATATTTTGCTTTGATCAAAATATACAACCCACATATTCTGGGATTCTATTTATTCTGCTGTGTCATGGCCACCCAGAAAGCTTGGCTGAGGAAATTTATATTCTGGAACTAAAAAAATCTCCCCGATTCAGTGGAATTCTTTACTGTTAATCTACTGGTTATACTTATAGAGTAGTAAGAAAATAATTGTATCTAGCAATATTGTTACATCAATTGTCCATAAAACAACTGTTAAGTATTACTGTTAAAATGCAGTCAGAATTGAAACTATATTCTAAACATCGACTATCACACTAACTCCATCAAAATTAATTCCCACAATCCACCATCCAATCCCCCATCACCCAAAACCAATCCCTCATCACCCAAAACTAGGTATGCATGCCCCTTACTTCCTCAATATCACCCACTGCTGATTTTAAATGCAAACTAATTAATGCAAGAAGCATCGTATCGTAAACAAAATACCCAAACTCCTCCTCTCATTATATTTGTCTGCAAAATATTTTTATTTTTTTTAATTTATTCATTTGTCAAACATATATAGGAGAGTAGTAATTTATATAAACATAATGTAAGTAAAAAATAACGATAGAAGAGGACAATAGAACAATAGGACAGGGACGGTAGGCACAGTGGTGCATTTATGCACACCCCTTACAGACCTCTTAGAAACAGGGAGAGGTCGACTGTAGACAATCAAAGGCTAACATGGCTGAACACTTCCTTCCTTGACTCCATTATTACAGTAAGAGACTATCACATTTACCAGTCCAATCGTGAAACCCATAGAGGTGGAGTTGCCATCTTTTACAAAAAAACCACTAAACCTTAAAAATATCCAAGTTAGACATGAACTTGATCTTGCAGAAACCATCATCTGCGAACTGACCTTAAATACCTCTCTATGCTTCCTGCTATGCTACAGAGCCCCTGATTATGACATCACACATGCGAACAAGCTAACCTCACTACTAACATGGGCAGTTCTTCCCCTAGGTCCCACCAAGTGACATTGTCTAGTTGACGGGACCTGTAGAACAGTGTTTTTCAACCAGTGTGTCGTGGCACACTAGTGTGCCGCGAGACATGGTCAGGTGTGCCGCGAAAAAGGAAGCTCAGGTTCCAGTCTCGCAACTTTTTGCTGAGAGAGAGTGAGAGAGAGAGAAAGAAAGAAAGAGAGAGATAGAGAGAGAGAGACAGAAAGAGTTAGAAAGAGAAAGCAAGAGAGAGAAAGAAAAGAGACAAAGAGAGAGAAAGCAAGTGTCAGAGAGAAAGAAAGCAAGAGAGAGAGAGAAAGAGAGAGAAAGCAAGCAAGAGAGAGAGGAGATAAATGAGCAAAAAGGGGAGGAAAAAAAGAGAAATGAGAAAATGATTGAGACAGAGAATGAGAGGAAAGAGAGAGAAACAATAGAGAGAGAGAAGTGACTCTTGATTTAAAGCATATGATAAAAAGCACCCAAAGAATAAGAGAGAAACACACCCACCCCAGCCCTCACCTGTTTTTGGAAATGGTTCAAGAGTGTCTACACACACACACACACACACACAAGGGTGGGGAGGAGACAGGGATGGAAAAAGAGAGGAAAGGGTCTTAGGGTGTCATTTTGTGTCATTTTGGTTGGCGGTGTGCCCCAGGATTTTAAAATGTAAAAAATGTGCCGCGGCTCAAAAAAGGTTGAAAATCACTGCTGTAGAAGGCCGACTCTATGGGACCTAGCCAGTCACTGGGATTCATGCGGCAGGAGGCGGATGTATCAATTATCACATCAAACAAGAACAAAAACCTTCTGCACCCAAATTCCACATGCGCCTTCTACAACTTTGTAAACAATGAACTCAAAGACTTGAGGCGGGATTTGTATGCCGCCCCGAGTCTGCGGAGAGGGGCGGCATACAAATCCAATAGATAGATAGATAGATAGATAGATAGATAGATAGATAGATAGATAGATAGATAGATAGATAGATAGATAGACAGACAGATAAAAAAATAAACAAACAAACAAACAAACAAATCCATCCCATCCCATCTCTGAAAGGACCAAATGGTAAAGAATATAATGATGAAGCTGTTAAAGCCAACCTCTTTAACACATTATTTGGCTTCGTCTTTTTTTAAACAGCAATGACCCAATATTTCCTAGTCGCACCCCAAACAATTGCAACGATCTAACACAAACCGATTTTACAGAAGATAATGTCTATTGTTTGAAGATAGAGTTCTAGGTTTTTATAAAATAATGCTCACCCACAAGAAAGGAGGGAGCCCTAGGTTTATTTATTAGATTTGTATGCCACCCTTCTCCGAAAACTCGGGACAACTAGGAGGGTTGTCAACATAATATTAGGTGTATTCAACTGAGAATCTGGCTGCAAGGTGAGTCCATTCTTGTGAATAAACCATAGTTTGGGCAAGAACTGGAAAACTACCATTGGTATCTTCAACAAGGGAAAATCACACACACACACACACTTCTTGAGGTTGAAAAAAGTCACCTTGCATAAAACATATCCTTGATTCTGGAAGTTTCTTCATCATGTGCCCCATGTAAAACTCGCTTCCAAAATTTTCAGCAGGAACAAAAGCTCCATATTTTGGAAATCCTACTTCATATGGTGTGAACTCTAACCACTCTGTAATGAAGTCAATAAGAACACATTTAGCGTCATACCTCCCTTATGCAGAGAAAGGATGCTTTCTTAGGTGAAATTACCAAGGATACCAAGGAATTATATATCTTTCCAATGTGGACTGGCCTGACTTTAATAATACATGAAAATCAACACTAATCCAGCATTTCAATATTTTCCAAATCCATTGTTAGCTCTTACACCTAAAGTAAATGAAAGAAGGCAGCTTTCAGCATATGGATAAATGTTTCAGAGGGTCCATTACCTTTATTATTATCTATGCCAATGTTTCCCAACCTTGGCCACTTGAAGATATTCTGGCTGGGGAATTCTGGGAGTTGAAGTCCAGATATCTTCAAATGGCCAAGGTTGGGAAACACTGATCTATGCTACCAAGAATTAAAAACACTTAAAAACTATTTTGAAAAAGATAAGGGTAAGGGCAATTCTAATCTCTGGGGGGAGTTGGTTCCAGAGGGCCGGGGTCCGCCAAACGACATTGTTTAGTCGACGGGACCCGGAGAAGGCCAACTCTGTGGGACCTTATCGGTTGCTGGGATTCGTGCGCTAGCAGGCAGTTCCGGAGGTAATCTAATGTTTTGCAGCGGTGAAATCTACTTATCTTCCCTACCGGTTTGGAAGTGCGTGTGCCACCATCACATGTGCTTTTTTACCCTCTGTGCATGTACAGAATGCTTTGTGCGTGTGCAGAGGGTTTAGAAAAGAAAAAAATGGCGATGTCCAGGTGGGTGGGTGGAGCCTTGTGCTGCCACTATTACCGGTTCTCCAAACCACCAATGGCCGCCACTACCAGTATGCCTGAACTGGGCTAAACCAGTAGCATTTTACCCTGATCTTGTTTTACCGCAATACTGAGATGAGTTGCCATTGTCTTCCTCCTGGAGAGTGTTTTTTTCAACTTCCCAATCTAGCGTATAGTTCTTGGATTTCCCTATGCACTCCCATTTGAAGACTGACCAAGCCTAACCCTGCTTAGCTCTTCCTGAAATCAGTTTAAGTTTGTTACCAGTAGGTTGCAATTGTGGTAGGTTAAAACATTTGTATATGCAAGTCCCTAGTAAAGTAAAGTACACACCTCTAAAATCTTTGGTGGTGACGTTGTCTTTCACGTTGAGTGCCAGGTAGATTGGCAGAGGGTTCTGACCTTTGTTCACTGCCTGTCGTTGCTCTGAGAGTTTATGATGATTATTCTGTGTTTTGTGAAAAATAATAATAAATGCATTATAATTTAAGTGAAATAGAAATGACAGCTGATTTTTTTTTACCTAGGCTTCATATCCATACAAAGAATCAATTTAAAGATCAAGTTACAATTTAAACACCAACCACATTATTTTTCACAACACACGGCTAAAGGTCTGAGAAGGAAGGGTAAAGAAAATGGACTATTGGAGAAGAAGGGACAATGTGGCCAATGTTGACTTCCAAAGTATAACACACACAAAGAAGATTAATTCCCTTTCCCTGAACTTCCTATCCAGATTGGGGCTTCATCCAACTTAGGGGTGTCAAACTGATGGCCCATGGGCTGGATGCATCACATGCAGGCCGCGCTCACCCCAGCTCCATGAAGGGCAAACCCGTCATGATATATCATGTGACAACAACATGATGAAGCAAGTTTGATGTCTGTGATCTAGCTGAATATAATCACCAGCATAAATAACTATAGCAAGTAATTATTGTTATATATACAGTAGTACCTCTACTTAAGAACGCCTCTACTTAAGAACCTTTCTAGATAAGAACCAGGTGTTCAAGATTTTTTTGACATTCCTTCAATGTACCAGGGTGATCCAACAGAAAAAACATATAGCCCCTCCCTGGTACAAAGCTGAAGGGATCAGATCTGGTGGCCTAGAGGTTAATTCTCTGCCTTACAAGGCAGAAGCTCCGGGATCAAATCCCAGTAAGGGTATGGCTAGCTGATTAGCCCAGAACAAGGCCAAAATAGCGCTATCCTAGTCTCCCTTAATTTTAAATATTGAGCAAAAATATGTTGTATCTTCTTTAATAAAGATTTACATTTTTAAAAATATATAGTTAAGTTGTCTGAGATGGAGAGATTACAGTCACAGTTACTACCTCAATGGTGAATTGCTGCCAATTCGGATCGGTTTGCCCAAACCAGTGGCAGAAATTTTCCCCCACTTGCCAAACAGGCAGTGATGACCTACTGATCACATCCCTGAACCAGTCCTCCGATCAGCATTCCTTGAAAGCAACTTGCAAAGAACCCTCTGAGCATGCACAAAGGCTTCTGCACATGTGCAGAGGGTCATTTCTCTGACGTGAAGTGATGTAAACTGGTGGAACCCACCCCTGAACTACCAGATTGAGGCACATAAATAAAAAGTGAATAGTGTTCTCTGCAATCTTGACATTTTAAACTCCCTAAATCCTCTAGTAGTAGGATAAAATACAGAAAATAATATAAGGGCAGACTAGATGGATCATGAGGTCTTTTTCTGCCGTCAGTCTTCTATGTTTCTATCTTGTGATGATTTGTCATCAGTGTATCCAGGAGCAGGTTGCTTCTACCGCTGCTATTGGTGCACTACATGCGCAACTCTGGTTGTGTTGCATGCATGAACCATGCGTGCATGTCCTCAGCATGTTTTTGCTTATGTGCATGTGCAGGAAGCAAAAACACACTGAAATCTCGCAAGGGGGCATATGCAAGAGAGGTTTTGGTGGGTTTTTCCTTCCATGCATGTGTGGAAGCAAAATATTGCCAAAATCTCTCATGCGTACATGTCCCCTCACATGCTCTGTGCAAAAAATATTTTAAAACATGGCGACGTCCATAAGGGGTGACCACCGGTGCGGTCATATGCAAATTGCACAATCTGGCGGCCACTACTGCTGCGCAGTCCGCTACTGCACCACTACTGAGTGTATCTCTCAATAGCAATCCACTACTGAGTGTATCTCTCAGTAACTAATTCTGCATTGACTTACTTTGAAAAGTATTTTAATGTTTCAGGTGGTTCTAAATGATCAGCCAAATATCACAAGAAAGGCTGGTGGAATGGAGCTTATCAATGTATTTTATTACATATCGATTCAAAATGCTGGTTCTTTGAAAAGTTTGGAACTTTTAAGAATGGTTCCAAGTGAAGATATGGCAGATTTAGCATCTGAAGAGGAAGGCCCACCTGCTTTCTCAATTTTTGCTGGTTGGTGAACATGGGGAAACAAATGTGTGAAATATATTGTAGATTATTCTTTTGTGTACTCTCTTGAGCAGCAAGTACAGTGGTACCTCTACTTATGAACTTAATTCGTTCCGTGACCAGGTTCTTAAGTAGAAAAGTTTGTAAGAAGAAGCAATTTTTCCCATAGGAATCAATGTGAAAGCAAATAATGTGTGCGATTGGGGAAACCACAGGGAAGGTGGAGGCTCTGTTCCCTCCAGAAGATTCCTAGAGAGGCCCCACAGAGGCTTTTCCCTGCCTTTTCCAGTTACAGTTTCAGAGGCTCGGGTTTGTAAGTGGAAAATGGTCCTTGAGAAGAGGCAAAAAAAATCTTGAATACCTGGTTCTTATCTAGAAAAGTTCTTAAGTAGAGGCGTTCTTAGGTAGAGGTATATTCGAACTACGGCTCTTCAAAAATACTCCCTCATGGTGAGCTTGAGTTGTAGTAAATGCTAAAATAAAAGTGGGTTTCCCCATTATCTTTGATAATATTTTTTCAATGCCCTTATAGAGCTGGAACTTGCAGATCTTGTTAAAGCGCAAATCCCGATTTAGCTTTTCAGATCAGCTAAAAATTAGCTAGGTGCTGCCCCCTGCTGAGCTGAGACAAAGGTTTTGGGTTTTTTTTACATTATTTCATTGCGTTTATTTAAACAGATGTTATCCATTGGCAAAATATTATTTACTGCACAAATAAATGCCAAAGATGATGGTGGTAGAGAATTTGAGTTCTGTTAATTCTTACACACTGGGAAAACAGCGGCTTGGCACAAAATCGTACCGAAAGATTTACAAATCTAATTCAGGGGATTAAGCAGAATAATTCTTGCAGGGCAAGCTACTATATAAAAACAGGAAGCGAACTCCAAACTTAATTCACTATGGCTTATTGTTTTGATTTAGAAAGGTGTTTTAGAATAGAGATTCATCAGGTGGTTGTTGAGTATAATTTCAAAATCAGAGTCCTGCTAAACACTAGAATGTTTTAGATTATTTCATTTTAGAGTACAGTAGTACCTCTAGATACGAGCTGCTCCACATGCGAATATTCCAAGTTACGAGATGAGACGCGAGCAAAATTTCTGTTCACCACCTGAGCTCAAATTCAGGATACGAGCCGAGCGTCCACTAGGTGGCGCAAGAATTCCATTTTTTCCAGTTATCTCGGCGCAAAAAGCCAAATCTAAATGCATTTGTTCGAGATACGAATTGATCGACATACGAGCTCAGCTCTGGCACGAATTAAACTCATATGTCGAAGTACCACTGTATGTTATTTTAAAATTCATACATTACCCTTTTAATCGGAACCCCATGAAAGAGGGGTTTTTTTTCAAAATATCTTATGAATAACATTTTTAAAAAACACTTCTCTCTTCCTGCACCTTTTTCCCATGACTGTGATTGATTTTCATTTGACTATGCTTTATTCCACGCTTCCTTATTCAGTTTACAACAAAGGATCCTAGGAAGAGCCAAATTATATTTCTGTGGCAGAGACAAAATCTACAAAGTAAAACCTGGTGAACCAAATAAGAAAGCATGTTCATTACAGAACACCATCCCTCTCCCAGAAGCTAAGAAACACCCACAGGGAGAGGCAGAAAAAACTCCTTTTGCATACCGCATCATTCAGCATGGCTTCAATCATGAGTCCCCAAAGATCTATAAAAGAAGATTTATATCCTGCGATGGTCCGCTCAGCCAGCTCCTTATGGTAAGACTTCAGATTTTCCAAGGAAAAAGCACCCCTCTTAGATTTGGCTGCTTGCTTCCGAGCTTGCAGAATGATTTCCCCAAGATCTTTATTTGACCAGTTGCTATCTTCATACAATTTTGTCATGGTCCTAAAAATAAATACAATAGAAATTTCAACTTTTTTATTTATTAAAGGTTGTTCTTCCCCTGACTAGGACCAGAAGCAAATAAATCCTGACGGATCGGACTCGTAAATTCAGCCATTATTAATTGTTAAGTTATATTTATTTATTTATTATTTATTTATTTATTAATTAGATTTGTATGCCGCCCCTCTCCGCAGACTCGGGGCGGCTCACAGCAATAATAATACAATGTAAACAAATCTAATATTTAAGTTAATTTAAAACCCCAATTTAGAAACCAATCATACATACTAGCATACCATACATAAAATTTTATAAGCCTAGGGGGAGGGAAAGTATCAATTCCCCCATGCCTGACGACAGAGGTGGGTTTTAAGGAGCTTAAGGAGGGTGGGGGCAACTCTGATATCTGGGGGGAGTTGGTTCTAAAGGGTCGGGGCTGCCACAGAGAAGGCTCTTCCCCTGGGTCCCACCAAACAACATTGTTTAGTTGACGGAAGGCCAACTCTGGGGGACCTAACTGGTCGCTGGATTCATGCGGGAGAAGGCGGTCCCGGAGATACTCCCGGAGAGTAGATATATATTCAAATATCTAAATTATTTAATAATGCAGACAATGTTTTTCCTATATGATTTTACTGTTGAAAATTTTCCAGGTTTATGATTTTGGAGAATAACCCTACACGTCAACTAACTTCTGGAAGGGGACATACAATATTTCAAAACATAATACAATATTTACATAAATAGATTTTATAAACAGCTTATCTTCTAAAATAGATTAGTATCATTCACAAATGTAATGTCTATGTAATGTCTAATGTCTATGTATATTTACTTACATTGTATGGCTGTAATATTTCTTATCTTCTTTACTACCCCCTTTTATTAGTGTGGTTGTTATATTTTGGTTGTTGTTGTTCATGTGTACCAAAGTTGTTACTTTTGGTCTGTCTAAGTCTTGTCTTGTCTTGTGCTGTCCTGTCCTCTCCTGTCTTGCCTTCCATTCCATTCCTTTTCTTTTCTTTTCTTTCCATTCTTTTCCATTCATTCCATTCCATTCCATTCTATTCTATTCTATTCTAATTCTCACTGCATAAATCAATTTTAAGAGAATATTACATAGTACTGATTTCAACACAGATTCTTGTGGGATTTTAGTTCTTGGTTCCCTATTGAGAAAGTTATTCCTACACTTTGCTTTCTATTTTAACTAATTAACTGTTCATAAAAAGAAGAAACTATTATTCCTCAACTATAGTTTCCCTAACACCCTTTGACTATCAAAGACTTTTTGCAAACCGGAATATGCACTGTTATTGGAGTCCTCTCTATCCACATGCCGGCCTCACTCTCAGATGTGGAATGAATACATTTACTTTTTAAAAAACATTATGTTGCTTTTCTTTTAACATGATTTGTTCCTCTATATGCTCAGTTATTTATTTTTTTCTTTGGTTACTGTTTCAATACTGACCCCTCACATCCTGGACACAAACTGATTCAACTCCTACCTTTAAAATGTCGCTACAGAGCATTGCACACCAAGACAACTAGACACAAGAACAGTTTTTTTCTCAAATGCCATCACTCTATTTAAACAAATAATTCCCTCAACACTGTCAGACTTTTTACTAAATCTGCACTTCTATTCTACTAGTTTTTCTCATCGTTCCTATCATCCTTTTCCTCCCACTTAGGACTGTATGACTGTAACTTGTTGCTTCTATCCTAAGATTTTTATTAATGTTGATTGTTTCTTCATTGCTTATTTGACCCCTATGACAATCATTAACATGATTCTTGACAAATGTATCTTTTTCTTTTATGTACGCTGAGAGCATATGCACCAAGACAAATTCCTTGGCCAATAAAATTCTATTCTATTCAATTAATTCCCCTGAAACAAATGTTATATGCACATTGGCCTACCATCTTCCAGATCCCGTTTTAAAAATTAACTACCTTTCAATAAGTTACATACATTGCTAGATTATCCATAATTTCACATTTCAGTTCTGCTCTCAGCATCTAATGGGGATGCAGTGGCTCAATAGCTAAGACACTGAGCTTGTTTATTGAAAGGTCAGCAGTTCAGCGGTTCGAATCCCTAATGCTGCATAATGGGATGAGCTCCCGTTACTTGTCTCAGCTTCTGCCAATCCAGCAATTCGAAAGCACATAAAAATGCAAGTAGAAATATGGATCATTTTTGCTGGCATTCCGTGTGCCTTTGGCATTTAGTCATGCAGGACACATGACAATGGTGACGTCTTTAGATAGTGCTGGATCTTTGGATTTGAAATGAAAAACTCCTAGATTTCAGAATTACTAGCATATATGTGTGAGGGCAACCTTTACATTTACTTTTTATCAGAATCTAATAATCTGTTCCTAATTATCTTATTTTTCTACCTCAATTTGCTTTAATTATATAGTTGTATAGAATTCTATATAGTATATTCTAACTTTAGCTCTTGAATGAAAGGTGGAATGATACGGTTCCACATAAAGAGCTGATAGATAAATTAGTGAAGATTGGACTTAATCCCTGGATAGTTCAATGGATTTGCAGCTGGCTGAAGCGTAGACATCAGAGAGTTATTGTTAATGGCGAGTATTCTGAGCAAAGTCAGATTACAAGCAGTGTGCCACAAGGGTCTGTTCTGGGTCCTATTCTTTTTAATATGTTTGTGAGTGACATAGGGGAAGGTTTGGTAGGGAAGGTTTGCCTATTTGCCGATGACTCTAAAGTGTGCAATATGGTTGATATTCCTGGAGGCGTCTGTAATATGGTAAATGATTTAGCTTTACTAGTAAATGGTCAAAGCAATGGAAACTGCAGTTTAATGTTTCCAAATGTAAAATAATGCACTTGGGGAAAAGGAATCCTCAATCTGAGTATTGTATTGGCAGTTCTGTGTTAGCAAATACTTCAGAAGAAAAGGATTTAGGGGTAGTGATTTCTGACAATCTCAAAATGGGTGAACAGTGCAGTCAGGCAGTAGGGAAAGCAAGTAGGATGCTTGGCTGCATAGCTAGAGGTATAACAAGCAGGAAGAGGGAGATTATGATCCCGCTATATAGAATGTTGGTGAGACCACATTTGGAATACTGTGTTCAGTTCTGGAGACCTCACCTACAAAAAGATATTGACAAAATTGAACGGGTTCAAAGACGTATCAGGAAAGACTTAATGAACTCAATCTGTATAGTCTGGAGGACAGAAGGAAAAGGGGGGACATGATTGAAACATTTAAATATATTAAAGGGTTAAATAAGGTCCAGGAGGGAAGTATTTTTAATAGGAAAGTGAACACAAGAACAAGGGGACACAATCTGAGGCTAGTTGGGGGAAAGATCAAAAGCAACATGAGAAAATATTATTTTACTGAAAGAGTAGTAGATCCTTGGAACAAACTTCCAGCAGACGTGGTAGATAAATCCACAGTAACTGAATTTAAACATGCCTGGGATAAACATATATCCATCCTAAGATAAAATACAGAAAATAGTATAAGGGCAGACTAGATGGACCATGGGGTCTTTTTCTGCCGTCAGACTTCTATGTTTCTATGTTACTTTAAGTGATGAGAATAAAAGCCTCATTAAGATTATTTAGGGTCTAAGCCAGGGGTAGGCAAAGTTGGCTCTTCTATGACTTGTGGACTTCAACTCCCAGGATTCCTGAGCCAATCATGATAGCTCAGGAATTCTGGGAGTTGAAGTCCACATATCATAGAAGAGCCAACTTTGCCTACCCCTGGTCTAAGCAATTGAAAAAAACTTCGAATAAAATAAGTCTGTTACCATGAGGTTCCAGATGATCCAGTTATATATGAAATACAGTCCAATAGCTTCATTCTCTGGAGACCCCAAAGGGTGCCATAAAGAGCTGTTAATGCTCTCATTCCAGCTCCTGTTGTTGTCATAGCAACTACCGGCACCTGTTCAATGAAAGAAAAGAACATGTTATAGAATTCTTTAGAATAGAATAGAATTATTTGATTATGATCATGAAGGTAAAGAAAGCCCTCAAAGAATTCCATCAAAATCTTTCAAACTAACATATTTTATTGGTCATAAGTTCTCATTATAGGCCCGCACTTCATCAAATGCAATATTAGATTGGGATATGTATGGGGGGAAATAGATGGGTTGCTATTAAAAAACCTTATATAAATATAATGGGCAGAACTCTGCATATACACTTTTAAACAGAGGATATTAAAGAAAGATTTTTGAGTTCAAAAATGGCAGAACATACAGCATACAACATATGATGTTGTATGTACAACATACAACATATGATGTTGTAAATTGAGTCAGACCCAATTTTACAACAAATTTTACAGTAGCTGATAAGCAAATTACTGCAAACATTAAGCCAATCAAGTGATCATTAATTGAATCCTGTTTTCTCAATGAGCATTTTTTGCCAGAAATTGGAGGTGGTGGGAGTCACAAATCAGAATACCCTACGAAAGCAGACTATCAATCCTAGGTCTAGAAAGCTTAGAACTACATTGCCTAAAACACGATCTAAGTATTGCCCACAAGATCATATGCTGCAACGTTCTACCTGTCAATGACTATTTCAGCTTCAACCGCAACAACACAAGAGCACGCAATAGATTCAAACATAATATTAACCACTCCAAACTTGACTGTAAAAAATATGACTTCAGCAACCGAGTTGTCAAAGCGTGGAACTCATTACCTGACTCAGTAGTGTCAACCCCTAACCCCAAACATTTTTCCCTTAGACTATCCACAATTGACCTCTCCAGGTTCCTTAGAGGTCAGTAAGGGGCATGCATAAGTGCACCAGTGTGCCTTCCGTCCCCTTTCCAATTGTCTCTCCTTATCTCATTTATCTTTTCTTCTTTTCAAATATGTTCACCTATACTTTTATATCTTTTCTTCTATTCTTTTCTTTACTTATATTATTACATATCTTTCTCTTCAATGTGTATTATGTATTGGACAAAATAAATAAATAAATAAAATAAAATAAATGATAAAATCACTGCAGGATGATGCAATCAGCTAAAAATGTGAACTGGTTGCCAAGGGCCCAAATTACACATGACTGGAGAAAAAGAAGTGTGAAGTACAAAAAGTTAAAAAGAAATATGAATACATGCTTTTAATTTATTGATTTTTTTTATAGCAAATACAAATAGGTTTACAAAATTGTATCTTACTCTTTGGTTAAAAAGAAAAAAGAAAAAACTCTCTTTTTTATTATCTGGTGTTTTTTTTTTAAATCATGCAAACCCACAAATCATAAATTCATTATTTTTCATACAAAAAGTCTGTAAAGGGAGGCCCATAGATTCAAAGCAGTACATAAGCACTAAAGGGCGTACATAAGCACACTAGAGTGCCTTCCATCCCCTATCCTATAGTCTCTCCTATATCTTGTATTTCATCTCTACTATATCCTCTATAACCTTCATTGTGTATTATTGTGTATTGGACAAAATAAATAAATAAATAATAAATAAAATATATACAGTTGGAGGGAATTGGGGTTATACTGAGGACCTCCAAGTTCCTTTCCAACTTTGTTATTATGTTAATCTGTTAACCACTTACTTCATGGTTATTCAGGTCTTGCCCCAAAGGAAGAATACTTTTCAGAGCTGCAGCAACAACTTTCTTTCGTTTCTGCAGGAAATTATTTTCACCTGAGCACAGACCATATCCTAGGCGCACATCAACAGCTTTTGGTCTTCTACAGATCAGCCCCTGTGTCCTAAAATAGACAGGAAATTCAGTATAAATGTTACTGTATCATATTGGCTTAAATCTGTTTGAGGATTAATTATACTACTCATTGTATCAACCTGTCAAAAGCCTCGAAAAGAATAAATAGCTTCATTGTAAAACATTGCAACATCACAACAAGTACTTTTGCAACAACCTGGACGTACAATTAACCAGGTATATAGAGGAAAACAGGGAAATGATTAGAAGCCAGCATGGATTTGTTAAAAATGGGTCATGTAAAACAAATCGTATGGCTTCCGTAAACAATGTAATTAGACTGACAGACCAAGGAACCTCTACAATCACTTAAATTTCACTAAGGTATTAGATTGGAACATTGAGCCCCTATCCAACAAAATATTATTCAGTTGTATGAAATGTTAGTTTCTGAATTTAAGTAGGAAAAGATAGGTACATATGTACATGAAATTGACAGTCCTCAATTTACAACCAGTTGCTTAACAATCATTCAAAGTTACAATGGATTCGAAAAATGTTATTTATGACCCATCTTTGAAATTATGACTGCCACACCACCGCCATAGTCACATGATTACATTTGGGGTTCTTGCATTTATGACCGGCTACAGCATTGTGGGATCACGTGATAACATTGTGTGAAGTTTTGGGGTGTTTAGGAGGAAAAAACGTAACACCCCCCCTATGAATAAGCTAGATTTAGACATAAGACCATGTGAATCAGTACAGTAATATTTCATTTAGAAATATGAAAATTAATTGCACTTTTTTCAAAATTTGAGACAGGGAACCATGCAATATGTTATTATTAATAATTAATAGAATTATTGTACATTTTGCATTTTCTCCAGCAACTGAAGCACCATATATAGCAACGCATTCTCCAATTTTTCCCACAGTTACAACTCTGCCGGCTGCTTTGATCTGAGAGAGAATGACTGGCCTTAAATCATCCAGTAAACTTTCATGGATAGCTCCAGTGCCCCCAATCCTAGGGAAACAGCTTAATTACTTAACAAGAATCCCACTTGCCCCTTTTTTGTGGTTGTTATTGTTTGTGTTATAACTTCCATTTTACTTGGGCATTTCTTTATTTGCCTTTCTAAGAGCATAATTATGCCTTATTTTCTTAACCTATTTGATTCTGCTTCTGTCTTTTCCTTAAGTCTGAGTGCATTAAGATAAAAAATGTAATTGAAAACAGATATTTCAAACGTAAGGTAACAAATTACATCTACTCAACCTTCTGTGGCAAAGTATATCTACAAATGTAAACAATTTTCATTGTTTATTTTTCAAGATCTGTAGTCAGAGATAGTTTTTAGTATGCATAATCAAATGGTATGAATAAATTAACTGCAATTTAGTATGTTTATTTTTTATAACTCTCCGAGGAACATATTGCTACCATTCTTTTTTTTCTAAACAAGAAGAAAGGCAATATTCACACATTCATATATACTCCTTGAAAAGTGCTGCCAATTAAGATTCACTCACAAGTGACAATAGCAGGATGTCGAAATTGAATATGGCAGCCAGTACCATGCAGTCAAAGCCTACTTCCCTTTTTAATGGGTTACATTTTTAAAAAAAAACCTGGGATGGCTGGAATACTACTATTCACCCTTCTAGGCAATATTTTGTCAGTTAAAATTACTTTTCATATTAAAATCACGTTGTGTTGGTACTACATTAAAGCAGGACATATTAAAAACAAAGGAATTAGATAATGTGTATGAAATTATAGTTCAGGGTTATAAAATGCCTCCTTACCATTCCTTTGCCTTCACACTCAAATCAAATATTTTTTCCTTTAAAAAAAAGTAAGAAATAAAAGATGGTTAAATGCTAGATGGTGTTTATGATTCCATTGCTTTCATTTTTAGAATACATTTTACTTTCTCAATAATCTTTGTGGCTCAATAAGAGTTTCAATGTGCAAAAAATTATGCCCAATCAATAGCCTTCATCCTACAATATTGCAAATTGGAAGCTTTATCTCAAAATTGGATAGATTAACCCTCACATATGTTCTCCCAGATAGTTAAATAAATAAGTAAAGACCCAATCAGATTTACCTGATATAAATTAGTATAGACCAGTGTTTCCCAACCTTGGCAACTTGAAGATATCTGGACTTCAACTCCCAGAATTCCCCAGCCAGCATTTGGGGAATTCTGGGAGTTGAAGTCCAAATATCTTGAAGTTGCCAAGGTTGGGAAACACTGGTATAGACAATATAAAAACCATCTAATAAGATCATTTAGATTTTCATAGGTTCATAAGTATATTGTAGATCTTTATTGTTTCTTATTATTTTTTAAATTTTAAATTAGGCAAATTTAAAAAAAACAAGATTTGCTTTATTACTGACGAGTGATCAAAAGAACTCTGGAACCCAATCATAACACAATAAGTGAAGCTGAGCTGGAATACTGATTTATGAAGAAAAGTTGGTAATATTTGAAACTCTTTTATGAGTTACATATTCCCTACTCCCATACTCTGGACTATGGTTAGAAGTTACATAAAACAACAGGAATAATAAGAAAGAATTGAACAAAAATTACTATGAAGATGACAGTACAAGTGGCATGTTAGAAGCCAATAACATTGGGTACTATGATATACAGTCACATATGTGAAAACACTGGCCCTCTTTACCTAACCTTTGCCCAACCTTGATAGCCATGTTTTCAGGTGTTCTCTTTGAACTAAAAGTACATTTGCATATTTGTGTCCTAAAAAGGCAACAGCTGATTCTCACCGGTGTTATTGTCACTTTCTCATTTATTGGAAGCGATTTCAAAGGAATAGTTGTTGATTCATTGCTTTGTCTGGAGATCTGCATATGAAATAAATAAGTCCTGCTGGTTATCGACTGCGATGAAGTCATTTGAATTTCAATAAATAAGTAAAGTTCTGCTAGGAAAAAGTGTGACAAGAAATTAGCTGGAGCTAGAATACCTGTAATGATCATGAAGGAATATTTGATGCGCAGGAAGTGGAATCACCACTAATACTTTTCAAGCTATTTAAGCAGCGACTTCAGCAACTTTGGCCTTGTTCTGATTTTTGGAAATTCTCAATTGACTACTAATGAATGCTCTTTGATGATAGTTCATTGCTCAGGCCAAATGTTTGTTTCCCTTTCCCATCAAACTACTAAGAGTTATAAGGGAT
Source organism: Erythrolamprus reginae (assembly GCF_031021105.1). NCBI lineage: Eukaryota > Metazoa > Chordata > Lepidosauria > Squamata > Dipsadidae > Erythrolamprus > Erythrolamprus reginae. The sequence goes on from NC_091950.1 coordinate 86,576,387, forward strand.
TTACGCCCAACCCCAAAGTCACATTTATACTGATAAGCATTCTCATCACAATTGGCAAGAAATTGACCAATGTGCCCTCCCCCCATCCTCATCATCATCATCATCTGGCACTTTTACAATATCCAGAAGACCACAATGCAATTTTAGAGTAGAATTAGAGTATTTATTTTAAAGTAGTAATAAATTACCAGCCCTGTTATAGGACACACATGTGCTTTCCAAGGTACAACACAAGAGGGCAACCTGGCTTCACATCAAAGAGAAAGTGTGGCTGTTCCTGCAGCATCACCTAATCCCTTCTTTCCTGGAGCTACTTGGCAAGTGGATACCACAACAAGGAAGGTTCAGAGACATCAGGAATCTGCCTGCATGCACAGAGCACCAGTTACTCTCCCCACCAATGTGGTGCCTAGCTATCTACTTGTATAAAACATGCTTTCAAACTGTTAGGTGGATGGAAGGTGAAGCAAGTGGCAGGAGCTCATCTTGCCATGCAATGCTTGGCCTCTAACTGCAGGGCTGAGCCCGTCTCCAGAGTCATTAAGCCACTGAGCCACTATGTCTCTTATTTCCATTTCGTCCAATGAGACTGTACCAAAAAAATGATGCTCCAACTACTTCCCCAGTCCTACTTAAAAATTGCTATGTCAGGTTTGTTTTATGCAGTATAAATGGGCATTGGCAAGACACCAAGTTGTGCCTTAAATCCAGAAGTCAGGATTGGGGAACAGTATCAAGGTGCAAGAATAAAGTTTCCCCTGAAGCCTCCCCGAACCAACAAAGTTGTGGAGACACAGCTATGCAACACACTCTCAGATAGGCACAGGTTATGAGCATGGAGACAAGCAACTTACTGCACAGAAGTGTCTTGGCAATTCAATGTTAAGATCCGATTGGTTGTATTTGATGTAGTGAAATTTAGCAGGATAAGCAGGGCAAAGCCAGTAACCTAAAGAGAGATTTTGAGCTTCCTCATAGGATCCAGCCACTGAAAGAGTAAAAGTTCTTTCTAAATGAAAGACAAAACAAGATCAAGATTAATTAATGATCCTTTGAAAACATTTCAACAAACATTGAAAATGTCATTTAGATTCCTTGATTAATGAAAAGTTGGAAGGAAGGAAGGAAGGAAGGAGAAGAGGAGAGGAGAGGAGAAGAGAAGAGGAGAGGAGAGAAGAGAAGAGGAGAGAAGAGAAGAGAAGAGAAGAGAAGTGAAGACTTTGTAAATTTCACCTTTAATCCCCAGTCCTATCTCCATATTATTTTGAAGCTCCATATTATTTTCAGGAAATGCAAAATTTAACAAGAACCAAGTAAATTAATCCCGTGCCCCACAACTTCTTCTGTGAGTAGAACTTCATTCCCTGATTACTTGATTCAATCATTAGATTGGAGAGCAGCATAAATCAAATTTATATTCTGTGGTTTGTGGATTCCAGCATACCATATTAGGGGCCCTCTAGAATAGGAAGGGTATCAAACCATACAAAATGGTTTTAAGAGATAATTTTTAAAAAAAAAAACATATTTAGGAGTACATGTAACAGACCAAATCTAGATTCTGAGAACAGTGATAAATTAACAAGAATGAATAACCACCTTCACAATTAGCCATTGCCATAAAATAGAGTAAGATGACCTATATAGAAGCTGGCTGTTCCTTTAGTGTTCTCCCAGACAGCCCAGGAGGAATATTGAAACATATTGCTCTGGTATTGAAGTAACATACAACTACCAAGAGGGAGGAGATGTCATGAGATCCATTCGCGCATCTAATTTTCATAGGCCACTACAGATTATCTCAGATTAGAATATCCAAGGCAACTATACCCTTGAAAACGTAAAATGGGTATTATCTTAAGTAAGTTCTAGGGTACAACAAGAATGGTTTTTTTCTCAAAACATACATTATGCAAATGTTTGCTACATCGTCCAATTTCCTTTTTAAATGTTTGTGTTTTGTACTGTATATTGTGAGTGTATGTATATATTTAAATAAAATTTATTTAAACAATTTTTTAAAATGTTTGCTACATTAGGATGTAATTAAATAGCATATTGTAACTACTTGGCAGTACACATCAAAAGGGGTATTAAATTTCACTGGATGTTAAATCCTTCTTGTATTTTTAGAAAAAGGAATTCTTTATAAGATCCTTGGAGTGATAAAAAGGAGCCAGATACAGATCTGATCTTTTTCTATAGATTTCACCAAATCTGCATAACCATATTCAGCACCCTACTGTATAGCAAGTTTTGCTAAATGTTGGACACTATAAACACAATGTTCGGGGGTCCTGAGCACTAATTCAAAAAGTTCTGTGAAGCTTGGGATAGGCCACAGTTCACAATGAATAGAGTTGATGTTGTTTCATTTGTGTCTCTGAAGAATCTTGTAGGTCAGCTATGAATTTTACTTTACATTTCTGTAAAGTAAACTTAGAGGTACATAAACTTAGAGTAGATTCCTCCTCTCTACCAGTAGAAATAATAAAATTTATTTTCCTTTCACTATTTCCTTCTGAAAATGTGTTGTCATGGAAAAATAACTGCCCTTTTTCTGATCCCAGTAGATGATACATCAACAGAAAATTTTTTCTAGTCAACTGTCTTATAGATGCCTATAAAATTTACATTTAAAATTAAATGGAGAAGGGGATGTCTAAAATAAATTGCAAAAATGACAAAATATATTAATTATATGTTCAGTTCAGCAATTATTCAAAATGCTTTGCAATAAGGCCCACAATTTGTCAACGTTTTCTAATAAAAGTCAAAATCCCTCTTTGCTAAGTTTCATGTGTGCCTTTTTTCCCATTTAATCCAAATTAATTCTGAATTTTGCTCAGGGAAGATGCACTGTTTGTCAACATTTTACTTTTCTGAAATGTTACTAATGCAATTAAAATGTTTTTGAACATTCCATACATGTATAGCAGTTCAGTATGGATCGTAAAAGGACCAGTTTACAAAGAAGAAACAAAATACCAATCAGTCCTTCTTGCATAATATAAAAATAAAAACTTGTAATTTACCTGGTAAGACACCTTTTCTTCTTCCCCCATTCACTTGAACTTCTAAACAGGCAACTTCACGAGACTGCATAAGATTTGTTATTTTGAAAAGTGCAATATTAAAATATGTTGTACAGGGCAAAGTTACATTTTTATACTTTTATCCCATGAATCTGTTCTATGCAGAATGACATGAAATTTAAATGGTACATAAGACAGCAGACCATAAGCACTGAATTTATTTATAAGTACTGTGCTAACAATATTTATTTATTTTATTAATTATTTTATTTTATTTTATTTTATTTATTTTTATTTATTGGATTTGTATGCCGCCCCTCTCCGCATATGAAGCATATGAAGGAATAATTAAGCATGCTGATTTTTTAATATATATTTTTTTGTCTTTCTACTGTCTAGTCAATTTCCATTTGTTTCCAGATTGCAAGATATACTTCAGACCTGGCTTTTCTAAATTTAGAATTTAAATGTAAAAGTATTTAAGTAAATCCTTCCAAAGAAATAAGCAGCTCTAGTAGGTGTGAAAGGCTAGCTAATTTCTCCTTCCACCAGGCCAGGAAACTATGGGATCAGATACGATAACATCTAAAAGTATGTCCAGTTCATCTGCTTGTTTTCTAGTTTCCAAAGTACCCACATGTCTTGAAAATAATAGAAACAGAACGAGATTCCTGGATTTTATACTTTCAGAAATGGATGGGGGCTTAACTATAAATCATTTTTCAGTTACCCATTTTAATCCACTCAGTTACTTTTTTTAATTCATTCTGGGGCAATTTGAATCATTTTAATATCCAAATACCCTACTTTATATTGTTGTTGTTGTTGTTGTTATTATTATTATTATTATTATTATTATTATTATTATTATTGATCATCACACAGTCAATGGCAAATTTGTCAATGCCTGTGGCATTCAAGTGAGCTCCAATTGTTCTGGAATTGTACCCAAGGTGCCTATTACTATTGTTATTACCCTTGCTTGACTTTGCCGTAGTTGTTTTATTTCTACTTGTAGGTCTTCGTATTTTGTTATTTTCTCCAGTTCTTTCTCTTCCACTCTGCTGTCTCTAGGCACTTCAATATCCACTATCCCATTTTTTTTGTCTTTCTTATCAACAACTGTTAAATCTGGGTGTTATGTGGCAGGTGCCTGTCTGGATTCTGACGTCCCCAAGCAACAGGCACCAGCCACATAATGCTCCAGACTTAACAGTTGTCAATAAGAAAGGCAAAAATTATTTATTTATTCATTTATTATCATTATCACTATCACTATCACTATCACTATCACTATCATTATCATTATTATTATTATTATCATCATCATCATCATCATCATCATCATCATCATCATCATCTTTTATCATTGAACAGTCAACTGAATAGTCAGCTGAGTATTTAAAAATGTATTGTTGTTGTTATTTAAATTTTCCCCCCTGTTTTTCTATTACTCAAAGATAATATACAATCTTGAATACAATTTTGTATTCAGGAAGAATGATGCTGCAAATAGCAACAACAGCTTCAGTATAAAAGACAATAGTGTCACAATGAAAAACAAAATCCTAAATTCTGTATTTGGTGTGATTAGCTGAATTACAACTAGAATGTAAAATTGTACTTCTCCTTCTATGATTCTTCTATGTGGATCATTGAGTTACCTATAAAGTTATAGGTAACTCATAATACTGCTTTTACCTCCTGCCGCATTCTCCAAAACAACCCTGTGAGTTGGGCTGCACTGAAAGAGAATGTCCAGCCCAGTCCAGTCAAACTGTATTTAATGTTTGATTCACCTTCGTTTTTAATGTTTGTTTCTTTTTTTACTCTTGGGTGCATCTTTTGCTCCCTGCCTTTCTTTTTAATGTTTTTCATTTTGCTTGATAAATTTGGAGAAGTACAATTTTACATTCTAGTTGTAATTCAGCTAGTCACACCAAATACAGAATTTAGGATTTTGTTTTTCATTGTGACACTATTATCTTTTATTCTGTTGTTGCTATTTGCAGTATCATTCTTCCTGAATACAAAATTGTATTCAAGATTGTATATTATCTTTGAGTAATAGCAAAAAATGTTCATCTAGGCCAGTGATGGCGAACCTATGGCACAGATGCCACAGGTGGCACTCAAAGCCATATCTCCTGGCACACGAGCTGTTGCACAAGTGCAGCTCCAATACGCGTGTTTGTGCCAGCCAGCTGATTTTTTGCTCTCATAAAGGCTCTGGGAGGGCATTTTTAGCTTCCAGAGAGTCTCCAGAGGGATGGGAAAGTGCATTTTTACCCTCCCAAGCTCTAGAGAAGCCTTTGGAGCCTGGGAAGGGAGAAATTTGAGCCTACTGGGCCCACCAGAAGTTGGGAAACAGACTGTTTCCAGCCTCCAGAGGGCATATGGGAGGCAGGGGAAGCTGTTTTTGCCCTCCCCAGGCATTGAATTATGGGTGCGGACACTCACTCATGTGTGATAGTGCACACGCACACTTTTTCAGCACCCAAAGGAAAAAAAGATTCGCCATCACTAATCTAGGCCTTGTAGTACAATTTCTTAGTATTTGCTGTTTTCTAGCCCTCAGATTAGAGAAGATCTGATGTATGACTCTTCTAGACCAGGCTTGTTCCAAGACAAGTGTTTCAGTAAATTGTCCAAGTGAACAATTTCTACCCAATCATCCAGAGGAATGTTAAGATGGACAGAAGCTGAGCATCCTCAGTTTAAGACCCTTCCCTTCACCAGCTATTCAATTCAAGAACTGGAGTAGAATAGGAAAATTACCACTAAGACTCCATTTGTAAGAATTTTTTCTGGAACATCGGCGCTGAAAAGGGAAAAACATATACATTATTTCAGTCATTATTTAACAAGCAGAGACAATATTTCTTCTGACATGCTTATAATTTTCCATGCGTCAACTCAATATTTGACTGCTAAAACTAGATATTCATCAGACTTCATGAGGAGGAACATGGTCTCACTATCTCCCTCAAGGAGTAGCTGGGCTTAACTCAAAAGCCCTTTATATTATATTATTTCCAGAGAAAATGGAATTAAGATGGAACGACTGATAGAACTACTATGACTAGTGATGGGCGAACCGAACCCGCACAATTCGGGTCTTTACCGAATTTTGCAGTGTTTGGTATGCTGAACACGAACCCGAAAGTTTTTCAAACTTCGGGCAAAGTTCGGGGTCGTGTTCGGCGTTCAGAGCTTTGACGTCACCGGCAGGTTTCTAAGGACACCAAAGTGATCACTTCCTGGATTCCATGGAATCCAGGAAGTGATCACCTTGGCATCCTTAGCAACCTGCCGGTGATGTCAAAGCTCCGCCCCCGGAATCTCTTCATGGGAGGGACTCCCCGTTCGGGTTCGGGTTCGGTTTAGGTTTGGCCGAATTTTGCATAAAGTTCGTCCGAACTTGCTGAACCCGAACACCGTTGGGTTCGCTCATCACTAACTATGACTACTAAGGAAAAATGATGCTCTTTTATTATTGCCAGCCAAGTTAAATGTGGATGCAGATGACAGTAGTACCTAGTAGTTAAGGCCTAAAACAAACTATCTATACTGGCAATTCACTTTTATGTTTCACCTTACAGTTTTTGCTCTTACCTGCTCTCCATTGTGAATTCAACTTCTAGTTCCTCCTTGCCCTGAAAATATAAAATAATTACAACATTTCACATTTCTATACATATATTTCTGCACATTCCTTTAAGGCCTTTTAGTGCTTAAATAAGGTTCCTTTGTAGAAACACACACACAACCCGGTCTTTTCCCCACCAATACCACTGCCTCTAATACTCATAAGTTAAGTATATAGATGACTAATTCAGGGAAAACAGTAGAACTGAACAAAGTAATGCATTGTCTCCTATGTACAAGGTTTACTGAATTTTTTTACAGACAGACTGATCTACATACCTGAAAGTACAAAGGTAAAAACAAAACAAATATTTGTTGTAATTTTTTATATGTCACTTCAAATCAGAGATATCCAGTAGAAGCCACAGTGATGTTACAGACATCAGACCAAAAAAAAACCACCATCCAATTTGCTCATCATTTGTATCATTTGCACAATGATATTGTGGCTCACATGTTATTACTTGTCTCATCTTTGTGTCTATGCTCTTTATTTAAGGCTATGCTGCCCAAAATAAAAAAAAATGGAAATAAATGGGGGAAAATGAGTTTATTATTAATCTGTCTTCATTTAAAGGCTATTCATGTGGCTATCACTTTGGAGTGACATTGGTGTCCATATGCCTGATTTGCCTAAAACCTCTACCTCCAGACCAAAATATTTAAAGGAGAATGGGCACAACTTACATTAGCGATAATGTGGAGAAAAATCTCCTGAGTTTTTCTTCTACAGTATTAGAGAAAATCCTGCATTTTATCTTCTAGTCCTCATTTAGACTCTTATAAAAAGTTTTTGATTTATGTGTATTTGCAATTGATTAGGACTTAAGTATGATATTACTTGTTTTATTTGAATGACTTGTTTCTCATTGTCCATCATCGTTTGATGACCTGTAGCTATCCTGACTTTCCATGCTTCTTTCAATCCCAGGGCAAACCCATGTGGGCTTTTCAGTAATGATTTTACCTGTTGTCACTAAAGAGAAGTACTGCCCTTGAAAAATGGAGAATCTTTCCTACATTAGACAAATTCAAAGACTTTTTTTACCCATAAAAAAATCCCAAAAACTATTTGTGACTAGCTGTAACTCATAAGTAGCACATTCCATATGAAAAATATTATCTTATGCAGAGCAAACATCCATTTTTAATACAGTGCCACACTAGCAGACTGAAAATGTTGTGAAAATTGAGAGAAACATGTCTTTTCCATCAAAGGGAAGGAAGGAAGCTTGTTAAGTTTAGTAATCACCTTTGGATTCAGCTGAAAACTCAGGGGAAGTGTTTCTCCAAGTTGTATTTTAGATACATCAAACATGACAGTGAGGAGGTGGTCATCTTTTGTAATTTTGTCTTCATCATAGACATTAAATTCTAAAATATTCTGGAGAAAGAACAACAAAAAGAGCTTCAGAATTCTGTCCATGACTTAGGCTAGCATCCTGCCTCAGCCTATTTTCCACCCTTGATGTTTCATTTGTTGTTAGGCAACAAAAGAGTAAACATTTCTTTGCAAAAAATAATGGAGCAATTATACTTTATGTACCAATAGGATGTGGCAATAACACTTGACAATTAGTGCTATTAGTACTTAGCAATAGCTTATCTTAGTTTAGCTTAGCACTTAGCAATAACACTGAGATTTTGAAAAAGTGCGAAGAAGAGCAACTAAGATGATTAAAGGCCTGGAGACAAAAACATATGAAGAACATTTGCAGGAATTAGTTATGGCTAGTCTAGAGAAAAGAAAGACTATGGGTGACATTTATTTATTTATTATTTATTAATTGGATTTGTATGCCGCCCCACTCCGAGGATTCAGGGCAGCTCACAACATGTCAAAAACTATATACCATATACAGTGATCCCCCGGGTATTGCGATCCCGATCATTGCGAAACGGCTATATGGCGATTTTTGAACCCGGAAGTAAAAACACCATCTGCGCATGCGCGCCCTTTTTTCTATCTGCCCGGCGCATGCGTAGATGGTGCCGGGCAGATCAGCTGCTGGGCGGCTTCCCTGGGTCTTCCCCCTCTTGCTGGCGGGAGGGCGAGCGGCGGGCATCAGCGAGGAGTTTCCCCACCGCCCACGCAAACTCCTCGCTGCTGCCGCGCCCACCGCTTGTCTTGTCCGCCGCCTGCCTGCCCGCGCGCCCGCCCTTCGCCCGCCCATGCCGTTCGCTCGCGCCGCTTCCCAGCTGAGTCCTGAAGCGAATTGGCTTCAGGACTCAGCTGGGAAGCGGCGCGAGCGAGCGGCGTGGGCAGGCGAAGGGCGGGCGAGTGGCAGCGAGGAGTTTGCGTGGGCGGTGGGGAAACCCCAGCGCCGCTTCCCAGCTGAGTCCCCTTCCCAGGAACCCCAATCTTCGGCTCCTCGCTAGCGCTGCGGAAGTAAAAACACCATCTGCGCATGCGCAGATGGTGTTTTTACTTCCGCAGCGCTACTTCGCGAAAACCCGATCATTGCTAGGGGTCCTGGAACGGAACCCTCGCAATGATCGGGGGATCACTGTACATATCTAAAAATCCAATAAATATACTAAAAAACTTTTTAAAACTCTAATAAGATTTAAAATAATTCATTACCATTCACACAGCAAAACATACTACACTCGTCAGCCATAGGGCTAGGGTCTAATGGCCCCAAGCCTGGTGACATAAATAGGTCTTTAAGCTTTTACGGAAGGCGAGGAGGGTGGGGGCAGTGCAAATCTCCGGGAGAAGCTGATTCCAGAGGGCTGGGGCCCCCACAGAGAAGGCTCTTCCCCTAGGTTCCACCAAACGGCATTTTCTAGTTGACGGAACCAGAAGAAGGCCGACTCTGTGGGACCTAACCGGTCGCTGGGACTCATGATAGCAGTATTCCTGTATTCTCCTTATAAACAATTGGTCATTTAAATGGTCTGGTTTCTTATACATAATGACCAATAAATAAGAGAACCAATTAGTTGCTCAGAATTTATATATAGCTCCAAAGGAACAAGTAATCACATGACCAACTGACCACACTGGCACACAAGACATTTATAAGCGAAAGAGAATAAGACAAAAAAATCCTGCTGCTGATGTTCCCTAGTCTGGTAACAAGATGTTCAGGAACTAAATTGAAACAAACATGAAGAACAAACCACTGCTAAAATCTAAAACCCAAGCAATAAGTATTTTCTATTATTTTAAGGGGAAACTTCATAATAGTGAGAACAATTAACCAATGGAACAGCTTGCCTTCGGAAATGCTTCATCACTGAAGATTTTTAAGAAAATACTGGATCACAGTCTGTCTGGAATGGTATTGGGCAGTGATGGCAAACCTTTTTTTGCTCGGGTGCCCAAAGCATCTGTATATGTGCTATTGCGGATGCGTGAGTGCCCACACCCATAATTCAATGTCTGGAGAGGATGAAAATGGCCTCCCCTGCCCCCTGGAGGCCAGAAACGCCTTGTTTCCCAACTTCTGGTGGGTCCAGTAGGCCCATTTTTCACCCTCCCCAGGCTCCAGAGGTTTCCCCAAAGCCTGGGAAGGACAAAAACACCCTCCCCCATCCCCCCTGAGGCCCTCTGGAAGCTAAAAATTCTCTCCCCGAGCCTCTATGTGAGCCAAAAATCAGCTTTAGTGGAGCTAGGGCAATGGCTCGCCTGCCAGCAAGTAGGCCTCCATGTCCACCTGTGGCATGCATGTCATAGGTTTAGCTATTACTGATGTAGGGTGTCCTACTTTAGCAGGGGGTTGTACTAGTAGATCTCCAAGGTCCCAACCAGCTCTATTCTGATTGATTGATATACTGTTTCATAGTTCTTTACAGTCAACTATAAACGGTTTATAGTATACAATCTGGGTCCTCATTTTACCAACCTCAAGCCAATGGAAGGCTGAATCAACCTTGAGCCAGTCAGAATTGAACTCCTGGCTGTGATGAGTAAGTTAGCCTACAATATTGCATTCTACCCACTGTGCAACCACAGCTCCTATAGGTAACTTTGGGTGGGTTGTATTTTTCAAATTGCAGACCCTGACTACATAAGTATTTATCATTATTGTTTCTACAATCCATCAAACAATAATAGCTTTCAACATAACAGGATTTGCTTGCCAATAAAATGACAAGATGTGAATTATTGTAGGAATTCAGGTGAAACTTAGCCCAGTAACTCCAAGTCCTATTGCATATACTGCAGTGTAGTCATGGAAAATTTCTATTTTATTAACATGAAATTAAATATGGAAATCCCTATGGATTTCTAGAGCTTTCCATGAAACTTTTTAAAAATGCAAAAGGAGCAAGATTGTATTTGTTTGTTTGTTTTCTGTCCAATTCCCAATTACTCCTGGCAGTCTATCCAGAACTGTTATTCATCCAGGGAACAAACATTTCTTATGCTATGAAGAGAGGTTGGGCCTACTCTGATTTGAGGGTTTTTTCCCAGATGTTTTGGTTTCTGTAGATTTGTATGGAGAATTTTCCCTCTGTCTATATTAGTTGGGTAATCTACATAGTAGTTGGGTGATCTACATATAGAGGCAATAGCAAAACACTTGCAAGTCAATGCACCATACAGTTTGGGTATTTTCAAACACTGTTTGAAATGCTTGAAATATGAATGAAAGAGACAATAGGTGTGTGTTGCATTGTTGTTTGTTGTGAGGAAACAAGGGAAAGCACAAATCGCAAATTTCCACTGTTGCATTGTCTCTTGCCTGAGGTCTGATTCCTGAATACCATTGGTAATTCATGTCTTGTTGAATGGATTGATTCACAGTCCTTTTGTTTGTTTGCTCTAGTTTTATGGTTTCTTAAAGTGACTGTTGAACAGCAAACAGAACTTGAAATATTGGGAGATATTTTTCTAAATGTACACAATCAATTTTTTTCAAAAAATTTCCCTTTTTTTTCATTATTAATTTAAAAAAATGATTTTTTCAAAACTATTACTTGTATACTGAGTATAAAAGGGATTCCCCCCAAATGTCTGAGAATTTCCTCATAGAAATTGGGCCTTTAATGGCATCTGATTGGAGAGAAGAGGGATGTTAAAAAAAAAATCATTATGACAGCCATGATCACATGATCAAAGCCGAGCCCTTTCTTAAATGTGTGAGAAATAAAAGGGGCAGGATTTCGATTGCACACAAGCAGACGCCATCTTGACTTCATCCTCCCACCCAAACAAGGACAGCCTGTCACACGTGGTACCTTCTAAATGTGTTAGAACACAGCTCCAAGAATTACCTTACCTTTACTTTGTTCTGAATTCTGAAGTGAAAAGTTTCATTCCACACAGGATCCTTAGAATCTTTAATGGTCTGTGTCTTCATCCTTTTCACTGAAGCGGTAGGTAAGTATAAACTCACATAGCAGTCAGACTGGGTAACTGTACCAAAAGACATGAGATTTTACTAATAATGTGGCAATGGGTCATGATTATATACAAAGTTATATTGGCTTCTTAATGTGTAAAGTTATTTAGTCACATCAATTGACCCAATGATAGATCCAAATAGAGGATAGTGGGAGAAAAAGGGTTTGGAGTCAGAACAGACAGGACAGACATGGATGGTCCATTATATATGGATTTAAAATGTATTATTAGTAGATTGCAGAACAATAATTATGAACTTCCTTGGTGATGAACCAATCTATAATAGATAAATACTCTAGCTGGACATTTTTGTAGTGGATTCATGATCCAAAATGTATAGGAACACTATTCAGGATTTCCAAATTTATTTGTTCATATAAGTACAACATCTTTCATGTGTATTTTTATTTTGTTTTGTTTCAATGCCATGCCTATTCCCAAAGGCTCTGGATAGCTAACATCACAAAGCAACCCCCCTCAAATAAATCCACCCAGAAAATAAATCAAGTATAATATCAAAATTATACAAAATGAAAAGGAAGACGTATAAATAGGGATGCTACTGTGCACTGGAGTAGTAGTATAACTTTTCTTTCAGGCTTAACCACACAAGCAAAGTTATATTACTCTATTTATCCATTGAGTGGCATCTTTCAAAACTGGGCCAATTTTATGCTTTGGCTTCTTCACAGTAAGTTGTTGTGAGATAAATGGCTGGATTTGGCTTTGTAATCAAGCTAACATCTACTTCTATCCTCATGACTAACTTTGCTTTAAGTTAATCAGAGAAGAAGACACGTAAATTAGTAAAGTTGTCCATGTACCTAGCTCTTATTTCTGGACCAAAAAAAAAAGGATTCTTGAACTGAGGTCCTAAGAAATTTCAACGCTTATAAATTATCGCACACCTCAATGTGAATACAAGGGACCAGATGACTACGCAAGTTCTTGTGTTTTCAAACAAGAATGTTTGGATACAGTTTTCTTGGATAGAACAAAATAAAATAAATATTAAGGATCGGGGTTCAACATTTTTAATACTTGGCATGATAAACTTAATATTTGTAAGATTGAAGAGCTATTTTAAAATAGATATAACAAGTACAAAATTAATGAAGAAACAAACATGGAAATGCAAAATAGACACTAGTCTTCTCAGACTGTATACAATCTACAAAAGACAGGTTTTTCCAATATGTCAGGTAGGCATGGCTCATATCTCCTATAGAAAGATATTCTTTCATGCACATAAATTATCATCACAACCTTTGGATCTTGGGCAATAGAGTGCACAAGGCTGAGTGGCTTATACTGGTTCACAAACATTTAACTTAGACTATTAAACAAGGTGCTAATTATCACTCCTACTGGTAAGGCTGGGGCTTAATTGTGCTGCATAACCGGAAACTAAAACAGTCAGGTGGCAATCCTTTTGTCATACCTCACATTTCAACAGCAATACATTTGCTCCATAATAGCTCTATTTTCTTAGAGGGACAGTTGTGGAATCTGACACTGTGTTGAAAAGAGTGAAGCTGAATAGCCTTGAGTCCTTTGTGGGGACAGGAGGCTGAAGGGAGACCCTCTCTAAATTTTGCAATATTTACCTATTACTCTCCTCTAGAGCAGGGCTCTCCAACCTTGGCAACTTTAAGACTTGTGGACTTCAATTCCCAGAGTTCCTCAGCCATCAAAGCTGAAGAACTCTGGGAGTTGAAGTCCACAAGTCTTAAAGTTGCCAAAGTTGGAGAGCCCTGCTCTAGTTGACCATCAAAAAGATATACTGATCTGAACAGTTCATTATGCCCTTTCTGGTTCTTTGCACCTGACATGGACATTTCTTTCAAAATGGAGTAATCAAAAAATTGATGATAAAACTCATATTAATTTAAATTAGGATTTTTAATACATTATGGAATTCCACATGCTGGCATGCTGATTATGAGGCTCCTTTGCTTTCACCCATTTTATATTAACCCAACAGAAAAATGAAACTTGCTCTAATTTCCCTAAAAAGCCGTATCATACTTGGCGACATGCTAAAAACATTCTAAGACCATTTGTATCGCTGTGAAAAATCCAACCTGGCATTCTAGAATTAGCTGAATTTGGAGTATGAGTGCCAATTTCTATCTACTCCTAAAGATTTTTTGGAGAGCTATTAGTAAGTTATTTCTTAACATCGGAAATCTCTGTGCATGTCATCCATTGATCATCCATTGGTCATCCCTTCATGAATGTGACTAAGCATGAACGTGGTTAGAGATAGAGAACCTGGAAAGGAATCTAGAAGCAATGGATACATCACTTGTAGACAAGCAATGACCCAGTTGATGGACTGATACCCAGAGGAAGGAAAATTTTAGTGCGCAGAAAAAGTTCTGACAGTCTCAAGTCACAGAGCACCACATTTACTTTCCTGAACTCATGAAGATCAGAGGTGGTATTTCCCTAAGGTTTGTAAATATGAGTGTGCCCCTCTCCTGTGCCTAAATAGGATGGAATTATGCTGGGGGGAGTCCCACCCCACCCCACCTACAGGTCATTACTACTGGTTCACCCAAACTGGTCTGAACTGGCAGAATATGACCTCTGATGGAAATATTATAGAATTCTATAAAAATAATTAAAATACTGACTCCGCAGTATTTTTGAATAAGTCGTCAGTACATGGATATATCAGCCTAAACCAGGGGTAGGCAAAGTTGGCTCTTCTATGACTTGTGGACTTCAACTTCCAGAGTTCCTGAGTTGACATGATTGGTTCAGGAATTCTGGGAGTTGAAGTCCACAAGTCATAGAAGAGCCAACTTTGCCTACCCCTGGCCTAAACAGTAGATGTGAAATCTGATATAGAATCCATGAATCAGCCACAATATCTGTGTGTATATATGATGAATGTTCTATCCACAAATCAAATGTGAGTAGTTTCAGAAGCGAGGTTCAGCAGATTGAAAGGGAGGAAACGTACGTCAAAGAGTTAAGGAAAATATTTATTTATTTATTCATTCATTCATTCATTCATTTATTTGCTTTTGTCAAATTTAGGCACTTTTCATTTCACTACGAAGTGGCTCTTGTTGGTTGAGGAAAGGGTCCTAAGATATTTCCAACATACCTAGAAAAAATAAGTTGCATCATATTTCCAAACAGACCTATAGGTTAAGATCTAGATTTAAAAGGCAAGTGCAAAAGCAAATTGGTTTTGCCATATCCTGAAAAAAAAGATAGGAGGAATGAAAAATCAAATAATCTCCTGAGATGGAATGTAAGTAAATTCTTTCCCACTTTTTAACCATGTTAATAATTGATCCTGTTGAGATCCTGCAAGCACAACCTGTCCGTCCATCTGCCTCCACAACACTCTTTAATATTGTGTCATCTCGGTTTCCTAATTATGTGTCACTCCTTAATCAAGTCTGATAGCATGGAATTTTCTGTTTCTTCGCCACCCAGGCTTAGAGTTGCAATGGTGAACTGAAGTATGTAGGCCAAGAATCAGAAGAAGCATATATATTATGCCAGCGATGGAAAACCTATGGCACATGTGCCACAGGTGGCACACGTAGCCATCTGCTGGCCCGCGAGCTGTTGCCCTTGTTCAGTTCCAACATTCATGTATGTGCTGGCCAGCTTTGGGAGGGTATTTTTGGCTTCCAGACGGCCTCCGAGGGCATAGGGGAGGGCGTTTTTACCCTCCCCCAGCTCCAGGAAAGCCTTTGGAGTCTGGGGAGGATGAAACATGAGGCTAAACAACACCGGAAGTTGGGAAACAGGCCGTTTCTGGCCTCCAGAGGGCCTCCAGAGGGCCTCCAGGGGGCGGGGGAAGCTGTTTTTGCCATCCCCAGGCATTGAATTATGTGTGTTGGCACTCTCGCGTGTGCGATAGTGCACGTGCATGCTCTTTCGGCACCTGAGGAAAAAAAGATTCACCATCATGTATTTTGCCAAGCCCTAATAGTAGAATTTAGTTACTATCAGGGAAGTATAATTGTTGCAATCACTAAGTATGCTTTAAGCACAAAAAGATTTTCAAGTAAGCATTTATCCTTTCCCAAAATATATGCTGCAGCATCCTCATTCTACAGATGAAGTTTTAAGAAACTTTCCCAAGAACCAATGTGTATCTTCATGAAAAATTGGGGGAGAAAAGAATGGACAAGGGTATTTTTAAGTTTCAAAAAGAGAATAAGTAGGTAGCGCAATTAAAAAAAGAATCCATATGCCTATTTGTTAAGTCTGTATAACCAATGTAAAACTCTGTAAAAGAAAGATTTTGTAAATACTGTTCCTAACTATGAATAAACCTTGGCCGCGTCTGATTGGCTAAGACGCACGGCCGTTTCTTTTAGGCGCGAGCCTTTAAAGTATAAATAGGGCTGTTTTGACACTGACAGCTCAGATGCGTTCCTTGCTGAAGTCACTTGCGGAAGAGCTGAATAAACGGAACCATCTTGTACTTTTGTCTGAGTCTCCTTCATTTCACTGGCGACGAGAGAACGAAGAATCCACGAGTCAAGCATGAATCACCTCCAGATCGGCCGGGCTCCCGACTACTTCGACCCCGAGAAGTCGTCCTGGGACGCCTACATGGCGAAATTTGAAATCTTCCTAGAAGCGGCAGGAATGGGAGAAGCCGAAGACGACAGAAAGCGGGCGATCTTCTTAAATTATTGCGGGACGGAAATCTTTGACCTCGTCCAAACGCTCACCGACCCGCTCCCGGCTAAATCCGTTCCATGGGACGACCTCCAAGCAAGACTCGCCAACCACTTCAAACCAACGAAGCCTGCCGTAGTCTACAGACATCAATTTTCGAGGATGACCCAGCGTGAGTCAGAGACAATCAATCAGTTTGCCACGCGGCTTCGCACAGTACTGTCAAAGTGCAAATTTGACAGCCCAGAAGCTCGCCTCACAGACGCTCTGATTTTTGGAATGAAGAATGCGACGGTACGAAATAAAATCCTGACAGAAGACGACCCAACTCTTCAGTCGGTTATCAAGTTGGCCCAAACAGCCGAAGTAGCTGACGCGGCCGCCAAAGAACTAAAAGAACACGAAAAGAAGGAAACCGTCTCCAAAATCTCCGTTGCTGTTTCCCGCGCCGAGACCCCAGATGACCTCAGCCCAGCTGCCACGGACGACGACACCTGTCTCCTGCTGCCTTCCGAGCAAGCCAGACAACCCAGATACCAACGTCCATCCAACCCATGCCCCGGATGCCGAGGAAATCACCCACGACAGCGCTGCCCCTTCAGGGACGCCATTTGCCGCCACTGCAATCGACGCGGGCACATCGCCGAGGCATGCAGAGCGCCCCTACCAGAGGAGTCCTTCTCTACACCCCGCCAACAACGTTTCAACAACCAGGCACAACAACCGCGGGACAACAAATTTTCCAGAGGCTTCAATCGCAGAAACGACTCCACCGCTAACCGTGACTACGCACGAGGTAAAGCACAAACTTACGTAAATTGCGCAACTACTAAAGGAGGGAACAAGATTATCATCTCGCTACTTTTAAATAACAAACCCTGTAACCTAGAATTAGACACAGGGTCTAAGCATTCTATCATGCCTTGGGACAAATTCAAAATGTATATGCCAAATTTTCTTAAAACTGACTTTGCTAACTCAACTTTAGTAATAAGGGATTTTCAAGGTAATGTCATACCTGTTTTGGGGAAAGTAGATGTGCCTGTAAAATTTAAAAATTGTGAATATTCTCTTCCTCTGATCGTGGTTGAGGGAGCCAAACACTCCCTCCTGGGGCTAACATGGATGTCTCCTTTGGGTATTGAAATACTGGGTCTTTGTCATATAAATGCTGAATCTAATATTCCTAACTTTATCCAAGAATTTCCTGAGGTTTTCAGCCCTACTTTGGGCACCTATAATGGGGCCCCTATCTCCTTCTCTCTAGATCCCAAGGTACCCCCAGTCAGACTTAAGCCTCGCAGGGTACCCCTACCGCTATTACCTAAATTAGACATCCAATTGGACAAACTTATTGCCCAGGGCATCTTAGTCCCTGTAGAACAAGGGCCATGGGAAACCCCCATAGTCACTCCAGTTAAACCTGATGGCTCCTTAAGGGTCTGTGCAGACTACAAAGCCACTATCAATAAAGCCCTTCAACACCATCCATACCCAATCCCAGTAGTCCAACAGTTGCTACATTCCCTGGGGGAAGGGAGAGTCTTTTCAAAAATCGACCTGGCGCAAGCGTACCAACAGCTTCCGGTCGATGAGGCCACATCCCTGGCCCAGACCATAGTGACCCACAGGGGTGCTTTCAGGTGCACCCGCCTGCAATTTGGGGTCAGTACCGCCCCAGGCATTTTCCAAAGTTTCATGGAACGACTGTTAGCAGGTATAAAAGGAACCACCCCATATTTTGACGATATATTTATATCAGGAAAAAACCAAGCAGAATTAAACATGCGCATCAGAGAGGTGTTGGCTAGACTTCAAGCTAAGGGGTTAAAAGTAAAACCAGATAAATGCGTGTGGGGAGCCAATAGCATAGAATTTCTGGGCTACAGAATAGACAGTGAGGGAATACACCCCACAGCAGATAAATTAGAGGCCATAACCAAAGCACCCGAGCCTAATAATAAGACGGAACTCCAAGCATTTCTGGGCCTTCTTAATTTTTATTCTGTTTTTCTGAAACAGAAGGCAACGGCAGCAGAACCGCTACACTGACTGCTGCAGAAGGGAATTCCCTGGACCTGGGGCACAATGGAGCGCGAAGCTTTTCATAAAATAAAACAGTTATTGACCTCTAAAAGCGTAGTGGTTCAATATAGCTCAACTTTGCCCATAAGGCTCACGTGCGACGCTTCGGCGTATGGGGTTGGCGGGGTATTAGCTCACATAATGCCAAACAATACAGAGGCCCCCATCGCCTTCTTTTCTAAAACATTGTCCATGGCCGAGAGAAATTACAGCCAATTAGACAAAGAGGCATTGGCCCTAGTCTCTAGCGTTAAGAAATTTCACTACTATCTGTGTGGGAGGAGTTTTGAACTAATAACAGATCACAAACCCCTGCTTGGTCTTCTAGCTTCCAACAAACCAACTCCTCCCTTCATGTCCCCTAGATTAATAAGATGGGCTCTATTCCTGTCAGGGTATCAATATCAGCTAACTCATAAAGGGGGAAAATCAATAAACCATGCTGACGGCCTAAGCAGATGCCCCATGCCCGAGTTAGTCTCAGATCCAACCCCCACAGAGAATGTTTTACTAATAGACCTTGAGGAGAACTGCCTGACCACTGCCAAAGAGGTGGCTGAGCACACTAAAAGGGATTCACTATTGTTAAGAGTAATCAATTGTATTCAAAAAGGATGGTTGGGAGACTCTGAGGAAACTGGACTGTCAGATTTTAAATCAAAGAGGTTGGAATTATCCTACTTGAAGGGATGCGTGTTATGGGGTGACAGGGTGGTCATCCCCAATACATTAAAACAGAAGGTACTAAGTATGTTGCATGCTGGCCACCCAGGCATTGTTAGAATGAAGGGTTTGGCCAGGGGTTACTTGTGGTGGCCAGGTTTAGATAGGGACATTGAGCAGTGGGTAGCAAACTGTGACCCTTGCCAGGAGTCACGACCCAATCCCCCGAAAACAACACCTCTGGAATGGGAAAGACCCACTGGGCCATGGTCCCGCATTCACATTGACTTCGCAGGGCCTATTGGAACTCAAAACTTTTTAATTGTAGTAGATGCCTTCTCCAGATGGGTGGAAATCATTGCTATGCAAAACATTACTACTTGTGCCACCATCAAGGCATTATATCACTTGTTTGCCACACATGGGTGCCCAGACATCCTAGTTTCAGATAACGGGCCACAATTGACTGCCAGACAATTTGAGTGTTTTTTAAGCAACTTAGGGGTCAGACACGCACTCACATCCCCTTACTCACCATGGGTTAATGGCCTTGCAGAACGTTACGTACGTGTGGCCAAAGAAGCCTTGCGCAGGGCAGGCCCAGGGGAAATACAACACAAATTAGATCAATTCCTATTAATGCAGCATATCACCCCAAATTCCATCACAAACAAAAGCCCAGCAGAGATTTTAATGGGTCGAAAAATAAGGTCCCCCCTGGACAGGTTGCACCCTCGTTATTGTACCCAAAATGTAAATGATGAAACATGTATAGCACCTGAAAGAAGTATGTACCTAGGGCAACTTGTTTTTGCTAGAAATTTTGACGGGGGGTTGAGTTGGCTGAAAGGAAAAATAATGCAACAAACAGCCCCAAAATCTTATGTGGTTCAATTGGAAGATGGCCGCACATGGAGGCGGCACATCGATCATTTAAGAGGGCGCATAACACCAAATGGAGAGCCGGCCGCTAACGGAAATTCTTCCCCCCAAGCAGACACTAATTCGCAACTCGAACTTTTGGAATTACAAAAGGACTTACCACGGCCAGATGCATCCTCCAGCGACGCTGAGCCTTCCTCCTCTTCAGGGCACGGTGTGCCACCAGCATACTCATCTCCGCAGGCCAGAGCCCCAACTTGGGCCCAGCCGCGGACAGGAGACAACAGCGAGCCAACCTCCACCATAGACATACCAGCCGGTAATGATCTGCGCAGGTCTGAGCGCACGTCACGCCGGCCTGAGCGATTGGAGGACTACGTCACTTGGCTCACTGATTGACAGTTTGACTCAACTAATGAGGGAGGGGTGTTAAGTCTGTATAACCAATGTAAAACTCTGTAAAAGAAAGATTTTGTAAATACTGTTCCTAACTATGAATAAACCTTGGCCGCGTCTGATTGGCTAAGACGCACGGCCGTTTCTTTTAGGCGCGAGCCTTTAAAGTATAAATAGGGCTGTTTTGACACTGACAGCTCAGATGCGTTCCTTGCTGAAGTCACTTGCGGAAGAGCTGAATAAACGGAACCATCTTGTACTTTTGTCTGAGTCTCCTTCATTTCACTATTGTTGCCCATGAGAGCTATAATAGAGCCTCAGTATTAAAATCTCAAAACTACTGTATTTCTATCTTTTCTAACAAAAAATCAACAGAATACCAAGATTAACTATTTCAGAATAACTTATGTTTTTGAAAAGTGTTTAATTGCATGAAGCACATAAAACTAGGACTTAGATAAATCCTATCCCAAGCAAAGCATCTGGAAAAAGTAGATATTTTCTCCTAATGACTGAAGAGAACTATAATATATTCAATTCAATAATGTATTGTTATGGCTGGTATTGTAACCATCATGATGATATTTATTTGTTTATTTTTTATTTATTTGGGTTTTTTTGTCAAGTATGTATTGATGGTATACAAAGATATAACAATATCTATTTAGATGATACTAGTAAAAGAGAAATATTAGGACAGGTACGGAAGGCACACTGCTGCACTTATGCACTTATGCATGTTATAGAGTGCCTCCAGAAGTAGCTGGTTTCTGACTATCATTAAATCCAGCAAATACGGTCTTCAAGCTTGTGTAGGTTTTTTGGGGGGTTTTAAATCATATGTTTTGCCAGGTGGCAGGAAACTTGTTGCAATTTTTAAATTACTAAGAAATAGAACTGCTCTTTGATGTACTTCAAACCAACTTGAGTTAAGTCTGAAGTTAACAATAGCATTAGCATATAGGCTTACATATCATCATATAGCAATTTACAGTACTCTTTAGATGGTTTGCAATGTAGAAGCATTATTTGCATATTGCCCTCAGTCATCTGGATCCTCATTTTACTGACTTCAGTAAGGATGAAAGGATGAACCGTTCAGAATCTAACTCCTAGCTATGGGCAGAGTTTGCCTGTGATACTGCACTTTAACCATTGTGCCCCCAGTGCTTTTATCTGCCATTGCATGAAGCCTACTTTGGTGAACTTCATTTCCATGCCCTGATCAAAGAAATACATTTGCTAACCTAAGTGCTCCCCTCCATTTCTGTAGCCAAGTTCTTTTCTTGTCCAATTAAAACTTGTTAAACTCATCACTCCTTTTCATTTCAATCCTAACATTATTCTATCAGAAACAAAAGATGCAACTTATTATGTGTTGCTTGTTTGTGAAAGGGAAGCAAGCTTATTTTTCATTCACTGTTTATTCATGAGAATGGAAGATAGGTTGGGACAAGTAGGCAGGATATAGGGAGGAATACTTTTTCCTCCTGAATTGAGGAGCAGGAAATGATCGAGATCATCTTACATAATTTATGTAAGTAATAGATGAAGCCAGTCAATCTTGTAACTTCCAACTATCACAGGAATTGAAAAGTAGCATAGAATCACAAGGTATCACTTCTAAGATAAGCAAAGAAATAGTATGTCTCTATATACAGGTAGTTTTGACTGGCTTCGTGATTGATAAAAAAACAACCTATGGGCTATCAGTCTACTGTAGGAAGTAAAATACTAATTATGTCCTTCAAACACTTGCAGTGCCTCCCCACTCTCCATCCCAATCTAGTCTCAAAAGCCCCCTTCCTCCAGTGTCCATCCCCTAGGTATCCCTGTCTTGCCACTAGGCATCCAAGTCCCTTCCTCACTCTTTCTTTGTCAACTCCACAGTTAAGCAATTTCAAATTTTACCAGAATGGCAGGGATATGCCCCTCCATCTTATGGATTTAGAAAGAGCAATCACACCACTGTGACTATCCATGGCCATGTGATGACATGGGAGCTCTGAAACAGCTACAACTTCGCCAAATTTCAATCCCATGGGAATAATGGGTCCTGGATTTTGGACCCATTTTTAAGTCAGTTCAGTCAGTGTAATGGCTTGGATCTGTATTGTTTTCACATATACTGTGAATTTTAAAAAGCTTAGAAAAGCATAACCTCTGTCACCTAATGATCTAATGATTGGCATTATAATAAGAGCCTCTCGGGATGAATCCATTATAAAAAGAAAAAGCCTAATATTCAAAATGCAACCTATATTTTAAATTCCAAATGCAATTTCAATACTTTCAGCAGGGAATACTCCTTTGGCTGGCCAAACCAGTTCACAAATAATTCCTCTTATATGGATGTTGCTTTCTGTTCTTTTCACCTGACACATTTCCATGTTTGGAGTACTTGCTCTTTTTTTTAAAGGAAAAATTATATATTTACAGCTATATAATTTTTGATGAGATTAGGCATTCAATTTTTTTTCTAAAACTCAGAGGAGTTACTGTTGATCACATTTGCTGCATTGCACAAGTGACAACTTGTAACTGATTGCAATCAAGAGTCATTTGCTTCAACAGAGTCTATGGAAATCTGTGTTTTAAAAAAAGTTACTCGTTTGCAAAGAATAGCAGTATCATTAAGCCAGAAGGTAACTTTCTGCTGTGATAGGTGGTTGAATAGAATGCATCATTTCAATCCAATTGCAAAGACTAGCTCAGTCCTTCTCAAATAGTGGGGTGCTCCACCCCCCAGGGGGGAGACATGGAGCAATTCCAGCAGGGACACACGTGACCACAGATGCATGGTCTTTCTCAATCAATCCCCCCCCAGGGAGTGTGTCAAGCCAGTGCAGAGGTTGATGATAAATTAACGGCTTGCCACACTATCTATAGAAGACCTGCTGTTTGTGGGAACTTGGGAGGGGGGATTTCAGGAGGGAACAGATGCAGCCACAAAACATTCTTTGGAGTGGTTCAAGGACATCTTATGCCCACCCACCTGGGCGGAAGCGGAAGGAGGACTGGCTATGCTGGCACAATCTGAGTGGGCAAAGTGACACATTTGTGGGTGGGGGACAAAGGATGTGAACTTTCAACTGAGTGGGAAGCTCAGATCCAGGTTTCCCTGTACAGGTGTCAGGATGGCTCTGGAAATAAATTGGAACTTTGAAGAGTACTTTGACTCGGATTAGTTCAGATGTTACCTGGAACCTTGACAGTTCCATGTTCCAGTTGCATGTTGCTCTGAGACTGGAAGAGAAAATGGCCAAGTGGGGCGGAAGGTTGTAGTGGTTCCTATTGCTCTCGGTGGTGTAGCCATGGACAGCATGGTAACAAAAATCAATTGAGAACACTGGACTAGGATCCAGGTAGAAGGGCAGCAAATTGTTACAGACTGTAATTTCCCAAGACATCTGAAAAAGTGGTTTGGAGATCCATGGCCATGCGAAGGATTTCGTAGAGAAGGCAAAGTGTCTCTTTTCAAAGCAACTGAGGCAGCTGTGACCCTGTAAAGTCTTGAGGCTGCTGATTAAATAATGACATTTCCGTCTATGGAAGTGTGTGCATATACATGCAAAAAAGTTACAAGAAACCAAAAGAAGCTCAATATTAACCGCTCCAAACTTGACTGTAAAAAATACGACTTTAGTAATAGAGTTGTTGAAGCGTGGAACTCATTACCGGACTCCGTAGTATCATCCCCTAACTCCCAACATTTTATCCTTAGACTTTCCACATTTGACCTCTCCAGATTCCTAAGAGGTCAGTAAGGGTCGTGCATAAGTGCACTAGAGTGCCTTTCAACCCCTATTGTCTCTCCTATATCCCATATATCTTCTCTTCTATCCCTATATCTTTCTTCTATTCTCTCACTGATTTTATTTTATCCTATATTCTCTCTTCTGTTCTTTCTCTAATTTTATTTCCTCGAAGGTGTCCTCTATTACCTTCATTGTGTATCATTGTGTATTGGACTAAATACATACATACATACATACATACATACATACATACATACATACATACATACATACTCCAGGAAGCCTTCCAAACATGTAACTTTCTCAAAATGTTAAGGAGGGTTGCCTTGCAAAGTGACTTTGGGGGTGATTTGGGCAGCCCAAACATGTCCTGGTTGATGTAGAACAGGTCTCTTTTGAAGCAGCTATCAGCAGTCAGATAGCTCTTTGAAGATGTTCTCCATTTATCCAAGAACACAAGTAGTGTTCCCATGACACTATTAACTATGATTTTTTTTCCTTTAAAAAAAAAACTATCAAGAAACTATCAATGGAGACCAAAAAGCTAAGGGTAAACAGACTAATCAAGGAACCATCAATTCTGAAGGGCAAGCCATTAGTATATAAAAATAAAAGCAAACTCCAATCCCTTCTAATACTGATGATGTTACCTAGATTGGTAACAAAACTTCAAAAAATAACCCAAGCTCACCTAGGACCCTATAGTCTTTTTGCATACTCTTATGAATTGCCTCCGCCATGTGCATCATTCCAAACATATTTTATCTATGTAGCCCCTCCAGAAGGCTTGTTCCTTAACTAAGATTAATTGAATTAGTCAATCCAGTTTTCTAGTTTCACACGTCACAAAGAAGAACCACAGGTAAATCACACAATTTGAGTTATCACAAGGTTTGAGGTAAGCAAAAGACCCTCAAAGAGCACTAAGAAAAAAATGGAGGGGGCTTCAATTTGCTCACCCAAACAATTCACATTTACTTGGGTTACTTTGTTAACCTACTTCCCAATAGGGACTATTTGAATTATAATTATGGGTGAGTTTGTCTCTCTATAAATTAGCCTAAGTATTACTTATATATGAGTTTATAAATTTGCAAGCATAAATGTTAAAGAACTCTCATGACCTTCTTTTGGAAGGAAGAGGAAACATTTGTCACACATATTAGGCAATATTTTGTATTACTGAACACGCAAATCTTTTAAGAAGTGGTAGTGGGGGGGGGTCGCATGTGTCCAAAAAAAGGGCAAGTCTTTCATTATGATTTTTTTTTTTACACACATGTACCTTAGGGACATCCCTTTGTTAAAAGTTCATATTTGGAGGGGACGGGATTTATTGTTTCCTCTTCTAGCTTATGCTATGTAATACATATTTGATGCAGTAACTTGAGAGAGGGTCTCTCTCTCTCTCTCTCTCTCTCTCTCTCTCTCTCTGTGTGTGTGTGTGTGTGTGTGTTTGTATAGTCTGTATTTCAACTTGGCTATCTAAAACAGAAAAAACACAAATGTATATATATTTGCCAAAATGCTATCAAATATTTAATAGAGCCAAGTTGAAATATGTATACAGAGATTAGCTAATCCTAGAGACAGCTGATTCAAATATTCAGATTAGCATGATGCTTCTTCAAATGCCAATAACACCACAAAACATATCTGGGTGGAGATCTTTGGTTCTTTTAATGCAAGCCACATAAAAATCTGTTTCCACATGGAATGATTACGTACAGGAAGAAAATTATACTTAGTCATGGAAGCTTAGATTTCCATATGGATGGGTGGATCTGCCAATGTAATTTTCACTGAATGTCCTACTTGACTTATCATGTGTTCTCATTCATGCCTGGTTAAAAACTTAGCAGAAAAAGTTTGCATAAGAATACCTTTCCTTAGTGCTCCAAAAGTTTGCATTGTTTTAGGGACTTTTCTAAATGACATGTCCATGCTTGTAAGCAACTTTCCCATAGGAAATTGTACTTCAGAAAGTCATTTAAAATGCACCCCAGGTTGGAATGTTGCCTGCCTTCTTGTTGCAATTTGTCAAGCTTTTTGGGATCAGATAACACTGACATTTTTGTTGGCTTTAGTTATTGGTTTAAGGTAGGAGTAGGCAAAGTTGGCTCTTCTAGGATGCATTGACTTCAACTGCCAGAATTCTTGACCCAGCACGTTTGGCTCAGGAATTCTGGGAGTTGAAGTCCACAGTCATAGAAGAGCCAACTTTGCCTACTCCTGGTTTAAGGGAAAACTTGATGTACTGTATTGGTATTTTCAATGACAGTCCCAAAATTATGTTCCAGGCGTATACTGTAAGGTGTTTACAACAGTAAATTTGTTTGCTTGTTTAATTAAGAACGTAAAGAAATACCACTATACCATCAGTAGGAGATAATAATTTTATGCACATGACATGACAACCCAGTGAGGCTTTCATAATGTGTTAATCACATGTGCCTCAGTCAAACATTTCTGAGAGCTTCCCAGATACCACAAGCTTCCTGGATTAGACCATTTCTTGTCCTTTCTTGGGAAGTTGGAGGAATTTTGAAGGGGAAAAATAATGTTTGCAGTAGTGGGATTGGAATAGACATTACCACAGATAGATTTGGGAGAATTATCCGTCCCTCTATTTTTTTTATTTATTTTTTTTGTCTTTGTCCCATGCTCTCCAAGGGACTGAAAAGTAAGGTAGAAGATTCAGAATATTTAGGCAGTTGTTGTTTATGGAATAGCTTTAGCAATTTATCTTTGCCGCAGCAGTCACCTGTTAATTTTTTAGTTTTTAATTTTCCACAGTCAGCCAATTTTATTCAGTCACAGTTTTGAGGTTGCGAGAGGCTTAATATAATTGGCCATTACAATCTAATGTTAGGAGTTAATAGCTACTAGATTCTGTCAGTATGACCAGCATGACTTATCCTTAGATTAAGCTAAGAATAAATGGGAAAAAAGCTACTAAGTGTTATTTGCTTAAGGCATTTATGGCTTTAGAATTCACTTATAAGTAGCATGTGTGCTACATTGGTTCTGCATATCTCGTGAAGAATTAGTAGCATGGCACCCACAGATGCTTGATGTCGTGTACCTCCACAATATATTTAAAACAAAATTTAAGATATTGTTGTTTGTTTACTAAATGATTTAGCAAAATAAACTGGGCATTTATTGCATACATTTTTCTTCTAATTCATTCTGTGTACATACTGTATTAGTGCTTTAGTTGACTGTATTATTAAATTATTATTTTTGGTTAAAAGTTTTGGAGGAAATTATCCAACACCTTTCATTATGAATCTTAAGGTAGATCTATTGTCCATTTCCCCCAAATTTTATTAAACAGTGAAGCATAAAAAAACCTACTTTGACCTTTACCATTTAATGAAAAATGAAAATTTACATATTGGTGGGAATATGTTGCCTACAATATGCATCTACAGAAAGTTGTTAAACAAATAATATGTGGAATTATATAGTTACATAAACTATACATACTTGCATCAGACATTGTAAAGCAATGTGTGTAATGAGGACATGAAATAGATGGTGTCAAGTTAATATTACGTTTATTATCAGTTAACATTTGTTTACTCATCCTTCAGATGTTACGTGTTAAGTCAATGGTGTTTATGAACTTCTAGTAGTTTTACTCTTTACGGTTTCTCTTATTTAGATATGTATTTAAAGTATTTGTTTCTAACTTTATTGTGTAAACCAGAATCTATTGGGATACACAATAAATATTGTAAAAATAAATACTTCATAAATCTTTGCTATCCATTTTTAATAATAAACATAGATAAATCGTGAAAAATCGTGAACTTACAATATCTCATGACATGTCATACTGGTACTAATCTCATCTGTTTTCAACATTTGCATACATAATTTTCATATGAGGTTTCCAAAAGTTGAAATAACCACTGGCCTAATCATGTACATTTAGCACTGAAAAAGACTGCTGGTTTATCTTATACTCTATTATTTCAGCTTCCCTGTGATCTTTTTCTTCCTTATGATTCTAACCAAAAAGTAAGCTGAGGAACTCACATAGATCTGCTTTCCGGAGGTTCTTGATTTTTATGATCTTTACCGTGAGGAGACTACAAGGAGCTGGTTCCGTCTATAGAACGAAAATAAATAGAAAAATGAAATTATTATTTCATTTATTTATAGATAGTCATAGACATGGACATGGGCACATGGTGATGATATTGGAGATAGAGAGAAAGAAAGATAGAAGTATAGGAGAGAGGGAGGGAGGGGAGAGATATCAAACTTCTTAACCACCAATCTCCCTCAGAGAGTTGATAGAAGAGTTTATATATCCTTAAGAAAAAGGCAAAAATAAAATTAGATTTTCCCACCCCCAAGACAATCCATACTTTGTTCTTCAAGACAAGGACTGTTGCCCTGAAAGAGAAGACTTACAAAGGCAGGACAAACCTATTTTGTCATGTTGCCTGAGCATTTAGTGAACAATTGTTATCTTTTCTTGACAAGATTTTCAACTAATTTATCTTTTCTTTTATATACATTGAGAGCATGTGCACCAAGAAAAATTCCATGTGTATGCAATCACACTTGGCCAATAAAAAAAATTTCTTCTCTTCTCTTCTCTTCTCTTCCCTTCCATTCCATTCTATTCTATTCTATTCCATTCCATTCTATTCTATTATTTTTAACTTGTCAGCATATTTTAAATTTGGACATATATTACATCAGGTAATCAACTTTGGTCAATTGTGAGTTCTCTGCCATAGAGTACTTGCTTCTTTCTGAAATGACCCCCTTAGGGGTCATGGACAGTTTAAAAATGCCCAAACTGCTGAGGATTTCCCTCTTGATCATATCTATCTTTTCTTCCAGAGTGATTAACACTTTTCCAAATGAACCACTGAATTGTAGCCATCACCTTTTGTTACTTACTTGGAGTTTGAAAAATGCAGTCTTGGAAAAATAGATGTGGCTGACAGCTCCCCATTAGTCTGCTCTTTAATTAAAAGAATCTGGAAATCAGGTAAAACCAGGCAGGGAGAAACCTGTGTGTATTCTGGAACCTCAGGCACCACATTGCCTCGTGCTAATACTGGTGAATTAATGTATCAGTTTGCACAAAGGATGAAATGCTACTGGTTGGGCCCGGTTCAGGCATACTGGTAGCAGCGGTCGCCGATGGTTTGGAGAACCAGCAGTGTCCGCCTACCAACCCGCACATCACCATTTTCGTTTTTTAAGCCTCTGTGCATGTGCAAAGCATTCAGCACATGCTAGAGGGTGAAAAAGCATGTGCGACGGTGGTATGCGTGTGCAAGCAAAACGAGAGCACACATGTAAATCACGTGCTCCTGAACCAATAGGGAAGATAAGTAAATTTCAACACTGGTTTGCAAGGCAATGTTACCAGTGAATGTTACCATTCAGACAATGTTACCAGTGAAATTCTGAGATCCCATCCAGGATGAAACGAATCTGCAACCACAATGCAAGTATTTCAAGAAATATCCTTTTGGGGGGAGGAGGGCATGAGAGAATGTTCATTTTTCCTCTGAGAACATTCTGTTTCTTCAGAATCCCTGAAGAAGTGCTGACATTGAATTTTGCTTTGATTCACAACAGTACTATATATTCCACTACATATTAGTACAAAACTACATATTATATGGATAGAATTATACCAAATCTTGTAGCCCTAATAGTTCTCAACCATTCAAAACTGCATAGATCAGGGGTCCCCAAACCTAGCAGCTTTAAGACTTGTGGACTTCAACTCAGCATAGCTGGCTGGAGAATTCTGGGAACTGAAGTCCACAAGTCTTAAAGTTGCCAAGTTTGAAGATCTCTGGCATAGATACTTGTCGCCATCAACTCTGCTGCTACTGCAGTACAATAATATGTCTCCCAGCCCAGATAATGGAGCATTATCATAAAACTGCAAAGACATTTGTCACCCTTGTTAAGTTTCTTTTTGTTACTTCTTTAAATTGTAGAGACCCAATTGGGTTACTGATGGTGGTGCAGCATGGGTTGTTGCACTAAGAAAGGAAATAAATAGTAGCTTTCAGTACTTCCTTGTATCCTTCCACCTATGTGGTCTTAGAAATTACTACTTTTTTATTTATTTATTTATTAATTTATTAATTAATTCATTAATTTATTTATTTATTTTGTCCAATACACAATGAGAGTTTTAGTGGGTATATATATATATGATGGTCTTGGTATATTCGGGTTTCTTCCCGTGTAGGATTTGGAAATTTCTGGCGACGTTTCGATGAGGTCCCACTCGTCATCTTCAGGCTGGTGTTTCTGTCCTTGTTCTAAGGCGAACACTGCGAGACCTGAGCTGCCTTCCTTCTATAAATACTGGTGGCTGGGTGTGGTTTGATGGCTCAGCAATTGCCTGCTGTGTAGAAGCTTCCTGGTGAGTCAGTGGGGTAACACCTGGGGTCGTTGATGTAGCTGAGGTATGCTGATTAGTTAATGGTTGTGGATTAGGCGTGATATCCTGAGTAGTTGGAGCTTGCAGGCTACTTGATTGTTTTGCAATGTGTGTTCCGAGTCTAGTTTCAGTTTTTATGGCTGGGTTACGTTTGAGGGCTGGTTTCCAGATGTCTGGTAGGCGGGAGGTAACACATTTTGGGTGTTCACCTTAGAACAAGGACAGAAACACCAGCCTGAAGATGACGAGTGGGACCTCGTCGAAACGTCGCCAGAAATTTCCAAATCCTACACGGGAAGAAACCCGAATATACCAAGACCGTCATATATATATATATATATATATATATATATATATATATATATATATATATATATATATATATATATATATACATACACACATACACACACACACACATGGTAAAATACATGATGAAGGTTATAGAGGAAATACTCATAGTAAAATATATCTATGAAAGAATAGAAAAGAAGATATAGTAATAGAGCATATCAATGAAAGAAGAGAAGAAGAGATATAGGAATAGAAGAAAGGAATAGGAGATATAGGAGAGCAATAGGACAGGGGACAGAAGGCACTCTAGTGCACTTGTACTCACCCCTTTACTTGTAATCTTAACATTATTAGCATGTAGTCACAGGAATGATTTAGCAGAACCCTGGACTAGATGCATCATCAGGATGGCCAAAAGTACTAACATTCCCTGTTTGCTGGGATAGGTTAGTCAATAAGACTAAAAATTACAAGGCTTTGGAAAGCTTTGATCTTATAAACAGGCATTGCTTTAACCTAGCATTATTGAAGTCTCCATTCAGAGATGCCTTTTTTTTCCCCAATTCAGGAAGTTTAGTGTGCAATTTTCAATTGGCATGGCAGTTAATTTTTTATTTCCAATTTATTCCAATAATAGAATGAGTAGTGGGTTCCTCTGCATCTGAAAGATGCACGCTGTGCTTGGAACCTATGGTGGTCATTCCTCCTAATGCCTTGCTTCTACCTTCCAGCATCAGCCACCTCACTCTGTCTCATGATAGGACCAATTCTGTTAGGTAACCCGATGTAATGTATGTGCAAAAGATGGGATGAAGAGATGCTGCCTACTGAATAGTCAGATAAGAAACAGTCCACAGCTGGACAGTGAGTGGAAAAATGATACTTAGAAGGGACCCTCCTTGGTTTCTTATGCTGCAAAAGACACAGTGGGAAAATTCTACATTCAAACTTGCAAATTTCTATCAATGTAATTTACAATAAAGTAGACTTGACTTATCTGATTGTGTTTCCTGTCTGTAGCCTGTCCTTGCCTAGTTATGTGTCAGGCACAAGGAACCAGATCCACACCTGTGGGCTTCAAGCTAATTATTATATTCTGACAGTAAGGGAATCTCTCCAGACTGTCACTCTTCCCATGGGAACAAGGTAGATATGGCTCTATAGAGATTACAGAGGATCAGTTTTGGGTTCCTTGTTGCTGTGCAAGGATTCAAGGCTAATTCCCTATTTGAGAACTCCCCCACTGGCTGTCTGGGTGTTTCCTGACAGAAAGATTGTACCAATGTACCAATACTGTAATGTTTCCCAGTACTGTCATGTAAAATAATGCACTTGGGGAAAAAGAATCCTCAATCTGAGTATTGTATTGGCAGTTCCGTGTTAGCAAAAACTTCAGAAGAGAAGGATTTAGGGGTAGTGATTTCTGACAGTCTCAAAATGGGTGAGCAGTGTGGTCGGGTGGTAGAAAAGCAAGTAGGATGCTTGGCTGCATAGCTAGAGGTATAACAAGCAGGAAGAGGGAGATTGTGATCCCGCTATATAGAGCACTGGTGAGACCACATTTGGAATACTGTGTTCAGTTCTGGAGACCTCGCCTATAAAAAGATATTGACAAAATTGAACAGGTCCAAAGACGGGCTACAAGAATGGTGGAAGGTCTTAAGCATAAAACGTATCAGGAAAGACTTAATAGACTCAATCTGTATAGTGTGGAGGACAGAAGGAAAAGGGGGGACATGATCGAAACATTTAAATATGTTAAAGGGTTAAATAGGGTTCAGGAGGGAAGTGTTTTTAATAGGAAAGTGAATACAAGAACAAGGGGACACAATCTGGTGTTAGTTGGGGAAAGATCAAAAGCAACATGAGAAAATATTATTTTACTGAAAGAGTAGTAGATCCTTAGAACAAACTTCCAGCAGACGTGGTTGGTAAATCCACAGTAACTGAATTTAAACATGCCTGGGATAAACATATATCCACCCTAAGATTAAATACAGGAAATAGTAGAAGGGCAGACTAGCTGGACCATGAGGTCTTTTTCTGCCGTCAACCTTCTATTTTTCTATGTTTCCCATCTACCTTCAAATAGCTTATAAACATTCAGCTTCTTTCTTGATCATCACTTTGTCAAAACTCCAAACATTCCATGAGATATGTTTACTGTGATTACTTATAGTTGGAGGCACTATTAAATTTTGAAAACCCTATCACTAAAGCCATATGTAACCTCTTATTTTACTGTTAATGTGAAGATAGAATAGAATAGAATAGAATAGAATTTTTATTGGCCAAGTGTGATTGGACACACAAGGAATTTGTCTTGGTGCATATGCTCTCAACGTACATAAAATAAAATATACATTTGTCAAGAATCATGTGATGAGCTAGAAAAACTGAACTTTCATACATCCATCGCATTGGTGTAACTTTACATTTGAAGAAACGTTTCAACTTTGCTATCTGCCAATGGGCTAAAATTCAGGATATATAAATACAGTGATTTACCTAGGCCACCAATGTGGACCCAATAGAGTTTTTGCCATTCAAAGTCCTTGATAAGCTACCTAAACAGTAAAATTGAACAGTCAAATATATCCCCCTACCCCATGATTAAATCAGTTTACCAAAGCCATTTTTCTGTATGGTAGTAATTCATTATTTAATTATTTTCCTATTATTGTTCAGATTGCTCTGAATTATATCTAAACTAGCATGAAGCAAAAAGCACTCGCAAATGCCTCTTCTACATCTTTTCAGTTTGGGCTGAAAGATTTTGCTAGTATTCTGAATTTGACAGAAATATTTATGGATAAATCTTGGATTCTCTGAAAATTGCATTTTATGCACATTAAGCACTTATAAGATTGGGGAATGGCATATTATAGACTTTTATGCTAAGGCTACAGAAAGACAGTTTTATATGAAGACGGGAGACACAGAGAAAAATAAACTAATTAAATCAGGGTAAATGATATACCTCTGAAACTTCAATCCCAGGTCATTACTTGTAATTATTTTGTTTCATAATGCTAAAAATATTAGTTTTGCACATCAGGAATAAAAATAATTGCCTAGCTTGCATTTAAAAAAAAAAGAATGATCAGAAGCTTGTTGAACATACCAATTCCGAGACCTTCTTTTGCCAGTGAATTTCAGCAAATGTACCATTTTTAAAAAGACGATTATGAATGCTGAAACATATTTGTAAAATGTCTGTGTGTAACTGCTGATATATCCATACAAAACTCCCATTTTTGATGTTTTCCTGTACAATGCAAAGTATACTCATCTACCCATCCCACTTTAAAGATATGTTTCAGCTCTGAAAAATAAATAAGCTTGAAAATCTGAATTTGTTTCAGCAAACATAGACTCACCGGCATGGACCAGCTGGTTATTAGTATCAACAGAATATCCCCTCTACCATGATAGTGGAATCATAGGAGGAACCATAGACTACAGTTGGCCACAGATGAGAGCCATGTCAATATTTCAGCCCAGGTAAATAATCTACTTTCTAGTTGACAAATTAAGACAGCACCAGTATCCCAAGGATTTTAAAGCTTCCTTTGCTTTCAGCCAATCAGTATCTTAATTAACTGAGTATGAACATTCTTACAACCTTCAATACACCCAGGTGCATAAATATATATACATATATACACACACACAACATATATATGTCAACTGCTAAAAAAAATCAATATTCCATAAAACTGAAGATGTCAAAAAAAATCTGCATTGAATTATCATTACTGTATGATGTATAATAGTTTCATTACATCTCCTAAAGAGCTAGTGACACACTTGAGTTCAAATGGTTTTCTCGAGCAACTTACCTGTTGTTGTTTACTTAGAAATAATCCCATTGTGTCCCTTGTCTGACAGATTCCCGCAACAGTTTTCCAGCAGACAGCGATGGATAAAACAAATGTGTGCTCTTTAAGTTCAGGAGTTGATGAACAGGTATTTTACAATCTGGCTCACAGCTCCGCCTCACTTAATTCTCATAAAAGTGAAGCAATCGCTTTCATTAAACTATTATGCTACGAGCAATGAAGCAGCATACCAGACAACCATTTGCAGCTTCACTAACACTGGTCAGAAAAGTACAACATAAATAAAACTGATGACAAAAGCAATGATGATCATAATGGCATTAACAACATTATTAAGGAAGGAAGTTGTGACCTCTTACTGTTGAATTAGTTAACCTTAAAAAGGCTAAAAAAATTTTTTAAACACATGCATCTTTATTTGAATGTGTTCCTAACTATACAAACCAATTGCAGAAAATATGATAATAAAAAAGCAGAAAAATCAAGATAATACAGAGAAGGCAAAACCCATCCCAGCTAACTTCAGAAGACGGTGGAAGCAGATAGCCTGCTAGAAGAGGAGAGCCAATTGGTTCTTCATGAGGTCAGTTCAAGCACAGGATGGACATCTCTACTCTCCATCCTTGTGTCGATACACTCTTACATTGTATATTACTTTTATTTATTATTATTATTATTATTATTATTATTATTATTATTATTATTATTATTAATTAGATTTGTATGCTGCCCTTCTCCGAAGACTCGGGGCGGCTCACAGCAGTGATAAAAACAATATACAGTAACAAATCTAATATTAAAGTTTAAAATAACAATTTTACATTAAAAAGCCTAAAAACCCCAGTATATAAAAAAAGCATACACACAAACTTATCATACATACAGCTACATAGGCAAGGGGGGATGTCTCAGTTCCCCCATGCCTGACAGCAGAGGTGGGTTTTAAGGAGTTTACAAAAGGCAAGGAGAGTGGGGGCAGTCCTGATCTCTGAGGGGAGCTGGTTCCAGAGGGTCAGGGCCGCCACAGAGAAGGCTCTTCCCCTGGGTCCCGCCAGACAACATTGTTTAGTCGATGGGACCCAGAGAAGGCCAACTCTATGGGACCTAACCGGCCGCTGGGATTCGTGTGGTAGAAGGCGGTCTTGCAGATATCTTGGTCCGGATATTTGTTTGTTTGTTTGTTTGTTTTGTCAAGTACATATAGGAGGTATGTAAAGATATAATAATATTCATATACATGATACTAGTAAGAAGAAGAAAATATAAGAAGAAATATTAGATATAATAATATTCATATGCATGATACTAGTAAAAAATAGAAGAAACATTAGGACAGGGGACGGAAGGCACATTGGTACACTTATGCACGCCCCTTACTGACCTCTTAGGAATTGGGAGAGGTCAACAGTGGATAGTCTAAGGGTAAAGTTTTGGGGGTTAGGAGATGATACTACAGAGTCCGGTAGTGAGTTCCATGCATCAACTACTCGGTTACTAAAATCGTATTTCCTGCAGTCAAGTTTGGAGCAGTTTACATTACGTTTGTATCTGTTATGTGGTTGTGTGTTGTTGTGGTTGAAGCTGAAGTAGTCGTTGACAGGAAGGACATTGTAGCATATGATTTTATGGGCTATGCTTCACCATACTTCACCATAATTTCTAATAAGCATTGGTTGTATTGGGTAAAGATCAGGTTGGGTAACACATTAATAAGTAACTTAGACCAGGGGTGAAATGCTCCAGGTTCACTTGTGCCAATCTGTCGTTGAAGAGCCGGTTGAAAAGGCAGTGCGAGGCTCCGCCCACCTATCGGGATGCTGCCATTTATTTCTTTATTATTTAGATTTGTATGCCGCCCCTCTCCGCGGACATTTGGGTTCTTTTACCCTCTATGCTTGCACAGAATGCTTTGCACAGTGTCTGGGGATGGTGGAGCCTCACGCTCCCTTCGCAACCAGCTTTCCGCTGACCAATGGGCACAAGCGAACTGGGAGAATTTCACCCCTGACATAGCCATTTTAGAATTTACATATGCTGCCAAAAATCAATATTAGCTCAGAGGTGACCAAAGGGTTCCATGCTTCCTCAAAATGATTAAAGCAGCATCATAGCCCCCCGCGGGCATTCATACTGCCCCCAACCTCCTCACCTTTCATAAGAGTCTTAAGACTCATTTATGTCACCAGGCTTGGGTCAATTAGACCTTAGCCCCTGACCAACAAATGATTGTATGGTTGCTGTATGAATGCATGAAATTGATTTTAATATAACTAGGGATTTTATCTGTAGATAGTTATGTAATTTTAATTTAAGTGGATTTAGTTTTATTGTATTACACTTTTTATATGTGGTAAGCCACCCCGAGTCCTCGAAGAGGGGTGGCATAGAAAGCCAATAAATAAATATATAAATAAACAATACCATCATGTCGCAACTTTCCATCCTTCTCAAGGACACAGTAAACTACAAAGGGGACAGAGCTTGGGTCACAATAGTGCACAATAGCTTTCTTTATTTGACTTCCCTTGATTCCTCTAGTTTTCAAGACCTCGGGAAATAGAATTCTAGAAACTGGTTGGTTGGTTGGTTGGTTGGTTGGTTGGTTGGTTGGTTGGTTGGTTGGTTTTTGTTTGTTAGATTTGTATGCTGTCCTTCTCCGAGGACATGGGGCGGCTAACAGCATATAATATAACAATATCGTACAACAGCAAATCTAATTAAATTTAAAATTACAATCTAAAATTCCAATATTTAAAAACAATCATACCAGTTCAATCATACAACATATATCACATTTCATTGGCCGGAGGGCTGAGACCTAATTGCCCCAAGCCTGGTGTCATAGGTGAGTCTTAAGATTCTTACAGAAGGCAAGGAGGGTGGAGGCAGTGTGAATCTCCAGGGGGCGAGCGTAAGTGCACTAGGGTGCCTTCCGTCCCCTATCCAATTGTCTCTCCTATATTTTATATATCTTTTCTCCCATTCATATATCCTTTCCTCTACTCTTCATTGATGTATTCTATTCTCATATCTCTTCTTCTATCCCTTCCCTGATATTTACTACTACACATTTTTATTCTCTTTAACTTTCAATTTGTATTGGACAAAATAAATAAATAAAATAAATAAAGGCTCTTCCCCTAGGCCCCACCAAGTGACATTGTCTGGCTGACGGGACCTGGAGAAGGCTGTCTTTGTGGGATCTAATCGGTCGCTGGGACTCATACGGCAGAAGGAGCTCCCGCAAGCAATCTAGCCTGATGCCATGTAGGGCTTTATAGGTCATTACCAAAACTTTGACTTGTGTCCGGAAACCGATCAGCAACCAATGCAGTCCACCGAGTGTTGGAGAAATATGAGCATGCCATATTACTTTTCATACCATAGAGATTGCATGTTATTTCACCTTCTCTCCTGCCTCGTGTTTCTTCCCACTTTATTTAATTCAACAACAATGCAAATAAAGCTCAAAAGTGCAGCAGAAACAGGACTACACGGGAAGGCTACGTAGCGATCAGAAGCTTCATCAAACAGACATTTGTGGAAACTCATATAAAGCATCTTTGGAAAAAGTCCATGATGTTGGGAAAAATTGAAGGCAAAAGGAGAAGGTGAGAGCAAAAGAAGGTAGATATTATCATCGATGCAGTGGGTGTGAGCTTAGGTGGATTCCAGGAGATAGTGGAAGACAGGCAGCCTGATCTGCTGTGATCCATGGGGACACAACTTAGAGACTGAACAGAAAAACAATGTACAAGATGATCCTTTTCATTTCATATACTCAAATTCAGGTGGAAGATAGTTACAATAAAAAGAGGGTGATGATATCCAGGCAAAGAATTCTAATGATGTGTATCAGGCAGGGGGTTGGATTTGATGACCTGCAATGGTCCCTTTCAACTCTAACAATCAATCAATCAATCAATCAATCAATAAGTATGTCACATTCTTGCCCATACCAATTGAGGGAACTAGAATCAAAGACATGAAAGGCTTGTTTCCCTGTAGCTAAAAGAAAGTCAAAGTTTTGGTTAAAACAAAGAATACGGGTGAAGGATACAAGCAGCCTTCTGAAAATTAAAAAAGATTGCAGCAAAGTTTGGGTTATCTTGTTGCTGTTGTTTTTATTTTTCCTCAGACTGTAAATAGAGGATTACTTTTTCACAGAGCTGAAGGTGGAATAATAGTAGGAAAACGTCTTCACTTTCTCTTGTGTTTGTACCTTTTTTTTAAAAAGTTTGGGAATGTTTGAAAAACCTGCCAAACTAGTTGTATGAAAAATGCCAGAGGGATGAAAATATCTTGGTGGATAATGTCATTACATACTCCAATCACTAGGTGACAGCATAGTTACTTATATCTGATCAGAATCGGGAGCCTCGTGTTGCTTTTCAAAACAAACAATAAAATTTATTTATTTAATTTATTTATTTGTCAAATGTTACAGGATAATAGGTATGGTATAAACATAAACAAAAGCAAGTAGGTATAGATATATTTGGACAATAGGACAGTAGGACAGGGACAGTAGGCATGGTGGTGTGCTTATGTACACCCCTTACAGACCTCTTAGGAATGGAGTGAGGTCAACTGTAGACAGTCTAAGGTTAAAGTTTTTGGGGATTTGGGGAAGAAACCAGAGAGTCAGGTAGTGCATTCCAGGCATTGATCACTCTGTTGCTGAAGTCGTATTTTCTGCAGTCACGTTTCGAGCCGTTTACATTGCTTGAACCTACTTTGTGCTTGTGTGTTGTTGCAGTTGAAGCTGAAATATTCATTGACCAGTAGAACATTGTGGTAGATGATTTTATGAACTACATTTAGATCAGATTGAAGATGACGTAGCTTAGGTTTTCTAAGCCCAAAATTTCAAGTCTGGTGGAGTAAGGTATTCTGTTGCGAGCGGAGGAGTGGAGGACACTTCTTGTGAAATATTTCTGGACTCTCTCAATTGTATTAATGTCTGATATGCAGTGTAGGTTCCAGATGGGTGAGTTGTATTCAAGGATTGGTCTGGTAAATGTTTTGTATGCTCTGGTTAGCAGTTTAATATTGCCAGAGAAGAAACTACGCAAGATTAGGTTAACAACTCTTATTGCCTTTTTGGCAATGGGCTCTGGCACTTAGGTCATTAGATATGAGTACTCCAAGATCCTTAACAGAGTGAGATTCGTCTACAAGGTTGTGTGCTCCAAGTTTGTATTTTGTGTTCTGATTCTTGCCAATGTATAAGACAGAGGATTTGTTGCTTGAGATTTGAAGTTGCCAGTAACCAAATCATTGTGATACATGGTAGAGGTCAGTGGCGGACAGCCACTTACCTTGCTACTGGACGATCCTCGGGGGCTGGCACAGGCGTGTGCGGTCCTGACACATGCATGTGTGCACCCTGTGTGAGATTTGGCTTCTGTCCATGTGTAGCAAGCCAAATTCCGCAAGATTTCAGCTATTTTCACCGATATTTTTGCTTCCGTGCATGTGCAGTAGCAAAAAATGGCAAAAAATCAACAAAATCTCATCAGCACAAGCGAGATTTCGGCTATTTTTGCTGCTATTTTTGCTTCCGTGTTTGTGCAGAAGCAAAAACCCGTGATTTTCACCCAAAATCTGTAGGTTGTGCCGTTCCCACGGGGGGAGGAGCCCTTGACTGCTCCAGGTCTTTTTCAAAGATAGAAGCATCATCAGTGGTGTTGAATAGCTTAACATCATCTTTGTTGTCTTGCTTCC
Organism: Erythrolamprus reginae; assembly: GCF_031021105.1. NCBI lineage: Eukaryota > Metazoa > Chordata > Lepidosauria > Squamata > Dipsadidae > Erythrolamprus > Erythrolamprus reginae. The sequence continues at coordinate 86,617,171 of NC_091950.1, forward strand.
TGGATAATATGTCCTTTTAGCTTTGGAAGATGGGGTCTCAGGGAGAGATATTTCTATATATCTTTTCCTAATAAAATAAAAACACAAGGCACAATGCCCCTGGCCAGAAATCTTTAATATTAATATTCCTGCATTCGCAGTTACCATGCACATGGTTTTCTTGTCCTCGCTACTAGTTGTGGAGATGTATACCATCATTTGGCATTCATCAAGGTGGCACCAGGAGAATAGGTTCACCTTCAATTTAGCTGGTTATCTTGACTTCCCACCCTTTATTCTTGTTACCTGGACATCTGCAGGACCACTTTCTCTAGCCTGAATCAGCCTGACCCACCAGACCTTTGAGGGAGAAATCTTCTGGTCCCACCCTTCTAGGAGGCGAGAAGAGTTGAAGTCAGAAGGCAGCCTTCTCAGTGGCAGCCCCTAACTGTAGAATGATCTCTTTGTGGAGATCAGACTGGAATCATACTTGATATCATTTTGAAGATTGTTAAAAGCTGAGCTTTTCCAGCACAAATTCCAGTGACACTTATGCACTATACCATCTTCTACTTGTTATTTTATGTTATAGATGGTTGTTAATTCTGTGGTGTTTTTTTTTAATGATGTAGTATTTAATTTTTTCAGTTCAATCGTGGCTGATTTTCAGAGACTGCCTGGACAAGTCCATCAGTTTACTTAGCAAGGTTTTTCAGAAGTGGTTTGTCATTGCCTCCTTCTTGGATTGAGAGAAAGTGAGTGGGCCAAGAACACCCAAGAAAAGAACATTGGTTAAAAACAGAAAGGAAGTGTCAAATCTATGCAACTAAAAAGGCAGCATGACCTTCAATTTCAGCTAAATAATTAAATCAGAAGCTATTTTTTAAAAAATAAAATGCATTTTATTTAGAAGTCTACCAGTTACAACCATTAACACATTAACATGTATTGGACACTTTATATACTCCTAAGTTAATAGGGGTTGATATCTTGGAACTGTGTTTAGCTCCAAAGCTTGTATTACTGATATCTATTACTTCTGATTCTTCTGATATTTTTTCCTCTGCACAGCAGCATGAAAGGCTTCAATGATCTTGTTTTCATTGTTGAGGATGTTGTATTCTGTTAATTTCACCAGTTTGTCAAAATTGTCCTCTGAGAAGCTCACCTCCCTTGTACCAAATGGTGAAAAGAAGCCGGAGACATCCACATTGCCCTCTTCCATATTTGTAGACGAACGTTGCACGCCTAAAATTAAAATACAAAAAAGCAACACTTCCATCAATAAACATAGGTTTAAAATAGGCGTTTCCAATCTAGTACCTTTCAGATTGTTGGATTTCAATTTTATTCCTGCTCAGGGAAGGTTGATCTAGGAGATGATTGTGAAGATCCAGTTAAATCAGTCACTTGACTCTGACAGATTTAGTACCATCAACCTTATTTAAACACTACCTATTATTTAATTATCTTCTATAAATATCATACTGGGATCCCTATAAATTAATTATCTGTAAAAGTACAAAACTACAGAATCGCAACAAAACTTCTCTACAATGACCATAGATGGAACCTAGTCTCCTCTGTTAAGCATGTAATGCACAACCAATAACACTAATTTCTCATAGAAATTCATTGGTCAGATTTATTTAAAGCAAAGAAGTTAGGTAATAGAATCTAGGAAACAATAATTATCTTGTTTAACAACCTAATTATCAGGAAAAACATTAAGACAGGTCTCTTTGATCCCTTTGACCCAACTGCCTTTTATGTTGAGGAAATATTGCTATCCCTTTGATTGATAAGATATTCAGGCCTTGCAATATTTTGTAGCCACTGTTCCTGTTCCCAGAAAATTCCATGACACTTGGGTATTTGAAGGAGTACAAGTAGAACCAATTCTTCCAGTATATTTAGCCAGGTGATGCTGAAGATATCTAAGAGTAATACAAGGAGGAGGGTGGTGATGCTGAAGATACCTAGGAGTAATACAAGGAGGAAAGTGTATATTTCCTATACACAGAACAGCTTTGTATCTTCAGAAATATTAATGATATCCTCCCCCACAATTTTTGAAAATGGAACTCTTTTGCAGATCTTTTAATGAAAGAGGAAGAAGGAAGTTACCAAGAGGTGTCACATTTATTGCTTAGATGGTTATGGTTAAGGTTGTGTATGTATCATGTATAAAATAAATAGTCTACTCAATGTCTAAAGGATAAGGGATATTTGCTTTGGTCTTCAGTAGCAAAAACAGTCACATTAGACTTTTGGACATAAATGCTATAATCTGAGCAAAATGTGACACCTTGAAATGATAAAAGTAAGTGTGTGTGAATTGTGTTCAACTCAACAATGCTAACATTTAAGATAACAAACTTCAAGCATCCATGGAAATGCTTGAATTGATATCTCCTGGTAATGCAAACTATTTTGCTTTATCAATATGGCATTTTGTAGTACCTCCTTCAATTTCAAGTGTTTTCCTTTGTCATCACATTAATCAGTGAAAATTGAGAACAAAAAGTGGGGGATGAAAAAGACTTGCTTGATTTGCAATTTAAATTTAGAATCATGCTAAATTTAGAACGATATCTGAGTATTATCATTTACCAAGCACAACTTATGACTTAGCATGATGACTTAGCTTGTTGAGCAAAACGAGAGATAAAACAAAGCATGATTTAGCATGATACACGAAGTCATATTGTCTACCATTATATAATAATAATAATAATAATAATAATAATAATAATAATAATAACAACAACAATAATAATAATTTATTAGATTTGTATGCTGCCCTTCTCCGAAGACTCGGGGCGGCTAACAACAATGATAAAAAATAATATTATAGTAGAACAAATGTAATATTAAAAAACATATAAAACCCTATCATTATTTAAAAAACCAAACAACAGATTCATACCAAACATAAAACAAAATATAAAAGAGCCTGGGGGAAAGGTGTCTCAACTCCCCCATGCCTGGCGGTATAAGTGAGTCTTGAGTAGTTTACGAAAGACAGGGAGGGTGGGGGCAATTCTAATCTCCAGGGGGAGTTGATTACAGAGGGCCGGGGCCGCCCCAGAGAAGGCTCTTCCCTTGGGGCCCACCAAACAACATTGTTTTGTTGACGGGACTCGGAGAAGGCCAACTCTGTGGGACCTTATCGGTCGCTGTGATTCGTGCGGTAGCAGGCGGTTCCGGAGGTACTCTGATCCAATGCCAGGGCTTTAAATGTATATACATTATTAATTGGAAGATTGGCTACATAATGAAGCCAATGAAGCCAAAAACAATTATTTTATTACTCTGCTTAAATGCAGGTGATACATGGTCAATTAATCTTTTGGATATAGTCATCACAATATGTGTAATAAATTAAAGAAGTATTTAAGTACAGTGGATAGATTTGAATTGTCTTAGGAGGATAATAACTACCTTATTATTCCATGCTGGGAAGCAAATATTCTTTCAGAACTTACCAGGTGCTTCAAATGATCTGAAAGTATCATTAGTCAGGGGGAAAAATAGCACTAAAGGAGCAGCTGCATTTTCTGTGTCTTCAAAAACATAACACTCCTTCAGGTTGTTTTTGTCTTCCTCGCTGATCTCTGTCTTGGGGAATGGAACTCCCAGCTCAGAGGCGTATTTTGAAAACTGGTCCAGATTCTATGTTTAATATATTGTCAAAAAGTGTCAAAATCAAGTATTAAGAAAAACTAAGTATGAACCAACAAATATAAATAAACAGAGCATTCAAACATCTGGTGCTGCATACATACATTTCATGGGAAGAGAACTACACTCCTCTGTTCACAACAGAATATCGTAAGCCACCAGGTATTAGGCCTAGAAAATTTAGAACTTCACTGCCTTTGATCTGATATAAGTGTAACATACAAAATTATCTGCTACAATGTCCTATCTGTCAATTGCTACTTCAGCTTCAACTGCAAAAATACAATAGATACAATAGATACAAACTTAATGTTAAACACTCCAGACGTGATTGCAAAAAAAATGACTTCAGAAAAAGAGTGGTCAAAGCCTGGAATACATTGCCTGACTCTACAGTTTCTTCCCTGGACTTCCGATAGGCCCGTTGGGGCATTTTTCACCCTCCTCAAGCTTTAGAAAAACCTCCAGAGCCTGTGGCTGGTGAAAAACAGGCCCAATGGCCTAATGGAAGTTCTGAAATGAACTTCTCGTAGGCCCATTGGCTTCCAGAGCCTGTGGATGGTGTAAAAGAGGTCCAATGGGCCTAACGGAAGTTCTGAAATGAACTTCCCGTAGGCCCGTTGGGCCTCCAGAGCCTGTGGATGGTGAAAAAGTGGTCCAATGGGCCTAACGGAAGTTCTGAAATGAACTTCCCATAGGCCCGTTGGATCATCCACAGGCTCCAGAGGCTTTCCTGAAGCCTGGGGAGAAGGAAAATGCCTCCCACCCTATGGAAGGCCAAAAATGAGCGCTGTAGTTGACATAGGACAATGCCTCATGTGCCTTTAGATATGGCTCAATGTGCCACCTGTGGCACACATGCCATAGGTTCACTATCACAGTCATATACTGTATCTCTGAGTATTCAGCTTCATATGAGTTAATATTTTAAAGTGGATTGTTAATCATAATAAAGTATAAACTACAAATCCTATATGTGAACTCTGGACAGCGATGGGCTACGAGCCAGAATGCCAAATTGCACTTGCCGCCACGGCTCGCAAGTTCTCGCAGGACCAGTGCGATTTTGCTGCTGCACCTGTGGAGGTAGCAAAATTGCACCCGTATTTCGGCGAGGTTTTACCTGTGGCTCCGTGCGCGATTTTGCTATCTCCACAGGTGTAGCAGCAAAATCACGCTGGTTCCGCAAAAATTTACAAGCTGCGGCGGCGAGCACAATTTAGCATTCCGGCTCACTCAGGACCAAAAAAATTACATAAATATTTAGAAACTTGGAAATAATATCCCAGGATCTGTCTGTGCAACATAAAAAACCCCAAATGGTAAAATCATAACTTTCTGGAACATCCTTATTGAAGATTTCTCAACATTTTCAAATATATGCACCTGCGATATTTGTACTATTTGTAGGAATTGATATATCTAGTCCATATTTAACAGATAGAAAACTGCTATAGTTACAATATAGTAAGAGAAGAAAAGCAGATGATGAATTATAATAGACTGCTTACAATCTAGAATACTGTAAAGCAGTGGCAAAATCCTTTTTTTTTACTACCAGTCCTGTGGGTGTAGCTTGGTGGGCATGGTGTGGCTTGGTGGATGTGTTATGGCTTGGTGGGCATGGCAGAGGAAGGATACTGCAAAATCCCCATTCCCTCCCCACTCCTGGGGGAAGGATATTGAAAAATCTCCATTCCCACACCACTCTGGGGTCAGCCAGAGGTGTTATTTGCTGATTCTCCAAACTACTCAAAATTTCTGCTACAAGTTCTCCAGGAAAAAGACCCCTATCCTATTTAGAATTAGCATACTCTGGGCTAGCCACATTCTTCATTAAAATAATTACTCTTTTCCCAAATAAACAAAACTCCAAAGCAATGTGAAACTTTGACTTTTAAAAAACATACATGCTAATTTGTTAGTACAAAATAGGCGAATATATCTCTTCTGAAATTAAGGCGCTCTTAAAATATCACGGAGTTCAGAGTTGCCTGAAATGCAAAAAAAATAAAAAAAAAATAAAGGAAGGATAGTCTCTTACAAAAGTCTGTGCTCCTCCACTATAATTTAAATGGAGTATAACATCCACTCTTCTTTCTGGCTTTAAAAGAGGTGGGTAGCTTGTATTGATGAAAAACCCAGTATCCACCAGAGACAAAGGTTGCTCTGCTGTTTCCATCAGCAGGTTAGGTTGACAGTCCAGCACAGAATCTGAAAAGCAGAGATTGCCAGTCAATATTCTCTTGGACCATTGGCTGCATTTAATATTCAAGGAGTGCTAAAATATATTAAAAAGTAAGGAGGGGTTAGACAACAACTTCATTTTGTTTATACTTATACCTTAAAATTCATTATAGTATAGTAAGTACAGTTATTTTCCAGCTATGTTTTAAATAACATTTTCCTCTTTTTATATTTAACATTGCAGAAAGGCAAAAAATTTTGAGGATGCAGCCCAAATTTTAGAAGCTTAAATGTTTATCAGGAACATACTTTTGTATGTACATACTTTAGAAGCTTAAATGTTTATCAGGGACATCCGGGACCTCCTTCTGCCGCATGAATCCCATCGACCGGTTAGGTCCCACAGAGTTGGCCTTCTCTGGGTCCCGTCGATGAAACAATGTTATCTGGCGGGACCCAGGGGAAGAGCCTTCTCTGTGGTGGCCCCGACCCTCTGGAATCAACTCCCCCTGGAGATTAGGATTGCCCCCACCCTCCTTGCCTTTCGTAAACTTCTCAAAACCCACCTCTGTCATCAGGCATGGGGGAATTGATCCCCCTGGGGCGTTCCCGCTTTGTGTATGGTATGTATGAGATGCATGATTGTCTTTTATATTAAGGTTTTTAAGTGTTTTTAAGTGTCAGATTTGTATTGTTTCTGTTGTGAGCTGCTCCAAGTCTACGGAGAAGGGCGGCATACAAATCTAATAAATGAAATAAATAAATAAATATGACTATCATATGCTTCTAAGCCTCCACGTTGTCTACATTTGTTCTAGAAAGTGCCTGTATGAAATAGATATTTGAAATATTCCCTCTCCTAGCTTCCAAATTTCCTATTTACTAGCTTTCTTTTGTAGTTCCCAAGTCCTGTAATTTTAAACAACTTCGTTCCTTAAAAAGTGGCATCTTTGGAAGAGGACCACAACAATATCCATCAGTTATTTTGTTCATTTGTTTACTAATAGATCATAGTGTGTTGTTATTAAAGCAAATGGAGCTTGATTAAAGCAGGTACCTCAAAAAGGTGGGCTAGAATCAGTTATAATCCTGTATAGGCCTTGAATCCTGTATAGGCCTTGAAGTACATAACAGCATCTATAGTATTAGTTACTATTTGAGCAAGGGTCTATAGATTGACTATACTTAGATTAAATTCTAAGTGGCAAATGACTATATTTTATTTCTGTTTTATTCTAAAGAATTAGGGTAGATGGGGTGCTCAGGGAGGGGTCGTACCTCTGGCATAGGAACATGTTGTGTCCTTTTACAGCAGCTCTTTTAGGGCAGCTTGTTCACCTTTGGTCCCAACCTGTCACTCAGCTCCCACCTAGTAGCTGTAGCATGCACAGCAGCCACACCACGGGCAACAGCTTTGACAGGCTGGCTAAACCAGGCTGAGAGTAGTTGCTGGGTCATTGACCTTTGGCAAGATAGGGACTTGTCTATCCCAAACATGTGAAAACAGATTCCAGCAGACTGAGCGGATGAAACCTAGAATAGGTCAATGGTCATGAAGACAATCTCTACAAGCGATGTGGTATGCTAAGAGCACAGCAAGACACAGAAGATGCCCTGGTCAACTACTAGGAGAAGGGAAACTCTGACTGCAAACATCCACTGCTTTGTGGTCATCATTGGAAAAGGCTTCAGGAGGAAAAATCTGGAGCCAAAGTCCCGGAAGCAGATAGTGACTGTGTACAGCCACATTCTGATACCTCCTGTGATGTAGCTGGAACCAATTGCATTGGCCTTTGCCATTCCATGGGATAATTTCAGAGATGTGGAGAGGAGGGATCTGCTGTTTGGGTAATACAGGGTGCGTTCCAAAAGTAATGCAATTTTTTAAAAAAGTAATTTATTGAACAGATTTGCACAAACACTGAAAATTCTTCAAAGTACTGTCCTTAGGCCTCTACACATTTTTTCCAGCGACTCTGCAATGACCAGTAAATGCCCTGGAAGGCGTCTTCGGGGACTTTTCACAAGGTCTTCATCACGGCTGATTGGATCTCTTCTATGGATGAAAAACGGGTTCCTTTCAGGACTGCCTTAATCTGAGGAAACAAAAAGAAGTCTGCTGGGGTGACATCAGGACTAGGGGGAGTGGGGCAGCATTGGCACCTGGTGTTTGGCCAGGAACTTGTATACTTGTAACGCATTGTGGCAAGGCGTGTTGCCACAATGGAGTTGCCAGGTAACGGAGATGTCTTTTTTCGTCCTGATGACCCTTTTTCGAGTCTGTCCAGCACATCCACGTAGTAGGCAGAACAAACTCCTTTACAGTCAAAAAAGACAATAAGCATTGTTTTCACTTTTGATTTGCTCATTCTTGCCTTTTTGGGCTCGGGGGACTGGTCAGTGTGCCACTCAGAGCTTTGGCGTTTTGTTTCTAGGTCGTATTCAAAAGCCCAGGTTTCATCACCAGTGATGACGTTGTCCAAACAATCAGGTTCAATTTCTATATGTTGCAAAAGTTCACTTGAAATTTTCATTCCATTTTTTTCGTGGCACGGTCAGCATGCAGTGGTTTACAATAACTGATGTCCTGCCACTTCCACAGCTTGGAGAGCACTGAGACTGGTTTTGCGGCAAAGCTTAGTGTCCCTCGCACCTACTCCAAGTGCTTCAGTCCCACTCCGACCAATAGGAGCGGTGCAGGAAATTCAATTGCATTACTTTTGGAACACACCCTGTATCTATCCTCCATACTAACCTATCCAGGCTTCATGCTCTGGGGAGTCCAGAGCATGATACTATGGTCTTTCGAGACCAAAGGATGACAATGCAAATTGTATAGAATTACAACTATGATCTGATCAGAAAATTGTGTCCTGACTAAGTCAAATACAATTCAGCAAACATAATTATCTGCCAGCCCAATGGAATTTTGCATGTGTGAATACAGGAAATGGTGCATTAGTGAATCATGTAATTGATCCATCCGTTGATGATATGGATATCAACCAGCAGAGGTTCTCCAAGATTTTAAGCAGCCCTTCCCAAAAATGGTACAGAATGATTTATGTACTTCTGTATTGCAAAGGTTCTTATATATTAACTTACTTGGAAGATAACTAAATATTTTTACTGATATCAGTAAATTGCACTTCTATTTCATCTTATAATATTAATATACTATTTGTAAATTAAATCTAGTGTTTGAATTTCAATTATTTATTTTGAAACTTTTTAAATCCCATTTTTCAAGTGAAAGAGAATTAAGCAGCAGAAGTATTTTTAATCCTGAAAAATTGGAGAAGGGTTTTGTAGAAAATAGACACGTAGATATTGTTTTCAAATATTATGATGATGGCATAAGCATCTGTGTCCTATATTGAAGAGAAATGTAAAGTACATGGGTTGTTGTTGTTATTGTTGTCAAAGTACCAAACCCAAAATTAAAAATAGCAGCTACTACAGTAGTCTGGGAGATGCATCTATCTTTTTGTGTTGCACCATCATAGTGGCGAACTTGACTTTTAAAATCATTCCCTACAAATATTCCCATGAATACAACATGCAGTATGCAAGTAAAGTACTATATCATCTAAACAGAAGCAGCAAAAGATGCTCAAGTCATTTTTCATTTAATATACTGTATATATATTGCCATTCCATTTCCAAAATGTCTTTGATGGAGCAAGTAGTCAGGTTCAGATTGAAACGGTCCTTCCGTTAGGCCTTGTGAAGCAGAACTTCAACAAATTACTAGATCCTTTAACACTAAGCTACATTATTCTTTGTGAAATGTGGAAAGAAAATATCACCATTCACAAGTGTGGAACTGGCTAGCTACATGCTAGTTAAATATTATGCCAACAACACTTTGTGACGCCAAGATAAATCACAATGTAAATTTAATACTGTGCCTTTCCATGAAGAAAAATGAACATTTTTCAAATATTTGTCATGAAACTGAAAGCCCCTCAGGAAATTAGGATATTCTGCTATTGTTGGTCGTCCAGTTAAGACATCTCGGACAGCAGAGGAAAACTGACTTTGGTAAGTGAGCAGGCAAGAGTCCAGCTCATGTGGCTTTGAAGGTAGAAGAGAATCATCTGTAAAAGACAGAAAGAACTGTTCATGACTTTTGAATGTGAGCACCATTAAAACCACAGCTTATAGGAGGTCCAACAGATTATGCCAAAGTTTTGTGCAGAAAGAGGGTTCTCAATGTTTACATTAAAAAGTTTGTTTGTTTGCTTGTTTGCTTGCTTGTTTGTTTGTTTGTTTTTGTTTGTTGGACTTATATGCCGCCCTCTCTGAAGATTACTATGTGCATAATAAATACTGCAGTGGGGAAAAATATTACAGTGGCAAAAATCTTGTAGAGTCGTGGACTGTCAAAGAGAAAAAATAGATGTGGAGGTGATTAGGGATGGTTATTATTACAGCTTTCCAAAGTGACCAACCAGAATGTGACTTAGTTGTCAAATTCCTGATAGTATGACAATGGTATCACTAGAAAACAGAGCCTCTAAAATAGGATTACTAGAAGAACATACCTTTTCTAGTAGGCATGTAATATGAAAAGAAGAGGTCTTTAGCATATCCAGTCAAAAGATGCATGGTCAAAGAGACAAGGGAAAGACTGGCTCAAAATCTTGGCAAACCATGGTTTATCACTGGTTGATGAAGGGCATATATATATAAGCTGTAATGACTTGTAGGTGGAAACCCAAGATATATTCAGATAAACAACTACCACTGCAAAGATGTATAGAGGTATACTGGGATTTAATTTCCAAAATTCACAGACTGCATGGAAAGCATCTGCTTAAGAAAATTTAATTTAAACAACATATTTCAAACAAGCAATGGTCTCATGTATTCCGACCATATCTGGAGATAAAAACAAAAGATAATTTAAAAATTGTCTTTTGGATGGGCATGGGTTAGGCATGAAAAGGACTATGTATTTCACTCTACTTGTCAAAATAATGGAGAAAACTTTGCAAGCATTTCCAAACTTATCTAAACTGAAATCAATAAAATCAATACAGAAACATATCCCTTATTACTGAGATGAACTTATTAATTTTAATAAAGGTAGGAGAACAATAACAAATTTACCAACTAGGAAAGACTAGAACGAAAAAAAGAAATAACTTTACCAATGTCTTGTATTCTGTCTCTGGTCCACCTATACCAGAATTCTTCTGAGTCATGAGCTACATTCCAGAAATAGATTAAATCCAAAGAAAAGATGCTGCTCCACATACCTGTCATATATATTTAAATATTTGGTTTAATAAATGTAAATAAAGTCTTAAATTGATTATGTCAAAATGTAATTGTTTCATTTCCACCGCACTCAAAATTTCTGCTTGCAGCTTTTACCCTCATTCTGACTTTCGAGAGCAAAGGATGCCAATGGTCTGGGATGGTCACATTTTTGCAATTGTAACTATGTTTAAATCTATCCATATGTTCTGAAATTAAAGAATTGTCATCATGTCTTCTGACTGCTACTTGGTGTTTATTCTGCCAGACATTTGCCTATTTGGCCTATGTAGTGGTTGTTGCAATCCTGACAGTGTGTGTTTGTTTGTTTGTTTGTTTGTTTGTTTGTTTGTTTGTTTGTTTATTGGACTTTTATGTCGCCCTCTCTGAGGACTCAAGGCAGCTTACATCATGTAACGGAACAATATATAACATCCTAAATCCAATTAATTTAAATTTATAATCTAAAAAACCCAAAAAAGACATTCAGTCAACTTACTCTCAACACATTCGTTGGCTAGGAGACTATGGTAGATGATTCCATTCTTAACTTCTAGGGTTGTTGGGACTTTTGGTTTGCTTAGGATTTTTGAAGTTTTGTGCTATGCTAATTCTATGTTGTTGTAGTAGTCTGCTGGTGGTTTCTAAGATATGATTGATGTGTGGCAGTGTAATTCTTTTTAGGATTTGTGTTGGTTGCACTTTTTTGGGTTGAGTGCTCTTCATAAAGTCTTTGTTTGTTTGTTTGTTTGTTTGTTTGTTTGTTTGTTTGTTTGTTTGTCAAACATGTACAAGATAGAGGTATAGGCAGTGTGGGCAGCAGGCAGGTTGGGGTGGAACGCTGTTCCACCAGCAGAAATGAAGCTGTGTGCCCAGCTCCAGCTGACTATCCCCCCTCCCATCCTCTTCCTCCTTCTCAGAAAGCAACAGTGAGACCAACACCGGCAGGAGTTGCAGGGGGGCCATTTCCTTCCCCCTCTTTTCTCAACAGTTGACTGGCACCCATTCGCCTAGCTACCCAGCCTGAGGCGGGGGGGGCGACCCAGGAAGGAAACGCAAAGCTAATTGTCACCCCAGAGAGCAACGCTGGTGAGGTTGTAAGTCGAGTACTTAACAGTTCACTTGAACGATGTTGATCGTTCAAGCCACTCCCACCTGGTCACATGGCTGGCAAGCCACTCCTACTCAGTCACATGGCCATCAAGCCACACCCACAAAATAAGCCACAACCACACTGTGGCAGTAAAAACTTTGGCTGCCCATTACTGGGTATAGGTATAAACATAAACAAGGGAAGTAAATACAGATAAATGGGGACAGTAAGATAGGGGTGGTAGGTTTATGTATGCACCCTTTACGGACCTCTTAGGAATGGGGTGAGGTCCACAGTAGACAGTTTGAGGTTGAACCTGTGAGAGTTTGAGGATGTTTTTGTTGGAATATGTTGTATAGCTGCTCTATTTCCTTTTTCTGCTGTTCCAGGTTGCTGCAGTTTGTCTGGGCTCGTCTAAATAAAGTCCTGACCTGACTTCTTTTGTGGGAGAGTGTGTAGTGGAGAGTCAGGGGTTACTGTTTTTTATTGTTTTATGTTGGATTTTTTATTGTTTGTAAGCCACCCAGAGTCACTGAGAATGAGTGGGAGGCTATATAAATATAACAAACAAACAAATAAATTTCTTGAGAAAAAGTAATGTAGGCAATTTACAACATTGCACTAATAGCTTCCTTTTATTTACAGTATGGTTTACTTATTTATTTACCTTGCATGAAACAGATCCGAATTTCTGGGAACTTCTTCATCAGTCGCCCCATGAAAAATTCATTCCCAAAATCTTCTGAACGGATATAGGCACCATATTTCATACTCCCCACCTCATAAGGAGTGAATTCTAGCCATTCTGGAAGCACAAGTCGCCCGTTAATATATCATTCAAAATTACAAAATTAACCAAAGGACATAAGCCGTTCTTTCTTTTGTATGTGCTTTGCCCTGGGAGTGGGAACTTTACCTTACTCTAGGAACTTGTTCCCGTCTCTGAGAATTTGTTCCATTCTAAGGTGAAAAAATTCTCACCTATTTACATTTTAGTATTAAACAAAATGTTAATACAGAATAATATGACTCAATATATACCAGAGTTCACAGCATTACCTTTAAAATCTTGAGCACTGTAGTTGTCTTTTAGGTTGACTGCCAAGTAAATAGGGAAAGGATTCTGACCTTCATTCACAGCCATGCGCTGATCAGAAAGAGTGTGATTATCTTTCTTTGACAGAGGGAGAAAAATATATATGTTGACCAGAAAGGTGTCCACAGATGTCCCAGTTTTATTAGAGGACTCACTCTGAATTTTAACATAACAAACATACATAGAGTCCTTCTCTATTTGTTATACCATAAACAAGATAGAATGGAGTAGGGAAGAATTAATAATAAAAATTTAATAATAATAATTTATTAGATTTGTATGCCGCCCCTCTCCGAAGACTCGAAGCGGCTCACAACAGTATATAGGAACTTACATATGTATATATTACCTGTATATAGGAACTTACATATGTTATATATATATTGTTAACCCTAATGTAAGAACACTGGAAGAGGCTTGGTATACTAAATGTGAAGATAATCTAACAAAACATTCCCACCAACAGCAAATATTTCCAGGTGGTTCAAAAGCAGAATGTTTAAACCAGCTGCCTTCTCTCACTGCCCATGCATGCAACTTTTAATCCTGAACATAAGTACTGTATATGTGGCTAATAATCATTTTGAGAGATGAATCTTTCATATATTTGTTATTATCCATTTTGAAAACCCTCTCAGCTTGTGACATGGCTTATCTAACTTCCATAAACAACTGAACTGTGTATGAAGAAGGACTTTCCTATTAGGCTACTTCTTTTTCAAAGCATAGTCTACGGAGAGGGGTGGCATACAAATCTAATTAATGATAATGATAATGATAATGATAATGATAATGATAATGATAATGATAATGATAATGATAATGATAATGATAATGATAATGATAATGATAATGATAATGATAATGATAATGATAATGATAATGATAATGATAATGATAATACATCCATTGCATGCAGAATGCAACTGTGTGAGCAGTCATGGGATTATCCAGACATGTCCCCATCTCTCCAACACTTCACGGTCTGCACTGGCTGCCAATTGGTTTCCGGACTCAATTCAAAGTGTTGGTTATCACCTATAAAACCAGATTACTTACAGGACTGCCTCCTGCCGCATGAATCCCAGTGACTGGTTAAGTCCCACAAAGTCGGCCTTCTCCAGGTCCCGTCAACTAGACCAGTGTTTCCCAACCTTTTTTGATCCGCGGCACATTATTCATATTTTCAAAATCCTGGGGAACACTGAAAGGGGGGGCGGGGGGGGCGGGGTGGGGTGGGGCTAAAGAAAAGTTTGGACAAAAATACCCTCTCTTCCTCCCTTTTGCTCTATTTCTCCCTCTTTCTCTCTTTTCCTTCCTTCCCTTCTTTCTCTCTCTCCACCCCTCTTTCTTTCTTTCTTCGTCTCTTTTTTGCTCTCTTTCTCTCTCCCTCCTTCCCTTCCTCTATGTCTTTCTCTCTCCCTTGCTCTCTCTCTGTCTCTCTGTCTCTCTGTCTCTCTTGCTATCTCTTTCTTGCTTTTCTCTCTCTCTCTTGCTCTCTCTCTCTTTCACTGTCTTGCTATATGTCTCTTTCTTTCTCTTTGCCTCTCTTGTTATCTCTCTTTCTTTCTCTCTCTTTCTCTCTCTCTGTCTCTCTTGCTATGTCTCTCGTTCTTTCTCTTTCTCTTTCTCTTTCTCTCTCTCTCTGTGCCTCTCTTGCTATGTCTCTCTTTCTTTTTCTCTCTCTGTGCCTCTCTTGCTATGTCTCTCTTTCTCTCTCTCTTTCTCTTTCTCTCTCTCTCTGCCTCTCTTATATGTCTCTCTTTCTTTCTCTCTCTCTCTCAGCTGACTGCAAGCGGGAGCCCTGACGGCGGCAGCTGGATGTGCTGCTGGACACCGTATATGCCAGGCCCGCAGCGCCAGCATGTACGACGTCCAGCAGCACATCCAACCGCCACCATCAGGGCTCCCGCTTGCAGTCAGCTGAGAGAGAGAGAGAGCGCTCCCTCTCACCGCCGCCATCTCCCTGCAACTGCCTGCGGCCGCTGCGGCCACCCCCCCCCCCCCCCCGCTCCCATTGCCAGTGCCCTCCCGCCGGGCCATAAAGGACACTTGCCGTCGACGCCAGAGAAGCTCCAGCTGGGCGGGGCGCTGCCGGTACTTCCGTCCTGGGGCTCCCGCTCACAGCTGTCAACCGGCTCCTGCTCGATGCCGCGGTTTCGGTGCTCTCCTGCTGGGCCCCAAAGAAGGAAGGCGGGGAAAAGGCGCGAAGAATGGAGCTCTCCTTCTTCCTGCCTTCCTTCTTTGGGACCCAGCAGGAGAGCGCCGAAAACCGCGGCATCGAGCAGGAGCCGGGGGACAGCTGCGAGCGGGAGCCCCAGGACGGAAGTACCGGCAGCGCCCCACCCAGCTGGAGCTTGGCGGCACACCTGGCCATGTCTCGCGGCACACTAGTGTGCCGCGGCACACCGGTTGGGAAACGCTGAACTAGATAATGTCATTTGACAGGACCCAGGGGAAGAGCCTTCTCTGTGGGAGCCCCGGCCCTCTGGAATCAATTCCCCCCAGAGATTCAAGTTGCCTCTACCCTCGCCACCTTCCATAAGAGTCTAAAGACTCATTTATGCCGCCAAGCTTGGGGTCATTAGATTCTATCCCCTGGCCAATGAATGTATAGTGGGCTTGTTTGAATGGACATGTGTGTATGCTAATAGGCTTTTTTAGTTTTTTAAATGTAATTCTTTATTTTAATTTACTTAATCATATCTCAATGTATACTGTTTTTATATGTTGTAAGCCCCCTCAAATCTTCGGAGAGGGGTAGCATATAAATTTAATAAATAACAACAACAACAACAACAATAATAATAATAATAATAATAATAATTGCATAAATTTCCCAATTAATTAATATGAAGGCATTACCTCATCATGAAACATGGACTCAATGATGAGGCCCCAGAGATCTATAAAGGAAGTGTTATGTCCTTCTTTGATTCTTTGACTAAGCTCATCATAATAATACTTCAGTTTATCAATAGAAAAACAGTTAATTTTAGATTTGGTCACTTGTCTTCGGGCTTTGTTAATGGCTTCTTCTAGATACTTCTGTGACCAGTCAGAATCTTCATATAATTTGCACATGGTCCTAAGTTTTTATTGAAGACAATAACAATAACATGTAAGAGTAGCATGGAACAGACAGCATAGAAACCTTACTTTCAGGAACAGTGACACTATTGTTAGGTTTAAATATAATTTGGGTTACAATAATATTAATAATAATAACATACAATAATGTTCCTCTGCTTTTCTTCCTCAGGGCTTTCCAAGAAGTGGGGACAGTGATCCAGGGCTTCCTGTTGTGGTTGGCTCTGGCCCAGCTCCTGCCCCAGGGAATGGGGAGGTGGATGCGGGGGAAAATTCAACATGTCACAGGCCTGTGTTATTGCCAACAGAATCAGTTCAGAGTTTAGTTTCCTCGGACGAAGAAGAAGGTGGGAGTGACTCAGCAGAGGAGGGCTTGGCACACAGCCCAGGCAGTCAATCACCCTTATCTTCCTTTGATTCAGATGATGACGTTTTGGACCCACGCAAGTGCAGAATTATGCATAGAAGAGACCAAGTAAGAACATATTACAGGAAATAAGGGAGGCCACCTGTGTTTGGGTGG
This sequence comes from Erythrolamprus reginae, assembly GCF_031021105.1. Classification (NCBI taxonomy): domain Eukaryota; kingdom Metazoa; phylum Chordata; class Lepidosauria; order Squamata; family Dipsadidae; genus Erythrolamprus; species Erythrolamprus reginae. The sequence continues at coordinate 86,634,088 of NC_091950.1, forward strand.
GGCTCTAGTAATTAGGGCTGCTGCTATAAATAGCAGCATGTGGGTTTGGCTGTTGTGGAAGAATATCTGATCGGAATTCGTCAGGAATCTTTTGTTGCTGGACTTTGTTGCTTTTTCACACCTTGGAAACCAAAGCAGAGCAATTGTATGTATGTGTGTGTGTGTGTGTGTGTGTGTGTGTGTGTGTCTCACTTCGTTGGAAGAAGAAGGGGTGTGAAGTTTCTTCACAGCTGCTAGCTAAGTACTTAATGACTGCTTAAGGGAAATTGCACAGATTACCCAGTTTTTTGGGGGAAGAGTGCTCTTTGCAATACAAAAAGAGTGCTTTGTTTATTTTGAATTTTATGATAAAGGACATTGTTTTGAATTTTCAAACGTGTGCGTGTCTGAAATTTGTACCCTTGAATTTTCGGGAGGCTCCTATCAGAGACCCCAGCAAAACAGCTCCCCATATGGATGGGGTAGCATTCTAAATATAGTATCTGAAATGCCACCTAACATTGTCCCCTGAGTGTCATAGTACTTTTTATTTAAGTTGATAATAGTGATCAATTATACTGAAATTGCAGTATTTTGGTTTTTCCACAGATTCCCTACTTATTGGGCCATTAAATTTAATGGGTGGGGGAAATAAGGAGGGCAAAACCAACATTAAGAGAGGATGCTGTGAGAAGTAGGTGATTGGTTCTCTATTGAATATTTTGCCCCTAAGAATATTCTCCAATTTTATACTGGGTATCACCCATATCAGTTACAAATTATTAATTCTAACTAGCAAAAAAAAACCCTTAATTCCAATGAAACATTACTTATGAAATTCTAGCACTTGTTCATTTGATAAATAAATTATAATTTAATTACATTTATATTATAAAAAAATTAAAGTTAAAAATTGCATATTTATTTCTTGCCCAAACCCATCCCAATTAAACAGTGGTTTTATTCATGGAATAGGTGGAGGTTGTATAAATTCATATGTCATATGCCATTTGGAAGGTTGTGGTATGCAAAGTTTTAAAATTATTATCTTACATATTGTTCTCAACTTTTTTGGCAACGTTGTATTTGTATTTTGTATTTGTATTTATTAGATTTGTATGCCGCCCCCCCCCCTCCGAAGATTTGGGGCGGCTAACAACAATATAAAAAGACAATGTAAACAAATCTAATATTAAAACAGTCTAAAAACCACAATTTAAATAACCACTCATACATACAAGCATACCATGTATAAATTCTATAAGCCTAGGTGGAAGGGAAATTTCAATTCCCCCATGCCTGACGACAGAGGTGGGTTTTAAGGAGTTGTAATGCCACCACACTATATATTGGATGGGTCATGAAAGGTAGTAAATGAAAATAAAATCCTCCTTACCATGTTGTGCCAGATAAACCCGTAAGGTATGTAATACAGTCTAATAGATTCAGTTTCTGCAAACCCAAAAGGCTTCCATACATTGCTGTAAAGGATCTGGTTCCGCCACCAGTTGTCATTACCGCAATTACTGGTACCTATTGAGCACCGAAGGGCAGAGTGAGACAAATAATAAACTGCTAGTCATTGCTCCAGGATAAAAAAAAATCTTAAAATTGAGAAGGTAGCGCAGATGTCCCTGCTTGGCCTACCTCATCACCTTTCAGTTCTTTTTGTAATTGAAGAGTCTTCCTGAGGGCTGCAGCAACATATTTCTGTCTCTTTCTTAGGAAATCTTGTTCTTCGGCACATAAATCAAATCCTAAGCGCTCATCTAGTTCTTTAGGCCTGAAATATAATAATTTATATTTTGCAACCTATCCTCTATTAAGATAGAGGAGTCTACGGAGAAGAGCGGCATACAAATATTATTATTATTATTATTATTAATAATAATAATAATAATAATAATAATAATAATAATAATAATATCAAATCCAGAATTGAAAAATCAACAGACGATCCAAAGTGCAGACTCTGTAAAGAAACAGATGAAACAATCGATCATATACTCAGCTTCTGCAAAAAGATCGCACAGACTGACTACAAGCATAGACATGATGCTGTGGCACAGATGATCCACTGGAACTTGTGCCCGAACTACCATTTACCAGTAGCAAAGAACTGGTGGGATCATAAGCCCGAAAAAGTGGTCGAAAATGAGCAAGCAAAACTACTGTGGGACTTCCGACTTCAGACTGACCGAATTCTGAAGCATAACACACCAGACATTGTGATCGTGGAGAAAAAGAAAGTATGGATCATTGACATCGCAATCCCAGGGGACAGCAGAATTGAAGAGAAGCAGCTAGAGAAATTAGTGAAATACGAAGATCTAAAAATCGAGCTGCAACGACTCTGGCATAAGCCAGTGAAAGTGATCCCAGTGGTACTTGGCACACTGGGCGCAGTGCCAAAGGATCTCAGCAGACATTTGAAAACCATCAGAATTGACAAAATCTCCATCTGTCAATTGCAAAAGGCTGCTTTACTGGAATCGGCAAACATAATTCGCCGCTACATCACGCAGTCCTAGGTGCTTGGGAAGCGCCCGACTGGTGATGAAATACGAAATCCAGCATAGTGATCTCATTTGCTGTATTGTACTGACATAATAATAATAATAATAATAATAATAATAATAATAATAACAACAACAACAACAACAACAACATACTATCTACCTAAATAGTCTCCAGATTATCATACTGTTTATTTGCAGAAGTATAACCACAATAGTTTGTTGCATAAGAATAAACAAGCATTCTCTGGCAACTTAAATATTAATATTTTTATTAATTGCATAATGTTTTGTTTCCACAGTCGCCATCTTATGAGTGGAGTTTATGCTGACATTAATATTACATATACATTATGTACATTAATGGGAAGCTACCCAGAGAATTAAAATTAGAATTCTTTATTGGCCAAGTGTGATTGGCCCTACAAGGAATTTGTCTTTGGTGCATATGCTCTCAGTGTACATAAAAGGAAAAGATACATTCCTCAAGAGTCATAAGATACAACACTTAATGAGAATTATAGGATACAAATAAGAAATCAAATCATACTAGAAAACAACCAATTTAAATTGTAAGGATATAAGCAACAAGTTATAGTCATATAGACACATGTGGAAGGAGATGGGTGATAGGAATGATGAGAAAATTAATAGTAATAGTAATGCAGACTTTGTTGAAGAAATTATTTGTTTAGCAGAGTGATGGCGTTTGGGAAAAAACGTTATTGTGTCTAGTTGTTCTGGTGCAGTGTTCTATGGCATGTTTTGAGGGTAGGAGTTAAAACAATTTATGTCCAGGATGAAAGAAGTCTGTAAATATTTTCAATGAAAGACAATGAAATTGTCTTTCATTGATTGGCAAGGGCCCAGAGTGTTGGTGTTCTCCAAGTCCCATCAGCTAAACAGTGTCGGCTGGCAGGTCCGTGGGAGAGGCCCTTTACTGTGGATGCTCCGGCTCTCTGGAATCAGTTGCCTCCTGAGATCTGGACTACCTCCATCCTATTGGCCTTCCGGAAAGCGGTAAAGACCTGGCTTTTCCAACAGGCCTAGGGCCGTTGATCCTATGGTGTTAACCAGTGAGATCTAGCCATGAAAGGTATGCAGGGGTTTAATTGTTGTATTGTAAATTGTTTTTAAACTGTTTTAAGAGGTTTTAGTACTATTATTGATGTTTTATATTTTCGCTGTGAGCCGCCTGAAGTCCTTAGGGAATTGGGCGGCATAGAAATTGAAGAAATCAATAAATAAATAAATAAACTGTCTATCATTTAATGCTCAGAGTGAATTGTTAGCCCAGGAAGGCAAATGCAAATCAGAGGTATAAAGACGACCTCATAAATCAATTGGAATATACCGTAGCACTTGAAGGATGAAGTATGTTCAAAAGAATAGATGATCATTGAGTCCTTTCGGGATTGGGCAGCATAGAAGTCAAATTAAATCAATCAATCAATAATACTGTTATGTTCTGAGTAATAAGAGAGACACGTTGTGGGCCTGATTCGTTTAATTAGGAATCGGCTCTAAAATAACGTAACCGCAACAATGTATAACAGTATATTGCAAGGCGGAGAAAAAAGGCTGGGTTTCCCTTTTTAAAAGTTTTTTCCTGTAGGCGCAGCTATGACAGCCTCTTGAATTTCCCAGCCAATCCATGGCCGGTATGCATATACACCTCATTAACATAACCGATTTACATATTGCTTATTTGCATTCTCAATATTTGCATACATAGCAAATACAATACAGCAATGGAGGTGGAATTTCATTATATAATTAAAAATATTCAGACTGCTCAGAAATCAGTTGCAATAGATCACTATTTTTTTATATTAGGAATTTTGAAACTTAACTATATTACTAGCTTTACATACAGTAATCCCTTGCTACTTCACGGTTCATCTATCGCGGCTTCACTATTTCACGGGTTTTCAAAGAGGGCTTAAATCCATTAAATCCATTAAAAAATTTAAATCCATTAAAAATTCATAAAATTCTTCTACAGTACTACTATAATCTTATACTATAAGCTCAGGAAGCTCAAACTGCCCAAGGAGCTGCTGATTCAGTTCTACAGAGGAATCATTGAGTCTGTCATCTGCACCTCTATAACTGTCTGGTTTGGTGCTGCAACCCAACAGGACCGACACAGACTTCAGAGGATAATCAGAATTGCAGAAAAAACAATTGCTGCCAATCTGCCTTCCATTGAGGACCTGTATACTGCACGAGTCAAAAAGAGGCCGGGTAAAATATTTACTGACCCCTCACATCCTGGACACAAATTGTTTCAACTCCTACCCTCAAAACGTCGCTACAGAGCACTGCACACCAAGACAACTAGACACAAGAACAGTTTTTTCCCGAACGCCATCACTCTACTAAACAAATAATTCCCTCAACACTGTCAGACTTTCTACTAAATCTGCACTTCTATTCTACTAGTTTTTCTCATCATTCCTATCACCCATTTCCTCCCATGTTGACTGTATGACTGTAACTTGTTGCTTATATCCTAAGATTTTTATTAATATTGCTTCTTCATTGCTTATTTGACCCCTATGACAATCATTAAGTGTTGTACCACATGATTCTTGACAAATGTATATTTTATTTTATGTACGTTGAGAGCATATGCACCAAGACAAATTCCTTGTGTGTCCAATCACACTTGGCCAATAAAAATTCTATTCTATTCTATTCTATTCTATTCTATTCTATTAAAGAAACTGGTAGGATATCACATGTAGTTCCAGCTGAGAAACATTATACAATGACTGTTTAATGCAAAGGGTGGGTTTTAAAAGTCCAAATACTCGTTAAATACATAAAAAATATCTTTCCTCTACTTCACGGAAATTCATTTTTCACGGATGGTGTTGGAACACATCCCCCGTGAAAAATGAGGGAACACTGTACTTCATTTCAATAGGATTTAGGTATTCAGTCTTATTAAAATGAATTTTCCTTGAATACATTTGAAAATTTGGTTTTAAAATAAAATTATGTAAGATGTTGCTCCTTTGTTATTTTTAAAAGCTAATATTTTACCATTCTTTGGTCTTCACATGTAGATCAAAAAATTCATTCTGAAAATCAAGGGAATAAACAGATTATTAGGCATAATCATTCACTATTCTATGCCTTTGTAATTAGGGAAAGATAAATAACAACCCAATCTTGTTATTAAATCAATTTTAGTTTTAGATCTACTATATAGTTGAAATTACCATATTTTTTGAGTATAAGATGCAAACACCCTAACAAAGAGGGTGGAAATGTTGGTGTGTCTTATACACCCAATACAGCCTTTATGGGCCTTCTGAAGTCCCATGCTAAAGCAGGTGCACACAGGCTTTGGGAGATCTGCAGAGTGCTCCTGGGGGAGGGCACAAAACAGGTGAACAACAATCAATTTTTCACAAAAACAGGGTGCACACAGGGTTTGGGAGGTTTGCAGAAAATAATGCCTGGGGGCTTGAGGAGGGCAAAACCTTTTTTTTTTCCTTATCTCTTCAAAACCTTGGCGCGTCTTTCACACTGGTGCGTCTTATAGTCTAAAAAATATGGCACATCTAATGTTAACAACTGATTGTTCTATTCTGTAGTTTTTTGTTTTATGGGACATCACTTTATGGGACATCATTTGAAACAATTATTAGGAACTCGGAAAGTGTTACTTTAGAGGCAGTTCATTCTACAATTGTAGGCAGAGAATTTTAGTGGTTTACATCCATAGGAGTTGAAGCAGCCTATAGATATTGTAAATATGCATATACAAACTCAGTAGGTTTAATTTCAAAATAAGTGTATGTGTCTGTATGTATATGTTGGCAGTCAGGAGTCCGGGAGCCCCAACATGTGAACATAGTTTCTGAGCGGTGGAGTATGTGTCACAGGTGAGTTGCTTCTGGTTCAGGCCAGTTTATCCAAATCTGTAGCGATCCACTGGTAACATCACAAGGACATCACCAAATCAGATCAGTTGGGACCGATCCATGGGCCCTGCCATCTTTTTATTATTATTATTATTATTATTATTATTATTATTATTATTATTATTATTATTATTATTATTGAATTTTGGGGGATTTATTTATTTTTGGGATTTTTTTTTAAAAAAATTCAAAGTTGAGTTTCCGGCGCTGCATATGCATCACCATTTTGTTTTTGGCTTCTTTTTTTAATTTTAGGGGAGCTTTTTGTACTGTGTATGCTCACAAATGCAAAATGCACACCCTGCAATGCAGGAGGAAGTGAACTGGCAGCGAGGTAAGTTGGAACCCACCCTTGGTATGTATGTGTGCTTGTGTGCATACATTTATTTCCATTTATCTATAAGTCTCCATTTATTTCTCTCTCTGAGCTGTCATATTCCATAGTTCCTCGATTCTAATTCAAACTCATGCATCGTTTCCATTAAGAAAAAAAGCTCACCTCTCCTAGCATTATTTTCTTTTGTAAAGGAAGTTCAGTCAAAGGCAAAATCACAGTAGAAGCACATGTTGAATTTCCCTCCAATGAAGCCAACTAAATAGATAGATATACATATAAGCACTTAAAAGGAGAAAAGTTGTGAATATTTAATACATAAATGTTACATGCTGAAACACAGCTTAACACTGGATGGGTGGGTGGGTGGGTGGGTGGACAGATGGACGGATGGACGGATGGACGGATGGACGGATGGACGGATGGACGGATGGACGGATGGACGGATGGACGGATGGACGGATGGACGGATGGACGGATGGACGGATGGACGGATGGACGGATGGACGGATGGACGGATGGACGGATGGACGGATGGACAAACGGATAGATTTTTTTTCTTATAAAAAATAAATGATATTTCTGAAGGGTACAAACCACTTCTGCAATCAGAATTTTCCCACCTTCTGCTCTTGCTAGCAGTGCAATTCCAAATGTACTCTAGCTCTCACAAATAGATTTTACAATATTTGGCGAGTTATAATAGACAATGATTGGCTCTCTATACAGATAGAAAAGGTTACTTGGATATAAACTTAAACTTTAAAAAAATGGGGTAAAATCAATCTGTCCTGGAGACAGATTGGGAAAGAACTGTCCTAGAAAAATGTTGAAAAAAAATCAGTGCTTTTTTCTCTATCTAACAAATGCAATTGAGCCAACTGGCTTCAAGACTGAGTTTTTCAACTTCAATAATTATAAGGTGAAGTCCACATCTTAAAGTTTCTGAGGCTACAAAACAGGATAACAGAATTTGTCAAAACATTTCCCTCTTCATTTATTTCAGCCATAAAACCATCGAAGCAGTACTATCCATGATGACAATACCTTTGACCAATATATTTTTGTAGGTAATGTGATCTCCAGATTTGACTGATGGTTCTTGATACAGTGAAACTGAATGATGTTACCACTACTCTGACTGGAGTCAGGACCCAATGAAATCTTCTGAGTTTCTTCAAAAGAACCCTTGACGGTAAGGATTAAATCACCTTCTACGTGGATAGAATAAAAAACAAACAATATTAATAATAACTGTTTCTAGGCTTCCACTAATAACACTCCCAAAAATTTGAAGTAGAAAGAATATCGCTGATCTGAATTTTCAAGGCGAATTCATTTCTTTTAACATTTTTTAAAAAAAAATGTAAGGCAGGGAGCATCTCGTGAGAAATAAATCCAAGAAAACAAAAGAAATATTTTTTCTTAGTTCAAGAGAAGTTTCTCAAAAACAATTCACCCCCTAAAGAGGGTTTACCTTCACAAATGGCAGAGCAGTTTGTTTACATGATCTCTCTCAAAGGAAGTGGTCCAACATTTTTGCAGTGACAGAGATCCAAATAAATATGGTGGCAAGCACCACATTTTCTCCCAATGCCTTAGAAATGACATTTTGTCAGTGTTAATGTCATTTCAGAGGTATTGCAGATGGTAAAAAAATGATAATTCCTTCAGAATGGGTTTAAGGAGTTATTGTTTGTATTCAGGTAAGGACAATGAGCTATAAATTCATGCACAATAACATTTCTGAATCCATACAGTCCTGAGTGCATCCATTGAAAGCTGAAATAACTAAAGGGACATTTTTATTTATATATTTATTAAATCTATATGCCGCCCATCTCACATAGCATTTTAGCCCTCCTAGTTCTAACCCGGGCAAAACTAATTCATAATGCAATGACCTCACTTGTGAATTGTTGCTTCAGTTTCTCTGTATCCACTCTGACTTCCAGACATGAAACCTCACGTGACTGTAAGAAAAATGGATATCAATTACACAAAAATTCATTGGTCAAGAATCCTATTTTGTTATTCAAACTAATACAAGAATCTTCACTCAACCTATTATGTTTCTAACTTTCCAGCTACTCTCTTTTTTCATCTATGTTTTCTCCAAAAAACCTCTATTGATTTTTGTTCCTCCATTTCCCTGTTCTTTTCTTCTATTTCTCTCAACTGATTGGAATCAGAGATTCATGACAATAAGTTCATTAGTACGACCAGGGGTGGGCAGCAGGCAGGACGGGGTGGAATGCATTTTTCACTCTCCCCAGGCTCCAGCCTTCCCCACTCCCATGGAGGCTCTCTGGAGGCAGAAAATGGCACATTTGCCAACTTCTGATTAAACCAAAAGGTGTGGGGGTTTTGCTCTCCCCAGGCTCCAGAGCCTTTCCAGAAGCCTGGGGTGATGAAAAACAGCCTTCCCCACCACCCCCTGGAGGCCCTCTGGAGGCCAAAAGTGGCCCATTTCAAGCCTGGGGAGGGTCGTTTTCACCCTCCCCAGGCTTCTAGAAAGGCTCTGGAGCTTGGGGAGAACAAAAAATAGGCCTTCCTCATTCCCTCCAGAGGCTCCTAATCCCCAGTGGGCCTAGAAGGCCCATAAATCAGCTGTCTGGCACACATGAGCTTGTGTGCCCACAAATAACTTCCCCAGGCCTATATTGTTTATGTATGGTGTGTTGTGTGCATGTTTTTAAATTATGGGTTTTTAGTTTAAATTATTAGATTTATATTACATATTATTTTGCTACTATTGTTGTGAGCCACCCCAAGTCTACGGAGAGGGGCGGCATACAAATTTAATAAATAAAAAATAAATAAATTAAAATAAAATGCCATAGGTTCGCCATCATGGTTCTAGGGTGTGGCTACATTGAATCTTTTTCTCCCTCTATCATTCAGTTCAGGACTATACAATAGGTGCCTTTCTAGAATGTGCTGGCTCATTCCTGAGAAACCATGGATATATTGCTGACATTTCCTCAAACTTCCAACTGCACATTCCATAACAGGTGCTATGGATTAGACATGAGATCTTTGGTATGCAAAACCTGTGCTATATTATTGAACTCTGGTTCTGTCACAAGACAATGCTTACACTATGACTAAAGCTGTTGGACCCACATCTACAGTAAATGCCTGATGAGTTGGACTAAGCTGCCTGATTCATTAATTTTAAAATTATCCTTTTTAATTAATTAATTAAAAGAGCAAGTATGGATATGCAACGCATGTGTTTGTGACACATGAGAATGAAATAGCCATAATGATAATCTTATTCTGAGTCACATATTTCTGTCACGTAGGTTTTCAATGATAGTTAGGAAGAAAATAATCAATTGAAGATGGGATGATCAATAAAGGAGGTGGAGGGGACATGGGAAAAAAGTGTGATGAACTAAATCTTGCCAATACTATAAAAATGTTGCGTACTGAAAGGAATAAGGTTAGACCTTGCCCTCCCATTAATCGAAAGTGTCAGCTCATTACAAAGTTTGGCTTGTTGGAAAGATTAAGATTTAAGCTCATTGCAAAGATTGGCTGGCAAGTTGTACCCCCAGATAGCACTGTTCCGTACCCAGGGTATTGGCAAAACAGATTTAATAGATTTAACAGATTAACAGAAGGACGAGGTCATCTAGTCCAATCCCCCACTGAAGAAACAGATAACTATGGGTTGCTTAATTACCAGTCTTTGTTTTAAGCCATACCAAATCTATATCAGCCGCAGTCCATATAACATTGTTGCAGCTGTTAAACAATTTTGTGGCTTCGGATTCTCTTTTGCTTTCCAATGGGTACTATGGTTTCAATTATTTTAGAAAATATATTTAAAAATAAATCATGATTACCACCAATACTCCGTTTGTAATGATGTTTTCAGGATGATCTGGGCTACAAAACAAAAATCAGAGAACATAGAATTATAATTTGTTTCTCTTTTTTTTATAAACTCTCTGTAGGAAAACAAAGTCCAGTTGCCTTTTTAAAAAAGCACCTTTGGGATAACTACAACCTGGATGACTGAAAATTTCCATAGACATAAACTTTCTGTGGCTCATTTAGATACAAGTTCCTTCATGTATTTTTTTTTCACTCCATACTTAATCAACATTTGCAAACTCTTTTGACAAATGAGAAACTGAAATGGAAACATAGGGAATTTTACTGTATATTAGATTCTATTGGTTTGGATGTTTTTGATTGTTAAGTTACTGTGTTAGTGTGAACCATCACCTACATCATAATGGCACAACTATCCATTATTTTATTTATTTATTTTTATTTATTTATTCATTTGCCCAATACACAATACATATGGAAGAGAATAGACATGAAGTAATATATATAAAGATAATATGTAAAAATAGAGGAGAAGATATATGAAAGGAGGAAAATATATATGATATATGAGATAAAGGAAAGACAATTGGACAGGGGACGAAAGGCACACTAGTGCACTTATGTACGCCCCTTACTGACCTCTTAGGAACCTGGAGAGGTCAATCGTGGATAGTCTAAGGGAGAAATGTTGGGGATTAGGCGTTGACACTATTGAGTCTGGTAATGAGTTCCACGCTTCGACAACTCGATTGTTAAAGTCATATTTTTTATAGTCAAGTTTGGAGCGGTTAATATTAAGTTTTAATCTGTTGCGTGCTCTTGTGTTGTTGCAGTTGAAGCTGAAGTAGTCATTGACCATTAGGACGTTGCAGCATATGATCTTGTGGGCAATACTTAAATCATGTTTTAGGCGTCGTAGTTCTAAGCTTTCTAGACCCAGGATTGTTAGTCTATTTTCGTAGGGTATTCTGTTTCGAGTGGAGGAGTGAAGGGCTTTTCTGGTGAAATATCTTTGGACGTTTTCAAGGGTGTTGATGTCCGAGATGTGGTATGAGTTCCAGACAGATGAGGTGTATTCAAGGATGGGTCTGGCAAATGTTTTGTAGGCTCTTGTAAGTAGTGTGAGATTGCTGGAACAGAAGCTACGTAGGATCAGGTTAACAACTCTAGAAGCCTTTTTGTCGATATTGTTGCAGTGGGCTTTAGCACTTAGGCCATACAACTGCTAAAACTCTGAATCTTAAACTATAAACATTAGTGGTGGATCATCTAGAATTAACCCACAATCCTCTAACGCCCCAAGTACAGTGATACCTTATCTTACAAACTTAATTGGTTCCGGGATGAGGTTCTTAAGGTGAAAAGTTTGTAAGACGAAACAATGTTTCCCATAGGAATCAATGGAAAAGCGATTAATGCGTGCAAGCCCAAAATTAACCCCTTTTGCCAGCCGAAGCACCTGTTTTTGCTCTGCTGGGATTTCCCTGAGGCTCCCCTCCATAGGAAAACCCACCTCCAGACTTCTGTGCTTTTGCAATACTGCAGGGGAATCCCAGCATTGCAAAAATGAGCGCTTCGCTGGGAACGGAAGTCTGGAGGTGGGGTTTCCCAGTGAGGGGAGCCTCAGCAAAATTGCAGCATCGCAAAAACATGGAAGTCCTCGAAATCCCACCTCCGGACCTCTGTGTTTCTGCGATGTTGCAATTTCACTGAGACTCCCCTCACTGGGAAACCCCACCTCTGGACTTCCGTTGCCAGCGAAGTGCCTGTTTTTGCGATGCTGGGATTCCCCTGCTGGGATTCCCCTGAAGCATCGCAAAAACACAGAAGACTTCTGTGTCCAGAGGTGGGGTTTCCCATGGAGGGGATCCTCAGGGGGAACCCAGCAGTGCAAAAACGGGCGCTTCGCTGGCAACGGAAGTCCGGAGGTGGGGCATCCCAGCAGCAGCAGTGGGTTTGTAAGGTGAAAATAGTTTGTAAGAAGAGGCAAAAAAATCTTAAACCCCAGGTTTGTATCTCGAAAAGTTTGTATGATGAGGCGTTTGTAAGACGAGGTATCACTGTACTTACTAAGGAGCACCTTTTAGGGAATTACTTTAACTATTTATAACTATAGTACAGTAGAAAGGCAATGTGTAAGTCAAACAAATTTTCAAAAGGTCAGCATGTGAGTGGTCTACTCTGCTCTGACCACCTGAACTCATCAAAAGGTAAGAAAGTGAATAATAATGGGGGAATGGGGAGGAGTGCATGCAACCCAGTATGTTCACAAAGCTGGCCCAGTACCTGGCCAGGCAGGATGGGAGGGAAATAGCAATAGCACTTAGAGTTATATTACTGCTTCATGGTGCTTTTATAGCCCTCTTGAAGCGGTTTACAGAATCAACATATTGCCCCCAATAATCTGGGTAATCATTTTACCCATCTTGGATGGAAAGTTGAGTCAACCTTGAGCCGGTGAGATTTGAACTGCCGAACAGTCGAATGAAGTAGTTTGCAGTGCTCCACTCTTCACGCTACCTTGGCTCAATAGGAGGAATAGGTGAGTGGAAATAGTCGAGTGGGTGGGTGTGCTGCAACATCTGTGTGATTAGTCGTAAGGGCCAATGGCCATGGGAGTGCTGCAAAGTTTGTAACTTTGAAATGGACATGGGGTGTGCATTGTAACTTTGAACATCCATTAAATGGCCTGTCATACGTCACGGATTACCTGCATTAAACTAGAGACGTAAGCATCCAGCAAAATTTATTTATTTATTTATTTATTTGTTTGTTTGTTTGTTTGTTTGTTTGTTTATTTTGTCCAATACACAATGAGAGTTTTAGTGGGTATATATATACACACACACATAGTAAAATACATGATGAAGGTTATAGAGGAGATACTCATAGTAAAATATATCTATGAAAGAATAGAAAAGAAGATATAGTAATAGAACATATCAATGAAAGAATAGAAGAAGAGATATATGAATAGAAGAAAGGTATAGGAGATATAGGAGAGCAATAGGACAGGGGACGGAAGGCACTCTAGTGCACTTGTACTCGCCCCTTACTGACCTCTTAGGAATCTGGATAGGTCAACCATAGATAATCTAAAGGTAAAGTGTTGGAGGTTTGGGGATGATACTATGGAGTCCGGTAATGAGTTCCATAGTGTCATCCCCAAACCCCCAACACTTTACCCTTAGATTATCTACGGTTGACCTATCCAGATTCCTAAGAGGTCAGTAAAGGGCGAGTACAAGTGCACTAGATAATAAAAATATGTGTGCATTATTTCGTTTGACTTGTATGAACTTGCCTTCCTACTCTGACACGTTTTTACCTTTCAACACAACATGGCCTAATCCCCTGATGGCAAACCTATGGCATGCATGCTACAGGTGGCATATGGAGTCATATCGGAGGGCACGCAAGACTTTGCCCTGTATCAGCTGGTCAGTTGATTTTCACCCTTGGGAAAGGCCATTTCTCCCTCTGGATGCTTCAGGAAAGCTTTCCTGAGGCCCCAGAGGCAAAAAGAAAATCACCCAATGGACAAACCGGAAGTTCAGGGTGAAAAAGTACTTCCGGTTTGCCATTGTGCTGTTTTTTTCACTCTGAAGAATTCAGGGAAGCTTCATGAAGCTCCAGTGCAAAAAACAGTACAATGGGCTAACCGGAAGTGCATTCTTTGAATTTGGGCATTGTTTTGAACAATGAACGGGTCCAAAGACGGGCTACAAGAATGGTGGAAGGTCTTAAGCATAAAACGTGTCAGGAAAGACTTAATGAACTCAATCTGTATAGTCTGGAGGACAGAAGGAAAAGGGGGGACATGATCGAAAAATTTAAATATGTTAAAGGGTTAAATAAGGTCCAGGAGGGAAGTGTTTTTAATAGGAAAGTGAACACAAGAACAAGGGGACACAATCTGAAGTTAGTTGGGGGAAAGATCAAAAGCAACATGAGAAAATATTATTTTACTGAAAGAGTAGTAGATCCTTGGAACAAACTTCCAGCAGACGTGGTAGATAAATCCACAACAACTGAAGTTAAACATGCCTGGGATAAACATATATCCATCCTAAGATAAAATACAGGAAATAGTATAAGGGCAGACTAGATGGACCATGAGGTCTTTTTCTGCCGTCAGTCTTCTATGTTTCTATGTTTCTATGTTTTCATGTACCAGGCTTAATGAGGCCTTTGTGCATGCATAGGGATAGGGGAGGTTGTGCGCATGTGTGGGGGCAGTGCAGGGGCACACCTCCTTTTGGCATACGAACCAAAAAAGATTCATCACCACTGGTCTAATCCCTGGGCTGCAGCCCAATACTAGGTCGCAACCCATTCAGAACTGGGCAGGCAAGTGGTGGGTGAGTGCACTTTAGTGCAACGCTCCATTGGGTGTGGCAGACCCGGGCACCCGCCATTTGAAGAAATGAAGATGTGCATGGAAACCTGCAAACCCAGTGCCTGCACAGAACCATCTCCTCTCCCTCACCCCACCATGGTCACTACCGGTCCACAAAGGTGGAAAGGTTGGGGACCATTGACCTGAAGCCACTCTTAACAATTCCTCCTCTTCTTGGTTATGTTCTCTAAGCTTGTTTGTTTGCTTGCAGTCATTTTATTACCCAACTAGGTGTTCTGCCGGGCCCCCTGATAGGAGCCTCCCGAAAATTCAAGGGTACAAATTTCAGACACACACACGTTTGAAAATTCAAAACAAAGTTCTTTATCAAAAATTCAAAATAAACTAAGCACTCTTTTTGTATTGCAAAGAGCACTCCTCCCAAAACAATCTGGTAGTCTGTACAAATCCCTTACTCATTCCTTAATTACTTAGCTTGCAGCTGTGAAGAAACGTCACAGCCCTTCTTCTTCCACGAAGTGAAACACCCACACACTTTGCTCTGCAAGGCCGTCCTGAAGCACAATGATCAGATATTCTTCCACAACGGCCAAACCCACACGCTCCTATTTATATCATCAGCATTAATTACTGGAGCCCCACCCAAACAAAGGTGGCCTCTCTTATCTTCTGTGATATGCCCTCAATTGGTCTCTTCTACGCATAACTCTGCGCCTGTGTGGGTCCAAAACTTCCGCATCCGAATCAAACAAAGATAATGGAGATTGACTTCC
This sequence comes from Erythrolamprus reginae, assembly GCF_031021105.1. Lineage (NCBI taxonomy): Eukaryota > Metazoa > Chordata > Lepidosauria > Squamata > Dipsadidae > Erythrolamprus > Erythrolamprus reginae. Next base: position 86,649,834 of record NC_091950.1, read on the forward strand.
TGGGCTGTGTGCCAAGCCCCCCTCGTCCAAGTCACTCCCACCTTCTTCTTCGTCTGAGGACACTGCACTACCTGCCTCTGTCGGCAATAAAACAGGCCTATGATGTGTTGAAGTTTCCCCTGCATCCACCTCCACATTCCTTGGGACAGGAGTTACAAGTACCTTGTAATGGGATCTGTTCCCATTTTTCCCCAACTCATGCCAACCTAGCAATTTGAAAGCCTGCAAATGCAAGTAGATAAATAGCTATAATTTGGTGGGAAGGTAACAGTGTTGGCTACATGACCACAGAAGCGTGAAGAAGCTGAGGGAGACTGCATTGGAGAATTGCATTGACTGGATAGGGGAAACCTTCACCTTTTATTTTACCTTTGCTCATATTTTTCCTATATTAGAGAGAGATTTGTGTTAAAAACAGTAGCTAAGGAAGGAAGACACCAATTTGGAATGTCTCTGAATTAATGCTCTTTCCCTAAGGACCTGATACCAACAACTGGGCTTATATGCAAATCAATTCCTATCTGAGTGGTGACCACTATTGTTAGAGATATTACATTAAAAATCTGAATGTGTATCCTTACCTATTCTTCCCAATCATTCTTTCTGACTCCTCAGAAATAAAATGGTTGTAAATAAAAAAGAAAAGAAAAGTCCTAAACAACTCTGCTCCTTGCAGAGTCCTTGTAGTGGAGCCTTCAAAAGCTCTAGGTGATCTAGTATTTCATATGTGGAACAAGCTACCTTTACAAATTGATATGGAGAAAAAAATCTTTTATATTGTTTTACCATTACTCTGCCTGAAATATTCTACTGGCGCCCATGTTTTCTTTAACCTGTAATCTATTGTTTGACCAAATAATGATCTCACATGCTCATTCAAAGGCTTATTTAAATGTTTTTATTTCAAAGTCAAGGTTATTTTCATAGGAAACAAATCATATAATTGACAGTACCTGCCCACACTGGTATCCAAAGAATTATAGAGAAATTATAGACTACATTTTGGTTTATGTCTACTTTTCAGTATTAATAGCTACGAGATGGGTCAGCTATTGATTCATAAGACCACAGAGTTTGAAAATATCCACAAGGTCATCAGATCCAAGCTTCTGCATACTTTAGGATTCACTGCATCATCCACAATAGATATTTTTGTTCCTCTTCTTGTTTACAACTCTTTGTTTTCCAATGAGCATCACTGTGCCAGAAATGTATCTCAGTAACTACTTTGAGTTTTTGTAAGTTTGTGTTTGCATCATATCAGTAATAATAAGCATGTTTTCTTTGGTCAACCTCTTTTTCAACTGGTCTCAAATTTTCAAAACAGCGATTCTTTCCTTTGCATTATACCAGGGGTGTGAAACTCAATTTCATTGAAAGCCTCATCAGGACTGTTGACCTTGTGGGGCTGGAGGGGTATGCTGACTGGGTGGGCATGGCCGATTGGGTGGGTGTGGCCAGCTTGGTGCCACTCCCCAAACTGCTTGCATGTTTCCTCTTCACACTGGGTAGACCGAAGCCATGCTGGCCCGATGCTTCCTCTTTTCATTGTGTAAACCAGGCTGAAATGATGTGGGTTGGCCCTTTACATTTGCCAGGATGGCCCTATGGGGTGACTCCAACCACATCACAGGCCAGATCCAGCCCATGGGCTTGTATTTGATACCCCTGCATTATACCATTGAAGCTTAATGGTTAGATTTGCTGGTGAGTGTTCTGTCTGGGTTCCCCCAGACCTCAACACCAACTGGAAAAAACAGCCAGACACTCTGGTAAAAGCCAAAAGTATTTTATAGCTGGAAAAAATAAACACAGAGGAAAACCTGTTCTTCCCAACAGACAGGCTATAATACTTTACAGCAGAGTCCTGATGTCCAGACAATACAGCAAGCTTCTTGCTGGCACACCCACCCCAAGGTTTCAGTAGTCAAAGGCACAAACCAGGATTCCAAGACGCCAAAGTTCACAGCCAGGTCCCAAGACTCTCAAAGATAAAACTCCACAAGCCAGGAAGGGTGAGTCTGCCTTTTAGCCTTTCCAAAGAGCACCACACCCAAACCCAGCTGTTGCCTCTTTAATGCTGAAAGTACTTAGCCAATTGATCCCTTCTCTGAGTAGCTCTTCTCTGTCGCAGATCAATTATGGCTTGTGCATTTTCCTCTAAGGAATCCAGGCTGCTTGCTGGGGAGAGCTCCCTCTGGGGGGACTCTGGCTGTCCTCCCTCTTCTTCAGCCTGGGATTCCTCCTCCTCGTCTGCCTGCACCTCCTGTTTCTCAGCCTCTCCCTCTGAGCTCGAAACCGACAGAAGATCAGCCGTTCCCTGAGGGGCCTCAGACGGAACCACAACAGTGAGCAATCTAGTTTTCATTCAAACTGAGTAATTCGTTCTTCCTGTGATCCAAGATATTTTCAATTATTTTCCCAAGCAATCAGTCAAAGGCATCAATTGGGCAGGATTTCTAATTGTCAGCTTTCATAGAAGTAGCTTGCAGGTGTGAAGACCACAGCCTTGACAATATGTACCTTCAGTATACCTTCAGCGATAGTATGATGTGTGTTGTATCTCTACATGTTAATACTACACAGTATATAATGTATCTGTCTACCAATATTTTATCTAGAATTGACATATTTCATTACTACAGTTACTATACCTATGAATTCTATGAAGATAAATGCTATTACTGCTACAAATTCTTCTCTACCTATTTGCACTGCAGAAGACTTGCCTATTGACATAGCCTTGCTTTGTTTTAAATTGGATCAATTCAATGCTCAATGTAACATGTACAGTGGGCCATTGTTCTACAGGGTATTGATTGGATTTCTTATCCCAGTTTGCTTCAATCCATCTATTTTATGCTATAGCAGTGATGGCAAACCTATGGCACGGGTGCCACAAGTGGCACACGGAGCCATATCTGCTGGCATGCAAGCTGTTGCCTTAGCTCAGTTCCAACGTGCATGTGTGTGCCAGCCAGCTGATTTTTGGCTCACACAGAGCCTCTGTGTGCATGGAGGAGGACGTTTTTACCCTCCCCCAGTTCCAGGGAAGCCTGGGGAGGGCAAAACATGAGCCTACTGGGCCCACCAGAAGTTGGGAAACATGCCATTTCTGGCCTCCAGAGGGTCAGAGGTGGGTGAGAGAAGCTGTTTTCACCCTCCCCAGGCATTGAATTATGGGTATGGGCACTCTTACATGTGTGATAGCGCCCACCCATGCTCTTTCAGCACCCAAGAGAAAAAAGGTTCGCCATCACTGTGCTATAGCATTAATTTTTTTTTCTTGTCAGGATTTTGTTGCCATATGAAATCCATTTTTTTCCTAAAAAATCCTTATTATAGTTTCTTTATCCAACAGAATTAAATGATCAATTTTTAAAAGCCTGTTTAAATATATGTGTTTTATGGCTTTTAATAAGTAATAAAGACATTAATCTGCTCAAACTAGCAAGTAATACAACCCAGAAAATCAAGATGACTCTAGAAAATGCTTCATTTTGATTCACTATAAAAGGAAATTATAGAAACTGTGCAGCAATTGCCTCATGTGATCTTAATATTAAACTGGTATTTTCTATTTTTTTGTTCTGGCATATGTAGCATTCCCTCCTCTAATATTTCACCACAATAATCCTAATTCAAGTTTGAGCTACATGGAATCCTTGGTGATCTCTAAGGATTGTTTGCTTGTAGGTGTTTTATTGCATGGCTAGGTAATGTGATCTCTGCAGATGTTAACTAGTCATGTAATTAAATGTCTGCAAGAAGTCCTTCATGATTGGGTGGCATAGAAGTCAAATAAAGAAAGAAACAACCAAGCTCAGGGACCACCAAAGCTTCCACAACCTTAATTTACTGTCAGGTAGGCCAGGCTGATTTTGACTAACCAAAATCACTCAGTGAATTTTTACATAGTAGAGACTGAGTTGAAGTTCAGTCTCACCTCTCCCAATTTACCATCCTAATCATACTACAACAAAGATAATTACTTGCATTCCTAAAAACATTTTCAAGGATTCTGAAAATGAAGTCTACAAATAATACACACACATCTTCAGATTAGGACCATAAAAATAACCACATGAGAAACATGGGACAATAATGTAATCAGTAGAGTAAATGTTAAAAAAAGTCTAAGTGGTAAATCAGAATGCAAAAAAGATCAAGCCCATTTATTTAATAAAAACAAAACAATGTACAATATATATTTATGTTCATTTTCATAGGTTTTTAATATATATTAATTCCTCTACACATTTTATTTACAATTTTGTTTAGTGTCTTCTTTACTGCAGTTTTCCTGATGATGTCTAGGAATACAACTTTAAATCTGTTGGAAAACAAAAAGAAATATAATTAATTTATATTGATATTCACATCAGAGAATCGGCAGGATCAGGGGTGAGCTGCTAACAGGTTCACCTGGGTTTAGGCGGACCTGCAGCTAAAGTTATGTCTGGTTTGGTGAACTGCCAAATCTCAGCAGGGCACCTTCTTATTTAAATATGCCTTAAACAGTATTTTTACATTCAAGCAATATAATATACCGTTGTGTTTTCCAGGATCCAAAAGAAGGCCTTTAATCTCAGCTCCTTTCATCTTTTAAAATCCAGGAGGCTTAGGAATATCAATACTGCGCAACCAACCGATCCAGCGAGAACCTAATGCAAGAATGCCTTCACGTGGAGCCTCGCGATTTCTAGCAGCGCTAACAACAGGTCTACTACGTGGTCTTTGAATCCTATGAAAATAGAAGGAGCATTAAGTATTCATGAAACTCAACATATGAATATGTGAAAACAAAATCACGCTAGAGAAGAATCAAAATAAAAACGTAACTTACCTTCTTACATATTGTCTGGCTCCATGCAAGGAGCCTCTTGATTCATCTATGGATGCCTATCGTGAGAATTGTCGCTCCGTGTGGTTAGAACCAGTCCATTGGGTTGAGTGATATTGTCACATTCATATTTACCAAGTTCAAAACTTGAGTTTCCCACCAGTTAACACTCAGCTTACACGTTATGATTCTAACTCAGAAAGTTTCCAGATACATACAGAATAAGTACTCACTGGAAATATGAAATATGCTGGAATATTCTGAAATATGCTGGAAAATCAAACACCGAAGAGTTTTTCATGTTGCTGTGTTTTTAGTGTGCTTTGTGATTGGTAATTTTCTAGCATCCCCATTGGTTTCTTAAGGTTTTCTTTAAGACAATTTTGATTCCGGGTATTTATGCATGTAATTTCCTTGATAACAATGTGGAAGTGCTTTTCCATTGCCTTCTTTGGGGATCCCAAAGATGCTTTTTCAAGAGGCAATTGGGTTTTTTTAAAAGACATTTCACTTCTAATCCAAACAGCTTCTTCAACTCTGATTGTTTTTTAATGTCTATGGAGATTCTCAATCATTCAAGTCATCGCTGTCCCAAAGGTACTTTTTTCAAGAGGCAACTGGACTTTTTGGGGTTTTTTCTTTGAAGACATTCTGCTTCTTCGGTTCTTTTGGATTTTTTTTTCTCTTGGGATATTTTTTTCTTTTGGGATGTTTTTTCAACTTCCAGATTTAGTTGGTTTCAACTCTGGGGTTTCCTGATGGTTTCTCATCCAAACATTAATCAAGTCCAACCCAACTTAACTTTTTTGAAGATGTACCAAGATCAGATAGGTTATCTGACCTCTTACTCTTACCATTGCATTGTCCCAAGTTTATGAAGGAATTGCTTCCATATCCATAGCCATCACCATCACCATGAGATAAGATTTGGCTGAAAGGAAGTAGTATGATTTGGAGCCACTGCTATGGAAATGCAGAGGATCTTTAGGAGTAGCATGTGAATGTAGCATACTTGGCCAATAACTCTTTTAGTGATGTGGTCAGCAATACAAACAATTTTCAAATTTGAAATATGACTCAGAGAAGCAAGAACTATTTTCTGTTTTCCCTCTTATTTTCAGATGTGAACAATAACTTCATCTAGCAAATCAAAACTGAAATGAGATGAGTGGACCTTCTCCGGGTCCCGTCAACTAAACAATGTCATTTGGCGGGACCCAGGGGAAGAGCCTTCTCTGTGGCGGCCCCGGCCCTTTGGAACCAACTCCCCCCAGAGATTAGAATTGCCCCCACCCTCCTCACCTTTTGTAAGATTCTTAAAACCCACCTCTGCCGTCAGGCATGGGGGAACTGAGATATTCTTTCCCCCTAGGCCTTTACAATTTACGCATGGTATGTTTGTATGTATGTTTGGTTTTATAATAAGGGGTTTTTTAGTTGTTTTAGTATTGGATTGTTACATGCTGTTTTTTATCACTGTTGTTAGCTGCCCCGAGTCTACGGAGAGAGGCGGCATACAAATCAAATGAATGAATGAATGAATGAATGAATGAATGAATGAATGAATGAATAAATAAATAAATAAATAAATATCACTGAGATCATTCATAGACTATGTCAGTAATTGCTAGCAAAGAGTTGTCCACTGAAAGAAAGGAGTACAACTACAATATTGCCTTTGAGGTCACTTCCTCCTTATCCTCTGACCCAAAGCCTGTCTTCTCTCCCCCTGTTCTCTCACCCAGCAACCAAACAAATTAATTATTATTATTTGTTCATTGGTTGAACAATGCATTCAAAGCCATTTTTGTTCTTTTGTTTTTAATGGAAGTTCTGCAGGTCCAGAATTTTACACAGCACAAAAGTATGAAAATAGATGTGTCATACGGAAGCTGCACACAATCATCTAATTAATTACATAAATCACTATGCAATGCATTTCTAAAAGCTTATTTGGACACAGCCTTTGAAACCATGTAATTGATTTTCAGTCAATGCACCAGCTGACTTTTGTCCTCTGCTCCTTACTACCCAATTACCTGTACATTGTGATACCTATAATCTCTGCACATTCATTTTGCACAAGCACAAACAACTGACTTGGATTTCCTTGGTTATAATTTTTATGGCACACAACTTCCATTCTACTCTGATTTTTAACTATATTTCTACAGTCAGTTACTTTTGTGTTTTCCCTTGACCAATTTTGTTGCCTGGCTCTGCTTGAGAAGTCTGTTTGCCTGTGCACTTACTGATTGAAGTACTATTGAATCAAGACATTGTTTCTCTTTGTAGGGTAAATTCAACTGCTAGCTGTTTTAGCATGCCTTTGGAGTGACTGATAGGATAACTTATTAGACTGCAGAATTTTTTCTATCCTATATACAAAATGGCAATCCTATGCATACCGATTATTTTTCTAGCAATTATAATTTATCTATAGTACCCTACATCTCTAAGGGATATTCTATAGCTTTAAAGTTGTACTCACATGCTTTGCAACTTGAATTCAACATCCAGCTCTTCTTCCCTCTATTAAAAAAAATAGGAAAAAGATTATTCTCAATGAAAAACAATTTTCCTTTTCCAAATAATATTAATTTATTGTAATGGCATTGTGGAGAGCTATTGTATTTTGAAGAGTAGTGATATTCTTTTTAATTTTCCTTTATATTACGTTGAGAGCATACATAGTACGTTGAGAGCATATGCACCAAGACAAATTCCTTGTGTGTCCAATCACACTTGGCCAATAAAATTCTATTCTATTCTATTTTATATTAAGAAGATTCTAGAAGTTTGGTTTTCATTCTGACTTACTGCTTTGCTTTTCATTCTTGCTTGATAAAGAAAAGGGAGGAATTTTTACACAGTGATAGTACCTCAAGATAATTTAGGTTGGCACTGGTTTATCTATGTATAGTTCCCAGGCTCTTGTTTACATGCCTGAGTCCTGTAAGTTTTCATCAGATGTACCATCTAGCCAAAGTCAGGTCTTACAATCTTCAGTACCATGCAAACAAGCTCATGAAGTTTTGGTATCAGGTTTCAATAAGATCATGGTGTTGCCCTTTGAGCTGTGAGCTTTAACATTATTATTATTATTATTATTATTATTATTATTATTATTATTATTATTACTATTACTATTACTATTATTATTATTATTATTTATTAATTAGATTTGTATGCCGCCCCTCTCCGAAGACTCGGGGCGGCTCACAACAATAATAGAAACAATATAACAGTGAAACAAATCTAATATTAAAAATAAAACATAAATAAAACCCCAGCAATTAAAACCATACAACACATACATACCAAACATAAAATATAAAAGCCTGGGGGAGGATGTCTCAGTTCCCCCATGCCTGGCGATAAAGGTGGGTCTTGAGTAATTTGCAAAAGACAAGGAGGTTGGGGGGCGTTCTAATCTCTGGGGGGAGTTGATTCCAGAGGGCCGGGGCCGCCACAGAGAAGGCTCTTCCCCTGGGGCCCGCCAAACGACATTGTTTGGTCAACGGGACCCGGAAAAGGCCAACTCTGTGGGACCTTATTGGCCGCTGGGATTCGTGCGGTAGAAGGCGGTTCCGGAAGTATTCTGGTCCAATGCCATGTAGGGCTTTAAAGGTCATTACCAACACTTTGAATTGTGACCGGAAACTGATTGGCAGCCGATGCAGGCCATGGAGTATTGCAGAAATGTGGGCGAATCTGGGAAGCCCCACGATGGCTCTCGCAGCTGCATTCTGCACGATCTGAAGTTTCCGAACACTTTTCAAAGGTAGCCCCATGTAGAGAATTAGTCTTAGGCCCTCTGTGACTTCGCCAATTCACAAAAACAAACAATTAAAACACAAACAATGGAAGAGATATTTTTCTCTGAATTTCCACACTACACTGATGAAATGTTTAATTTGTTTGTTCATTGGATTCTTACAGTACATGCATATTTAAGAAGCTGTTAATAGATTCAGATGATTTGAGCACAAACATAGAAGGGACAAAGTTCAGTTATACAGCAATAAAGCCAAAGGTGTACAGATAGTCCTCAACACACAACCACAGTTGAGCCAAAAATTTCTCTTGTTAAGTGAAACATTTGCTAAGTGAGCTTTGCCTCATTTTATGTCTTTTCTAGCCACAGTTGTTAAGTGAATCTCTGCACTTTATAAATTCTGGTTAAGTGAATCTGAGTTCCCCATTGACTTTGCTTGTCAGAAAGTCTCCAAAGCTGATCACATTGACCCTGGAACACAGCCAAGGTCATAAATATGAATCAGTTGCCAAGCATAAGAATTTTGATAATGCAATCATGGGGATGAAAAATGGTCACAAATCATATTTTTCAGTGGTATTGTAACATTGGTCACTAAATGAACTGTTGTAAGTTGAGGGCTATCTGTATTTGTTTCTTTTTATATTTTTAGCACCAGTTCCCCACTTACTTCAGGATTTAGTTTGAAGCTCACACGAGTAATTTGTCCTGTACGGAGTTTTCCAACATCAAAGACAACTGTGTAAAGATGATCATCTTTGGTAAATTTATCTTCATCACAGAGCTTCAAGTGCAGAGTGTTCTAATAATAATATAATATTATTTAATACAATTTTACTAAGAAATGAACCTCTGACACATGCATACTGTATGTTTAAGCCTATAGAATGAGTTCTAAGAAACCCCAGAAAGAAAGAAACATTAAAATCTGCACTATACCCCTGATTGAGGTGCACAAATAAAATATATAAAATAACTTTGTAGATAGACATCTTGTGCCCCTCCAGATGCTCAGTTGCAACTTCTATCTTCTTTTTACTATTATCAATACTGAGCAAAGTTGATAAGAATTGGAGCTCAACAACATCTGGCATCCTATCCCGAGGTAGCTCTGATCCTAGTGACAATCAATAAAATTTTGTCTAGATTTCTGATACATTCTCTCAACCTTACATAACAAAATCCTTTGTTCTGACACCTTGATACTAAATTCTATAACTGTTTAAGCAACTAAACCTGCTACTTGCAAAAATTTATTTTATATCCAGAAATAACCAATATTAAAAAAACAGTAACAGTATTACATACTCACTATCAATTTCTTGTCTTATATATCAAAAACATTTAATGTGTTTAATGTACAAGACAAGAACATTACAATCAGCCTAAATATCAAAACAGCTGTTAATAGTATCTATTATTTACTCAAATTTTTGATGATTACATACGTAAGCCCTGAACAGAAAACAAATACTGATTCTCTGCAGTCATAAGATAATGTTTCTCTTCACACATCTGACATTATAAGAATTAGACATGCTAAATACCAGCACATATTAGCAAACAATATATATTCTTTGACGTATATATCATCATTTTTCCCATACAGGCTTTTTACTCCCTCAAAATTAGTTTTGTCAACTCATTTGTCTGTTTTAAAAATCAATACATCATAAGGAGGGATGATGACTTTGTGCTTCTAAATTTGATAAATTAAAAAATTAAAATGAGTCTACCACGTGGTTTATGCAGTGAGCAATGTAGGGTTTCAAGGACCTTAATCAACAGTAGCTAGGAACTCACTGCCCTAAGAATATTCACTTGTAATCTTTGCTAATCTCTTGGAAGGGATGATGACAAAGATTTGCTTATTTATTCAATTTCTATGGCCGCCCAGCTCAGCCAAATGACTCAAAGCAGTGATGAGGATCGTGATGGTTTTATTATTATTTGCCAGTGCATTTATGCTGCTTTATCCAGTTGTATTATCTGGATTTAATTTTATAAATCATCTTTTTAATAGTGTAACTGAGATGGAGCTAGAAATCAGAAGGAGAGGGTCTCCTTTAAGTCAAGGTCAACTCAAGGATTTTATGAATAACGCAGAACTGATTCTCCCCGTCCTTCTTTGGAGATGATTGCTTGACTTTCCATTCCAACATCCAACTCTAACATTGCCAGAAGGCCTCCTATTCAAATGCTAACCAGGGCTTGCCCTATCATTCCAGGTGAAATTACATGGAGATCTAGAAATTATCATAATGAGCAAATAAGAATTTCAATTATTTAGCTAAGCATTGCAAAAATGTCTCCCTCTGTGTATTAGTGATCAGTCATCCAGGTTAACTGCATGCAAATAAATCTTAGTCATATTTGACTAACAAATGTCAGACTCCTGATTTTTATTATCTTTGCGGATATTTTGGAATAAACTCAACTAACATGACATAGTAGCACATTTGGTAATATTTACAGTCAAAACTAAGAATCTCATTCGTTAAATAATTGTAACAATTAAAAGTAAAAGCAAATAGTAATTGTTTATTACTAGATAAAGTTTATTCACCTAGTAATTCAAATATGGCACATTTCAAAAGCTCACAAAAGCTTAAGCCTTTTAATAAACTTTGTTAATCAAAAAAATTAGTTTCATTGCCACCACAGATTTGCATGGGGTTTTTTCCTCTTTCAAACATACTACATAGTACCTCACCTGCTGTTCCATCGCAATAATTGGTAAATATCTCAGGTTCAGCCATGGTAGGATTTGGGAAAGGGATTTCAATAAGGATTTTTTTTGTTCCTAAAAACTTTTGTACTTCTGCAAATCTTGGGGAATCTCCCCAAACCTAATGACATTTTGCCACTGTTCAAAACGCTTCCAACTTCATTACGTTTTTACAAACGAAAAAATGGTCTGAGAGCGAGAGATTAAAATTTGCCTGAATGGTCATATAAGAAAAATAAGAATATTTTTTATAAGAATGTCATATAAAAAAAAACACATAATCTTACCTTTATACGGCTGTCAATCCTGTAGGTGAAAGCTTGATTCCACTCGGGATTTTTGGAATTGGGAACTGTTTCTGTCTTAACTACTTCACTTGAAGAAGTTGGTAGTGAAAGAGATACATAGCAATCAGATTCTGTCACTATAGAATAAGAAGAAAAAATTGTGACCGGCAATCCTTTAACACCAAAACAATTAGAACATGGATTGTATTATATGTATAAGAATCAACCATAAACTGCAGAAGGCATGAGTGGGAGAAAAAAATGTTTTCTACAAATGTAGCTGAAATGAGAACAGAAGACAGGGTAGCAGAAGACTCATTAAATGTTTATTAATTCGACTGCAACAGACCTAATTTCCATATCAGAGTCATTACAACAGTGAGACTAAATTCTGGTTTCTTCAAGCATAAGATCAAAACCTGCCAATCAGGCATGACCACCCATGTACTAACTTAGTTTGCAATACCACACCCAGAAGAGTATCATATTTTTCAGAGTATAAGACGCACCTCCCCCCACCCCAAAGAAGCTGAAAATTTGGGTGCATCTTATACTGTGGCTTTTAATAATCTGTTTTTAGCTCTAACAAGGTGCCAACTCAATCTTCCTTGTTTGGTAGCCCTAAGGAGGTCCTAATAATGAAGCGATCTTCTGTGCTTTGTTAATGAAGTGATCTTCCCTTTGCCTGATTTTCTCATTGTTTCTCTCTGAAGAGAGATAGAGAAGTGAAATTTATTTATTCATTCATTCATTCATTCATTCATTATTTATTTATTTATTTATTTAATTTATTGGATTTGTATGCCGCCCCTCTCCGTAGACTCGGGGCGGCTAACAACAGTGGCAAAAACAACATGCGACATTCCAATACAAAAACAGCTAAAAACCCTGCTGTTCTGTTCGGGTCGTATGTGACCCGAAGCCAAGTTTGAGTCCCTGTAAAAAATTTTCCCTGCATATCTGAAACTTGAAATTTCATGACTATCCATCACTTCAGGGGTTCTCTCTATGAGAATTTTTTTTGGGGGGTGGGGGGCTTAGTTTTTGCTGGGCAAAAAAAGTTACAAATCTTCTGTTCGGGTCACATACGACCCGGACCGAAAACTCTTCATTTGAAGTGCTTATGTTTGGTCAATTTGAAAACTTTTTTCACTTGGAAAGTAGTCTGAACATTTCTGCACACAATGATATGAAAATTGAAATGAAAAAAGTAAATCTTATTGGTTTATTTTGCGGATATAATGCACGCCCCCCCGTTTTTGTGATTTTTTTTTCAATTTATGGATAGTTTTGCTTGCAAAATGCATTCTATTTTACTAAAGTTGGTGTGGGATTGGTAGCTTGAACATTTCTGAATATAAGAAAAATATAAAGGAACTGAAAAAAATGATTCTTATTGGTTTTTTAATATCAGAAATAAGGCCTCCCCCCCCCTCGGCTGCTTGCAACCATTTTCACTTTTTATTTTTTTATCCTCCAAATCCGAAATATTCTTTAAAATCTTAGGCATTCATTTACTCAATTTAACAATGCTGATCATCAAAAAATATTTTTGGGGTGGTGGCTAATTGTTTTCTGGGCAAAAAAAAATCATAACTTCGAGTCTGTTTCTGTTCGTATATGACCGGACCAAAAATAATTTTTTTAGGTACTTGAATTTGATCTTTTTGAAAACTTTTTCAACTGGAAAACTAGTTTGAACATTTATGAACATAATGATATGAAAATTGAACTGGAAAAATTGAGACTTATATTTTTATTTTGATCAAAAAGCCCCTCCCCCCCCCATCCTTTTTTAATTTCGTGTCAATTTCTATTTTTTTAAGGCTACAAATCCCTAAGGAATTTCCCCCCAAAAGGTTTGATATACTAAATTGAACATTTCTGAATATAAGAAAAATATAAATGAACTGAAAAAAATGGTTCTTATTGGTTTATTTTTTCCACAAAAAGGCCACCCCCCACCCCCGGCCTTGCTATGTGCCATTATTGTCACTGTTTATACATATTTGTCTAGAAATATTTGGAATATCCTTTTGAAAATCAACCACATTGTAGCCAGAGGACTAATTTTATGAAACAAATCCATTTTACTAAAAAAAAGTATGTAAGTTTGAAATTAACAGCATAATTTTTATATAAATTGAAATAATTGAACACGGGGGGAGGCATACATTTATGTGCAAAATAAACCAATATGCATCAATTTTTCCAGTTCAATTTTCATATCATTATGTTCAGAAATGTTCAAGCTACCAATCCCACACAAACTTTAGTAAAATAGAATGTATTTTGCTAGCAAAACTATCCATAAAGTGAAGACTATTTAAAAAAAACGGGGGGGCATGCATTTCATCAACAAAATAAACCAATATGCATCAATTTTTCAAGTTCAATTTTCATATCATTATGTTCAGAAATGTTCAAGCTACCAATCCCATACCAACTTTAGTAAAATAGAATGCATTTTGCAAGCAAAACTATCCATAAATTGAAAAAAATTTCACAAAAATGGGGGGGGGCGTGCATTATATCCGCAAAATAAACCAATAAGATTTACTTTTTTCATTTCAATTTTCATATCATTGTGTGCAGAAATGTTCAGACTACTTTCCAAGTGAAAAAAGCTTTCAAAAAGACCAAACATAAGCACTGCAAATGAAGAGTTTTCGGTCCGGGTCAGGGTGACCCGGGAACAGAAGATTTGTTACTTTTCTTAAACAGAACAGCAGGGTTAAAACCAATCATACATACCATACATAAATTGTAGAAGCCTAGGGGGAAAGAATATCTCAGTTCCCCCATGCCTGACGACAAATGTGGATTTTAAGAAGCTTATGAAAGGCAAGAAGGGTGGGGGCTATTCTAATCTCTGGGGGGGAGTTGGTTTCAGAGGGCCGGGGCCGCCACAGAGAAGGCTCTTCCCCTGGGTCCCACCAAACAACATTGTTTAGTTGAAATGTTTTAGAAACTGTTTTTTTATCCCCAACCAGGGGATAAAAAAGCAAGCACATGGGCTCAAAATCAGCAAACTAATGTGCTGAAGCTGACCAGACTAAAGACAAGCTAGATGAATACTTGATATGCAGGTATTATTTTTTCCCTATTTTCCTCCCCCAAAACTAAGGTGCGCCTTATAGTCCAGTGCATCTTATACTACAAAAAATACAGTGATTACTCAAAGGAAGTCAAGATGAAGTTGTTCAAAATAGTCAAGCCCCTCTGTACACTGCCATAAAATCTCCCTTTGCAAGCCCATCACCATAAATCATTAGAATCAAGTATGTAATTGGAATACTATGGACTATATTTTGTTTAGCAGTGACAGAGTAATCAACATTTTTACCCTGTAAAATGTTTTCTTCTCTCCACTACTTGCCTCGCAGTTAACCTTAGCAAATATAGTAGTCAAAGCCCAATCAAGACTTCTGACAATGATGCAAGGGTGATAATTAAATTTTATTTCAGCATCGTTTGTCTGATTTGAGAAGAGTGGGATAACTGGGGATGTGCAGTACATTTTCCAAACTGTTTGAAGCTGAACGTTTGCAAGAGTAACATATTGCAATCCTACGTATGAAAAGGGGTTGTTCCAAGCACTTTGAAATGTCTCAAGCTGAAGAGGGACCATGATTCCAGACCTGATTTCCCATTTCAAACTTTTGAGCTTGATACAATTCAAAATGAAACTTTACACACCCTTTAGGATGACTTAGGGAGCTCGCAGCAGTATAGATGGCACCCAAATTTCTGCCTTCCAATTCCTCTGTCTCCTAATATCTGCCATTTGAGATATTAGGCAGCTTTCTCATTCTGCCATTCTATGCATAACATAGAAAACCATCCTTTCACTTGGAAAAGAAGGAACTTGGAAAAGAAAAGTCGAAATCCTAGTGCAAAGCATCATTCATTACATAGACAAGTCAATTGCCCCGGAAGCGGAGTAAAGACGCTGAGACATATTGTGGATTAAATAAGGTCATTTTAGAATAGAATAGAATAGAATTTTTATTGGCCAAGTGTGACATTAATTTAAATAACGTAACTTTAAATATGTAAATTTAAATATTTAAATTCAACATAACTAAGGACCTGCAGAGGCCAAAACTAACGGGGCATAAATTCCTACCAGAAACTTCCTTGGCAACATTGGGCAAAAACTCCTTGCTGAACCAGGCAAAGGTAGCCACCTTCACCTGGATCCAAGCCACGCCCCTTCATCGTGTGGGAGGAGTTCACCCTCCAATCCCCGTGGGAAATTGGATCCAGTGATTCCCATGGACATCCTCTCTCCAATCCCCGACGTTGTTCCAACCTCTAGTTCCTGAAGAGAGGCGGTCCATCACCCTTTAAAGGATGCCCAAAGGAGCATGCGCAGTCACTTCTAATTGCCCATTTCCGCCCCTAACCTGTCAAACCCCAATGACCAGAGGGAGGCCTATACTGACATCTAAGTGCGCCGCACCCCCTAACCAATCCAGTTCGCACCGTCAGTGTGGAATAGGCGAAAAAATGGCCGCCTCTAAAGAGGAGGCCGCAAAAAATTCCTATTCAGCCCCGAGGCAACCTCCTTAGGACACACTGTTAACAGCGGAGGGTGGGCAGGTGTTTGCTTCCAGCAGCAAGAAAGCAAGGAGGAGGTCCTGTTCAGATCGCCCTTAAATAGGGCGATCCAGGACCTCCCCCAGCGACCAGCAGGCAGCACGCATTAATGAGTTTTCAGCCGCCGGTCGTGCATTAATGACAGCTCAAACACCAAATCTAATTCTCCAGAGCAGAATCTACAACCTTATCTCTCTTGTTTGATTTGATTTGCTTCACTTCCTTTTTGATTGTGTGGTTCTACATTTTTATGTAGAAATCATAGAAATCAAGAACTATTATTGAAGTACTGTATAGATATTATTACAGTAATTCCATCATGGTTACAATAGGTCATGATTCTCAGTGCCTAGCAATGGATTAAATTATACAATATAACCATTTGCAATATTTGAGGAAAGCAGTAGATTTCAGAATATATCTTCTTACTATTTGGGATCTTCCAGAAGTCATGATGTCAGAGAAATTTGTCCTCCTAGAATTTTGATTTTATGGATTTTATGGTCTCTTTTCTCATTAAAAAGTCAATGTGCCATGGTTTTTGTCCCTTACCTATTCTCCTTCTTTTCCCAATACATCAGTAGCCTTTTCTCATGAAACTATTAACCTAATGATCTTTTATTTCAATCAATTCATTCACTTTCATCTGTGGTCAATTTGGTTGGCCTTCTTTGGCTGGTTCTCTAGCTCTCACTTTTTCTCCCCTCCAGGAGCGGATTCCCTCAAAATGTAAAATAAACAACAATTCAATACAAGGCAACTTCCCACATGTGAGTAAGGAATGACTTTCCATCTGTTCTACATAATTTCTAATCCAACTGTTCTATCCCCAGCACAAACAGAAATAGGTCTATGCATATGTCACCAGGGCCTGAATTTTCTAAATCAACTTAGCCAACTCAGTGTGTGTATGTGTGTGTTTGTCTGTGTTTGTGTGTGTGTGTGTAATTTCTGAGTACAATTAACCTTTGCTTTGATTCCCTTCCCCTACTATATTCTGCCTGATCTATGCTGTTTTTATGTAGCTTTTCTCCCTACATGCACCAAATTTTATGTTTGTAGATAATGGACTCTGCTTTGAAACAAAAACCCTCAATCAAGAATTTATTTTTAAAAGGCTGTACTAGTTCCATAACTAAGAAGATGACACAGTGGACTATGAGAGAAGCATAAAGTGAACACCATAGAAAAAGCAAGATCAGGGCTTCTGGTCATTTAATGTGAGTGATTCCTAGGCCAAATGTTTATAGCACAAGGTGATAGTTTTAGACATAGAAAAATGAAGGGATTTGCTCCATTCTCTTACCATCTTGAATCTTCAACAAACTACAGTACCTATGAGTGAACACAGCTTCAACAGAAAAAAAAAGAGTTGCTCGTTGCAACTATACACATGTTGAATTTTATCCCCAATGTAGCGAATTATCGGACAGCCAGCAGCAGGTACAACACAACTTTATTAAGAGGAACTCAGGTAAAGGTTTTCAACAACTTGACAGGATATTTATACTCAGAACTCAACCAATGGGAACGTTACGCTGTTCCCGCCAAATAGCTCCCCCTACTGTTGCTAGGGACATAACACCCAAGGTGCTTTTTCAAGAAGCAACTGAACTTCCTTGTTTTTCTTTGAAGACATTTTGCTTTTCAACCCATTTGCACTACTCAGGTGACCCTGGGGACACAGATAAACCTCCAGTAGGCTCAACGACTCTCTAAAAAATGAAAATGGGCAACTGTCTTCAAGTAATATAAATCCTTCCGTTCTACATCATCATCCAGTCAGAGCTGAGAAAGCTTCCTGGATGAGAAGTGAAATGTCTTCAAAGAAAAAAACAGAAAGACCAGTTGCCTCTTAAAAAAGCATCTTTGGGATAACTGTGACTTGGATAACTGAGAATCTCCATAGACATTGTTGAACATTAGTGGCAACTATAAGGACATTATACAGGATTGTTCAAAAAGAATGAACCAATTTCATGACGTGTTGCTTCAGTTCTCAGGACATTGACCATTTGAAAGTGAAGTGATCTAAATTTTTAATG
The DNA here is from genome assembly GCF_031021105.1 of Erythrolamprus reginae. NCBI lineage: Eukaryota > Metazoa > Chordata > Lepidosauria > Squamata > Dipsadidae > Erythrolamprus > Erythrolamprus reginae. The sequence goes on from NC_091950.1 coordinate 86,668,117, forward strand.
GCTGCCACAGGGCCAATATAGTTGTGTTGTTCTCCCAGGAATGTCCAGTTGTTTGTTTATCCTCAGAATGGCAAGTCCTCAGAAAAAGGCATTCTGTATTGGGGGGCCCAAAACCTTGTTCTTTGTGCTTGGTCTGTGAGATCCCCAGACCTAACCGTGTGTGATATATTTTCTTGTGGGAATTAGTAAAATAAGTAAAAGAAAAAGAGCCGGGGTGGCGCAGCAGGTAGAGTGCAGTACTGCAGGCCACTAAAGCTGTAGATGTGCAGGTAAGTAGTTGAAACCTCATCACCGGCTCAAGGTTGACTCAGCCTTCCATCCTTCCAAGGTAGGTAAAATGACCCGGGCAATATGCTGGCTCTGTTAAAAAGGGCTATTGCTAACATGTTGTAAGCTGCCCTGAGCCTAAGGAGAAGGGCAGCATTTTAAAAAGTTGAATAAATAAAATAAAATAAAATAAAAATAAAGTAAAATAAAGTAAAATAAAGTAAAATAAAGTAAAGTAAAATAATAAAATAAAATAAAATAAAATAAAATAAATAAAATAAATAAAAAGATCATGTTTATGCTCCACCATTACCCACTAACTCAATGACTTTAAAGATCAAATAACAACAGTGATCAACTCAATGGATTGTAATATGCTGATATGCACCCGGGAGGAATTATCTTATTGCATTGATATTGCCCATGCTGCAGGTGGTGGCCACATTGAACACTTGTAAGCAGTAGTGGGATACCATTCCCAGCCCTACCGGAATGGTCTGGGTACGCGCAACCCCACTCCTGCGCGCTCCTGCGCCCTGCGGGCACACAACCTCTGTGCGGTATTCAGCATCTGCACATGCGCAGAAGCCTAATCTCGCACGAGGATGAGATTTCCGGGTTTTTCCCGCTTCTGTGCATGCTCAGGAGCAGAAAAACCCCCCAAATAGCCTTTAAAAGGGTAAATTGCCACTGCCGTTTGCCCCACTCGCCACCGTTCGCTTCCCCACCCATGCACCTGTCACAGTTGCTCCCTGCCGCCTTTTGCCCTGGCCGCGCCTAAGCCTCTCGTGGCAGTGACTGCCTGCAGCCGCCGGCCGCCTTTTGCCCTGCCTGCCCCCGCGCCTCTCATGGCAGCGGCTCCCCACCACCACCCACTTCCACCCACCGTGCTGTGCTGCGAGCGGCCCACCCAGTCCTTACCTTGCCTGCAGGGGCACTGCAGGCATGGTGTGGTTGGAGATGGGCAGCAGCCAGAATGGCATCTTTCCAACAGCAAAAATTGCTGGCTTCTTTGCTTCTGCACATGCACAGAAGCAAAAAAGCCAGTAATTTTTTACCGGAATTGCTCTGGCTGCTCGTGCACGCACATGCACGAGCAGCTGGAACCAGAACGGCCTTCGCACTCTGCTTTCCCCAGCTGAATGACCGTTCCGGGTGTTCCAGCTGGAGCCCACCCCTGCTTGTAAGACAGAAAATAAAAGTTGATTGTGAGTAGAATACTTGTGACTTGGCTGGAGTTTTGCATTACTTTTCCTTAATAAAATATTGTGTCATGAAATTGGTTCATTCTTTTTGGATAACCCTGTTCTATGAATATCTTATGCTTTCCTCCATAATGTTTAGGTCAATGTAATTTATGTGTACAAAGAATGGTGCATCTGGTGTTATGGGGGTTCCAGTAACAACAGAGATACTTACGTATGTCTGCTTTCTGTATATTTCTGGCTCTCATTATTCGAACTGTGAGGAGTCTGAAAGGAGTTTCTTCTCTCTGTTAATAAAACAACAACACATGAACGTTACTGTTTGTGTGATTAGATTTGGAGATATGGAGAATTACGAATGGGACAGAGGAGAAACAGCGTGTAAGCTTCAGAGTTTGAGGCATAAAGGCCCCCTGAGTTTATGTGATTTCATGATTTTAGCTCTGTCTCTTCTTAAATTTGCTTTATGAGTGCACACAAACACTTTAGGGGCAATGCTTGCCTTATGATATGAAAAAACATATTTTGTAACTTGTGTCCCACAGCCTCCATGAAGATGGCTGCATGTCGTTAAGCTGTATTTGCTTGAAAAATGCCATAATGGTATTTCTGTCCAATAACATAAATACACCCCCAAAAAATCCAGAGAAAACCACTAGCAAAACTGCAATTTGAATGTTCAGCCAAAATACCCAGACTTGGAACTTTACTGGAGGGAGACATGTAAATATGAATATTATTAGATAATCTTGATAGTGGTACATAATAGAAAGCATCAGAGAATAGTCCTCAAATGCAAAAGAAAGTGTGCATGTGACCACACATAGAATTATTAAATTCATGTGGTATTCACATTGGAGTGCCAGTCCAACTGATTTGATTTGATTTGATTAACTTCTATGCCACCCAATCCCATAGGATTCAGGTCTGGATCCTTTGGATGAATATTCAAATTGCAGTAATGATCAACAAACATCTCCACCAGATGTGAAGAGTATATACAAAGGGGTATCATTTCTTCGGAGAGGGGCAGCATATAAATCCAATAAATAAAATAAATAAATAAATAAAATAAAATAAATAAATTTCCTCTGCTTCTCTAGTGTCTTCTCTAGTATTTTGTTCAGAATAAACATATATATAGAATCCTCCATGTTCCAAACGTCATTTTCTCATTCTTGAATATTATTGATCTATGAGTCCAAAAAAACCTCTCCCAGTAGTAAACCAACAGCAGCAACTATTACGACAAAAAATGGCAATATTCCCAAATGCTAATCAGATGCAAAACAGCCACAGTTCTATTCTGACTTCCCTGGGATTGAAATATACAAAACAATCCGTTCAGAATAAATTGCTTCACATATTTGCCTTCCTACAGGCTAGAGGTTAATTTGATGAACTTGCTATGCAGCATCAAGTCTGGCCAAGTGCCCTGGTCTTGTGAAATCAGAGTGGTACAGTGCTTAGAGCAAAACACATCCTGAATATTAGGAAAATGGGGCTGGACCAGGATATGATGAGACATCACATCAAATGATTCCATTCTGACCTCACAAGGTCAAATTAGCATTCCCCAACTGTCTCATGGGGAAAGCCATATGGAAATTACTGTGTGAATCAGCTTCCATGTCAAGTTGTATCACGTTGCTTATGTATGGATACCAATGGTGTGAAATGAGCCAGAAGGAGGAGACACTTTTGATGACTGTTTGAGCAATTGTAGCTGAGTTTATTCCTCCCACAAAGAGATGGAAGGAAACAAAATATGGAGACAAGAGGACAGTAAAGAGCAGAAAGGAAAAAATGGCTTTTGGACATGCTAATTGCCACTGAATCTGAAAGTAAGTAAACCATTAATTAGTAATTCAGTGGACACTACCTCAATGTCATGTTATTGTTCAAATGTTACATTTTTCTTAAAAAAGAGAGAGATAGAAAAAATCGTAATTAACATTTTTGTCCTCCCATTACAACTACTCACAAAATGACCTGGCACATACATTACTCTAATTCATAATTTGCTTAACAGTGCTTTGTTGATTAAACTACAAGTAGATAAATACTTCCATCGTGTTGCGTCCTTCCTGTCAATGGCTTTTTCAGCTTCAACCACAACAATACACAAGCACACAACAGATACAAAACTCAAAATGAACTGCTCCAAACTTGACCGTAGAAAATACGACTTTAGCAACACAGTGGTTAATGCCTGGAACTCACTACCTGACTCTGTGGTTTTGTCACCTAATCTCCAAAACTTTACCCTTAGATTGTCCACTGTTGACCTCCCCCAATTCCTAAGAGGTCAGTAAGGGGCATGCATAAGCGCATCAACTTGCCTACTGTCCCTGTCCTAATGTTCCCTCTTATCAGTACCCATCTTATGTGTATAAACAATGTTATATCTATGTATATTACCGATAAGTACTTGACAAATAAAATAAATAAAATAAAATAAATAAATTAGCCATATGGGGGGGGGTGTAACACTAAAACCATACAATATGTGATAATGGGTGGTAACACTAAAGCAAACTTGAATAACCTATGCTATGGCTTAATATATTTCAAAAAATTCACATAGAAAAAATATCAAAGCTATTTATAATTTCTCAAACCAAATCAACAAATAACAATACAGTTTAGACTAACATATATGTAATTTATTTTGTTTAAAACACTAGAGTACACCACTCCGTGTTTTAACAGCATATCATCCATTCTGCTGTTATGGGTACTTTACATCAAGCACAAAATTAATCAAAAATCGAGTTTGAAAGACCAAAACTATTTCCTGTTTAGGGCATCTTCATTGCATCATCCAGTCTTTGTTGGAGTAATCTAAAGTCTGTCCTCACTATTATAATTTTGTCACAATAATGATCCTAAAAGATGCTATATATTGTCAATGAAGTAAATGATATCCCAAACAAATGGTAAAAAATAGAAGATTTGAAATGAAAATAGGAATGATAACTTTTTGGCTATTACAAATCATTTCAGCCACAAGTCACTGGTTATGAAGTAGTCAAAGTTAAATTCAAGATTAAAAAATGCAAACATTTGTTTAATTTACTTCAGTAATACTTAATGCTAAAGGAGGGAGATTATCTCCTTTCTGGTTTAAGAAAACACATTGCCACCTCTTGAAAAATACATTATAAATTTTATATATTATAAAATTTAGAAATTGAAACAATTATCAAATTATTATTGCCAACCAACCTCATCCTCTGGAAAACAACAGGCTGAAAAAGGGCATTCACTAGCATTAATTTGATTTTTAACTCTCACAATTAAAGGTATAAAAAGGAAAACAGCATGTCTTCAAACTTGGCTACTTTAAGACTTGTGGACTTCAACTCCCAGAAGCAATGCTGGCTAGAGAATTCTGGGAGTTGAAGTCCACAAGTGTTAAAGTTGCCAGGTTTGGGGGACCCTGTGCTACAAATTGAAATTTTAAAAGGAATAGAATTAATTATATAACCAGATAGCTAGATACAGAGGTGGGCTACTGCCGGAACGCCTAATTGGGCGCAGCTCCGCGGGTTTGGAACGCGAGATCAAGCATAATTATGCTTCCTGCACCTGTGCAGGTAGAAAAATTGTGCACATGTTTTGGTGAGGATTTTTGCTTCCCCACATGCGGGAAAACAAATAACCCCCTGAACCCCGCACCTGCACATGCGTCCCTGTGCACAATTTTTCTACCTGCACTGGTGCAGGAAGCATAATTGCGTTTGATCCCGCACTTGCGTTCCAGAGCTGCAGAGCTGCACCCAATTAGGCATTCTGGCTTGATATGAAGCAAATTGAAGAGACTCAATCAGCACATACACAATTCACCTATCTTTCTAATCAGGTATTCCCTGAATGTTTGTGTCTGTAGCTACCATCATCTCAAACTAAAATAGCTATTACAAACAAATGAAAAGACAGATAAGTGAGCATAACCAATGTCATGACATCATTCCTTAGGGATGAACACAGGATGCGATAAAAGAAAAAAGTCAAGATGGTAGCTACAATTAGGTTCCACTGGTTATTATGCATGCCATCTGTGCTAATCTTGACCTTTTTTTAACCACACCTTGTGGATGCATCTCTTTTCTCCTCTTGCTGTATGCAAATCAAGGCCTAACAAAATAAACAAAGGTGCCAAGTCATATAGAAAGGCAGCCTGGAAAACTATTTGAAGGGGAAACTTCATTATCATAGACTACAAACTTTTGAAAGTCATAACCAGATTCATTATACGGGGGGGGGGAATCCCCCAAAATAATGTGAAGTGAAAGATACAGAAGATAGATACAGAACCTGAAGTGAAAGATACAATGCCAAGAAAAAAAATTTTTGCAACAAGCTATATTTATCAGCATGCAGTCTATGATCCAGAACTTGCCTGGATGTTGAAGACAAAGTTATATTGCTCTGTATTATATTGCTCTGCTGGGCGGGCAGAGCGGCGTTTGCACTGGGTGGGAAAACCCATCCGCTCCTTCCAAGCAGCGGCTGTCCCAATGTATAGAGATGGCTCCAGCCCGGCCCGGTGTTTTTCCTCCCTAACAGGCCTTTGCCCTGGCACCGCCAATGGAGAGACTGAGCATGCTCTACCTCTGGGTCGGCGTTGCCTTGGAAGCAGGTGAGAGAGGCAGCGCAGGTGCCTGCCACCAATGGAGAGGGAGAGAGAGAGAGAAGAGAGGAAGAGAGAGAAAGAGAGGGAGGGAGAGAGAAAGAGAGAGGGAGGGAGGGAGAGCGAGAGAGAGGAGAGAGGGAGAAAGAGAAAGAAAGAGGGAGAGAGAGAGAGAGAAATAGAGAGAAAGGGAGGAAGGAAGAGAGAGAGAAAGAGACAGAGGGAGAAAGAGAGGAAGGAAGGAAGAGAGAAAAGAGGGACAGAGAGAGAGAGAGAAATAGAGGAAGGAAGGAAAAGAAAGAAAGAGGGGGAGAGAGAGAAAGAAAGAGAGGAAGAAAGATAAAAGGAGGGAGGGAGGAAGAGAGAGAGAAAGGAATAGAAATAGACAGGGATGAAGGAAGAGAGAGAGAGAGAGAAAAGAGAGAGGAAGAAAGAGAAAAAAGAAAGAGGGAGAGAGAGAGAAATAGAGAGAAAGGGAGGAAGGAAGAGAAAGAGAGAGAGAGAAGGATGAAAGAAAGAAAGAAAGAGAGGAAGGAAGAGAAAGAAAGAGGGAGGGAGAGAGATGGAGAGAGAGAGAAACAGAAAGAAAGGGAGGGAGGAAGAGAAATAGAGAGAAAAAGGAAGAATTTTTTTTTTTGCTCCATGTAGACCAACCTTTAAATCAAGAACCCCACCACCCACCCCGTCAATGGTGTCCCTCTTTACCGATGTGAAAATCTGGTCACTTTATCCATAGACATATTACAACAGTTATTTAATTCAATATACAGTATGATCATGTAGCAGTTGCTCTCAGCTGGCACCTACAAAAACTTCAACATGGGCAAAGCAAAATAACTCACATGAAATGCTCCCTTTCAAAGGAAACAAGCAAAAAAGAAAGAAATTAAGTACCTAGGACTCCAATAGAAACACAGAATATAGCAGTTCCTTGCCCTTGAATTTGCTTGCTGTTTCTTCACTCCCTATGGGTAACTATTTAACCACAATGTGGCACTCTGTTGTGGTTTAACATTAACATAATAATTAGATAGCACATACTCATATTAACTGGCCAAAACAGCATGCTAACAAAACGTGCCTGCTTTATTCTTATTTTTTAATGGTTTTATTACTTCATTGACATTTTGGCACAGTGGCATGTGCTATTTATATAAAACAATTCAAACGTTTTTGTACCTAGAATAAAGGTAGGTTTGAGTGCAAATATATTTTCAAGGTAGATCTCAAGATTTCAGGAACAACTTGAGCATCATCCCTACAGTTCCACGCCACATTCTGTCCCTCTGCACCAGACCTAGTATCTGAAAACAGAGAGGCGGAGAGATGGATTGTGTGCATAACTATAATGAAATTACATTGTACACCTTCTTAAAAGATGCAAATGCTCACACGTCCATGAAATAAGCTAAGAATGAGAGAATGAGAAAAAAAAGTATATTAAAGTGTTGTGATTCAGCCTGAGGCTCCTCAGGGACCGGCTGGATCTCTGCCGGATCCATGCCCAGAGGAGGAGGACAGTGAACAGGAGGGGGAGGACCAGGCAGACGGGGGAAAGGAACGTCAGGAAGAGGAGGAGGGAGAGCAGCCTGAGACCCCCGGGGGGGGGGGCTCTCCCCAACTAGTAGCCTGGATTTATTGGATGAAGACGCACAGGCTATAATAGACATGAGGTAGCGACAAGCAGCTCAAAGACGGGACCAATTAGAAAGGTATTTCCATCCCTGAATTGGCAACAGCTGGGTTTGGGTGTGGTTCTCCTCAGCAGGGTTGAAAAGGCATGCCCGCTCTTACAGTCTTGTGGAGAGTTATCAACTAGGAGTCCTGTGACCTTGCTTCGATTCTCGGCATCTCTGATCTTGGCTTGTGGCCTAGAAGTCTGGAAGACTTGGGGGAGGCGTGGGTTTTATTATCTCCAGCGTTGTTTTTGCCAGCAAGAATCCTGTTTTATTGCCTGGCCTTCGTGAAACCTCTGTGAAGCTTCATAGTGTTCCTGTCTGTAAGAACAGTTTTTGTTACCTGTGTTTGCTTTGAATTATATAAACTGCCTTTGCTTTTTACCAGTGTGTCTGGATACTCTTTTTGGTTGGTGTTGGCGTCTGGGGGGACCCAGACAGAACATAAAGAGAGGGAAGGAAATCACTTATAAATAAAAGAAAAATGAAATGAGCCGCCCGGAGTCTTCAGAGAGGGGCGGCATACAAATCTAATAAATTATTAATTAAATTATTAAATAAAAAGAAGAAAGGGCCTTTGTAAGTTAGAAGTCTCCAATCTTTCCAGCTGAACGGACTGGTGGAGATGGCAGTGATAGCAGATCAGAGTGGGGGGAAGTGGATGGATTCACACACATGATCTCCCACCATTTCCATAGCCCAGTTTTGAATGGGTTCTGGCCTGGCACTCGGGCACGGACTGAGGGTTATAAAACCCTATTGTAAGGCATATGCTATTGATATGAACAGTACTAATTAATAAATCAGCCTACTTTGGGCTAATTTCAGATCCTTTCTGAAAATATGGGAGAGCACTGCGGTCAGGCGGTAGGAAAAGCATGTAGGATGCTTGGCTGCATAGCTAGAGGTATAACAAGCAGGAAGAGGGAGATTGTGATCCCCTTATATAGAGCGCTGGTGAGACCACATTTGGAATACTGTGTTCAGTTCTGGAGACCTCACCTACAAAAAGATATTGACAAAATTGAACGGGTCCAAAGACGGGCTACAAGAATGGTGGAAGGTCTTAAGCATAAAACGTATCAGGAAAGACTTAATGGACTCAATCTGTATAGTCTGGAGGACAGAAGAAAAAGGGGGGGACATGATCGAAACATTTAAATATATTAAAGGGTTAAATAAGGTCCAGGAGGGAAGTGTTTTTAATAGGAAAGTGAACACAAGAACAAGGGGACACAATCTGAAGTTAGTTGGGGGAAAGATCAAAAGCAACGTGAGAAAATATTATTTTACTGAAAGAGTAGTAGATCCTTGGAACAAACTTCCAGCAGACGTGGTTGGTAAATCCACAATAACTGAATTTAAACATGCCTGGGATAAACATATATCCATCCTAAGATTAAATACAGAAAATAGTGTAAGGGCAGACTAGATGGACCATGAGGTCTTTTTCTGCCGTCAATCTTCTATGTTTCTATGTTTCTTCTATTTAGGGACCTATTCACATTTATTGTATTTTCCTGAACTTCTAAACAAAAAAAAGAGGACTGAAAATTTCAACTCTGCCTACTTTAGAGGATTTGAGGGCTTCAAAGATTTGGTAGAAATTTCAGAATAATCTTACACTTGTTACACTTTTGTTATAGCTGCTGTTATTGCTGCTGTCCCTTAATTTAATTGTTCTGCCTCACTCTGGTATTTCTGCCTATCTGTACTTCCTGATCTGAAGAATACAGAGAGGATTTTCCTCACAACTCCTAGCTCTGAGCTTTAATAGGTGCTTGCAAAGATGTCAGTTGTTCAGTGAAAGACAGGTTACATCCACAGAACCCATTATTAAACACAAAAATCCAGAAATATTTCACTTTTTTCCCCAAAGCATTTTTGTCTAAAATTAAATGAGAATAACTGCAAAATAAGTGTATGTGAAGATTTTCAACTCAGCCCTCGTCCATTTTGTACATACCTTTTCCGGTTCTTCTTGATGGTTGGTCATGCCCTAAACAAAAAACAAAATATACATATTTAAAACACTAATTTCAAGTACTCATTTGATACTTTTCGAATATTTACTAGCATATGAGTACCACAATTTTCTCATTGATATTGTTTATGGGGGTTCCATCACTGGAGGTTTTTAAGAAGGTATTCGACAACCATTTGTCCAGAATGCTATAGGTCAGTGATGGTGAACCTTTTTTTCCTCAAGTGGCAAAAGAACGTGCTTGCGTGCGTGCTATCGCGTATGCCCACATCCATAATTCAATGCCTGGGGAGGGCTAAAGCAGGTTCTCCTACTCCCCGGAGGCCCTCTGGAGGCCAGAAATGGCCTGTTTCCCAACTTCTAGTGGGCCCAGTGGGTTCATGTTTCGTCCTTCCCAGGCTCCAAAGGCTTCCCTGGAGCTGGCAGAAGGTAAAAACGTTCTCACCCATCCTTCTGGATGCTCTCTGGAAACCAAAAATGCCCTCCAGAGCCTCTCTGTGAGCCAAAAATCAGCTGAATGTTGGAGCTGAGCTAGGGCAACAGCTCACATGCCAGCAGATATGACTCCACGTGCCGCCTGTGGCACCCGTGCCATAGGTTTGCCATCACTGCTATAGGTTGCTCTGCTTGATTAGGGAGTTGGACAAGATTACTTCTAAAGTCACTTCCAACTATGTTATTTTGTATATAAGGATTTCTATATTCTGTCTAACTTTTCAGTGGGAAAGAAGCATCAAGGTATTACATGACCTCTCTAAAACAGTAGAGACAAAAGCAAGTTTCTAAAAACAAAACATTTTCTTACCTCATATGAACTGGAATTTGCTCCCATGGTAATATCAGTTGCATATAATTCACTTCAGGAGCCGAGAATGGGAAACAGTGATAGAATCCACAACTGACAGTCTCCTGACTGAAGGAGACAAGATAATGTTTTAAAACATGATTCATGGCCACGCCTCTCTCTGAATTCCAGAAACATAGTTTCCTCCCTCTCTTCCTTAGCCCGTTGAAGTAATAATCTTGGTTAATTTGAGACTAGACTGCTGCCACATAGATATGGAGGAAGTCAGTGTATTCAGTCAGTGATTATATTTTTATGCTGAGTCCACCATAAGTTTGGCCCATTCTTCAGTTTGCAAAGACAGAAAGTCAAAGAATCAGGATAAAGAGCATAGACCCGAGAATAGATTTAATATATTAAACATTTTAGGATGGAGGATTGGATTTTGAGAATCTAGTAGAAGATTAGCAGATTTGCTATCCACTGTATGGGGATTTCTACATCCTTCCATATGAAAATGCAGTCTGTGGATTTTAATTCATTACAATTTAATCCCTCTGGTCTTCTAAAGCGTTTAAGAGCCGGGGTGGTGCAGTGATTAGAGTGCAGCACTGCAGGCTACGTCAGCTAACTGCTAGCTGTAGTTCAGCAGTTCAAATCTCACCACCTGCTCAAGGTTCACTCAGCTTTCTATCCATCCGAGGTGGGTAAAATGAGGACCCAAATTGTTGAGGACAATATGCTGATTCTGTAAACTGCTTAGAGAGGGCTGTAAAAGCACTATGAAGTGGTATATAAGTCTAAATGCTATTGCGGTTGCTACTATATATATCAGTGATGGCGGACCTATGGCATGGGTGCCATAGATGGCACGTGGAGCCATATCTGCAGGCATGTGAGCTGTTGGCCTAACTCAGCTTCAACCTGCATGTGTGTTCCGGCCAGCTGATTTTTGGCTTGCACAGAGAATCTGGGAGGGTGTTTTTGGCTTCCAGAGAGCCTCCAGGGAATGGAGGAGGGGGCTTTTACCCTCCCCCGGCTCCAAGCAAACTTTTGGAGCCTGAGGAGGGCAAAACACGAGTCTACTGGGCCCACCATAAGTTGGAAAACCATCCCTTTCTGGCTTCCAGAGGAGCTCCTGGAAGTGGACGAAGCTGTTTTTGCCCTCCTCAGGCATTGAATTATGGGTATGGGCACTCACACATGTGTAATAGCGTGCACACATGCTCTTTTGGTACCAGAGGGAAAAAAGGTTCAACATCAGTGCAATAGAATAGAATAGAATAGAATTTTATTGGCCAAGTGTGATTGGACACACAAGGAATTTGTCTTGGTGCAGATGCTCTCAGCTTACATAAAAGAAAAAGATACATTTGTCAAGAATCATGTGGTACAACACTTAATAATTATCATAGGGCTCAAATAAGCAATGAAGAAACAATCAATATTAATAAAAATCTTAGAATATGTGGTCTTGCTTTGTTTTTATTGTCACAGCAACTATCTTATGGGGTGAATTAGAAGGGAAGGAAATGATTGACTTAAGATAATCTTTTTATGTCCATGATTTGGGGGGAACGTGAACCTGGGTTTCCCTCATCTCTGTCTATGTGCATCCTGGGATTTTCAGCATTTGATAGAAAGAACTCTGAATACAAATGAATCATGTCCCCCACCCCCCAATTTATTTATGTATTATTTCAGCTTATATAGCTGCCTATCTGAAATTCCTTATTCTGGTCTGCTATATAAATTTATTTTTATTCCTCTATTTTTTCCTCATTTTTGAATCACCCACCTCCCTCAGATAGATCGATTAATAATTTAGTGATCTCTCGTTGTCTTCAGACAAAGTCAACAGCAATTTGCTTCCAAAATTTGCTTCCAAATTTTTAATGGGATTCTGCAGAACAATTACCTTTTTGAGAATAAGTGGTCTTTGAAAAATGAGCAAAATTCAGTTCAAATTCAGCAATTCTAAGGTCCTATTAGTGTCAATTGATATGTTGAATGACATCAGTAGGACTTTGCTTAGATCTTCTTGATGGTGTTATCTAATCAATTTGCTTGAACTAGTAGTTACATTTTGTTTTGTTATTGCTAGGGGGTTGTTTTAAGGAACCCCCTGGGGCCTGGGGCTGGTTGGTCTATCCATTTTAGGAAACCTGAGCATTGTGACTCTAGCATCTCCTGACCTACTTCAGAGGGACAACAGCTTTCAATGAGAAGCCAGTGCACTGTGCAGTTGGGAATAACGGCACTTTCACAGATAGTCTTTGCTTAGGGACCACAATTGGGACCAGCAACTCAGTAATTAAACACTACAGTCACTAAGCAGAAAATCATGTGATCACAAAGGGCTTCCAACCTCACTTTCCACTAGTCATTAAGTGAAATATTTCTTAGCCACTTTTTACTTCCACATTGTCTGTTAACTCTGGTTGTTGCAAGCATACATAAATGGCAATCACACGACCACAAGATTCTGCAACAGTCACAAATGTGAGGACTGGTTACAAAGATAAGTTTTCTTACACTGTTATACCTTTGAGCAATTGTCAGCTTGGCAGTCAGTAAGCGAGAGCTATCTGCATTAGACCATTATTGGCATTTGGGGTTTAAGCACTGTACGTACCCTTCTAGCCTTTGGGGTAGGTGCAAGAAGGACAATGGGAATAGACTGAGTGCTTAATAAGGCTGAGTGCACTTAGACAAAGGATTTGGTTCTTCTTAAAAAGAAAGGAGAGTGGAAGGGGAGAAGCTGGAAGCAGTAGTGGCTACATTGAAAATAAAAACACCTTTGGATTTTTTCCATGCTCCTGAAATGGTCAGCATGACAGATGTAGGATTAGATTACTACTAGTATTGGAAGGGACCTTGTAGGTCATATAGTCCAACCCCCTGATCAAGCGGGAGTCCCTACACCATTTCAGACATATGGCCTTCCAACCTCCTCTTGAAAGTCTCAAGTGTTGGAGCTCTCACAACCGCCATGGGCAAGCTGTTCTACTGGTTGGTGGGTCTCACTGTCAGAAAGTTTCTCCTTAACTCCAGGTTGAATCTCTCCTCGGTCAGTGTACATCCATTATTCTTTGTGATAATCTGTTATTCCAGGAGAGTCTATGAAGGATGACCAAAAAGTCAAAATGGCAGAAAATTGCAAAGTGCCTATGTAACTAAAGCTCCACTCTTTTGCACATGTGACTATTATCAATTTCATGATCCTAACCACTGTCATGGCATTTTGACCATTTCTGTGGGCATCCTTGTGTCCTTCCCAAGGATGAATGGTATTTTACCAACTGCACACACATGAAATTGTTTGCAGTGATTCATCTTATAAGTCATATGTCATGTGCACACTTTAAAACTATATTACTAACTTCTGGTAGAGTCAATTTGATAAAATGGGTTGGCTGTGTAAGCATGACCAGTAGGGAAAGGGGAAAATAACATATTGGGATGACATGTCATGTTTTTGATACTAATAAAAGGCTACAAAAAAATAGAGAAAGCCTTTGAATGCTATTGGACATCTTATTGTGCTAAGTGAAAGATTCAATGCCTGACTGTAATGCAAACAAGGTATTAGCTTGTGGTTTTCTGCTGATAAAAAAACTCCATAATCTTGAGTGTGTTAATTAAGCTACTCTTGCCATTTCTATCTGAGTTGGGTTTGATGTCCCATAAATAGTATCTGATGGAATTTTGGTTTGGATCTACTAAAATAGTCTTTGATTTATTTATTTGATTTATTTATTTAATTGGATTTGTATGCCACCCCTCTCCGAGGACCTGGGCGGCTCACAGCATATATAAAACAGAACAATAATATAAATCCAATTAATACTACAATTTTAAAAACAATTAAAATAAAAACTATCGACCAATCATTCAACAATCATACTTAACACATTTTATAACTACAGTTGGGACTAAACTTTCTATTGCTAAGCAAAATGCTTGTTAAGTAAGTCACATCCGATTTTACAACTTTTTTGCCATGGTTGTTAAAGCAAATCACTGCAGCTATTCAGTTGCTAAGGGAATCCAGCATTTTTATGAAAAATGGGGTACACGGAGGGTTTGGGAGGCCTGCAGAGTGTTCCTGGGGGTAGGGGAGGGCAAAAACATTTTTTTCTTACTTGCCTCTCTTATACACCAGTACATTTTATAGTCTGAAAAAGTAGGTATGAAATGGCTCTTATGCCATTAAAGGTCTTTAAAGGTCAAAACCATTGGCTTAAATTGAGCCTCAAAGCGAACTGAAACCCAACATAGCTAACATAACATGACATTCACCCAAAACTCAGTATGCCACTGCATTCTACGCCAGTAAAAACTTTCAGATAGATTTAGATTTAATTGGATTTGTATGCCGCCCTTCTCCGAGGACTCGGGGCGGCTCACCGCATGTAAAGAAAAAAACAGGAAACAATAATAACAATCCAATTATACCTTAAAAAAACAATCTTAAAATTCTAATTAAAAACTATCAATATCATTTATTCAGCAGTCAAATTAAGCATTCATCGGTCAGGGGGGAAGGTCTAAAGAACCCCAGGCCTGGTGGCAAAAATAAGTTTTTAAACTTTTTCGGAAGGCAAGGAGGGTGGGGGCAGTACGAATCTCTGGGGGCAGCTGATTCCAGAGGGCCGGGGCCCCCACAGAAAAGGTTCTTCCCCTAGGTCCTGCCAGCCGACATTGTTTGGTCGACGGGACCCTAAGGAGACCAACTCTGTGGGACCTCACCAGTCGCTGGGATTCGTGTGGCAGAAGGCGGTCTCGGAGATAATCTGGTCCTATGCCATGTAGGGCTTTATAGATCATAACCAACACTTAGAATTGTGTCCAGAAACAGATTGGTAGTCAATGCAGTCTGTGGAGTGATGGTGAGATATGGGCATTTCTTGGAAGGCCCAAGACTGCTCACGCGGCTGCATTTTGCAGATACTATTCAAAGATAGCCCCATTAGAACACATTGCAGGAGTGAATATGGCGATGACCAGAATATGCTTGGGGGGGAGAGAAGGTTTTTTTCCCCACATTTGGGTTTTTTAAATTTTGTATTGTTTTTACCTTGTATGCCGTCCTGAGTCCAATGGAGAATGGTGGCCTATAAATGTAGATAGATAGATAGATAGATAGATAGATAGATAGATAGATAGATAGATAGATAGATAGATAGATAGATAGATAGATAGATAGATAGATTTATACATACATACATACATACATACATACATACATACATACATACATACATATTGATGGTACCTTATCTCATGGTAACAGATGATCTTATCCATTGTCTTCATGTAGAGGTTAAAAGGGAAAGGGCAAATACTGCAGCCCTGTGGCACCATATAGTGCAGAGCAATGTGTTGGACACAAGAGCTCCCTGTCACATCTGATCAGGACCGACCTCAAAAGAAGTAGGTGAACCCAGAGACAACCCAAAAGAATTCCATGATCAATGGTATTGAAAGCCACCATGAGATCAAGGAGAGCCATGTAACGTATACCTCCATCCCACTCCCACTAGGGGTCATACAAAATTCAACTAATGCTTTTTCAATTGTATCTTCAATCTACAGAGATTCACTCTTCAATCTACAGAGCCTCGGTAGCACAGTGGTTAGAGTGCAGTACTGCAAGCTACTTCTGCTGATCACTGGCTGCCAACAATTTGGCAGATCGACTCTCAGTAGGCACAAGGTTGGCTCAGCCTTCCATCCTTCCAAGATCAGTAAAATGAAGACCCAGATTGTTGTGGGGATTAGGCTTACTCTCTGTAAACCACTTAGAGGGGGCTGTAAAGCAGTATAAAGCAGTATATAAATCTAAATGATAAATGCTATTATTTCCAGCCCTGATACTTGACTGCAAGGGGTCCAGATATTTAAATTCTGTTTCCACATCTTTATACATTTGTTATCTAGGATAATTTTAGAACTGTAGATTCCTCTTTCTTCCACAAGTACAATTATTTTAAAACTGGTTAAAGCAGTCAAACCTCTTCCTTATTCAAGAAAATGAATACTTGTACATTTAAATAAGCTGCTTAAGGCGCATTCTACAACCTTGTTTCATTTCTAATACTTGCCAAATTAATTGTTCCTCACAAAGCCTCACATTTATTTGGTGCCATTTACTTCAAAATTATTGGTGGGGGGAGGGGCGACTAACTAATAATGTTATAACCAATTATAACATTATGCCAAGAGTTACAAATCTTATTATTAAATAAATAACCATTTTGTTATATTGAAACATTGTTAAAGGGTTTAAACTCAAGCCTGTCTACATGTGGTTCATAGCAGCAAAGGTTTCAGCCGAAATTAATTAAGTTATAATTTGATTCCCAGAAATATTTTCATAAAATATAATCAAACAGAAAGATCAAGTAAAAATGGCACTTTAATTATTCCATGCTAGGAAAACAAAGAAAGAAAGAAAGCTGGAGCTGCTTCCACTCTTGTTGTTTCAGACAACAATTGGCAATTACCACCAACAACAAAAATAGCCATCTGGATTGGCCAGTCTTTCTTTTGCCGTCAAGAAAGGAGCACGTTGTGCTTTTGTAACATTTGAGCACCTTCAATGGTGTTCATTACATAAACTCTGACCCACATACGGGGATATCATGACACATCAAAGCGAAGGAGAGCTTACAAGGCAATGTCATAACACATCTTGCCTTGTCATTACTGTGTCCCAGAGCCTTGTTATGTTTGTTTGTTTGATTGATTCATTTATTTATCTATTTATTTATTCATTCATTCATTCATTCATTCATTCATTTATTTGGCTTCTTTGCCACCCAATCCCAAAGGACTCAGATTCCATCTTGCCAGTTTTATATTCCTAAATTCACTCAAGAAATTCTATTTTTGGTCACTGAAAAAATACAAACATCCATCTTTTAAATAGTGCGTAAGTTCTTCCAAACCGGTAAATAGAATTCAAGGACAGTCGGTGTTATTTAGCCAGTTGATTTTGGTTCTTAAAATATTTTTAATTTATTTATTCATTTGTGAAGCATACATAAGATTACAAATAAAATTATGAACATGATTATGAATTCATGAGATGGTTACGAATAAAGGGGGATATTAAGACAGGGATGGTAGGCATGTTGGTGTACTTATGAAATTACCTTACAGACCTCTTTGGAATGGGGTGAGGTTGATTATAGACAGTCTAAGGTTAAGGTTGTGGGGTTTGGGGAAGAAACCACAGAGTCAGGTAGTCCATTCCAGGCACCGACCACTCTGTTTCTGAAGTTGCATTTTCTGCAGTTGAGCTTGGTGCGGTTTATCTTAAGCTTGTATCTATTTAATGGTGGATTGCTCCCAGTTTTGCCCAGTTCTTAGAACCGGTAGTGCCGGCAACAGGACGCTCTGTCCACCTGCCTGGGACACTCTGTGCATGCACAGAAGCATTGCACACACACATGAACTGGTAGTAAAGGGTTTTAAAACCCACTACAGGAAGGACATTGTAGCAGATAATTTTATGTGCTACACTTAGGTCAGTCTGAAGGCAGCATAGTTCTAAGTTATCTCAGCCCAAAATTTCAAGTCCCTATGGTGGCATAGGGTATTTATTTTATTTATTTATTTTGTCCAATACAAATTGAAAGTTAAAGAGAATAAAAAAATGTAGTAGTAAATATCAGGGAAAGGATAGAAGAAAAGATATGAGAATAGAATACGTCAATGAAGAATAGAGGGAAAATATATGAATGGAAGAAAAGATATATAAAATATAGGAGGGGCAATTGGACAGGGTACGGAAGACACACTAGTGCACTTATGCTCGCCCCTTACTGACCTCTTGGGAACCTGGTGAGGTCAATCGTGGATAGTCTAAGGGAAAAATGTTGGGGGTTGACACCACGGAGTCCGGTAATGAGTTCCACACTTCGACAACTCGATTGCTAAAGTCATATTTTTTACAGTCAAGTTTGGAGCGGTTGATATTAACTTTGAACCTGTTGCGTGCTCTTGTGTTATTGCGGTTGAAGCTGAAGTAGTCATTGACAGGCAAGATGTTGCAGCATATGATCTTGTGGGCAATACTTAGATTCCCTTGTGAACAGAGGAGTGGGAGACAATTTTCGTGAAATATCTCTAGCCTCTCTCAATTGTATTAATGTCCAATAAGCAGTATGGGTTCCAGGCAAATGAGCTTTATTCTAGAATTGGTCTAGCCATTAATGGTTTGCAGCCAATATGGCTGGGATCGGGATTCCAGTGGAGGAAATTGAGATGCGCACGTATCTCCATGCCCCCAATGCTTGCATATGTGTGCGTGTACAAGATTTGACTTTTGTGCATGCTCAGCAAGTGAAATCTCACACGAAGATGCTCTCGCGCATAGGATTTTGCCAATTTTCGGGAGAAATCGGGAAAATCTCGCACGCGAGAATGTCCTCACACAAGATTTTGCTTCCTGCACATTCACAGAAGCCAAATCTCATGCTGACGGGTCCACGCACCTACAACAATCCCAGAAGGCGTACCAGTAGCAGCCAGTAAGTGGAACCTCTGCCTGGGTCTAACGTATGCTCAGCTAGATCAGCTGCCTTAGTCAGAGATTGGGAAGGAAGGTTTTTACCACCTTTGAGAGTGATTAAGGTTTTCGTGCATGGGCAATGTTCATGTCTTGGGGTCCTCTGCTGTAGGGTTTCTAGACAACTAGTTTGTCAAGATGAAAAGTGGGGAAAAGTGGGGATTTGGCTTAGTTCTGCCGCATAAATCCCTGCGGCTGGTTAGGTCCCATAGAGTTGGCCTTCTCCAGGTCCCGTCAACCAGACAGTGTTGTTTGGTGGGGCCTAGGGGAAGAGCCTTTTCTGTGGGGGTGCCGACCCTCTGGAATCAGTTCCCCCCAGAGATTCATACTGGCCCCACCCTCCTCGTCTTCCGCAAGAGCCTCAAGACTCATCTGTGTCGCCAGGCTTGGGGAAATTAGACCTTGCCCCTCTGACTAATAAATGTGATGCATGGTGTGATTGTACTCTATGATTGTGTATCACATAGGATTTTTAGTCATACTTTTTTTAATGTACAGTATTAGATTTGTTCTATATGTTTGTTTTATATTTATTCTGTGAGCTGTTAAAATAGTTAAAAACAATTTAAAACCCCTTAATATAAAAAACAGTCATACATCTCAGACAAACCATACATAAAACGGAAACGTCGCAGGGGAATCAATTTCCCCATGCCTGATGGCAGAGGTGGGTTTTAAGGAGTTTGCGAAAGGCAAGGAGGGTGGGGGCAATCCTAATCTCTGAGGGGGGGGAGTTGATTCCAGAGGATCAGGGCCGCCACAGAGAAGGCTCTTCCCCTGGGTCTTGCCAGATGACATTGTTTCGTCGAAGGGACCCGGAGAAGGCTGACTCTGTGAGAACTAACCGGTCGCTGGGATTCGTGCGGCAGAAGGCGGTCCCAGAGATAGTTCTTCTTGAAATGAAAACACTGCCTCTAAGGGGGGGGGGGAATTGCATTAAAGTTTTTAAATAGATTTTGATGTTCATAATTGTGATTTATGGATAAACAATTATCCTGAAAAAGTTTTAAAAGACTCTGAGCACATACTGTATCAAGTGACATCAAACCTGGCGTGGTTTGGCCAATGTGGTCAGTGCATTTAGGATTGCAATTGAGACCTGTTAACTAGTAAAACCTTTTAAAACTATTTAATGTTTTGCAGGGCTAAAGACATCAGTAAGAAAACTAGAGATTGTGAGTTCTAGTCCTAGTTCTCCTTCTAGCCACAAAATTTAGAAAGAAAGACTGATTGCTTACAACTGATGCCATCTGCTGGTAACAGTATAAATGTAATAATGTTTTCAGAAATCCAACTGTTCTATTTGAATTTGAGGATATTTGTATATATACAAAATTATTTCATGACTTTAATAGCCAGATATCTTTTTAAGAACCCAGGGAATATGAATATGTGTGTGTGTGTGTTTGTGTGTGTTTCTGTTGAATCACCCTGGTACACCTAAATACTGCTTACCTTTTGCAGAGGCCATCCAAGGCAGTTAATTTTTTATAGCCACACATATAATTATGTATATGTGTAACATTTTTTGCTTATAATGAAAATGAAGGGAGACTAGTATAGATCTATTTCAAGCTATTTAGCTCTCATCAGCTAGCCATACCCTTACCGGGAAGCCGTATTCTCCCTCCCATATTTGGGTATACCAGGGTGATTTGACAGGGGAGGAAAAACCCATATAACTTTTCCCTGGTACAAGCTGAAACAGGAGGAGAACCTGTGGCCTAGAGCAGCGTTTCCCAACCGGTGTGCCACGGCACACTAGTGTGCCGCGAGACACAGGCAGGTGTGCCGCCAAGCTCCCCGCCCGATCTGCCCCCTCTCCTCCGCCGCCACCCCCTGCCTTGGGGCGCGACTTCTCTTGCGGCGGCTGCGGCTGCAGCTTCAGCTCCTCGGGACAAAAGCGCTCCCAGCCCTCTCTCGCAGCCCCCTGGCTGGGAGCACTTTCGCTGCAAGAGAGGGCTTTCTCCATCCGTTTCGGGAATGCACGCCCCGCCCCTCTCGCGCGCGTGCCGCTCCCCTTTTCTCTCAGCCCTCCCTGGCTTCGCTTCTCAATCCCTCCCTCTTTCCATCTTTCCTTCCCCTCAGCCGTTCTGTCTGGGGGTCTCCCGCTCTTCCCTTCCCCGCCTCCCAGGCTTTGCCTTTGCCACCCCCACCCTTTTTTGGTTGACAAGGAGTCCTTTGCCGCATCCCGCAGTTCGCACTCGGCTCGAGGCCGCTTTCCCTGGCTGCGCTCGGAACCGACAGGGCGCTGCTCTTTCTCTCTCTCACTCTCTCCCGTGAGGCGGGGGAAGGAAGAAAAAAAGCAAAAAACCCCTTCTTGCAGCGTGCCCGCGCTCGTCCCTTCAGCAGCGAGGGAGGGAAGTCAGAGGGCGAGAGAGCGAGCGAGCACTCTTGTCCTCGGTGCCCTCTGCAGCCTGCCTTCCTTCTTCTTTGCCCCCGCTGAGGGACGGAGAGAAAGATAGAAAGGAAAGAGGGAGGGAGAGATAGAAAGGAAAGAGGGAGGAGAGATAGAAAGAAAAGAGATAGAAAGGAAAGAGGGAGGGAGGAAAGAGGGAGGGAGAGATAGAAAGGAAAGAGGAAGAGATAGAAAGGAAAGAGGGAGGGAGACAGAGAGAGAGAGAAAGAGAGACATAGCAAGAGAGAGAGAAAAAAGAAAGAAAGAGATAGCAAGAGAGAGAGAAAGAGATAGCAAGAGAGAGAGAGAGACAAATAGCAAGAGAGACAGAGAGAGAGAGAGAAAGAGAGACATAGCAAGAGAGACAGAAAGAGAGCGAAAGAGAGAGAATGAAAGAGAGATAGCAAGAGAGACAGAGAGAGAGAGCAAGGGAGAGAGAAAGACATAGAGGGAAGGAAGGAGGGAGAGAGAAAGTGAGCAAAAAAGAGAGGAAGAAAGAAAGAAAGAGGGATGGAGAGAGAGAAAGAAGGGAAGGAAGGAAGAGAGAGAAAGAGGGAGGGAGAAATAGAGTGAAATTGAGGAAGAGATTTTTTTTTGTCCAAATTTTTATTTAGGCCCCCCCCCGCGCCTCCCTCATCCCCCCGTTCAGTGTTCCCCAGGATTTTGAAAATATGAATAATGTGCCGCGGCTCAAAAAAGGTTGGGAAACACTGGCCTAGAGGTTAAAGTTACTGTATACTATAAAGCCCTACATGGCTTAGGGCCTGACTACCTACGAGACTATCTTTTGCCCCATATCTCCCAGCGACTTATAAGATTGGTTTGTTTGTTTGTTTTTTAAAAGAATGATATACAGTGCTCCCTCGATTTTCGCAGGTTCGAACTTCGCGAATAGCCTATACCACGGTTTTTCAAAAAATATTAATTAAAAAAATACTTCGTGGGTTTTTCTCTATACCACGATTTTTCCCGCCCGATGATGTCATACACCAAACATTCGTCTGCCATTGCTGATTGGCCGAAATCTCGGGCAATCAGCGTTGTTATCACAAAAAATAATTATTGTTAATAAATAATTATGTTTATAAATATCAGGATCACTAAGTGTCTTATTCAATGTTGAGTACCAGTAATAATGGTGAGTAAATGGTTGTTAAGGAAGTAGGAAATGGTAATTTAGGGCTAAAGTGTTAAGGGAAGGCTTGTGATACTGTTAATAGCCAAAAATGGCGTATTTACTTCCGCATCTCTACTTTGCGGAAATTCGACTTTTGCGGGTGGTCCCAGAATGCATCCCCCGTGAAAATCGAGAGAACACTGTAATCCTGGGAAAGATAGAAAGAAAGAGAGGAAAAGGACAACCAGACACACAGGGAATTGATTTTATTCATATTATTATGGTGAATACACCATTGGAAAACTCAAGGGTCAGATTGGGGACAGATGATCCTGTAAAAAATCATTCTATGTGGTCACGAAGAATCAGCACCAACTTAAAGGCACATTATGAATTAATCCATGACCTCCTCAAAACATTCAACTCTTACCTTACCCCACCAACAGGTAAAAAGGCCCTCTACATTTTTCCATTCCTGTTGGGAATTACCCAGCCCGGCAGGGAGGAAGAATCAAGCGCGGGGTTAGCCTGGAATCACTGCATAAGTGCCAAAGAGCTATATTCTCTCCCCATGTTCCTTGGAATCTTATCTAATTGTTCCCAAAATTAACTGCTAGACTGAAGAGAGTCCTGTATTATAACCAGAACATGATACAATTGTTAGCTTCAACTCATTTGTTTCTGGCTGTTCACACCTGACAACCCCTAAGCAAAGTAACATTTCACCCCGAATCTGCGGAGAGGGGCGGCATACAAACCTAGTAAATAAATAAAATAAAATAAATAATAAATTTCAGTTCAGGCTTGCAAACATTCATGTTCATCAATTTTTTTCAGAAAAGAGAGAACATTACTGTTCTACTAATCTGTAATAATCTAGTACAGAAAATAAAAATAACAACAGCCTTACAATGCATAACAATTATTATACGTATTATAGCAGAAGCCTTGCCGGACTATAATCCTTAACAGTTATAATTGCCTTGTTGCTTTATAATGTGCACCACATATTTCTCATCCCCTGCTTACTTAAAATGCTTAATGATTACTATATAGATTGAAATGTGAATAAAGGTAGTGGGAAGACATTGTGGGTAGGATAACAAGGATGGGACAAGTATGTTTTCTGTGAATGTCAGGTGCAAGCAACCAGAGCCACATTGGCTGCCGATCAGTTTCCGGTCACAATTCAAAGTGTTGGTTATGACCTTTAAAGCCCTTCATGGCACTGGACCAGAATATCTCCGAGACCGCCTTCTGCCGCATGAATCCCAGCGACCGATTAGGTCCCACAGAGTGGGCCTCCTCCGGGTCCCGTCAACTAAACAATGCCGGTTGGCGGGCCCCAGGGGGAGAGCCTTCTCTGTGGCGGCACCGGCTCTCTGGAACCAACTCCCCCCGGAGATCAGGACTGCCCCTACTCTTCCTGCCTTCCGTAAACTCCTCAAAACCCACCTTTGCCGTCAGGCATGGGGAAACTAAACATCTTCCCCTGGGCACGTTGAATTTATATATGGTATGCTTGTGTGTGTGTGTATGTTAGTATAGGGGTTTTTCTTAAATTTATAATATTTTAATTAATTGGATTAATGTATTGGATTGTCTTTTCACTTGTTGTGAGCCGCCCCGAGTTTTCGGAGAGGGGCGGCATACAAATCCAAATAATAAATAAATAAATAAATAAAATAAATAAATGTGTGCAGTTTGAGCTAATTAGTGCATTCTGCCTGTAATACAAAAATCATCTTAGACTGCTTGCCTTCCATTGGGAACAGATAGATAAGGATTCCTGGATTTCTTGCAGCTGTGCAATGATTCAAGGCTGATTCCCTCCTTGATTCTTCCTTCTGCCTGGCTGTGTTTTTCCAACAATAGTAGCACAATGCTGTCGATTGCTTAATGTTTCAGTCATTGAGTGATGCCCATATCTGTGTGAATCATTTCTAAATGCCATATGGTAGTACTCTCCAAATATTTGGAAATGGAAGAAGATATTGGGAGATTTAGGTGCAGGAGAGAGAGAAATGTGTCAGATATCGGCTGTCCGAGCACACTATTACTACATAAGAAATGTGGGGGGGGACCCCTGTTCATATATCAGCAACAGAGCATCTTCTGGAATTCTACCCAATACTTTTTAACCCCTTCATCTCTCTGTCCTGGTTCCTAATGTAGGGTCCTCACCCCACGGGGGACAATTTAATTTTTAATGGGGGGCAATTGGAACCTTGTTTAAATCTAGTTAATGGCCTTTTAGGCTTCCTCCACATGAGTAGTTCATAATAAGACATACAATATAATAATAAGAATTATATGTCATGATTTTAGATTATGACATATGTCATTATGAATTATATGTCAATTATATGTCATTATGAATTATATGTCGGGATTTTAGAGATGCTTAGGAATGGTATGGCCAAAAAAAGTTTGGGAATCACTGCTCTAGAGCTTCACAGAATCCCTGGAAGTACATTAACTGATTATCCAACTGTTGTTTCTCCATTCCTCACAATGAAAGAGGCTAAAAGAAGCCCTTTATGGCATTGGACCAGGGTATCTACGAGACCGCCTTCTGCCGCACGAATCCCAGCAACTGGTTAGGTCCCACAGAGTTGGTCTCCTCCGGGTCACGTCAACTAAACAATGTCGTTTGGCGGGCCCAGAGGAAGAGCCTTCTCTGTGGTGGCTCCGACCCTCTGGAATCAGCTCCCTCCAGAGATTAGAACTGCCCCCACCCTCCTTGCCTTTCATAAACTTCTTTAAACCCACCTCTGTCGTCAGGCGTGGGGGAACTGAAACATCTCCCCCCGCCTATGTAGTTCTTTGTGTATGATATGACTGTATGTATATTGTTGTTATTTTCTAATATATATATTGAGGTTTCTTGTTTTTTAGACTTTTTAAATGTATTGTTGTTATTTTAGATTCTAACTATTAGATTTGTCATTATATATTGTTTTTATCATTGCTGTAAGCCGCCCCGAGTCTACGGAGTGGGGCGGCATACAAATCTAATTATTATTATTAATAATAATAATAATAATAATAATAATAATAATAATAATAATAATAATAAACAATAGAACTTCTTCATGGGTAGAGTAGTAAGATGTGTTAGAAATTCTATATATAGCTGTACAGAACAAACAGTGCACAGTCCCTATGTGCATTTCTCCTTAACTGCAAAAAGGAAGCAGGAAACTATTTTTATTCAGAGAAAAAGACATAGAATATACCTTAGATCAGTGATGGCGAACCTATGGCACGGGTGCCACAGGTAGCACATAGAGCCATATCTGCTGGCACACGAGCCGTTGCCCTAGCTCAGGTCCAGCACACATGTGCACACTGGCCAGCTGATTTACAGTTGTCACAAGATATTTTTGGGTTCCAGAGGGCCTCCGGGAGGATGGGGGAGGGCATTTTGCCCTATCCAGGCTCCAGGGAAGCCTCCGCAGCCTGGGGAGGGTGAAAAACCAGCCTACCGGGCCCACCAGAAGTTAGAAAATGGGCTGTTTCTGGCCTACAGAGGGCCTCGGAGTGGGACAGGGGAGACAATTTTCACCCTCCCCAGGCATTAAATTATGATGTGGGCACTCACTCAGGCACGATAGTATGTGTGTGCACATGCTTTCGGCACCCAAGGGAAAAAAGTTCCACCGTCACTGCCTTAGATATAACTACAAATTTATAAACACTGCCACCTACTGGCTACTGCTGTAATTGTGGTACAAAATACATGAACATTGTATTCCAACAAAAGAGAATTGTGGATTAAGCAGGAAAGGGAAAAGAAAGAAGAAAGGGACGAGAAAATATAGCATTGGCAACAGCACAATGGAATGGAAAGTGGGGGGGGGGGCACCATCTGGGGAAAGCAGCACCTGTATACTGCATGAGTCAAAATGAGGGCAGTGAAAATATTTACTGACCCCTCACATCCTGGACACAGACTGTTTCAACTCCTACCCTCAAATCGTCACTACAGAGCAGTGCACACCAAGACAACTAGACACAATAACAGTTTTTTCCTGAACGCCATCACTCTACTAAACAAAAAATTCCCTCAACACTGTCAAACTATTCATTAAGGCTGCATTACTGCATTACTATTAGTTTTCTCATTGTTCCTATCACCCATCTCCTCCCACTTATGAGTGTATGGCTATAACTTTTTGCTTGTATCCTTAAGATTTTTATTCATACTGTTTGTTTCCTGATTGCTTATTTGACCCCTATGACAATCATTAAGTGTTGTACCTCATGATTCTTGACAAATGTATCTTTTATTTTATGTCCACTGAGAGCATATGCACCAAAGACAAATTCCTTGTGTGTCCAATCATACTTGGATAATAAAGAATTCTATTCTATTCTATAACAATGGATTGGGGAAAAAATGTATATTCAAAGTATATTTGACCTGGCCTTTTCATGTTATATATTTGGCCATATGACCTTTGAAACCAATTTTGAGATAAAATTCTTATATAAAAGTCTAAATATACACACACCTGCAAATTCTGCTTGTTTTTATTAGTGGAAAAGATGCAAGAAAATGAAAAGGGGAATTCCATTGTAATATTTACCTTGCCATCTGTATTGCCACTGCTACTTTGAATTAACAAAAAAACAGAATAGGAATTAGCCTGGGACTGTTTGAATTTGCTTTTTATACTGTTTTCCTCTCCCAGAGATTTGCTGGGTGAGGGAGGATATAGCTGGAGTGGGAATTATTTTAAGAGGAATTCACTTATTGTTTTTAGACATATTAACACTTGATCACCAAATTACTGATACGAGACATATTGAACATGAACGATGCAACTTCTGGTGGTAGATATTTTGGGCAGAATGAGCCCTGTGTCATAATTATTCCAGCTTAGCTTAGGCAAGGATAGAAATAGAAATATCAGAAATTCACAGCTGGGATTCAGGTGAAGACTTGCAAAATCATTATTTCGGTTTTTAAAGTCTATGTTTGATTTGTAATGCGTACCTTATGCATACATACACATTTGATACATAAGTCACTTGATACAACCACCTTCAAATTTATAAACTGAGTTCCAAACTTGAAATTCAGAATCCTTTGCCACTTAATGACTGTACTTCAATAAAGCTTATAATATGCTGGACTAGGATTTATTTATTTTTATTCTAATTCCATTTTGTAAAACAAGTTTTGAATACATAACTGAGCACTATCTCTCAATATACCTCCTCCTCATTATTGCAAATGAACAAAGATAAAGCACTTTGGAAGGGGAATATCACATGTCAAATAAACGCATTGGTCACAACAAATGGATTTAATTAATTTAAGTAAGCCCTTCTTCATTTCAGACAGCTCTAAATTCTGATCCAAATTGATTTTTCTAAATCTGATGCCTATCTTGTTTCCCATGGGTTTATTACTGGCCAGTAGAACAAATGAATTAAACCTATAAGCATCCCAGGTTAGAAAATATGGAGAAAGCATTGGAAAGAATTAAAAAGAGGAATGGCAGTTCTGCTTTTTTTTTCTTTCAACTGCTGTCCGTAAAGCCTGAAGAATCATATGTTTATTGTTCAGAATATTATAGTGGGTCAAATTTATCAGCTTATTGAAGTCCTCCTCTGAGTATTGCAGGATACCAGTAGCGTATGTAGAAAAAACAGTGCTAGAGACATCAAGGTTGCCATCATCCATCTCATTTGGACCACGTTCCATACCTGCAGAAACAAAAGAAGGAAGGAAGTTTAGTTTAGTTAGTTTAGTTTATTAGATTTGTATGCCGCCCTTCTCCAAAGACTCGGGGCGGCTCACAACATAATAGTGATACAATACATTACAAATCTAATAGTAAAAGTTAAATCAGTTTAAAAACATTAATACATATTAAAATCCCTAACTATACAATCATACACATTCAACCTAATCCATCATACAGTGAGGCCGAAAACTTAATAAAAAAGGGGGGAGAAAGCATATGCACCAAGATAAATTCCTTATGTGTTCAATCACACTTGGCCAATAAAATTCTAAGTCTAAGTAGCCTTTGTCACTTACCAGGTAACTTGTATTTTTGGAAGCTGTCACACACCAGTGGGAAATACAGCAATATGGGAGCCTTTGGACTCTCTGCATCATCAAAGAGATAACATTCCTTGAGATGCTTCCTCTCTTCTTCTGTCAGAACAGTCTTAGGATATGGGATGCCCTGGGCATGATAGTACCTTGTGCTTAAATCCAGTGGCTAAAGCATTAAAACACAAAAGTAATCAAGACCCAAGAGATATAAATACATCTTTTTATTTCATAACAATTGGACATTCTAAAGAAACTACGGACAGGCAAGTGTCAAAAATACCATAGACACATCATATGTGGCAGAAGCAGTAATGGGCTGCTGTCCCCACGGAGGGGAATGTAGTGGGGGGTTGTAAGTTTATGCACTATTTATTGAATACTTAATAGTTTTTTTATTGTCCTTCCTTCTCTACTACCTTACTATGATCCTTAATTACTTTCAAAATAGGAAATAATTAAATAGTATGTTTTTACCCATAAACACTTTAATCATTTGAATCATTATCTGGAACTGAAGTTTTATAGCAATTAAAGAAAATTGAGCTACTTGCCTAATCTGTTATCATACTGAATCTTGTGGGTTCAGTACAAAACTTTAAAATGTTACTGCGCTCCTCAACAAATAATGCTGGCTATCATTTTTCCTTTCTGTGGCTATTCAAATAATGAGACTTAATCAACTGAAAAAGAGTCCAAGCAGCTATTTGAAAACTTATCTTGGGCGGTAAGCCAGTCCCACCAAGCCACATGATTGTCAAGCCACTCCCACCTGATCACATGGCCAGAAAACCACACTCACAAAATAAGCCACACCCACAGTGCGGCAGTAAATGTTTGGCAGCCCATCACTGGTCAGAAGTACAGAACACAGAATAACAGAGTTGGAAAGGAACTTGGAAATCTTCCTAGCACTACAGTTTTATAAGAGGCGAAGAAAGAAGGCCTTTCAAATAACCTTCTTGTAATATTTAGAACTGAAACGTGAATGAAGAGGCCAGTGGCTAAAGAGCGTAAAGAAGTTTCTCACCAATGTCTGTGATCCTCCACTGTAATTTAAATGTATAATAATGTCTACTTGTCTTTCTGGTCTTAAAAGAGGTGGACAACTGGTGTTGATAAAGAAAGCTGTGTCTACAAGCTCCAAATAGTCTTCAGACTCAGTCAAGTGATTTGGATTACAATCCAGCACAGTATCTGAAAGACAAAATGCATGTTTATCATATCCAACATTTTAAAGTGATCTTTGGCTCCCTTGGCCTGCTGGAGAGTCCCAGGTTTTCAATCCCTGTTATAAAAGAAGTTTATAAATACAGTGATCCCCCGAGTTTCGCGATCCCGATCATTGCGAATCACTATATCGCGATTTTTCCACCCGATGACGTCACTCCCTTCCTTTCTCATCTTTCTTTCTCTCTCGCTTTCTCTATCTTGCTTCTTCCTCTCTCACACTCTCTTCCTCCCTCTCTCATCTCTTTCTTTCCTTCTCTCTCTTTCTCTATCTCTCCCCCTCTTGCTCTCGAGCGGCAAGCGAGCAGCCGGGCGGGCGGGCGAACGGGCAAGCGGCAAGCAGCAAGCGAGCAGCCGGGTGGGCGGGCGAACGGGCAAGCGGCAAGCGAGCGGCCGGGCCAGCGGGTGACGGGCAAGCAGCAAGCGAGCAGCCGGGCGGGCGAACAGGCAAGCAGCAAGCGGCAAGCGAGCGGGCCGGGCAAGCGGGTGACGGGCAAGCGGCAAGCGGCAAGCGATCTTGGGGTTTCCCCTTTGCCTGGGCGGCGGGAAGACCCAGGGAAGGTTCCTTCGACCGCCCAACAGCTGATCTGCTCCGCAGCGCGGCAGCAGCGAGGAGCCGAAGATGGGGTTTCCCCGTTGCCTGGGCAACGGGGAAACCCCATCTTCGGCTCCTCGCTGCTGCCGCGCTGCGAAGCAGATCAGCTGTTGGGCGGCCGAAGGGTCTTCCCCGCCGCCCACACGAAAACTCCACCATCTGCACATGTGCGGCCATGGAAAAAGGGTCGCGCATGCGCAGATGGTGTTTTTACTTCCGCACCACTACATCCCGAAATATCGATTATCGCGAGGGGTCTTGGAACGGAACCCTCGCGATAATCGGGGGATCACTGTAATGAAAGCAAAAGAGTGGAATTAATCCTCAGTAAAGTTTTACTTGCAAAGAGAATTTAGGGGAAATGGTCTGAAGAAGTGCCTTTTCTTAAGTCAAAAACTTAAAATATGGTCCAAAATGATTATAACTAAATTACAATTATAATGAAAGACTGACATCTAACTTGTGATGCATTATGGCCAGTATTGTCAGAAGGGTTGAGTATGAAAGCATTGGGAGACAAATATCATCTTTCCCTCAATAATAACAGTTTCAATCTTAAGGTAAAGGTAAAGTTCCCGACTCTAGTTGTTCCCAACTCTAGGGGGATGGTGACTCAAAATTTTCAAAGTATCAAATATGACCCTTGTTAGGACTCTATCCATAATGGTTGGGCTGACAATATACTGTATAAATCAACAATATGTGTTATAACTGAGCTATGTCTATTTGCTGACGTGTTGCAGACTGCCACAAGAGGGAGCTAGAGTTCATAGCTTATTTTTCTGAGTCACCCTCTTTTTTCTTTTTCTCTGGCTACTCACTGTTAGATTTGCTCTGCATTTCCTCTGCAATGTCTCTGTATTGTAGTCATGTATTATAGCTAAAACATATTTAGGCTCGATATTTTTGTTTACTGATTAGGACAAAGACAGCTGGTAACAAAGACTATACTTGGATTGTTATTGTTAAGCAGAGTAATCCTTGATTACCAAGGTTGTGCACACACAGAACCGTTTATATTTAGATTAGTTGTGAATAACCATACATAGATATGCTAACTTGAATTAAAGTTTACTTTGAGAAATAACATTTTCAGATAAATATATAAGTCAGAATAACAATCCAAATATTACCAAGTACATAGTCTTTCTTACCAGTTATCTTTGTCATTATCAGCAAAGATATCAGAGAGTTGCAGAGACATTGCAGAGCTCTCATACAGTGAGTAGCCATTAACAGTGGCTTAACAGAGAAATAAGCAATGAACTCTAATGCCCCCTTGTGGCAGTCTGCAACACTTCAGCTAAATAGACATAGCTCAGTTATAATACATATTGTTGGTTTATATATTTATTTATTTATTATTTATTTATTGGATTTGTATGCCGCCCCTCTCCAGAGACTCGAGGCGGCTAACAGCGACAATAAAACAGTGTACAATAGTAATTTGGTATTGATGATTAAAAATCAATTAATATAAAAACCAAACATACATACATACATACCATGCATAGAATTGTAAAGGCCTAGGGGGAAAGAGGATCTCAATTCCCCCATGCCTGGCGGCAGAGGTGGGTTTTAAGTTGTTTACGAAAGGCAAGGAGGGTGGGGGTAGTTCTAATCTCTGGGGGGGAGTTGGTTCCAGAGGGCTGGGGCCGCCACAGAGAAGGCTCTTCCCCTGGGTCCCGCCAGGCGACATTGCTTAGTTGACGGGACCCGGAGAAGATCCACTCTGTGGGACCTAACTGGTCGCTGGGATTCATGCAGCAGAAGGCGGTCCCTGAGGTAATCTGGTCCAGTGCCATGAAGGGCTTTATAGGTCATAACCAACACTTTGAATTGTGACCGGAAACTGATCGGCAACCAATGCAGACTGCGGAGTGTTGGTGTAACATGGGCATATTTGGGAAAGCCCATGATTGCTCTCGCAGCTGCATTCTTTGTCAACCCAACCATTATGGACAAACAGTTATTCTGACTGTAGACTTTAGAATGTAAGAAAAGATGGTGAATTCACATCCTGGAAATTGAGAATTTCCCTATACAGTGGTACCTCTACTTATGAATTTAATTCATTCTGTGACCAGGCTCTTAAGTAGAAAAGTTTGTAAGAAGAAGCAATTTCTCCCATAGGAATCAATGTAAAAGCAAATAATGTGTGTGACTGGGGAAACCACAGGGAGGGTGGAGGCCCTGTTTCCTCCCAGGAGATTCCTAGAGAGGCCCCATAGAGGCTTCTCCCTGCCTTTTCTGGCCCTATTTCTTCCCAGGAGATTCCTAGAGAGGCCCCACAGAGGCTTCTCCCCCCCCCCTTTTCTGGCCCCGTTTCCTCCCAGGAGATTCCTAGAAAGGCCCCCCCGGAGGCTTCTCCCTGCCTTTTCCGGTTACAGTTTTGGAGGCTCAGGATTGTAAGTGGAAAATGGTTCTTGAGAAGAGGCAAAAAAAAGTCTTGAATGCCTGGTTCTTATCTAGAAAAATTCGTAAGTAGAGGCATTCTTAGGTGTTGTGATTCCGTCTGAGGCTCCTCAGGGAACGGCTGAACCTCTGCCGGCTCCATGCTCAGAGGGGAAGGATGAGGAACAGGAGGAGGAGGAGGCCCAGGCAGACGGGGAGGAGGAATATCAGGCCAAGGGAGAGGGAGAACAGCCTGAGTCCCCCAGGGTGGAGCTCTCCCCAGCAAGCAGCCTGGAGTCCTTAGATGAAAATGCACAAGCCATCATCGATCTCAGGCAGAGAAGAGCAGCACAACGAAGGGGACAATTAGCCAGGTATTTTCAGCCCTAAATAGGCAACAGCTGGGTTTGGGTGTGGTTCTCCCCAGAAAGGCTGAAAAGGCAGACCCATCCTTCCTGTATTGTGGAGTATTATCTTTGGGAGTCCTGGGATCTGGCTGTGATCTTTGGCGTCTCTGATTCTGGCTTGTGGCCTTGAAGGCTGAAACCTTGGGGGGAAAGGCGTGGGTCTTATTCTCTACAGTGGTGTGTGTGCCAGCAAGAAGTCTGCTGTATTGTCTGGCCGTCAGGACTCTGCTGTGAAGCCTCATAGCCTGCCTGTTGGGAAGAACAGGTTTTTCTCTGTGTTTATTTTTCAAACTATAAAGTGCCTTTGCTTTTACCAGCGTGTCTGGCTGTTTTTTCCAGTTGGTGTTGAAGTCTGGGGGCACCCAGACAGAACATTAGGTAGAGGTAACAATGCATTTGAAAAAAGAAAATTTGTCTATATTACCTTTCCACATAGAAAAATTGTTGTTCTTCAAGTATTCGTTGTTCAGCTGCAGACCTTTAATAAAATTGGAATAGCTTGCAACAACTGGACGCACAGTTACAACATCTCTAATCACATCTGACACAGAACCATTAGGAATGAAAAGACGTGTTGGCTGCACATATGGTCTCTTGGGCAACCAAGGGGGAACATCTTCTTCTGTAAAACAGAGAAAACTTTATTTAGATACATCGTTCAAACAGCCTGTACGGAAAGGCAATATGTCTAGTGCGAAAAACATTCCCTGAACATGGGCTCCAGCAGGAGTCCAAACGCATGGAAGATGAAATCTCTGGTCTTGGTGACTGACAAAGAATGGATCCTGCAACAACCATCTGTGTTCTTGAAAGAGTCAAAACAAGACAATTTAAAAAGTTATTTGAAGTTTGCAAAGACAAATGTCAAATAAAACTGAATGGTACTTAAAAGGGAAAATTCAGTACCTGCAATTTTACCAAATTTTGATTATCATCATTCCCACAATTTTATTATATTTCCTCAGCCTCTTAGCCCTAGTCCAACACATTACCACATTGTTGCCATGTCTGTATTACATTTCCCAGGTAAGAGGTATGGAAGTTAAGGCCCTGGTTAGAATTGACCTTTAAGAAATGTCCCAGGGATCATACTCCTCAAATATAACTATACAGCCAACCAATCAGAATGCTTTAACTTCCCATTTGAAAGGCCTCTTGTGCTTAGCCAATCGGGCTTTGGCATCAGCCTTCCTGGCACATCGTAAGTCAAGGACTTTACATTTCTGGCGGGATCATAAGTTGAGAACTTAACACCATGGACTTCAGTCCATCTAGATCAAGAGTCTCCAAAGTGATCAATATTGAACTCCAAGAGTTGATAGTCTGTCCAAGGAAGGTAAGAAGTGGGCACACATTTCCAAGCTTTCAATTTCCAACTAATTAATTTGACACCAAATCATCTCCAAAAGGCACAGCAAAGAGAAGCGTTTTGGGGCATAACAGTCTACTAACCAATTTCATGCATTCTAGGTCTTGTCCACCTATGCCAGAAGTCCTCTGAATGTTCTGCTAAATATAAGGCATCAAGCAGGTTCTGGGAATAGATATTACTCCACATGCCTGGGAAGCAAAGAATATTTAACTTAGCATATTTTTTAAGTATGTGTCATCCCCATTACACTAAGATGGAAATCATATCAAAAAGTATAGAAGCCTTCTTTTTTCTACAGTATATGCTCCCATACTAGAGATGAAGTTTTTGCATATATTTGTTGGTCTGGACCTCATGTCAGAGGTCTGCAAACCATCTCCCTTTAAAACTTACATACAGATGTTTGCTATTAAGAGTCATATTAGCTACTGATCAGTAGCAGGTTTTGTACTGCCTCCTACTGACCAGTAACTAACATAATAATTTTTTAAACTACCTAAGCAGTTTGTGTTAATATGTATATCTAAAATGTCTAAAAATTAGATAAATAATACATTCTTGCTATCTGAAAGGCAAGAATCTAATTTATTTGTTTAGCTAAATTACCTTGCATAAAACAAAGACGAGATTCTGGAATCTTCTTCATCAAGTGACCCATGTAGAACTCACTTCCAAAATTTTCTGCGTTAATAAATGCCCCGTATTTCAAAAAACCCACTTCATACGGGGTAAATTCCACCCATTCTGCAGATGTAGTACAAATACACAGAAGTATAAACACAGACAGGCACATATGTATATATAAGCTAATAATCAGCAATCTTAAAATTTTGGTTATGTATTCTTCTGGAGGAAAATTATAGTTACGTAACAAAAGATCACACAGATAAAATTCCTTTTCAGGCTATCACTGATGATAAAGTCAGTTCAGTGAGAAACAAACAATCAAAAAATATTTTCATATAGAATGTACAGTGGTACGTCTACCTAAGAACGCCTCTACTTACAAACTTTTCTAGACAAGAACCAGGTGTTCAAGATTTTTTTGCCTCTTCTCAAGAACCAGTTTCCACTTACAAACCTGAGCCTCTGAAACTGTAACCAGAAAAGGCAGGGAGAAGCCTCTCTGGGGCCTCTCTAGGAATCTCCTGGGAGCAAACAGGGCCAGAAAAGGCAGGGAGAAGAAAATAGTATCTTACCTTTAAAATCTAAAGTGCTATATCTTTTCTTGACATTAAGAGCAAGGTAGATAGGAAGAGGATTTTGACCTAGATTTATTGCCTGTCGTTGATCTGAGAGCTTACGGGGATCTGGCTGTGCAAGAAAAACAGAAGTTAGTAGAAGAGCGAAAAACAAATAATGCTGTCATTTGTCTCCAATTCTTTTCTAGATCATACTTGTATTGGAAAACAATCATCCAGATAGTGAAATACTTTAATCATAAATTCAGATAAATACACTTGTTTCATATACATTTGCATATTCTAATGGACAGTTTACAATGAATGGGTGAGGTGGTCCACAAACAAGTTTAATAAATACATAAAAATGTAAAAAATAACAATAAACTTAGCAATAAGTTTTTGAAGTTCATCTCTTATTCCATTTTTACATAATCATGTCAATAGATATTTCTTGTGCATCTGATTCAAGATACAGATCTGAATTAAAAATATAGAAATCAGCAAAGCTGAACTCAAGCTTATTCCATTGTATCCAAAAATAATTTTTAGCTGTAATTGTGTTCTATCCTATCTTTTCACTAGGTTGGTATGGACAATGTTGAATATGTATTTAATAAAAACATTTTAATATGGGAACAGAATGTCAATTAGTACCTCCTGGTGTAATTCTGTTTTCACAAAACATCATAGGATTGTTTTCTGTGAAATAGGACAATTCTGGGGGCTCCAGATAACTATTCAAGTCTTCTTATCTAATCTATCACAGATATTTGTGTTCTGTCTGGGTGCCCCCAGACTTCAACACCAACTGGAAAAAACAGCCAGACACGCTGGTAAAAACAAAGGCACTTTATAGTTTGAAAAATAAACACAGAGAAAAACCTGTTCTTCCCAACAGGCAGGCTATGAGACTTCACAGCAGAGTCCTGATGGCCAGACAATACAGCAGACTTCTTGCTGGCACACCCACCACTGTAGAGAATAAGACCCACACCTTTTCCCCCCAAGGTTTCAGTATTCAAAGTCACAAACCAGAATTCCAAGACGCCAAAGATCACAGCCAGGTCCCAGGACTCCCAAAGATAATACTCCACAAGCCAGGAAGGGTGGGTCTGCCTTTTCAGCCTTTCCGGAGAGCACCACACCCAAATCCAGCTGTTGCCTCTTTAGTGCTGAAAGTACCTGGCTAATTGTCCCCTTCGTTGTGTTGCTCTTCTCTGCCGGAGATCGATGATTGCTTGTGCATTTTCATCTAGGGAATCCAGGCTGCTTGCTGGAGAGAGTTCCCCCTCGGGGGACTCTGGCTGTCCTCCCTCTCCCTCAGCCTGAGATTCCTCCTCCCCGTCTGCCTGAACCTCCTGTTCCTCATCCTCCCCCTCTGAGCAGGAAGCCGGCAGAGGATCAGCCGTTCCCTGAGGGGCCTCAGACAGAATCACAACAATTTGCTACTAGCTGATAGTGGATGGTGTGGAATGGACAAATAAACCAGTATATTAACAATTGATATTTTGAGGCAGATAATTCCTAGAATTAAAGAAACAGTAGCAAGAACCATTCCCTATATTTTTTCCATGGTTTATATCACCTTACACTTTAAAAGGAAAATGTGTGAATATAGTACCTCATCATGAAACATAGCTTCAAGAATTAGTCCCCAGAGATCTGCAAATGTCAGCTTGTGACCTTCATCATGTCTGTTCCATATTTCCTTCTCATAATATTTCAAGTTGTCTCCACTAAAACAGCACAGTTTGTTCTTCACCACCTGTTTCCGAACATCCATGATCATGCCTTCCAGATTCTTGTGTGACCAATATGGATCTCTGAATAAATTGATCATTGCCCTAAGGAAAGGAAATTGAATTGTAAGCCACCCAGAGCACGGGTGGGTTCTAACTTAGCTCGCGGCCAGTTTGCTTCGTGGCTGCATGAGCATTGCAAATCATGTGGCCATATCACATGGGCATGTATGTGCAGTGCCAAAAAATTGACAAAAAAGCCGAAAAAATATAACAGTACAGTGGTACCTCATCTTACGAAGGCCTCTTCTAATGAACTTTTCAAGATACGAACCCGGTGTTTAAGATTTTTTTTGCCTCTTCTTCCGAACTATTTTCACCTTACGAACCCAAGCAGCTACTGCTGGGATGAAGGGGTTTCTTTTTTCCCCCTTTATTGAAGAAAGAAAAGGGAGGGGCAGCTTGGAGGAGTAAAGATTTTGCATGCTTGCAAAAGCACTGAAACGGTGTCTTTTTAAGAAAGAAAAGGGAGGGGCAGCTTGGAGGAGTAAAGATTTTGCATGCTTGCAAAAGCACTGAAACGGTGTCTTTTTAAGAAAGAAAAGGGAGAGGCAGCTTGGAGGAGTAAAGATTTTGCATGCTTGCAAAGGCACTGAAACTGTGTCTTTTGAAAAAAGAAAAGGGAGGGGCGCCCCCCTTGCCTTTCTTCCTTCCCACTCACCCTTTAGCCTAGCCTTGCTTCTTCCACCCGCCCCTTTAGCTGCTCCTCCCTGCCCTCTGTTCGCCTCCCTTCTAAAGTTTGGGATTTTCCTGAAGGATTTGCACACATTATTTGCTTTTATATTGATTCCTATGGGAAACATTGTTTCATCTTATGAACTTTTCACCTTACGAACCTCCTCCTGGAACCAATTAAGTTCGTATGATGAGGTACCACTGTATATGC
Organism: Erythrolamprus reginae; assembly: GCF_031021105.1. NCBI lineage: Eukaryota > Metazoa > Chordata > Lepidosauria > Squamata > Dipsadidae > Erythrolamprus > Erythrolamprus reginae. The sequence continues at coordinate 86,706,702 of NC_091950.1, forward strand.
ACATTGCTGGGAATCCGCTTCTGCACATGCACAGAAGAAGAAAAATCAGCAAAAAATCCCTCCTCCCAAAAAATAAATTCCCCAAAAATTATTTCCAAAAAAAAAGATGGCAGCATCCTCAAACCAGCACCAGTCCAAACAGGGAAGAACCCACCTCTGACCCAGAGTCATTTACTGAGATGGGTGGCTATAGAAATCAATCAAACAAATAAATGAATAAATGCCAGCATTTATGTTTGAATCAATTAGAAATTTTGAACAGACATAGGGGAGTCCTGGGTGGTTCCTGAGGTTGATTTTTTTTCTCCTTGCAGCAAAAATTGAACTGTGTGTGCAACTCTGTGTCTCATGCGTGCCCAAGCATGATTTTGCTTCTGCCCATGCACAGGAAGCAAAATCTTGCAAGAAGCAAAAAAAATCACGAAAATATTGCACACGTTCCCTCGCAAAATGTTGTTTTGTGCACATGCGCAGAATCAAAATCTCACTCGGACATCTGCGCATGCACATCGGAGACATGGAGCTGCGCACAGAGCACAACAGTAGCAGTGAGAGTGGCAATCCCCACCTGGGTATAGGCATTTGTTTAAGGTACTTGGGCAAAATGCCATAATTTTTCCTTCATTAAGCTTCTAATCTAATAGGGAATACAGTATTCCCTTGACTTTCGCAGGGGATACGTTCCAAGACTGCCCACAAAAGTCAAATTTCCATGAAGTAGAGACGCTCCCTTCCTTCCTTCCTTCCTCCCCCTTCCGCCTCCATTCCTGGTTTTATGTACACCCAGAACCCGCAGGGGCAAGGAGGTGGCAAGCTGAGGGCTTTGCTGTTGTCACTGCCAGCGTCTCCCATGGCGGCGGCGGTGGCAGCACCGGTGCTCAGGGTCAGGGCAGGGGAAGGGGAAGCTCAAGGCAAGAGGGATCCAGGCCAGGACTCAAAGCCGGGATTCCAGGCCGGTCAGCTGGGAGGTCGGACGCTACCACTAAGGGAGACAGCTTAGGTGGGTGGGAGAAGAAGAGGCAGTGGTTGCGGGCGGCAGTAAGGCTCGGCTTCAAGTGGAGTGTACCAACGCTCTGAGAATTAAAAGGGAGGGATCGGGAGGCTGGGGTGGAAGCGGAGCTTTTATTTAAAGACGGCTTCTTTAAAGAAATTTTAAAAATAAAAAAAATGCCACGGGTATACCATGGGTTTTCAAAAAAATTATTTATTTATTTATTTATTGAAAACCCATGGTATAGGCTATCCGCAAAAGTCAGACCCGCAAAAGTCAAGGGACCACTGTACAGGGAATTGACTTCCCAAATTAGATTTAGAGCAGAATAAAAATCAGGTCTGTTTGTGTTTTTTTTTAACTGATTGCAAATAAACTATTGAAACTTTTGGTTGCATTAGCAAATAATCATAACCAGCCGTTGGGAAAGAATTCTCTAGTCAGGGTGAAAGGAAAGGAAATAAGGAAGGGCTGGAAAATAAACACAAGAGAGTACCATCGATAGTTTTGTCTTGTTTTGGTTCCTGACTTTATTTCATTTTAGGCCAAAGGACTATAGATTTTACCAGGAGCACATATTTGAGGAGAGGAGATTTGACCTTTAATTCTTCATGATCACCCAAATAAAAACTCTCCCCCTGGTACCCACATTCTCTGAGTAATGTTGTTCATAGCTTCCTTACCATGTTGTGCCAGATAAACCAGTGACGTACGAAACACAGTCCAAGAGATTGAGTTTCTGGAGACCTAATAGGCTCCCATACATGGCAGTCATTGATCTTACTCCCCCGGCTGTAGTCATCACAGCTACGACTGGAACCTGAACAAGCACAGGTATAAAATAAATTAAATGATTCTGTTCCTAAGTAAAATTCATTTTTGAATAAAAGAGGGAGATTATATATAAACAGAAACATAGAGACATAGAAGACTGACAGAAGAAAAAGACCTCATGATCCATCTGGTCTGCCCTTAAACTATTTTCTGTATTTTATCTTAGGATGGATATATGTTTATCCCAGGCATGTTTAAATTCAGTTACTGTGGATTTATCAACCACGTCTGCTGGAAGTTTGTTCCAAGGATCTACTACGCTTTCAGTAAAATAATATTTTCTCACGTTGCTTTTGATCTTTCCCCCAACTAACTTCAGATTGTGTCCCCTTTTTCTTGTGTTCACTTTCCTATTAAAAACACTTCCCTCCTGGACCTTATTTAACCCTTTAACATATTTAAATGTTTCGATCATGTCCCCCCCTTTTCCTTCTGTCCTCCAGACTATACAGATTGAGTTCATTAAGTCTTTCCTGATACGTTTTATGCTTAAGACCTTCCACCATTCTTGTAGCCCGTCTTTGGACCGCTCAATTTTGTCAATATCTTTTTGTAGGTGAGGTCTCCAGAACTGAACACAGTATTCCAAATGTGGTCTCACCACGCTCTATATAGCGGGATCATAATGTCCCTCTTCCTGCTTGTTATACCTCTAACTATGGAGCCAAGCTTCCTACTTGCTTTCCCTACCGCCTGACTGCACTGTTCACCCATTTTGAGACTGTCAGAAATCATTACCCCTAAATCCTTTTCTTTTGAAGTATTTGCTAACACAGAACTGCCAATACAATACTCAGACTGAGGATTCCTTTTCCCCAAGTGCATTATTTTACATTTGGAAACATTAAACTGCAGTTTCCATTGCTTTGACCATTTATCTAGTAAAGCTAAATCATTTACCATATTACAGACCCCTCCAGGAATATCAACCCTAGTTTTTGCTAACACAGAACTGCCAATGCAATACTCAGATTGAGGATTCCTTTTCCTTTTCCAAAGAAGTCACTGAAATGAAGCTAGGATTATTACACATATTATTGTGCAAAACGGCATCATTTGCACAATGATGGAAATGTTTCTTTAAAAAGAAACAAATGTTTCTTTAAAAAGAAACAAATGTTTCTTTAAAAAATGTGTAGATGTTAATGGCCCTTGTCCCAAAATAATGCAAGAATAAAGGAAATATAGGAGAATAAAGGAAAATATATGGAAAAATCAAGCAAGAATAAAGGAAAATATATGGAAAAATCTATATATCTCAAGCATAATAGACCTTATCAAGCATCTTTCTAGTTCCAAGCATAGCTGACTCATTAAGCTTTATATGAAATCAGTACTTTATGTACATGGCTCACAAACTCAAATATTGCAATGAGTTGTAGAAAATTAGCAAACACCACCACTACCCCAGAAGAATGAAATGTTTTGGGAAATATTAAAAAGGCAGAATATTATACTTCCAAAAGGAGAAAATGGAGAAACATGCTCTTGGAAATAGAAAGCAACCTTAATATCTTTCTTAGTATCTCCCAGGAGATATTTTGTGCCCATTAAAAAAGATTGGGCCAGCCTATTAAGAAACCAGCCCCAGTTTCCCTGCCTCAATAAGAAACTGAGGCCAGATTTTAGAAATGTAGATTTGGTAATCCATTCAGAAAGATTGGGTGAAGACAGAAATTCAGATAAGCAACAAACAAAAGGTTGACAAAATTAGTTCAGATAAGCACCTAGGATTTGCATTTCCCCTTTTGCCTATAGAGCCAATTATGACCCCTACATAACCCCTACATGATCTCTATTTATTTATTTATTTATTTATTTATTTTTATTTATTCATTTGTCCAATACACAGATACATAGGAAGAAAAATAGACATGTGATAATATAAAAGAGGGTGAAAGTGAACTTAGAGGAGAGGATATATGAAAGGAAGACAATATATAAGATAGGTGAAAGAAAGGAAAGACAATTGGACAGGGGATGAAAGGCACACCAGTGCACTTATGTACACCCCTTACTGGCCTCTTAGGAACCTGGAGAGGTCAATCGTGGAGAGTCTAAGGGAGAAGTGTTGGGGGTTAGCGGTTGACACAATTGAGTCCGGTAATGAGTTCCACGCTTCGATAACTCGATTGTTGAAATCATAGAATATAATAACAGCTAATAGAATACATGTCCCTGCACAGAAACAGGAAGCTCAAATGCAAATCCCAAATGATGGCATTGAAAAAAAAAACCACGCTCAACTTCATTTTGTCAGCTGCCCAGATCAGTGGTGGATTGCTACCAGTTCGCACTGGTTCAGGCTCCACCCAGACATCATCAAAAGTGCTCTGTGCATTCGCAGAAGTGTTGCACGTGAGAAAAGTATGCACCCGCGTGCTCTCATTCCTGAACCAGTAGCAAAGGTAAGTGGAACCCACTACTGGCTCAGAGCCACAAACCCTACTTCATCAATAAACCATCTTTCAAATCAATCTCCATATTTCCAGTATCTTTCTCTCAGCTTAGAACTGAATCAGGTTGATACTTCTTCCCACAGAGTTTTCATTAAATCATCTCTGAAAAGTCTTGAGAAATTAAGCTAAGTTTATTTTTTAGACATTATCTCAAACAGGTATAGACTAATAAACCCCTAGGTCCTGCCCTACTGAGAAATGATTCCCAGCTAGTACAGTCATTGGATTGTTCATTCGTTTGTTTATGGTCAAGTACATATTGGTGGTATACAAAGGTATAACAATGTTTATATACCGTATAGATGATACAGGGCCACCATCAGGAATTCTGGGGCCCCATACAGCCTAAGTGTCTGCCCCCCCCCCCCGCCATTTTAAAACTATTTTAAGTCGCCAAGCCACTCCATCCCCCGGGGATCATTTCCCGCTTCACGCCAAGCGAGGCAGTCCCATAGGCCAGTGTTTCCCAACCTTGGCAACTTGAAGATTTCTGGGAGTTGAAGTCCAGATATCTTCAAGTTGTCAAGGTTGGGAAGCACTGCCATAGGCTATTTCAGGAACTGGGTTAAGCCGATTGTGTGGACTCGTCCAGGAGAAAGAAAGAAGCGGGAGTGACAAGGGAAAGAAAGATCCTCCTGGCATCGGTCAGGCAGAGCGAGGCTTATTTAGGGCTCCTTGGCACTTCTCCCTTCTTGTTGACAAAACCATGTGCTTTCTAGTGAGGGGAGGGGGATCCCACACCTGGCAGCCACTGGCGAGGAGCTGGAAAGGACGAGGGGAGAAAAAAAGCAGGGTACCAGCAGTCGGGCGGGTGTCTTGAGGGGGCACTCCCATCTGGAAGGAAGGGAAGAAAGGCGAGGGCGAGCTATGAAGGAAGGAGGGAGGGTGGAAGGAAGGAAGGAAGGAAGGAAGGAAGGAAGGAAGGAAGGAAGGGTAAAAGGGGCGATCAAGAGAGGAATGGGTGAATGAATGGGCGGAGGGTGGGAAGGAAGGAAGGAAAGAGGGAAGGGACAGGAACAGAGGAAGGGTGCAAAGGAAGCAAGGAAAGATGTGAAAGGGGAGAGTAAGAGAGGAAGGAGTGAAAGAAGGGAGTGAGGGAGGAAAGAAGGGAGGAAGGAGAAGGAAAGCAAGAAATGGAGGGAGGGAAGGAAGGAAAGAAAGAAAAAAAGAAAGAAAGAAAGAAAGAAAGAAAGAAAGAAAGAAAGAAAGAAAGGGGGAAGGGACAGGAACAGAGGAAGGAAGGAAGGAAACTTATGAAAGGGGAGAGTAAGAGAGGAAGGACTGAAGGAAGGGAGGGAGGGAAGAAGGTAGGAAGGAGAAAGAAAAGAAGAAATAGAGGAAGGGAAGGTAAAAGAGAGAAAGAAAAAGAGAAAGAAAGAGAAAGAAAGAAAGAAAGAAAGAGAATGAAAGAGGAATAAAAAGAGAGAGGGGGAATGAAAGAAATGGAAGGAGGGAAGGAAGGAGAGAAAGAAAGAGGAAGAAAGAAAGCAAGAGAAAGAAAAAAGAATGAAAGAGCAAGAGAGAAAGAGAGAAAGAAAGAAAAAGAAACGAAAGAAAGAAAGAGGAAAGAAAGAGAATGAAAGAGAAATAAAAAGAGAGGGGGAATGAAAGAAATGGAAGGAGGGAAGGAAGGAGAGAAAGAAAGAGGAAGAAAGAAAGCAAGAGAAAGAAAAAAGAATGAAAGAGGAAGAGAGAAAGAGAGAAAGAAAGAAAAAGAAACGAAAGAAAGAAAGAGGAAAGAAAGAGAATGAAAGACAAATAAAAAGAGAGGGGGAATGAAAGAAATGGAAAGAGGGAAGGAAGGAGAGAAAGAAAGAGAAAGAAAGAAAGATAAAGAAAAAAGAATGAAAGAGCAAGAGAGAAATAGAGAAAGAAAGAAAAAGCAACGAAAGAAATTGTGATTTTTACTAGGCAGAGTGGCTGAGCCCGCCTTCTCGAAAAGACTACAACTCCCAAGAGGCACCGGGAGGGAAGTGTGGGCGAAGGGGGCGGGCGCCCGCGGAGTTGGTCGTGGGAATAGTAGAATGAAAAGGCAGTCAAGTCGGCAAAATAAAGGCGAGTGAGTGAGGGAAGGGAATGTCGGGAGGGAATGGCTCACTGCTTTTCCACCCAGCCAGCCCCTTCCCACTGAGACGAGGGGGGTCATGAGACTGCGGACCCCCCTAATTGTTCAATTTCGCCGGGCCTGTCACACCACTCCCAGTAGTACCGGTCTATCGGCGGCCCTGAGATGATACTAGTGAGAGAGAGAGAGAGAGAGAGATTAGGACAGGAGATGGAAGACATGCTGGTGCACTTACATACGCCCCTTATTGACCTCTTAGGAATCGGGAGAGGTCAACAGTGGATAGTCTAAGAGTAAAGTTTTGGGGTTTAGGTGATGAAACTACAGAGACAGGTAGTGAGTTCCATGCATCAACTACTCGGTTACTAAAGTCGTATTTCCTGCAGTCAAGTTTATAGAGCGGTTTTCTTTAAGTTTGTATCTGTTGTGTGCTCATGTGTTGTTGTGGTTGAAGCTGAAGTAGTCGTTGACAGGAAGGACATTGTAGCAGATGATTTTATGGGCTATAATTAGGTCTTGTTTAAGAATAGAATAACAGAGGTGGAAGAGACCTTGGAGATTTTCTACTCTAACTCCCTGCTTAGGCAGGAAACCCTAAATCATCTTAGACAAATGAGTATCCAAACTCTTCTTAAAATAGCAATAGCATTTACATTTATATACAATTTTACAGTGCTTTACAGCCCTCTCTAAGCGGTTTACAGAGAGTAAGCATATTGCCCCCAGCAATCTGGGTCCTCATTTTACCGACCTTGGAAGGATGGAAGCCTGAGTCAACCTTAAGTCTACTGAGATTTGATCTGCCAAACTGCTGGCAACTGGTGATCAGCAGAAATGGCTTGCAGTACTTCACGGTAACCACTGTGCCACCGAGGTTCTGTAAAAATTTCCATTATTGGAACATTCAAAACTTCTGGAGGCAAGCTGTTCCACTGATTAATTGTTCTGTCAGGTAATTTCTCCTTAGTTCTAAGTTACTTATCTCCTTGTTTAGTTTCCACCCATTACTTCTTCCCCTACCCTCAGATGCTTTGGAGAGTAGCTTGACTCCCTCTTCTTTGTGGCAGCCCCTTAGATATCAGACACTGCTATCATGATATCAGACACTGCTATCATGATTAAGGGACTTGAAACCAAGACTTACGAAGAGAGATTGAGGGAACTGGGCATGGATAGCCTAGAGAAAAGGAGGGCCAGAGGGGACATGATAGCTGTATATAGGTATATGAGGGGTTGCCACAGAGAGGAGGGGGTCACTCTATTCTCCAGAGCATGAGAGGGTCGGACAAGGAACAACGACTGGAAGCTGACCAAGGAGAGATTCAACCTAGAAGTAAGGAAGAACTTCCTGACGGTCAGAGCGATCAACCATTGGAACAACCTGCCTGCGGAGGTTGTGAACTCCCCAACTCTGGACACTTTCAAGAGGAGATTGGACTGCCATTTGGCTGGGGTGCTTTAGGATTCCTGCTCAGGCAGGGGGTTGGACTTGATGACCTGCATGGTCCCTTTCAACTCTAACAATAAATAAAATAAATAAATGTCCTTCTTTTCATTAAACTAGACACACCCAATTCCAGCAACTGTTCTTTCTACATTTTAGCCCTCCAGGCCCCTAATTATGAAATTACTGTAATCATGGAGAGGTGCTCCCTTACATAACCTGGCACAATGCCAGGAAGAGCTTTATAGGTTAGAACCAGCACCTGGTACAGAATTCAGGAACAAAGAAGCGGAGGTTTGGATCAAGAGTAATTGCCTATTTTGCTGCATTTTGTACCAGCTGCTTTTGTTCCAGAAGCTCTTCAAAGTAAGCCCCATTTATTACTGGTTTTTTTACTTTTATTGTTACTTTAATTTTCTGTTTGTTTGTTCGTTCGTTTGTCCAATGCACAATAATACACAATGAAAGTTATAGAAGATATACTCGAGTAAAATATATTAGAGAATGAATAGAAGTTAAAATATTGCAATAAAATATATCAATAAGAGAATAGAAGAATATTATAAGAAGAATAGAATAGAAGAATAGTAGATACGATATATGAGGTATAGGAGAGACAATAGGACAGGAGACGGGAGGCATAATCTTACATAGATTATTTTAAACAAAAGAACTGGGTTGATTGTAAACATAAATTCACCATAGCTTGGCAGTAGCCTTATTGAAGGTTGAACAATAAACATCATTGTGCATAGATAAAATAATTTATTTAACATATTCCGTGTATTTTTAAAAATATAATCCACACCGAAAATTGGCAAAACATAGGATTTCTTCTGAAGACATGCAGGACAGAAAAGTTTCAAGCACCTTTCCTGGAAATAAGAATTCAGTAATAACATGTAAAACTAACCATATTTCAGAGTATGTATTTGAAATCAGGCTCCTTAGATAACTTTATTTATTTATTTAATTATATTTCGATGCTGCCCAATTCCCTAGGGACTCAGGGCAGCTCACAACAAAAATAAACATGGATCAATATAAAAACATTTCAATTTAAAATAATTGCAGCCATCCAAACTGTTAGATCCTTGCTGGAATGAAGGACTGCAATCTTATAGTGAGTAACGGTTCTTTATTAACAGGAAGTAACGGTTTACAGAACTAGACAAGACAAAAACATGGCTGTGCCTGGCAGCTATATATATACCGGGCTGCCAGGCTGAGCCAACCAATCACCTTGCAGTATTCTCCCGCCCAAGGAATATGGGGTGGGTACAAGGCCTAACTGTCCTCTGGACACAACACATACATTTATGGGCCGACCTCGCTAGTAACCCTCCGAGGTCAATGGCCCCAGGCTTGTCGGAAATGCCAGGTCTTTACAGCTTTCTGGAAGGCCAATAAGGTGGTGGCAGTGTAGATCTCAGGAGGGAGCTGATTCCAGAGAGTTGGGGCGACCACAGAGAAGGCTCTCCCTTGTGGACCCACCAGCTAACACTGTTTAGCTGACAGGACTGGAAAAAGATTTATTTATACCAAATCTTCGGAGCAAATCGCATAAAGCAAACTTGAGTTTGCATGCTTGAATTAAAAACTGCAAAAGAGACTGAACACTAATGAGGAATTTGAATCTAGCTTAATATATACCGTATTTTTCATAGTATAAAAGCACCAGAGTATAAGACGCACCTTAGTTTTGGGGGAGGAAAAAAGGGAAAAAATTTGCTTACCAGATATTCATCTGGCTAGCATCCTTAGTCTGGTCAGATTCAGCATATTATTTTATCCCCTGGTTAGGGCTTTAAAAAACCTTATTTGGAGGGAGTAACAATGAAAGAGCTTGCAAGCCAATAAGAGCTGGGAAAATCATTAGCACCTGGTTAGGGCTGAAAAGAAACATTCGGAGCAAGTAGAGCAATGAAAAAAACCCTGCAAAGACTTAGGGCTTGAAAAACATTCTTTGCACAGACTAACAATGAAAGAGCTTGTAAGAGCTGGGGACATTGTTAGGGCTGGAAAGAAACATTTGGAGCAAGTAGAGCAATTTAAAAAACCCTAAAAAGACAGGGTTTAGAAAACATTCTTCACAGAGAGTAACAATGAAAGAGCTTGCAAGACGGAAGAGCACCTAATTAGGGCTGGGGGGAAAAGCTTTGAAAAAAGATACATTCAGAGTATAAGACACTCCTGAATTTTAAGTCTCTTTACCACTTTAGGGAGGAAAAGGGTGCATCTTATACTCCAAAAAATACGGTGTATATTTATCATGGCTCAATCTATATATGTGTGTATATATATATATATGGGGGCAGCCTTACCCATCACCACCACTTTCTTTGCTCCTCTTATGTTGCTCTGCGACAGGTCATACCTCATTGTCCTGCAGTTCTCCTTCTAGCTGAAGAACATTTTTCAAACAAGCAGCAACATATTTCTTGCGCTTACAGATGAAATCCTGCTCCTCTGGACAGAGATCAAAGCCCAATCGTATATCTGGGTTTTTCTGGCTAGATAATAGAAACTCATATCATAATGCACACTAATGAAAGCATCAAAATTTTAACACATTCATAATTTATGCAAACTGTTTACTAATATAATTTGTAGGCATCAAAAGGGAAAAATATTTGACTCTGGCATGTTCACAATTTGTGTGCAGGCTGTGTAACCATCTATCAAGATAACATACATGTGGAAAAGGGAAAATACTTGACTCTAGCATATTCACAATTTGTGTACGCTATGTAGCCTCATAAATGTGAAAAGGGGAGAATATTTGTATTCTCTCTTTTTTTAAAAAAAAGTTTTTATTTACAAAGATAAATACAATAAATACATTTAATTACAATTAACAATATAGTCATGTCAAGATACAGGGAGAAAAAAGAATAAGAGAATTGGGTAATTGGGAGATTAAAAACAATAATTATATGTCAAATGATGATCTAGATAATATGCATTTAACAGTAAACAGAAACAAACAAACAAAAAGGTTGACAAACATACAGTCATACAGAAAGAAAAAGGGAGAAAAAGAAAGAAAGAAGAGAAGAATAAAAGAAAGGAAAGGTGGGGGGGTGTACGATAGATCTGTATTGGAATTGTGAACTAGAAGTATTTTCAGTAGAGAATATTTGTATTCTCCAGTATGAACATTTGACTGTAATTGTGTAATGCTTTTTGTTGGGTTCATTGACATGTTATTGCTCCAGGTAGAAAACTTAAATATTTTATTTCTCTCTCTTCTATGTATATTCGCAGTTACAGTCTTTGGCTTTTTGCAATTAAATATACTCTCTGAATGCTGGAAAATTACTATTTCTATTTAATGTTGGGCAGAATTTGGAGTTAATAAACATTATTTCAGAATTCCAATTAGAATTAATCAGAAATATCAGCCATTCAGCAGTCAGAAAGCAGAGAGATGCCATACAGAGCTGCATAGGCAGGGCTATGGAGAACTTAGATTCATATAACCTGGAATAGTTTAACACGTGCAATTAATTTGACATTTTATTTTGCATTTCTGAGATGACTAATATTTCAAATTTCATTATTGCTATTTTTAAAAGGGGAGCAGCTCTAGATCCCATTAAAGCATTATGGCTGTAAAAGTATAATTCTACATGCTGTACACTGTTGAGTTTAAATTTCAGACAAAGAAATTGTATTTAAATGTGAAATTATACCAAATTTTGAATATTGCCAAATCTTAATTTCAGCTTTTGTTTAATATGAAAGTGTTTATGGGGGTGTTTATTTATCTCTTTGGTGGGCGAGATGAGAAAGAGTCAAACTAATTAACCTGATTTTTAAACTGTGACAGAACTGAACTATCAAATTAACAAAAATTATTTTAAAAAATAGGAAATAAATAGTTACCCGTTTTCTGTTGTCACAAAGACTTCATATGTTTTATCCTAAAAGGGGGGGAAAGAATACACAAAGCATTGAATGACACTAAATCACATTTAATATTTCTATCTTTTTTAAAAGCATGGTTTGCTCTCTCTACTTTGAAAATAAAAACAAAATATTTATTAGATGATCCTACAAACTGGTTTTCAAGCTCCTCATATTACTAAATACAGTGGAACCCCGACATAAGAGCTGCTCTACTTAAGAGCAACTCGAGATAAGAGCTGGGAGGGGAGAGATATTTTTGTTCTACTTACAAGCCCAAATTCGAGATACAAGCGCCAAGGAGCTGTCTCCTGAAGCCAAACGCTAACTTCCGCGTTCGGCTTCAGGAGACAGCTGCGAAGCGGCGCGCGTGTTTTAAAAGGTTGCAGCCGGCCTGGGGGGCTCGGGGGGTGCTTACAGCTTTCTTTCTTGCTCTTTTTCTTTCTCTCTTTTACCTTCCCTTCCTCTATTTCTTCTTTTCTTTCTCCTTCCCACCTTCTTCCCTCCCTCCCTCCCTTCACTCATTCCTCTCTTACTCTCCCCTTTCATAAGTTTCCTTGCTTCCTTCCTCTGTTCCTGTCCCTTCCCTCTTTCCTTCCTTCCTTCCCACCCTCCGTCCATTCATTCACCCATTCCTCTCTTGATCGCTTAAAGCCGGTCCCTGGTGCAAAAAGGGTTGGGGACCTCTGTCCTACAGGATTGGGTGGCAGAGAAGTTGAACATATGTAAATTTAAAAGTTTAAGAAAGTTTACAAGTTAAGTGAAAGAAACTTCATTATTCATTTATATGTACATGTACATTCCTTCATTAAAAACATGTCTTTCTGCATAATTTAGACTAACTTTGTGAGTTTTTTGAGGGCTGGAACCAATTAAAATTATTTACATTAATTCCTATGGGGAAAAGTCGTTCGAGATAAGAGCTGCTCGACTTAAGAGCCCAGGTCCGGAACGAATTAAATTCGTATCTCGAGGTACCACTGTATCCATTTGCACATGAAAATTTTGCCCTTAGTAGAACAGAACTTTTTTTTCAAATTTAGTACGTAGAAAATAAAATAATGTTTGCTTATTTATCTTCATACAAAATGGTCTTCTGAATGGGAAAAAGATTTTTATTAAATCTAACATAAAATTTGCATCTAAATTATATTTATATGCTATATTTCATTGTCAGGTATAATTTGTACATAAAATTGTACAGATATTTTAAAAACAAATTGTCTCTTTAGAGGGAAGAAACCAGCCAGATAGCTGCTAATTATTCGTTGAAACTGGAATTAATGTTAAATGTTAAAACAGGGAGCTTTTCCAAAGAGAAAAACCAGTTGCTTCTAGGTATCCTCATATGATTTGCACACTAGATGTTACAATAGCAGTTCCATGTGCTTACGCTACAAACATAACCCAATTATATAGAATATATATATAGAATCCCAGTAAGGAAGGGTGTGGCTAGCTGATGAGGCCATAACAAGGCCGAAATGGTACCATCCTAGTCTCCCTTAATTTTAAAATTTCAGCTAAAAACATTTGATAGATAGATAGATAGATAGATAGATAGATAGATAGATAGATAGATAGATAGATAGATAGATAGATGGGCTGAGAGGCAAATAAGGAGCTGTGATGTTCCTTCAATACACCAGGGTGATTCGACACAAAATATGTAACCCTTCCCTGGTGCAGAGCTGAAGGGATTGGATACTGTAGCCTAGAGGATAATTCTCTGCCTTACAAGGCAAAGGTTGCAGGTTCAAGTCTCAGTGGTTATGGCTAGCTGATGAGGCCAAAATAAGGCCGAAATAGATCTATCCTAGTCTCCCTTAATTTTCAAATTCAGCAAAAAAAACATGTGACAGATATAACATAGTTTATATACATAAGATGGGTACTGATAAAAGGGAACATTAGGACAGGGATGGTAGGCACATCCCTAAACTAACTCTACTGCTTGTGTTTACCTGTAACTGATTGAATAATTCTACTTGTGGTATTGTAAAATATATATATTTACAATACCACAAGTAGAATTCAATAACTGGGTTCAATAACTTCTTTATAAACACATATATGTGTGTGTGTTTATAAAGAAGTTATTTAATCCAGCTGAATCAGTTATCTGTGCGTGCTTCTGGTTTTGATTTTGCAACAAACTTTGCAAAATTTCTATTGATCATATACTGTGTTCTAGGCAATGGCTAGATAGAACAGTCCTTGTTATCCTCATCAGAAGTAAAATACTAATTTTGGAATCCTAGTTTCGCTTCGGTAGGAGCTCACTCATGAAATATTTTCTGAATGACTTTTCAGAAGATGCAGAGGTTTGCACTGGGAGTATTATTGTATATATTTATATTATCTGTTGGACATAGGGAAGCAGTACAGAAAACTAATGGGCATTGTTCACAGAAAAGACTCACATTTGCTACTTCTGTTTTCTCTCCCAAAGGAACCCGATACAAAGGGAAGGTGAAGGAGAGTGTTTTGCCAGAATTTGAGGAACACTAAAAGAGAAAAAAAAAAGCAAATAGTCAGACATATTTGTTATGTTTGCAAGTTACTAGAATAAAGGTGATTGCTGATTGGAGCAGGGCGACCAATAAGAAGCCTGCTAGCGCAACCAATGGGAAGCCTGGGCGCAACCAATAAGGAGCCTCCGGGCTCAACCAATAGGAAGCTCCAGCACGAAGTCTTTAAACATTGTCACCAATCCCTGCGCTAGTAACAATGTATATAAGGTGCGGTTTTGGTCGCTTGTTTCTTAAGTCACTACCTGCCTGCGAGCTGGTCACTTTAAATGTTCCTGACTATTAAATAAAGAGCTGTTATCCTCTTCATCGGCCTCCAGCCTCTGATTTAACAATATTTTTGAAATAACAGCATTCCAACCATAACAGTGGCTGTGATGCAATAGCTAGGAATAGCTGCATTGTGAAAAGCAACAACTTTTCTATTCTATTGCTGACTGCAGTTTGGTTATTCAAATCTCACCAGGCTCAAGGTTGATTCAGCCTTCCATCCTTCCAAGGTGGGTAAAATAAGGACCCAAATTATTGGGGACAATATGCTGACTCTGTTAACTGCTTAGAGAGAGCTGTAAAGCACTATGAAGCCAGTGGTGGGATTCAAAAAAATTTACTACTCGGCGTGATTTGGTGGGTGTGGCGTGGCTCAATGGGCATGGCTTGGTGGGCGTAGCAGGGGAAGGCTGCTGTAAAATTTCCATTCCCACCCCACCAGGCGAAGGTTACTGAAAAATCCCAATTTCCTCCTGATCAGCTGGGACTCAGGAGACAGAGAATAGATGGGGGTGCGACCAGTCAGAGATGGTATTGACTGGTTCGCCAAACTACTCAAAACTGGTCAGGATCTGCTAAATACCACCTCTGTGTGAAAAGGTATATTTGTCCTTGCTATTGGCATTGCTATGAGGGAGAGAATAATTGATTCTAATTAGAGATAAAAGGCTTCAACTATAGATGTGCATTAAGATTATGACTATCATTTCTCAGCTGCAGAATTCTGGGAGAATTTTATTATTATTATTATTATTATTATTATTATTATTATTATTTATTGGATTTGTATGCCGCCCCTCTCCGCAGACTCGGGGCGGCTAACAACAGTGATAAAAAACAGCATGTAACAATCCAATACTAAACAACTAAAAAAAACCTTATTATAAAACCAAACATATGTACAAACATACCATGCATAAATTGTAAAGGCCTAGGGGGAAAGAATATCTCAGTTCCCCCATGCCTGATGGCAGAGGTGGGTTTTAAGAAGCTTATGAAAGGCAAGGAGGGTGGGGGCAATTCTAATCTCTGGGGGGAGCTGGTTCCAAAGGGCCGGGGCTGCCACAGAGAAGGGTCGTTCCCTGGGTCCCACCAAACGACATTGTTTAGTTGATGGGACCCGGAGAAGGCCCATTCTGTGCGACCTAACTGGTCGCTGGGATTCGTGCAGCAGAAGGCGGTCCCTGAGATAATCTGGTCCGGTGCCATGAAGGGCTTTATAGGTCATAACCAACACTTTGAATTGTGACCGGAAACTGATCGGCAACCAATGCAGACTGCGGAGTGTTGGTGTAACATGGGCATATTTGGGAAAACCCATGACTGCTCTCGCAGCTGCATTCTGCACGATCTGAAGTTTCCGAACACTTTTCAAAGATAGCCCCATGTAGAGATCATTACAGTAGTCGAACCTCGAGGTGATGAGGGCATGAGTGATTGTGAGCAGTGACTCCCGGTCCAAATAGGGTCTATTATACCCTGTTTCCCCCAAAATAAGATATCCTCTGATAATAAGCCCAATAGGGCTTTTGAGTACATGGCAATAAGGCCAAGTGCTTATTTCAGAGTTCAAAAAAATATAAAACAGGGTCTTATTTTCAGTGAAGCATGGTAGAAGAGAAGCAAATAGAAATAAGAAGTGGCATTTAATTTATAATTACAGCTGGTCCTAATATTTCTGTTGCCAAGAGAGACAGTTGTTAATAAACTTTCTAGTTTCTTCTAGCAGTCATCTTGATTAGCTTTTCCAGAAAAAAATCAAATTCCTATGATGCCCAATGGCAAATGGCAAATTAATTTTTCAATTAATAAATTAATTAAGCAATAGACTTATTGCAGTCTTTTAATTTTAATCCAAAGTAGTGTTTATACTTTATTGAGGCAGAATATGGAAGTTAGTTATGTGAAGTACATTTGTCCCCAGATATCAGCAAAAACTCACACAAATGGAACGTTTCTTCAATAATTGCATCTCCAATATGGGATTACAGTATTTGGCATAGTGGAAAGCTGTGTAATTTGGCGGGGCATTTCCAGAACTTGAATCCAATAAAATATTCTGTGCATTTTCATAAGATCCTCTCAGTGTACATGCAAACGTTTGATCTGTGTGCAAAATAGAAAACACAAATAAAACTTCAGAATGATCTATCGGGAAGTCTGCATTTATTGATAATTTTTCAACCTTTCCTTTCTTCAGGATGACCAGGATGGATAGGTTGCAGTACATTATTTCATTTTATCCTCAAAATGTGGGTCAGGACAGAGTCGTTTTCTCAAAGCTCCTCCTTGAACTTCACAGCTAAGTTAAGGTGACCAGATTTTAATATTGGTAAAGCAGGACACCATTGGGGGGGGTTTCTATATGGGTGCTAAACCTATGCCGCCCCCCTCCCTCCATGGGCTCTCATCCCTCCCTCTCTGCCACTCCCGCCTGGTGGCCGCCCATGAAACCAACCTCCACACCCCTGACCTGCGCCTCTACTGCCCTCATTTCTTTCTTGCTGGCTGCCCCCACTGCTCCACACCCACCATTAACTGCTCAGACCTGGACCCAGCCCGCCCTTCTCTTCGCTCTGCCCACCACGCACAATGCCATTGGCCAGCACGCCCGTCCATCCAAAGGAGTGTCAGCACGAAATGTAGAAAGTGGGGGGAAAGGGAGGAGGGGGCTTTGTCACTGAATGCCTCTTTCACACACACCCTCCCTCCCGCCTTCGGGCCTGGTTTAAGCCCCACCTTTCACAATTGGTGTCGGGAGAGGACCCGTCGCTCTGACGCAAGCACATTCATTCCGCTGGGGCTGAGAAGGGCAGAAGGAAGCTCCTGATTGGCCGCAGCTCATATCAAATCAACCCCCACCCCAGGCTCTCAGTCCCGCCGGTTTCCAAAAATTGGGACTTTTTAAAAATGCCACAGGATGTGGGACAAATTGTTAGAAATCAGGACTGTCCCACCAAAAGTGGGACATCTGGTCACCTTAAGCTAAGTAGTCTCTGGAGCTCGCCTGTCTACAGTTCAAGACTACTCTACCTTTTAAACTGCTCATCTCTTTTTACAAGTTAATGAGAAATTATTTCCTGACAGGAATATTCATTTCATAGCCACATAAGAACACAAGGGAGTTGGTTGTCAGGATTAATTGCCCTAAAGAAAACTGCTATGAGTGATATGGGAACTTGGATACATGGTCTCACGGCCTCACTCCACTTGAGAGAAGTAAAGAATTAGCGGTCCATTCATGAAACATATATCTATTTCCTATTCTCATGAAACAGGATATATCATCTTTTATTATTCTAAAATAATTTCACGCCTATATTATAGCCAATGAAGAAAAACACAATACAACCTAATAGAATTCTTACTATTTCTTTTTTTCTTCCTTTCTTTGTGATTCACCTCTACTTTTAGGCAGCAAAGTTCCCGAGACTACAAGGAAAAAAACAATTATACACACTTCCAACTATTCAACAGATGAAAACAGGATATGATTATCACTAGTTATTAATTTACATTTCATGATCAGGACAAATGATAGACAGGTAGTAATATGACATAATAGTAATTAAACTGTTTTATTCTATTCCCTTTTTCAAAAGCTGCTTTTAAAGGATTATTACAAAAATAATTGTGTGCATTGTTTAAATGAATTTCAAACATAATTTCATTTATTTAGGTGGATAGATAAAAATTGTGTAAATATATACTCTTACTCTTCACTGTCATGTTGGTTCAATGGAAATACGTTATTCTATTCACACAAAGGTTTTTGAGCCAAGGATATTTCCACCAACAGGAAATGAAAAAGTTGTTTTCAAATGCTATTTTTTCCTATAGCTTTTTACCATAGTTTCTGAGTTGCTGTATCGGATCGAATTGTTATAAAGTATTAAAATTGCCCATTTTTTCTCCTAGCAAAGTTATCTATTGCATCAAAACTATACAGTGCACTAAATGGTTCAACCAATTAATACTGAAAGAAGCTTTCAAGAATAGAAACAAGAGATTGAAAGAAAATTTTAAAAAATTAAGTGACAGAAAAAGTTGAACTATTTATCAGCATCTTAATAAAACTTCCATAATCGTCAGCCAACATGATCAAAGTTCTTATTGCTTGAGAAGTATGAAATCTAAAAGTGGACACTCTAATAGATTTGGAAAAGTTGCTGTATAGCAAGGAGAAGGAATATATTGAGAATTACTTTAAAAATCATTGTATCAGAATCATATTTTATTAAGCAATTCATGCATTAATTTATACAAAATATCCTTTCCTCCAAAGTAGCATCTGGAGTTATGCAAAATGTTTCAAGTACAAAATAGATGTTTCTATCTCAAAATGTGTTATTCCAGCTTTCTTGATATATTCCAAACTTTTAAAGGCCCTATTTGGAATACTTGCTTTCAATTTCAAAAATAGTAGTTTTATTTTAGAATGATCAGAGCTACTCATTGCAAGATTGAAGCCACTTTTTCAAATGTAACTGGAATGTTCAGAGTTTGAGAAGTTTCCAGTTTGACCCATTTTAAACACGCATCTTCCCAAGCTACCGATATTGTAAGTATAAGTACAAAAGCAACAAACATACCAAGAGTACTCCATTACTTATAAGGTTTTCTGGCATATCTGATCTAGAGGAGAGAAAAAAAGTGCAATGATGATGATGATGATGATGATGATGATGATGATGACGACGATGACGACTGGGGGACAGCAATAATAATACAATACAATACAAATCCAATATTAAGAAAAACAAGTTAAAATCCATTAGTATTACTAAAAAGAATCAGTACTACAAAGCCACACTCAAATGCTACAAGTCAGAAGGGGGGATTAGCCCCCCCATGCCTGGTGACATAAATGGGTCTTCGACATCTTGCGGAAGACACGGAGGGTGGGGGCAATTCAAATCTCTGGGAGGAGTTGATTTCAGAGGGCCGGGGCCACCACAGAGAAGGCTCTTCTCTGAGTGCACGATTTCCCCCTCACCATGTGTCCCACTCCCGCACATGTGAACATGACTCCCATGCTCTCCCACCTCCCATGTATGTGCATGCAATCCCCCTGTGCACACTCCTCCAAAAGGTTTTGCCATTTTGAAAAATATACTGTACTAAGACATTTGCAAATGCAGTAAAATGAACCACAATTCATATTGTACGGTATTAAAGTTAATAACTTTAGCTTGTAACTCAGCTATTACATTTGCTCAACTTTTACTCACATGTTTTCCAAATAGAATTCCACTTCTAGCAATTCATTTTTCTAAAATTGAAATCAAATGTTCAAAATATTAGCTTCTTTAAATGCTAACCGAAACTGATCCTCCCTGTTACCTATCTCCTCCTACTTATGACTATAACATTGTTGGTTGTATCTTTATAATTTATATTGTTTTATTTAGTTTCCTAGTATGATTTGATTGCTTATTTAGTATCCCGTGACTATCACTAAGTGTTGTATCTTATGATTCTTGATGAATGCATTTTTATGTACACGGAGAGCTTACGTGCCGAAGACAAATTCCTTGTATGTCCAATCACACTTGCCAATAAAGAATTCTGTTCTGTTCTGTTCTATTCTGTTCTGTTCTGTTCTGTTCTATTCTATTCTATGACTTCAATTTCTGGCAGCAACTTTATCTTTATAACATCTCATCCCTGTTACTTGTGTTGTTCAAAGCCAAATGTACATTTGAGGACAACATGTAATTAATCAGTATTTTTATGGTGACACATTTTGAATACTCATTAGAATATTACTTCCTGTTGTGCAGAATCTACCTCTGTGAAAATGCTCAGTTTGGTCTGTTCTGAGAGAAAAAGATCACCAGATCTTTCCAACTTGGATCAACCTGTACATTTTTTATAAGAAGTCAATGGACCATATTTGCCACATTTCTTTTTATATGTTCTATTAAAACAATTGGAGATTCCACATCTGCTTAAAATGATTACTGTGAAATAGGATATCATTAGCCAACAGCAATTATTTTAGGTATATGTTTCTAAAGGAAACAACTTTTGGAAAATCACTCTATGTAACACCCAGTCAAAGGCAATGGTGAATAAAAAATGAAATAAAACAGTGCAATGAACAATTAAATATAAGCCACATTTCAGAAAATATACATTATTTGGTACTGTAACTAACTATTCTGAATATCTAATTGCAATTCTCACCTCTTTGTTCAATTCAAAATGCTTGCAAACTCTTTCTTCAAATGGAAGATTTGCTATATCAAATGTAACTCTACAGAGTTCCTCATCACTCAATGGGCTGTCTTCATCATAGACGGTTATTTCAAGTATATTCTAGGGAATAGAAGGGCAGGATTGTTTTTTTTAAAAAAACAAAGATGGAGGGGGTAGAGTGATTTGATCAGCAGCAGCAGAAGTATAGGGCAATTCAAACAAGCATTAAAGGTTGAAGATTTGAAATTTCAGAATTAATTGCTTTTAGACAGAAAAGTCAAAACTCTAATATTCATGGTGTCTGTTTCACAGACTTCCATTCATAAATGTTAAATATATTTAGTTAAATATCCATTGCTTCTCTATATTGTCTTAACATATAAATATCGGAGGCAGAGCTATTTTAGGACTTCATTGAAATATGTGGAAGCAAGCAAGAACTGACCTCTCTATGACTTGCCAGAGATGAAGCCCTCCCACATACACACACAAATAAAATCTATCCAGAACTAATGTTGGAACAGCCATGGAACTAAAACAGTCAATGACTACTTCAGCTTCAACCACAACAACAAACAAACACACAACAGATGCAAACTTAAAGTAAACTGCTCCAAACTCGGCTGCAGCAAATACAACTTTATTTATTTGTTTATTGATTTGATTTGATTTGATTTGATTTGATTTGATTTGATTTGATTTGATTTGATTTGATTTGATTTGATTTGATTTGATTTGATTTGATTTGATTTGATTTGATTTGATTTGATTTGATTTGATTTGATTTGATTTGATTTGATTTGATTTGATTTGATTTGATTTGATTTGATTTGATTTGATTTGATTTGATTTGATTTGATTTGAATGCCGCCCCTCTCTGGAAACTCGGAGCGGCTTACAACAACAATACATAGTACAAATCTAATGGTTAAAAAACAGTTTAAAACCCTTATTATAAAAAACAGTCATGCATCCCAAACAAACCATACAAAAAATGAAACGGCCCAGGGGAATCAATTTCCCCATGCCTGACAACAAAGGTGGGTTTTTAGGAGTTTGCGAAAGGCAAGGAGGGTGGGGGCAGTTCTGATCTCCGGAGGGAGTTGGTTCCAGAGGGTCAGGGCCGCCACAGCGAAGGCTCTTCCCCTGGGCCCCACCAGATGACATTGTTTCGTTGATGGGACCCAGAGAAGGCCAACTCTATGGGACCTAATCGGTCGCTGGAATCGTGCGGCAGAAAGCGGTCCCAGAGATATTCTGGTCCGGTGCCATGAAGGACTTTAGTAACTGAGTAGTTAATACCTGACGCTCTAGTATCATCATCTAATCCCAAAAACTTTACCTTTAGACTATCTACTTTTGACCTCACCCGATTCCTAAGAGGTCTGTAGGGGGCGTGCATAAGTGCACCAGCATGCATTCTGTCCCCTGTCCTAATGTTTCTCTCTTACTAGTATCATAAACATTGTTATATCTTTATATACTACCAATATGTACTTGACTGACTGACTAACTAACTAACTAACTAAATAAATAAATAAATAAATAAATAAATAAATAAAAATAAGTCAATCACTTCTTGCTAGGACTGAGGCTTAGGTTATTTCTATTGATTCAGATTCTCAAGGCTTCAAGAAGATTAATTTTATAATTGGACCTTATAATGTTTTTCTACTGTTTTTTTAATATGTTGTAAGCCACCCTGAGTCTTCGGAGGAGGGTGGCCTAGACGCCCAATTAATAAATAATAAATAAATAAATAATAAACTTCACACTCTCCCCTCTCTTGCTAGCAGCCACCCGCTTCTTCACACAGGATCGCCCACCATTTGAACTCAGCCAGCTGTTTGGGGTCCTAATCACAGTCAGGGTAAAGATTTTCATTAAGTAGCTACTTTACTTAATAACTCAGCTGCCCATCCCAATTGCTGTCACTAAATGAGGAATGCCTGTATTTTAAAAAAAAATCATTGGGTGTAGGAATTTTACCCAAGCCAGAAAAAATATAGCTGCAATTTTTAACTAAAACATAACTTTATAATAATCAGTCTGGATATTTTGAACATCTTCTGTATTAGACTGTTAAAATATCAGAGGAAACAAAAATGTCAACACTTCAGAGCTATCCAAAGAAATTATTACAGCCCAAATTTAAGCTGCTGTTTTCTAAAGGAGTTTGGGGCTTGGGCAAGGGATTTTTGGCCACTGAAAGATAGATTTTCTTCTCAGCACATTAACATTTAATCTAGCAAATGCTCTGTTCTCCATATCGGCAAAAAGAATCTGAACCTCGTATACAAACTAAATAAACAAAATCTCACAAACAACCCCCACTCAGTAAAAGACTTTGGAATACTAATATCAAATGGCCTAAGTACCAAAACCCACTGCAACAATATCGCCAAAAAGGCTTCTAGAATTGTCAACCTGATCCTACGTAGCTTCTGCTCCGGCAATCTCACACTACTCACCAGAGCTTACAAAACTTTCGCCAGACCCATCCTCAAATACAGCTCATCTGTCTGGAACCCAAACCACATTTCGGACATCAACACCCTAGAAAATGTCCAACGATACTTTACCAGATGAGCCGTTCACTCCACCACTCAAAACAGAATACCCTACGAAATTAGATTTACAATCCTGGGTCTAGAAAGCCTAGAACTACGACGCCTTAAACATGATCTAAGTATTGCCCACAAGATCATATGCTGCAACATCCTGCCTGTCAACGACTACTTCAGCTTCAACCGCAATAACACAAAAACACGCAACAGGTTCAAACTTAATATCAGCTGCTCCAAACTTGACTGTAAAAATTATGACTTTAGCAATTGATTACCAGACTCCGTGGTGTCAATCCCCAACATTTTTCCCTTAGACTATCCACAATTGACCTCACCAGGTTCCTAAGAGATCAGTAAGGGGCGAGCATAAGTGCACTAGGGTGCCTTCCGTCCCCTGTCCAATTGTCTCTCCTATATTTTATATATCTTTTCTCCCATTCATATATCCTTTCCTCTACTCTTCATTGACGTATTTTATTCTCATATCTTTTCTTCTATCCTTTCCCTGATATTTACTACTACATGTTTTTATTCTCTTTAACTTTAACTTTCAATTTGTATTGGACAAAATTAAATAAATAAAATAAAATAGAGGTATCAAACTCGCATCATCACAGTATCGTCACATGACGTATAACAACTTTTTTCCTCTTCATTAAACCGGGCATGGGTGTGGCAAACGAGTGACATATCCAAGCTGCAGGTCGCAAGTTTGATAGCCCTGATTTAGGGCAAAACATCTTTGAGTCAGCCAGCCCAGCTAAATAAGAACAAGAATTCTTCCAGCAGTCAAAGAGACCTAAGGGCACATGAGAAATATTTGCCTAACTGATAATTTATTAGGCACTCCTTTCCCATCCCACTGCTTTGATGGCAATCAGGTATATTTGGAAGAAGAGGAAGAGGATCATGTTTACCAGCCTCCGAAAGCAGCTGGAGGTTCAGCCTGAAGGTTCCTGCTGCCCAGCTATTGGCTTTTCCAGAAGAACTGCAGTTTAGTGTGAGCAACAACAAAGGAAGCCTTGAGAAGGAATTTTCCCTTTGAGGCACTATGTGGGTGTAAGGAATAGACTACTTTGTTTTTCAGGTGAGAAAAGATCCCAAAGTGAGGTACAAAATTCTACCTCTGCTCAGAGCTGCAGTGAGAGTTGGACCTCTGCTTCAATTCAAATTTATTTATTTATTTTTAGTTTATTTATTTATTTATTTTGTCCAATACACAATGAGAGTTTTAGTTTTATTGCTCTCCTATATCTCTTATTCCTTTCTTCTATTCCTATATCTCTTCTTCTATTCTTTCATTGATATGTTCTATTACTATATCTTCTTTTCTATTCTTTTCTATTCTTTCATAGATATATTTTACTATGAGTATCTCCTCTGTAACCTTCATCATGTATTTTACTGTGTGTGTGTGTGTGTGTGTGTGTGTGTGTGTGTGTGTGTCAAATGTTTTTTTAGCTGGAATTTTAAAATTAAGGGAGACTAGGATGGTCCCATTTCGGCCTTGTTCTGGCCTCATCAGCTAGCCACAGCTATACCAGGGTGATCCGACATAAACACACACACACACACACACACACACATATATATATATAGATATAGATATAGATATAGATATAGATATAGATATAGATATAGATATAGATATAGATATAGATATAGATATAGATATAGATATAGATATAGATATAGATATAGATATAGATATAGATATAGATATAGATATAGATATAGATATAGATATAGATATAGATATAGATATAGATATAGATATATAGATATATAGATATATAGATATGTGAATGATGAGGCAGCAGCCATCTCGATCACCGGAACATAGAAACTTTAATAAAACCACTTAGCTTTCGTTAGCGTGCTGCTAACTTCGTCAGAGTATTAAAATGCCATGGGAGACAATCACCTTTATAAAGCCTTATTCAGTCTGCTCATTGCCCGCGTCATAGGGCCACACCCTTCCCTCCCCTCTGCGGCAAGCCTAATTGTGGGCTTGCTCATGCTGGCTAAAGGGGGATAGCGGCAGATCCCCCTTTAGCCAGCATGAGCAAGCCCACAATTAGGCTTGCCGCAGAGGGGAGGGAAGGGTGTGGCCCTATGACGCGGGCAATGAGCAGACTGAATAAGGCTTTATAAAGGTGATTGTCTCCCATGGCATTTTAATACTCTGACGAAGTTAGCAGCACGCTAACGAAAGCTAAGTGGTTTTATTAAAGTTTCTATGTTCCGGTGATCGAGATGGCTGCTGCCTCATCATTCACACACATACCTGGAACTCGCATTTTTAGGACTATTCTTGATATATAGATATATATAGATATAGTTATAGATATAGATATATATACACACGCAGTGATACCTTGTCTTACAAACTTAATTGGTTCCTGGATGAGGTTCTTAAGGTGAAAAGTTTGTAAGACGAAACAGTGTTTCCCATAGGAATCAATGGAAAAGCGATTAATACATGCAAGCCCAAAATTCACCCCTTTTGCTAGCCGAAGCGCCCATTTTTGCACTGCTGGGATTCCCCTGAGGCTCCCCCCTCCATGGGAAACCCCACCTCTGGACTTCCGTTGCCAGCGAAGCACCTGTTTTTGCACTGCTGGGATGCCCCTGCTGGGATTCCCCTGCAGCATCACAAAAACACGGAAGTCCAGAGGTGGGGTTTCCCATGGAGGGGAGCCACAGGGGAATCCCAGCAGCGCAAAAACGGGCGCTTCACTGGCAACAGAAGTCCAGAGGCGGGGCATCCCAGCGGTGGCAGTGGGTTTGTAAGGTGAAAATAGTTTGTAAGAAGAGGCAAAAAAATCTTAAATCCCAGGTTTGTATCTCGAAAAGTTTGTATGATGAGGCGTTTGTAAGACGAGGTATCACTGTATATATATATATATATACACACACACATAGTAAAATACATGATGAAGGTTACAGAGGAGATACTCATAGTAAAATATATCTATGAAAGAATAGAAAAGAAGATATAATAATAGAACATATCAATGAAAGAATAGAAGAAGAGATATAGGAATAGAAGAAAGGTATAGGAGATATAGGAGAGCAATAGGACAGGGGACGGAAGGCACTCTAGTGCACTTGTACTCGTTCCTTACTGACCTCTTAGGAATCTGGATAGGTCAACCGTAGATAATCAAAGGGTAAAGTGTTGGGGGTTTGGGGATGAGACTATGGAGTCTGGTAATGAGTTCCAAGCTTCGACAACTCAGTTACTGAAGTCATATTTTTTACAGTCAAGTTTGGAGCAGTTAATATTCATTAATATTCATGTACAGTTGTTCATATCTCTCTGTGGCATTATTTATGAATTCCCCTTCCTTTGTATCTTTGAATTAACTGTTTGTATGAAGACAGGCGAATGGCCCCATTATGAAAAAGTAATAATTCTCTAAGTCATGAGGTGGGGGATGAAATAAAAGGTTGGTAATTTAGAAAAGGAGAAATTAGAATGTCTGAAAACAAAATATTGGCTTCTGGAAGCCTTCTGGAGCCCCGAAACGTCCTGTTACCCAACTTCTGGTGAGCCCAGTAGGCTCGTGTTTCACCGTCCCCAGGCTCCAAAGGCTTCTCTGGAGCCGGGGGAGGGTAAAAATGCCCTCCCCCATCCCCTCCAAGACTTTCTGGAAGCCAAAAATGCCCTCCCAGAGCCTCTGGGCAAGCCAAAAATTAGCTGGCTGGCACATACATGTATGCTGGAGCTCAGCTAGGGCAGTGGCTCATGTGCCAGCAGATATGGCTCCACGTGCCACCTGTGGCACCTGTGCCATAGGTTCACCATCACTGACCTAGGTTCACATGCCTTGCTAAGATTCAAATACATTTCTCACCTATCCCCCAATGTAAACATAAGAAGGCATCCTCCTGGAAAAGATCGTTATTGGTGCCTCACCTTAGCCATAGTCTGAATCCTGAAGTAGAATGTTTCATTCCAGACTGGATTTATGCAATTTGAAATAGTTTTTGTCCGTGAAGAGCCGAAGGAAGAAGATGGCAATCTCAAACTCACATAACAATCACTTTGGCTTACTGCAAGTTTCAAAACAACAAAAATGTAAATGTGAAGAACTGAAATTTGAACAGCATGGCGTAATTATATAAGGATATCCTGATATAATATTCATATTGCCTTGTATATCTCCCACACAGCATCTGTACAATGGAGTTTCTTGCTGTATCAGCATGTTGGATCTTAATAGATTGAAGGTTCTCATTTAAAGCAGAGACAATAAATTCAAGCCTGAAGACAGATGTGCACAGTGATCACCTTTTGCAATAAAGTATAAGAGCCAGGCTATTTTTTTAGCTGTTCGGTGAATGTGTTTTTATATTATACAAATGCCTGGGTTTCCATTTGTATTTATCCATATTTTTCTTCATTGTAAAGTGAAACTCTCAGTTTTGGAGGGGGGTGTGTGTGTGTGTGTGTCTTATATTAACATGAATTTAACTTAACTTAACTTAACTTAATACAAATTTAATTTAATTTAATTTAATTGACTTTTAAGCCACTCAACTCCTTGCGGACTCTGGGTAACATACAGTAATAAAGATAATCTAATATAAAACAATATGAATATCATAATAATGAATATCATAATAAAACAATAGTAATATAAAACAGTTAAAACCCCAAAATTATTATTATTTATTATTATTATTATTATTATTATTATTATTATTATTTATTAGATTTGCATGCCGCCTCTCTCCGAAGAGTCGGGGCGGCTCACAACAGTAATAAAAACAATACAGTATAGCAGTGGAACAAATCTAATATTAAAAACATATAAAACCCTATCATTATTTTAAAAACCAAACAGCACATTCATACCAAATATAAAACAAAGTATAAAAAAGCCTGGGGAAAAGGTGTCTCAACTCCCCCATGCCTGGCAGTATAAGTGAGTTTTGAGTAGTTTACGAAAGACATGAAGGGTGGGGGCAGTTCTAATCTCTGGGAGGAGTTGGTTCCAGAGGGCCGGGGCCGCCACAGAGAAGGCTCTTCCCCTGGGGCCCACCAAATGACATTGTTTAGTCGACGGGACCCGGAGAAGGCCAACTCTGTGGGACCTTATCGGTCGCTGGGATTCGTGCGGTAGCAGGCGGTTCCAGAGGTACTCTGGTCCAATGCCATGTAGGGCTTTAAAGGTCATGACCAACACTTTGAATTGTGACCAGAAACTGATCGGCAGCCAATGCAAGTCACAGAGTGTTGAAGAAACGTGGGCGAATCTTGGAAACCCCACGATGGCTCTCGCAGCAGCAACAATAATAACAATAGTAATAAATCCCAAAACAATTGCAGCACTATTTGAATAACATTGGCACTGACAAATTCAAGATCAGTCAATTGCAAAAGACAGCTTTACTTTGACTAGAAACATAGAAGACTGGCGGCAGAAAAAGACCTCATGGTCCATCTAGTCTGCCCTTATACTATTTTCTGTATTTTATCTTAGGATGGATATATGTTTATCCCAGGCATGTTTAAATTCAGTTACTGTGGATTTACCAACCACATCTGCTGGAAGTTTGTTCCAAAGATCTACTACTCTTTCAGTAAAATAATATTTTCTCATGTTGCTTTTGATCTTTCCCCCAACTAACTTCAGATTGTGTCCCCTTGTTCTTGTGTTCACTTTCCTATTAAAAACACTTCCCTCCTGAACCTTATTTAACCCTTTGACATATTTAAATGTTTCGATCATGTCCCCCCTTTTCCTTCTGTCCTCCAGACCAGTGTTTTTCAACCAGTGTGCCGTGGCACACTAGTGTGCCGTGAGACATGGTCAGGTGTGCCGCGAAGCTCAGAGAAAGAAAACAAGAGAGAGAGAGAGAAAGAGAAAGCAAGCAAGAGAGAAAGAAAACGAGAGAAAGCAAGCAAGAGAGAGAAAGCAAGAAAGAAAGAGAGAAAGAGAACAAGAAAGAAAGCAAGAGAGAGAAAGAAAGAAAGCAAGAGAGAGAAAGAAAGAGGGATGGAGAGAGAAAAAAAGGAAGGGAGAGAAAGAGGGAGAGAGAAATAGAGCAAAAGGGAGGAAGAGAGATAATTTTTTGTCCAATATATTTTTAGCCCCCCCCCCAATGTGCCCCATGGTTTTGTAAATGTAAAAAATGTGCCGCAGCTCAAAAAAGGTTGAAAATCACTGCTCCAGACTATACAGATTGAGTTCATTAAGTCTTTCCTGATATGTTTTATGCTTAAGACCTTCCACCATTCTTGTAGCCCGTCTTTGGACCCGTTCAATTTTGTCAATATCTTTTTGTAGGTGAGGTCTCCAGAACTGAACACAGTATTCCAAATGTGGTCTCACCAGCGCTCTATATAGCGGGATCACAATTTCCCTCTTCCTGCTTGTTATACCTCTAGCTATGCAGCCAAGCATCCTACTTGCTTCCCCTACCACCCGACCAACTAGCTTACATCCTACAACAATATCTTGTAACACTATCAAACATCCACATCTACCTATCCCAAGTATCTGGCAGAGATGCTCAATAATATATAACCATATAATCATAAATAATGGTTATATGGTTATATAAATAATATAACCAATAATAACAACATTAACTTTAAAAAGTAGATATAGAATGTTGAATGTTGTTTGTTTTTGTTTGTCTATTGAAAAATAAAATAAAAATATTTTTTTTAAAAAAGCAGGTATAGACTCCTTACTTTAAGAGAATTACAGTTCTAAATTACTACTGTTCTAAAGCAGATATTAGGTAAATTGCACTGGAACTACTATTGGAAATGTGATGCTTTTTACAGTCACCTGGTAGTTTCCAGATTCCCAACCATCATGGGTGTTGGCTAGGATTTCTGGGAGTAGCAGCCCAAGCATATCTGAAAGTTTAAGATAACTAAATATTTTTAGGAATTCTAGTCTTGACACATCTGGAGAGGAACAAATTATTCTACTAACAAAGTAAGCATGTGATAAGACACTTTTTTTCAGTGCTGTTATAACTTTGATCACTAAGTGAACAGTTGTAAGATGAGGACTACCTGTAAAGATATTTGCTTTGGCCGAAATATGAAGACCGTGCTGTCAAAGAAATAATTTTATTTCTATATTCTATTTCAGGGGTCCTCAGACTTAGCAACTTTAAGTTGAAGTTAGAAGTTGAAGTCAACAAGTCTTAAAGCTGCCAAGTTTGAAGACCTCTGTATGTGAATCTTACAGTATTTTATTCTGTTCTTCTGAGCAACTGGTATAGCTCACCATAAAACCAAGTTTTCTGGAGAAATGGCACAAGTATGAAGTGCATTGTTGTTCAATGGTGGAACAGAGGAAAAGCCTGGAAGTTAGGGTTAAGAAATTACTTCGTGGAATGCTTCCTCATTCTGAAAACATCTGTTTTCCTTCCGCCCTACCACCTAGGGAGCAATGTTTTATTAGAGCATATCCACTCAATTAGTTGGAAGATATAACCTGATGTACAACTGCATACTTCTTTGTCTAATTATCTGTGCTAAGGACAGGATTTAATCCCTGAAGCTATTTGTAGAAATTAGTGGCGTAAGGAAGAAAAAAACCAAGCATAATTGGGAAAGGGAAGAGCAGATTGAAGAATAAATTATAAGCACTGGTTTTAATATATAAAGAAGACTTGGTCTGACCAATTTTTTTTTAATGTTACATAGCTTTTAATGCAGGGTCACTGCTCGGCAACTGATAATATCCAGTTATTTTGTTCCCATCCTGGTTCTAAACATGAGTGGAAAATGGCATCTCCCTTTTCATTTCTCACTGACAACAACAACAACAACAACAACAACAACAAACGATTCAAATTTTTCAGCAAAGGCAGTAGTAGCATTATTGCATCTCTGCAGCGTTTGCAGCAGTAACTATTGCCAATGACGTTCCTGTAATTATAATCCTCGAGTTATGAGCACAGTTGAGGCCCAAAATGTATGTTGTTAAGTGAAACTTTTGTTAAGTGAGTTTGACCCATTTTACGATTTTTCTTGCTGCAGTTGTTAAGTTAGTAAGATGGTTGTTAAGTGAATCTGGATTCCAAATTCCCCTTTTGCTTGGCAGAAGGGGATCACATGACCATCATAAATATGAACATCTGAAGCATCTCAATTTTGATCATGCGACTATAGAAATGCTGCTATGTAAGGGTGATCATGTGACCATAGGGATACAGCTACAGAAGGGTGAAAAACTGTCATAAGTCACTTCTTTCAGAGTCATCGTAACTTTGAACAGTCACTAATGAACTGTTGTAAGCTGAAATTTACCTGTAATATTTCATACAGATACTGTTACAACATTTGAGATCAGTTATTAAAACCGGCACTTTGAAAACAATTCATAAGATTTAGACTAGGCTTCCAGCTGTATTGGACTACAACTCCCAGATTATCAAGGAAGTTTGGCTAGCTGCCAGGGATTTCCAGTCTCACATACAGTAGCTGAAAGATACCAGGCTGAGGAATGATAATTCAAAGATACTCACGCAAATCTGCTTCTCTGAGGTTTGTCATTCTAATGATCCGTACAGACAGCAAAGAGAAAAGAGCTACCGGTTCCTAAAAGAAAGGAGAATAGAAGCCAAAACCCTTTTAATATTTCCTGACCAGCATATTTTGCTGATAAGTGAAAAGGAAGGGAGCCTAGTATAATCTATTTCGACCTTGTTATGGTCTCATCAATATATATGTATATGTATATGTATATGTATATGTATATGTATATGTATATGTAGATTGTTCTGAGTTCGGGTTTTGCCCCGTGTAATATTTTGAGTGTCTATGCGACGTTTCGGTGAAATCACATTCACCGTCATCAGGCTGAAGTTATAAGCTTCGTGCTGCTGTAAATTAGCCTGATGATGGTGAATGTGATTTCACCGAAACGTCGCATAGACATGCAAAATATTACACAGGGCAAAACCCGAACTCAGAACAATCTACATATATATATATATATATATATATATATATATATATATATATATATATATATATATATATATATATATATATATTGATTTAAGTAAAATTTCAGTTTTTTAAAAAGTAGTGAGCCTTCTCTAGATATTGATTTTGTTCTTCTTCTTCTTGTGCCATATCTGTCATCGGTTAAATGAAGCAACTGCTTCAAGCAATAGGGATAGGTGGTGATTATGTTGGCGATTATGTTGATGATCTTGTTGGCAATTTTGGGATCAGGGATTTTAATCACTTTAAGGGATATGCCATTGTTCCGCTTGTGGAAGGGACCTCAAAATAGCATTCTTCCTTAGTTTACATTATTTTAAAAAGAGCATACATTCTCAGCTGATAGACTTCAGGAATCTCGGTTCTCATTTTAGAATTTGGGTAAGAAGAAATGATACGCATTAGATTATATTTGCACTGGTTGTAGCCAAAAATTTGTGTGCAAATGTTCACTGCAGACACTATATTTGTTTACTGTTATTCTGCCAAAATCAATGCAAAGTTGTAGATTCATTCAGCCTCAAAACTAAATTCAGGAACACAACTATAAAATAAATTAACATTCATAAAATGTCAGTAGAAGTAAGGTTATGGATTTACACTCAAGAGAATTTACACATTTTTTGTTTACAAAGGGTCTTGGGAATTAAGCCTTTAAACATCATGCATTTGAGATTTATTCTATTTTTTTCCCATAAACAGGGAACCTACAATTTGAGTCTAATAACAAAATGAACTGGTATTCTGGAAGAAAGCCTGTTTTGTTATTAGATTAACCCTGCTGTTCTGTTCGGGTCTGTGAGACCCGAAATCAAGGTTTGAGACCCTGTAAAAAATTTTCCCTGCATATCTGAAACTTGAAATTTCATGACTTTTCATCATTTCAGGGGTTCTCTCTATGAGAATTTTTTTGGGGGGGTGGGAGGTTTCTTTCTTGCTGAAAAAAAAAACCTCCCTAATGTTATGTTCCCGGGTCACCCTGACCCGGACCGAAAACTCTTCATTTGCAGTGCTTATGTTTGGTCTTTTTGAAAGCTTTTTTCACTTGGAAAGTAGTCTGAACATTTCTTCACACAATGGAATGAAAATTGAACTGAAAAAATTAATCCTTATTGGTTTATTTTGCCCATAAATGTGCCTCCCCCCCCCCCCCGTTTTTGTGAAAGTTTTTTCAATTTATGGATAGTTTTGCTTGCAAAATGCAGTCTATTTTACTGGAGTTGGTGTGGGAATGGTACCTTGAACATTTCTGAATATAAGAAAAATATAAAGGAACTGAAAAAAATGATTCTTACTGTTTTTTTAACATCAGAAATAAGGCCTCCCCCCCCCTGGCTGCTTGCAACAATTTTCACTTTTTATTTTTTTATGCTCCAAATCCGAAATATTCTTTAAAATCTTATGCATTCATTTACTCAATTTAACAATGCTGATCATCAAAAAAATATTTGTGGGGGTGGGGGAAAAATTTTTTTCTTGGCAAAAAAAAAGTCACATTTACTCTGTTCGGGTCATATAGACCCGGATCAAAATGATTTTTTTTAGGTACTTGAATTTGGTCTTTTTGAAAACTTTTTCCACTGGAAAACTAGTTTGAACATTTATGAACATAATGATATGAAAATTGAACTGGAAAAATTGAGACTTATATTTTTATTTTGATCAAAAAGCCCCTCCCCCCATCCTTTTTGAATTTCGTGTCAATTTATATTTTTTAAGGCTACAAATCCCTAAGGAATTTTCCCCCAAAAGGTTTGATATACTAAATTGAACAATCCTGAACATAAGAAAAATATAAATGAACTGAAAAAAATGACTCTTATTGGTTTATTGTTTTATACTCGAGTATAAGCCTACTCGAGTATAAGCCTATTTGAGTATAAGCATGGGGGCCCATTTATGAGCAAAATAAACCAATAAGGATCATTTTTTCAGTTTAATTTTCATATCATTATGTTCAGAAAGGTTCAAGCTACCAATCCCACACCAAAATAGAATAGTAAAATAGAATGCATTTTGCAGGCAAAATTATCAATAAACTCAAAAGTTTTGATATACTAAATTGAACAATCCTAAACATAAGAAAAATAGAAATGAACTGAAAAAAAATGATTCTTATTGGTTTATTTTTGAATATAAGACCATATCATTTTATACTCGAGTATAAGCCTACTCGAGTATAAGCCTATTTGAGTATAAGCATGGGGGCCCATTTATGAGCAAAATAAACCAATAAGGATTAATTTTCTCAGTTCAATTTTCATATCATTGTGTGCAGAAATGTTCAAGCTACCAATCCCACACCAACTTTAGTAAAATAGAATGGATTTTGCAAGCAAAACTATCCATAAATTGAAAAAACTTTCACAAAAACGGGGGGGAGGCACATTTATGTGCAAAATAAACCAATAAGGATTAATTTTTTCAGTTCAATTTTCATTCCATTGTGTGCAGAAATGTTCAAACATGTTTCCAGGTGAAAAAAGCTTTCAAAAAGACCAAACATAAGCACTGCAAATGAAGAGTTTTCGGTCCGGGTCAGGGTGACCCGGGAACATAACATTAGGAACTTTTTTCAAACAGAACAGCAGGGTTAAATGAAGCAACTGCTTCAAGCAATGGGGATAGGTGATAAATTGGGGCTAAACTCTAATCTGCTGCCTTCTAATTTGCTACCAGGACAAACTGGTTGCTCTGTTTACGGAATAACAAGAGGTTTGTGGCTGGTTTGTTTTGTAAACTCTGTAAAACATTAACACTAAAACCCAGCCTATATAAAAATTATAATAAAAAATTAGCACAGTCACAACCTTGCAACAGCATCACAGAACAGTTTTAGGAAATCTGTAAACTATTTTGTAGGCTGAAGTATGTTCAGAAAGCCTTTCTACTGAACTCAGCATAAATGGAGTAATTGGAGAGAGAATTGGACATCCCATATGTTTAATCTGTTAATAATACCAGAATGAAATATCCTAGGGTCACTTATCAAATCAAATGCAAGCACATTTGTGGTAAAATTAAAAATCCATTATGTTTGTCGAGACTTCTGAGAATGCCTGAAAATTTTTCATGTGACAGGATCCAATCCAGCAGTGGGTTGGTCCCAATTTGGCTTGGTTCTAAGAACCAGTAGTATGGCAGTGGGAAGCTCCGCAACCCACCTGGAACGCTTCTGCACGCAAACCGGTAGTAAAGGGTTTTAGAACCCACTACTGATCCAATCTAGATGGGTCACCAGAACCAGAAGTTTAGAGCTTTCAGATGGGTGCTGGAGCCTATCCACACGGAACTTTTCTCTCACCAGAATGTGTGCTTTGGGCTATTCTATGCATAGTATTTATGTGTTCATTTTTTATGTGAGTTCAGCAATGTCTGGTTCATTGTTCTTTTTAAAGTCCTCGCAGGCATCCTCTAGAGATGGTGGCACGCGGAGCAATATCTGTTGTCACGTGAGCCATTGCCTTATCTCAGCTCCAACATGCAATGTGCCGGTCAGATGATTTTTGGCTCACACAGAGGCTCTGGGAGGGCGTTTTTGGCTTCCAGAGAGCCTCTGGGGGGATGAGGCAGGGCGTTTTTACCTTCCCCCGGCTCCAGGGAAGCCTTTAGAGCCTGGGGAGGGTGAAACACGAGCCTACTGGGCCTGCAAGAAGTTTGGAAATAGTCCATTTCTGGTCTTCAGAGGGTCTCCAGGTGGTGGGGGAAGCTGTTTCCGTCGTCCTTAGGCATTTTATAAATAAATAAATCTTCCAAATAATTTCCAAATTTTTCACATGCAGAGACCAAAGCATTCACCATCACTTGGGTATTCTCTCCATTTCTCTCGCTGTGTGGTAAAATTCTATCTGACAATGATTTGCTTAAGTTAAACCTGCAATTTTACGCCCACTGGAAAGTGTTCAATCTAGACAATCAAAGGCATTTAAATAATTACCAATGTGCACCTGGTAATAAGTACCAGATGCACATTGGTTGCTGACCAGAAAACTTTCTTGTGATCTCTATTCTAATTAACAGATAGGGATTTAAAAATATTATCATTCCTAATGAAAGCACAAGAGCAGTTCTAAACACTAATGCAATTTTTCTTGGCTTTCTCTGAGATCTTGCTGTCACTGTTGTTCACTTAGGCATGGACCTATCCTGTAAAACAAAATATCCTATAGCATAAGATAAATGTACCATATAACAAATACCTAAGTATTCTAAATTGAGAAGGATGAGGTGATAAGAGCTCAATATTTTTACACCCAGAAATTTTTCTTCTTTTAATTCTCTCCTCTTCAACTCACTTAACAAAATACAGAATCTATTGGTACGATAGAGGCAGGTAACATGAGGGAGATTGTTCATTTCAAACAGTTTAAACTTTTCTATTCTCTAAGTTTCCTCTGCTCAAAACCACCGTGACTTGCCTAACAAAAGAGCCCTCCAGTAATGTTGGATTATAACTGCCAGGATTCTCAATCAGGATAAGCTTTTGAAATAGTGTAGGGAAGGCTGTTGGAGGAAAAGCCACATTCCATTGTTGATGCATAAGAAGGAATGCATTGTGTCATTTCTCTCTAAACAATCATTCTTTTTTTCCGTTTCAATTTAATCAAAATAGTGTGTACATGATGGAGGATGGAGAATTCCATGCAGTGCATATGGAGGAAGAATTAAACTTTTTTAATGTTACCAGAAAATCTTTTCATAATACTTTCAAGGATGATAGTATTGGATTACTATTATATGCTGTTTTATTATTGCTGTTAGCCGCCCCGAGTCTCCGGAGAGGGACGGCATACAAATCCAATAAATAAATAAATGAATAAGATACTAACCTGTAATGAAGCTTGATTGGAAGAATTGCTCTCCCTTCTGTTATGTTCAACATTTCCTGTGTTTTCTTTATCTGATGGTGTTTCAGCCTAAAGATTTCCCAAATAATGACATAAATAATTTTAATAGGACTTACCATTTTCCTATGGGGGAGAACTAAACATTCTTAATGTTACCAGAAAATCTTTACATAATATTTTCAAGAATAATACTGACCCACAATGAAGCTTCATCACAATTGCTCTCTGTTCCATTACATTCAACTCTTTTTGTGTTTTCTTCATCTGATGGTGTTTCAGCCTAAATATTTCCAAAATAGTGGCATAAATAACTTTAATAGGATTTACAATTGTCCTAAGGAGGGGAAACTAACATTCTTAATGTTACCAGAAAATCTTTTCATAATACCGTCAAAGAAATATACTGACCCACAATGAAGCTTCATCACAAAAATCGCTCTCTGCTTTATTACGTTCAACTCTTCTTGTGTTTTCTTTATCTGATGGTGTTTCAGCCTAAAGATTTCCAAAATAGTGGCATAAATAACTTTAATAGGATTTACAATTGTCCTAAGGGGGGGGGGGACTAACATTCTTAATGTTACCTGAAAATCTTTTCATAATACCATCAAAGAAATATACTGACCCACAATGAAGCTTCATCACAAAAATGGCTCTCTGTTTTATTACATTCAACTCTTCTTGTGTTTTCTTTATCTGGTGGTGTTTCAGCCTAAAGATTTCCCAAATAATGACATACAGTAAATAACTTTAATATCATTTATCACTGCTCTTCCTCTTAAATTTATACACACAATATACAAAGAATGTAGTGTATATGGCCTTTGTGTAAGCTATGTTCATATGCTCAAGATGCCAATTTTTGGCAAATTTCCTTGAGAAGCTAAACTGTATTGACAGGAAACAGTTCTCCAATCTCAGGCATAAGTCTCCTTAATTCTATTTCAATACACTAAGATTAAAAAGCCATTTTAATGGGTGAAATGTCTTATATCTGCTTAGTCTATATGCACATAGGAATAGTCAAGATGTTGAATAGCAGTGTTCCCCCCTTCTGGAATAATTTTAAGTCTGGAAAGGGCTTTGTGTAATTCTAAGGAAGAAAATCTAAGGAGGAAATATGACATCCAACATACTTTCTAGTATAAGTACCAGAGTTATAATCACCACACATACAATTTATGGGAATAGCATGGTTTGTAATCTGGAACACAATCTGGAACAGTTGTGTTCCATGTATCCTTGCCCTTCATGAAATAGAAGGTAGGCGAGAAGGAGTACATTTCTCCATAATTGTCCTTTTCAATCTACTACTGTCCAGTTGTTTTGAATCAATCATTCTATCATCCCCAGACAGCAGATCCAATCTTGACTAAAAAGCACCATCTTAAAAAAAACTACTAAATGAGGAAAAATTGAATGTTCATCAACAGAAACTGGCAACTGGTTGTTCTAGTTACAAAAGCCTTCTACAAATAGAAAATCCCCTTTGGTTAGTTGGAGATTTTTGATCCAGGAGATTTCATTTACTAGGATAATGGAAGAAGAGCTAATAGTCAACATGTCATGTTCTACAAAATCTACTTCAAAGAATCGCATACTTGGGTTTCAAAAGTGGGGGGAGGGAGTAATGAATTATTATAATGTTTTTACCTTCTGCTGTTTTCTCCCTGATATATTTTCAGCTTATTTATGAACAGAGAAATTCACAAAGGAAAGATAAAAATGTTAGGTCCAAGCTGCACTCTGAGAAATTACTCTGAAATACAGTTCCTAGGTCTTAATAAATGGGCATACATTTAAAATGTCTTGAGATGTACATTAGGACATAATGGTAAATCGAGAGTAGCATATTAGTTATTCATTCATCTGTTAACAACAATATCCCTTGCATTATGTATTACCTGACATTCAGTTCTATATGGAATTTCAGTTCCACAGAAGTTTATTTGCATTACTTCATATTCAGGTTGTTTTATTTTAATTTGGAAGTCCTGGGAAGTAGGAGGGAAAAGAAACTTCAGGATCTAATAAATAAATCATTTCAAATAATTTAACCACCTATTAGTTTAAACCAATAGAATAATAGATTGTTATCTATAGTGGTCCTCACTGGAATTCCTGCCAGATACTATCCTCATATGAAAATTGTGGGCTCTGATATATTTAACTTTTTAAAAGTCAAGAATCTG
Source organism: Erythrolamprus reginae (assembly GCF_031021105.1). Lineage (NCBI taxonomy): Eukaryota > Metazoa > Chordata > Lepidosauria > Squamata > Dipsadidae > Erythrolamprus > Erythrolamprus reginae. The sequence continues at coordinate 86,746,001 of NC_091950.1, forward strand.
TGTGCTTCTTACCTTCGTTCTGTAAAATCCAGGGTCATGAAGCACAATAATAGTTAATTTGCTTTTAGAATGCATCTTATTCCACCACAAATTTACTCAGTCTAAACCTTAAAAAATGCTCTGTTCAGAAAATAAAATGTACCAGTTGACATAAAAAAAAAATTCTTACCTTACAAATAAATATTGATGGATTCATATGTATTGCTGGAAGATGTCACGGGTGGTACTTTAGTAATAGAATCTGACATTGCCAACCATCCCTACAGCATGACTAAAACTTTGAACCGGTTTAGGAAGGAAAGCAGGTGAATGATAATTGTCTCCAGGCTCCACCCATCTCCAGATCTAGAAATTAAAATAAACTACTTCTCACTTTCCACGCTGAGTCCTAATAAACCACCAAAAGTAGTGCTGCTCTTTTGTACAGTGATCCCTCGAGTTTCGCGAGGGTTCCGTTCCAAGACCCCTCGCGAAACTCGATTTTTCGCGATATAGCGGTGCGGAAGTAAAAACACCATCTGCGCATGTGCGGCCATTTTTTCATGGCCGCACATGCGCAGATGGTGAAGTTTGCGTGTGGGCGGTGGGGAAGACCAAGGGAAGGTTACTGTACTTCAGCCGCCCAACAGCTGATCTGCTCGGTAGCGCGGCAGCAGCGAGGAGCCGAAGATGGGGTTTCCCCTTTGCCTGGGCAACGGGGAAACCTCATCTTCGGCTCCTCGCTGCTGCCGCGCTACCGAGCAGATCAGCTGTTGGGCGGCCGAAGGAACGTTCCCTGGGTCTTCCCCGCCGCCTCGGATCCTCGCTGATGCCCGCCCGCCGTTTGCCGCTCGCCCCGTTCGGCGGCCGCACATCCCGTTCGCCCGCCGCTCGCCCCGTTCGCCCGCCGCTCCCCTCGTTCTCCCCCCATTCCCCTCGTTCGCCCGCCGCTCCCCTCGTTCGCCCCCCACTCGCCTCGTTCGCCCGCCGCTCGCCTCGTTCGCCCGCCGCTATCGAACTTGCTATCGAGCCTGCTAATGAAATCCAACCCGCAGCGGCCCTTTCCCTCTCCAGGCTGCGGGAGGGGTCCGGAGAACAATGCCTGGCGCTGCGCTCCCGGCTGGGCTTTTTTCCCCCATTTCCCCTCGGGTGGAATTTCAGACCCTCCGCCGGTTGGATTTCATTAGCAGGCTCGATAGCAAGTTCTTCCTCCCTTTAGAAAGCCCCGCAGCCTCCTCCGCCCGGCGAGGCCGCCAGCGAGGACCCGCAAAGCCGCCGCCGCCGCAGCGAGGCCAAGCCGCCCGCTCCCACGGCACGGGCTCCCAACACAGCGCCACTCAGCCCGCCCTCGGCGATGCCTCCGCGGATCTGCAAACCCAGCCGAGCGATGCCTCTGGTCTGGGCGAAGGCAGTGGGCAGGCCCCGCCGCAGCAGTCCCCGCGGGCACCGCGCGCCAAGGGCCGGCCAGGCCGCCGGCCAACAAAGGGGCTCCCTCGCCTCCCTCGGGCAGGTTTACAAAGGCAGCGCGGCAACTTGGAGCCCGGCACGCCCCGCAGCCCTCGCCTCGCCCGCCCCCGCCTGGCCGGCGCTCCGGCTACCCCCGGCTGAGGAAGAACCGAGTAGCCCCCGCCCTCCCCCGCCTGGCTCCCTTCAGCCCCCCGGGGCCAAGCGGGCGGGGGGCGGGCGGGACTTCGCCTGTCTCCGCCGCCAGCATCGCCCCTCCGGCGGGCCGGCCTCCCCCGCCCGCCTCTGCTACAGCCGCCGCCGCCTCCTCGACTGGCACAAAAGGGCCCCGCCCGCCCCGCCCCGAACCTTACCTTGCGAGTTTTTGGCTGCGGGGGGAGAAGTAGGATTTTCCTAACTCCCTCCCCCTGCAGCCAAAAACTCAAAGCCTGTATCCTGCCGCCCGGTTTACCCAGGACACGAGCGGTGAAGTGACTTGGAGGAATGGAGATCCGGCCCTTCACTTGCCCTCCCAGCAAAAGGCAAAGCCGCGCAGCTCCCCAGCCGCCAAAGGAGGCTTAACCCCACCCCTCTGTCCCACTCATCGCCCGTGGTCGGCATAACCTCCTCCTGCCTATCCCAGCTTTTCTGCCGGCCACGGGCGATGGGTGGGACAGAGGGGTGGGGTTAAGCCTCCTTTGGCGGCTGGGGAGCTGCGCGGCTTTGCCTTTTGCTGGGAGGGCAAGTGAAGGGCCAGATCTCCTGCCTCCTGCCTCCCCCCCCCCAATGTCTCCGCTGTAGCAGCTGCTACAATAGACTTCCACGCCTTTCGTCCGTGCCTGGCGGGAGGTGAAGAGTTCTTTGCCCAGTGCAAAGTTGACAGCAAGCAGTTCCGCAGTCGCCGAAGGAGGCTTAACCCGCCCGGTTTCAGTGGGGTTTCCCCGTTGCCCAGGGATTCCTTCGCCCGAACGGAGGTGGCTGTGGTGGGTTCAGGAATCCCTGGGCAACGGGGAAACCCCACTGAAACCGGGCGGGTTAAGCCTCCTTCGGCGACTGCGGAACTGCTTGCTGTCAACTTTGCACTGGGCAAAGAACTCTTCACCTCCCGCCAGGCACGGACGAAAGGCGTGGAAGTCTATTGTAGCAGCTGCTACAGCGGAGACATTGGGGGGGGGGAGGCAGAAGGCAGGAGATCTGGCCCTTCACTTGCCCTCCCAGCAAAAGGCAAAGCCGCGCAGCTCCCCAGCCGCCAAAGGAGGCTTAACCCCACCCCTCTGTCCCACCCATCGCCCGTGGCCGGCAGAAAAGCGGGGATAGGCAGGAGGAGGTTATGCCGACCACGGGCGATGAGTGGGACAGAGGGGTGGGGTTAAGCCTCCTTTGGCGGCTGGGGAGCTGCGCGGCTTTGCCTTTTGCTGGGAGGGCAAGTGAAGGGCCGGATCTCCATTCCTCCAAGTCACTTCGCCGCTCGTGTCCTGGGTAAACCGGGCGGCAGGATACAGGCTTTGAGTTTTTGGCTGCAGGGGGAGGGAGTTAGGAAAATCCTACTTCTCCCCCCGCAGCCAAAAACTCGCAAGGTAAGGTTCGGGGCGGGGCGGGCGGGGCCCTTTTGTGCCAGTCGGGGAGGCGGCGGCGGCTGCAGCAGAGGCGGGCGGGGGAGGCCGGCCCGCCGGAGGGGCGATGCTGGCGGCGGAGACAGGCGAAGTCCCGCCCGCCCCCCGCCCGCTTGGCCCCGGGGGGCTGAAGGGAGCCGGGCGGGGGAGGGCGGGGGCTACTCGGTTCTTCCTCAGCCGGGGGTAGCCGGAGCGCCGGCCAGGCGGGGGCGGGCGAGGCGAGGGCTGCGGGGCGTGCCGGGCTCCAAGTTGCCGCGCTGGAGGCGAGGGAGCCCCTTTGTTGGCCGGCGGCCTGGCCGGCCCTTGGCGCGCGGTGCCCGCGGGGACTGCTGCGGCGGGGCCTGCCCACTGCCTTCGCCCAGACCAGAGGCGTCGCTCGGCTGGGTTTGCAGATCCGCGGAGGCATCGCCGAGGGCGGGCTGAGCGGCGCTGTGTTGGGAGCCCGTGCCGTGGGAGCGGGCGGCTTGGCCTCGCTGCGGCGGCGGCGGCTTTGCGGGTCCTTGCTGGCGGCCTCGCCGGGCGGAGGAGGCTGCGGGGCTTTCTAAAGGGAGGAAGAACTTGCTATCGAGCCTGCTAATGAAATCCAACCGGCGGAGGGTCTGAAATTCCACCCGAGGGGAAATGGGGGGAAAAAGCCCAGCCGGGAGCGCGGCGCCAGGCATTGTTCTCCGGACCCCTCCCGCAGCCTGGAGAGGGAAAGGGCCGCTGCGGGTTGGATTTCATTAGCAGGCTCGATAGCAAGTTCGATAGCGGCGGGCGAACGAAGCGAGCGGCGGGCGAACGAGGGGAGTGGGGGGCGAACGAGGGGAGCGGCGGGCGAACGAGGGGAGTGGGGGGCGAACGAGGGGAGCGGCGGGCGAATGAGGCAAGCGGCGGGCGAACGAGGGGAGTGGGGGGCGAACGAGGGGAGCAGCTGGCGAACGGGGCGAGCGGCGGGCGAACGGGACGTGCGGCCGCCGAACGGGGCGAGCGGCAAACGGCGGGCGGGCATCAGCGAGGATCCGAGGCGGCGGGGAAGACCCAGGGAACGTTCCTTCGGCCGCCTAGCAGTTGATCTGCTCGGCAGCGCAGCACCAGCGAGGAGCCGAAGATCTTCGGCTCCTCGCTGCTGCTGCGCTGCCGAGCAGATCAGCTGCTAGGCGGCCGCTCGAGAGCAAGAGGGGGAGAGAAAGAGAGAGAAGGAAAGAAAGAGATGAGAGAGGGAGGAAGAGAGTGTGAGAGAGGAAGAAGCAACATAGAGAGAGAGAAAGAAAGATGAGAAAGGAAGGAAGAGAGTGACCTGATCGGGTGGGGAAAATCGCGATATAGTGTTCGCGAAGATCGAGATGGTAACAATTGCTGAAAAATCGCGATATAGCGTTTTCGCGAAGATCGAGATCGCGAAACTCGAGGGATCACTGTATACTTCTTTTGAAAAGTAGAAAACAAGGGTGGTACATAATACTATATAAACTTTCTCAACTTTTTTTCCAACATGGTTGTTTCATATTGATTTGAAGCTGCTTGAAATGTGTGTGTGTGTGTGTGTGTTTAATGGGAAGCAGCATACAATTATCAATAATAAATAAAATCAAGACTCAAGAAAACAAGTGTTCCCCATTAAAAATTTCTGAATAACCCCATTAGAAAAGTAGGGTCCCTCTTCCAATCAAACCTTCAAATATTGAGTGAAAATGCTGGAGAAATGGGAAGAGGCAAGCCGCCACCCCCCCCCCCCATGTCCTTTCCCAAAGTGAAACTTTATGGCACTTTAATCCCAACCCCCCATGGCTTCCTGGCTGCTCAGACAGGCAGCTTTGCAACATTCCTGATTAAGGGCTTGTTGCTGTTGTGGGTGTCAACATTAATAACTCTTTGTCTTCAATATGACAAGCAAAATCAATGAAGGAAACACTAGGAAGAATTTGAGCAATCTACTCTTTTTATCATTTCCTCGTTAGTAAGCTAGAAGGCACAGTGGCTCAGCAGTTAAGACATTGGGATTTATTTATTTTATTTATTTATGTATTTTGTCAAGTACGTATTGGTAGTATACATAAACACTATTTATGTACATGAGATGGGTACTAATAAGAGGGAAACATTAGGAAGGAATGATAGGCACACTGGTGCACTTATGCACACCCCTTACTGACCTCTTAGGAATCGGGTGAGGTCAACAGTGGATAGTCCAAAGATAAAGTTTTGGGGGTTTGGTGATGAAACCACGTACAGAGTCAGGTAGGGAGTTCCACACATTAACTACAAATTTGGAGCAGTTTACTTTGAATTTGTATCTGTTATGTGCTCGTGTATTGTTGTGAATGAAGCTGAAGTAGTCATTGACAGAAATGTTTTCTGAAACCAAATTGTTTGTTAGAGAGTAGGTTGTTAGTTTCTAGGTCATGGGTAATGAATTGGTTTATTCTGGAAAGGGGCGGCATACAAGTCTAATAAATTATTTATTGTTGTTGTTGTTTTGTTGTTGTTGTTATTGTTGGTTGTTGTTGTTATTGTTGTTGTTGTTGTTGTTGTTGTTATTATTATTATTATTATTATTATTATTATTATTATTATTATTGACTCCGTGACTTTGCATATGACGCAGCATAGAGAGATTGGTCTGTAATTTTCTACTAAACTGGGATCTCCGTTTTTGAAGATGAGGCTGACCATGGCTAGTGACCATAGCTTTGGTAGGAAACTAGTCCTGAAGGATTTTTCAGAGATTATGCTTAGTGGTTCAGCTATGGCTGTGGAGAGTTTTTTTAGGGAGTATGCACATAATCCATCTGGCCCGATTGATGGAGAAGTGCCTAACATGGCCAGAAAGCCCGTATTTTAGACCCAGGCACCACACAATGGGATGAACTTCCATTCTCACCTTAGCTCTTGCCAATCTACCAGTTAAGAAGCAAACAAATGCGAGTAGATAAATAAGTACCACTTCAGTGGGAAGGTAACAGCATTCCATAGTAATGTTGTGGCCACATGGTCATGGAAATGTCTTTGGACAGCATTGGCTCAATGGTCTTGAAACAGAGATAAGTACTGTGCCTTATAATAGGTAACAGCTAGTGAAGTAAAATCCAGAGTCCAGCTAGAAGGAGGTCAGAACAGCCTCAAGGGGAAAAGTAAAGACCCTTGGTGTCAGGGTAGAAATGCTTCCGAGAGTTTGGGTGAGAGGCAAAGTCAATGGTCAAAGTTTTCAGTTCACTTTATCTGAGAATAAAATAATGGGCAGGATATCTTTTAACAAGGCTTCTGATTTTCTCCCCCAATTTAGGCATTATTTGCATAAAAGTTGGAAATTGATATCCTGCAGCAAAATTTCTTAAGCTTGCTGGCTTTAATACTTGTGGATTTCAACACCCAGGATTTTCCAGTTAGCATCTTAAAACCATCAATCTCCAGTGTTATTATGCAATATTGAGGGTTTTCTAGGAGAAATTGCTAAACCGGATTTCCTAGGGAGTAGTTTCTGTAATCTTACTTACGTTTCATAAGAGAGTCAGGATCACTGGTAATTCCCAATTAACTTCACAGACAATTGTTCCAATCCAGGAACCTACTGATCATGACAACTAAGTGATCAGAATAGGAAGATAATCTTCCAAATGAGGCAAAGAAAGGCACCACAATTTCCACTCAAATACCTTAAACTCAAACTGGGCTATTAGATATAGAAGACTCTGATTCACCAGCCCATGTAGCAGAATGACTAAGATATTGGACTACCAGTAGTGGGAGGAGTTGTTTGTGTTCAAATCCACTTTTAGCTATCAAACTCATCTATTTGGACCGGGAGTCACTGCTCACAGTCGCTCATGCCCTCATCACCTCGAGGCTCGACTACTGTAATGCTCCCTACATGGAGCTACCTTTGAAAAGTGTTCGGAAACTTCAGATCGTGCAGAATGCAGCTGCAAGAGCTATCATGGGCTTTCCTAAATACGCCCGTGTTACACCAACACTCCGCAGTCTGCATTAGTTGCCGATCAGTTTCCGGTCACAATTCAAAGTGTTGGTTATGACCTATAAAGCCCTTCATGGCACCAGACCAGAATATCTCCGGGACCGCCTTCTGCCACACGAATCCCAGTGACCAGTTAGGTCTCACAGAGTTGGCCTTCTCCAGGTCCCGTCAACTAAACAATGTCGTTTGGCGGGACCCAGGGGAAGAGCCTTCTCTGTGGTGGCCCTGACCCTTTGGAACCAACTCCCCCCAGATATCAGAGTTGCCCCCACCCTCCTTGCCTTTCATAAGCTCCTTAAAACCCACCTCTGTCGTCAGGCATGGGGAAATTGAGATATTCCCTTCCCCCTAGGCTTATAAAATTTATGCATGGTATGTCAGTATGTATGATTGGTTTCTTAAATTGGGGTTTTTTAAATTAACTTAAATATTAGATTTGTTTACATTGTATTATTATTGCTGTTAGCCGCCCCGAGTCTACGGAGAGGGGCGACATACAAATCTGATTAATAAAATAAAATAAATAAATAAATAACGTTTACCCAAGTACTCTGTCAGCTCAACATACCTCATAGGATTATTTTAGGAATAAAGAAATCCAAGCTGCTTTGAGCTTCTAGAAAAGGGTGGGCCATAACTCTAAATAAGAAAAATATTTATTATTAGCTGATGTAGAGATATCTGTTTCTTGAGGCTTCATTTAGGCCTTCTAAAATGTGTATCTGCCACCATACGGTCTATTTCTCTGTGCCTATCTAATCATTCAGATTATTCTGGTTCCTGCAGACTGCATAAGTGTTAGTTTTTAGTTTTCAGCAAGTTAAAACCCTACATAATCAGCAGCAGATGGTAGTTAACTGGCTGTTACCATGCCTGATGAAGTCGTACCAGAATTTCATAATAGCCAAAAGTTGTAAGAGGTTGCTTGCAATCTTATTCTGTGCTCTGCAGAGACAGGATTACAGAATTATTATGTGGGGGTAATTATCAGTTAGATTCACAGTCTAAAACTGGTAGAAATGTAATAACTTAAATACAAATCAATAATTAAGGTAGTGTTTAGAATATAGGCAATGCCAATGATTTGTTCACAACCATGTGATGTCACAGTTTCCAGTTACTATTAAATTTACATGCTGCCTGACTCCCAAAGAATAATCAGGTACATTTTGATTAAGCCCAGTCATTCATATTCATGCAGAATATGAGACATTGAAACTCTAGAGAAAGTGCAGAGGAAAGCAACCAAGATGATAGGAGGACTGGAAACTAGAACATACAAAGAGAGGTTGCATGAACTGGGCATGGCTAGTCTAGCAAAAAGAAGGACCAGCAGTGTTCCAATACTAGGGGGGCTACCACAGAGAGGAAGGGGTCAGGCTGTTTTCCAAAGTATCAGAAGGCCAGACTAGGAATAATGGATGGAAGCTGACCAAAGAGAGATCCAACCTGGAAATAAGGAGGAACTTTCTGACAGTGAGAGCGATCAATCAGTGGAACAGCTTGCCTGCAAGGGCTGTGAGCGCTCCAACACTTGAGACTTTCTAGGGGAGATTGGACTGCCATTTGTCCAAAATGGTATAGGGACTCCTGCCTGAACAGGGGATGAGCTAGATGACCTACAAGGTACCTTCCAACTCTAATAAATAAATAAATAATATGTGAGGAAGAGAGTGCTCTTCCTGTTGTCCGGTAGATCCTAGAAATTGTTTGCCTCCAGGAACATTCAGAAACGAGACATGTAGGTTCGCCATTCTTCTGTCTTCAAAACGAAGAAGGCTGGAGATGTTTGAGAAGTCATCCACTAGGCTGGCTGGAGCAGATCAGCGCTTGCTTCAAAAATGGCCACAGATGCCACAAGGTACCTCTGTCCTGTAGTCTTCTTCAACCACTTTCGTTGCCAGTGTTAGATTTGCATGTAAATGAAGAGAGAAGGCTCAAGAACAGTTCAGCACCATTACTGTCTGTTAGTTAGAACTAATACGAACTGGCATCAGGTTGCAGGGAAGCCATTTTTAAGGGTTTCCCTGAAACCTGCTAGCCACTGACAGTAGTTTATTTCTCCCCCTGCTAGATTAGCCAATCAGAGGCGGCTATGCAAATTTGTACTCCGTACAACACTGTGTAACATATACCATTTTAGATAAGTGACTGTCTAGACTCTTCTTTAAAACATCCAGTGCTAGGAGACCTCCTTTTTAAAGCAGCAATTGTTGCTGATTTAAAAAGAGATATCCAGGATGCTGACCTTAACTAGGTCTAATTCAAGTTGCCTACACAGCTATGGGAACAAACAGAAGAGAGTAGCTCAGGGTTCAAATGATGGGTTTTTGGTGTTCTCTGATCTAGATTGTTTTCTTGCAAACATGTTATTACCAAACCAGATAACATCAGCAGTGCTGGAACAAAGGGCAGGAACTCCCAACTCCTTTAATTCAATAATATAGATACACTGCACGATATTGGTTCCAAAATCAGAAGCAACATTTTATTTTATTTTATTATTTTATTTATTTTATTTTATTTTATTTTATTTTATTTTATTTTATTTTATTTTATTTTATTTTATTTTAGTTATTTATTTATTTATTTATTTATTTATTTATTTTATTTATTTTATTTATTTTATTTTATTTTATTTATTTATTTTATTTTATTTTATTTTATTTATTTATTTTATTTATTTTATTTATTTTATTTATTTTATTTATTTTATTTATTTTATTTATTTTATTTATTTTATTTATTTTATTTATTTTATTTATTTTATTTATTTTATTTATTTTATTTATTTTATTTATTTTATTTTGTCAAGCATGTACAAGGTAGTAGGTATTGGTATTAATATAAACATTAGCAAAGTAGGTACAGGTAATTTAGGCAATAGGACAGTAGGACAAGGACGGTAGGCACAATGGTGTGCTTATGCACGCCTCTTACAGACCTCTTAGGAATGGGGTGACTGTAGATAGTCTAAGATTAAAGTTTTGGGAATTTGGGGAAGAAACCACAGAGTCAGTAGTGCATTCCAGGCATTGATCACTCTGTTGCCAAAATCATATTTTCTGCAGTCGAGTTTGGAGTGGTTTACATTACATTTGAGTCGATTGTGTGCTTGTGTATTGTTGCGGTTGAAGTTGAAGAAATCATTGACAGGTAGGACATTGTGGTAAATGATTTTATGAACTACATTTAGATGAGATTAAAGGCGATAAAGTTCTAGGCTATCTAAACCCAAAATTTCAAGTCTGGTGGAATAAGGTATTCTGCTGCAAACAGAGGAGTGGAGAACTCTTCTTGTGAAATATTTTTGGACTCTCAATTGTATTGATATCTGATATGCAGTGCAGGCTCCAGATAGGTGAGCTGAGGGGAATTGGTCTAGCAAATGTTTTGTAAGCTCTGGTTAGCAGTGTAATATTTGCAGAGAAGAAGCTACATAAGTTTAGATTCACAACTCTTAGTGCCTTTTTCTCAAGGTTGTTACAATGGGCTCTAGCACTGAGGTCGTTGGATATGAGTACTCCAAGGTCTTTGACAAAGTGAGGGTCATCTACAAGTTCGTTTCCTCCAAGTTTGTATTTTGTATTCTGATTCTTTTTGCCAATGTGTAAGACAGAGCATTTGTTGGTTGAGATTTGAAGTTGCCAGTTGTTTGACCATTCTGCTACATGACCAAGGTCTTTTTGAAGGGTAGCAACATTGTCAGTGGTATTACAGTGATCCCTCGAGTATCGCGAGGGTTCCGTTCCAAGACCCCTCGCGATAATCGATTTTTCGCGATGTAGGGTTGCGGAAGTAAAAACACCATCTGCGCATGCGCGCCCTTTTTTTCATGGCTGCACATGCGCAGATGGTGGAGTTTGCGTGGGCGGCGGGCGGCACCCAGGGAAGGTTCCTTCAGCCGCCCAGCAGCTGATCTGCTCCGCAGCGCGGCAGCAGCGAGGAGCCGAAGATGGGGTTTCCCCGTTGCCCAGGCAAAGGGGAAACCCCATCTTCGGTTCCTCGCTGCTGCCGCGCTGCGGAGCAGATCAGCTGCTGGGCAGCCGAAGGAACCTTCCCTGGGTCTTCCCGCCGCCCAGGCAAAGGGGAAACCCCAAGATCGCTTGCCGCTTGCCCGTCACCCGCCCGCCTGGCCGCTCGCTTGCCGCTTGCCGCTTGCCCGTTCACCCGCCCGCCCGGCTGCTCGCTTGCCGCTTGCCGCTTGCCCGTTCACCCACCCGCCCAGCCGCTCGCTTGCCGTTTGCCGCTTGCCCGTTCACCCACCCGCCCGGCTGCTCACTTGCCGCTCGAGAGCAAGAGGGGGAGAGATAGAGAAAGAGAGAGAAGGAAAGAAAGAGATGAGAGAGGGAGGAAGAGAGTGTGAGAGAGGAAGAAGCAAGATAGAGAAAGAGAGAGAGAAAGAAAGATGAGAAAGGAAAGGAGTGACATCATCGGGTGGAAAAATCGCGATATAGCGTTTCGCGAAGGTTGAGATCGCAAAAATCGAGGGATCGCTGTAAATAGTTTAACATCATCAGCAAAAAGAATGCAGTTGCTTGTAATATGATCACAGAGGTCATTTATGTAAAGTATGAATAGTGTTGATCCTAGAATGCTGCCTTGAGGGACACCACTGCTGACAAGTGCAGGATTTTATAGGCCACCCCCTATTTTAACCATTTCTTGTCTGTTTGACAAAAATGCAGTTATCCAATCACAAAGGGGACCAATTAGTTTTAGATTGTTGTAGTTTTTTGTGGAACGACTAGGAAATATTGGGCATGAGTCTTTTCTTTTTACAAAGACTGAGCCGAAGAATGTGTTAAAGAGGTTGGTTTTAATGGCTTCATCATTATATTCTTTACCATTTAGTTCTTTTAAGGGTAGGATGGATCTCAAGTCTTTGAGTTGGTTGTTTACAAAGTTATAAAAGATGCATGTGGATTTTATGCGCAGGAGGTTTGCTTCTCGATTGATGTGGTAATCGGTGCATCCAGTCTTTATTTATGTCACCATGGCAAACATTTGCTATCTTTTGCTTTTTTGTAAGGAAGGAATTCCCTTTGGCACAAAACTGAGGATGCAGAGCAGGATACTTGGTGACTTGCCAATAGTTAAGAACAAAATGACTACACAGAAATACAGTATCAAAGCACCCGTAGCATCCTAGTACCTTTAACAAAAGAGGCCATTCATTAAGGCCTTTCCAGCTTGTAGATAACCATCTAGGATTCTGCCCAGGGAGGTACAGTACTCATTTTCCACATAAAATCTAGTTAGATTAAGGTTTGCATTTCGCCACTTGGAAAATGGTATAGGAAAATAAGGCACCCATTTATAAGAGGTACTTATGATTCCTATAAAATAGTTCTGAGAACTGAGAAGGTTCTCCACCCATAATTGCCTGGGTGTATGTGCCCAACAAAATTCCTGCTTAAGATATTGTCAGTGTCAAGGTTCTAGATAACATCTAAACAAAATCCAAATTGATATCGATATGCCTCTTCAGCTCTTTCAGGTCCTTTGGGGACATAGAATACATCTTTGGCTTCAGGAGTGTTGCACCTAGCTTGAATTCTGTCACACAGTCTGTCGGCCGGTGGGGGGCAAATTATTTACATTTTTCCTCGCTAAACATCCTCTCCAAGTCTCTATATTCTCTCGGCACCTTCTGGTGGAGTGGCCTCCCTTGCAGGGGCTACCAGTTGAGGATCGGTTGGTGCCCTAGGCATCATCCCTTCTTAGTGCTGCTGGTCCCTTAGAGGCGGTGTTGAGCCAACATGCTCGGTTAACTTCTGGTACCCATTCTCCCATCTTATGATGAGCGCCCACTTGTCTAGCCCCACTAGGCCCAGGATGATGGCCTCCAACATCTTTGGGGCTATGATGAAATGAAGACTTTCATGATGTCAGCCCATCCTTAACTCTTTGGGCTCGGTGAAGAGAGTGGCTGGGGCTTCCCCGATTAACAATCTGTCCAGCTGTTGGAACTGGATGGGGCTAGCTAGGGTCCTGGTATGGATCCCTAGTTTTTCCACCACTACCTTGATGATTAAGTGGGAAGTGATCCGGCCTCTGGGTGAGGATGGGGGCTGATGGCAGACACCCAGTGGCATGGTGGCCAGCCTGACCATATAGATAGCACTTTACACCCTCTTTGGCTCAAAGTGCGGAGTTGCTACAGTCTTGGGTGGAGCCCTACAATCCAACTGCTTTCTGGCTGGCCGGTCAATAGGGGTTACCTTTTCCTTTTTGACCACCCGGTCTAGAGCAATGGCAGTGGAATACCAATCTTGGACTTGGCATGGTACTCCCCCGATCTTGCACGCCTCTTTCAATCTGGATCCAGCGCATCACAGAAAGTGTGCACCAAGAGCCATTCAGCCCAGTCCTGCACCTTCCCAGATGCTCTTCTAAACTCCCATACCGGTTTGTTCACTGGGTGCCCAGTTTGCCTCAACTTTGGGATCTGTTCCTCGGCATCTACCTGCTGGGTTGTCACAGAATCTGACCCTTATCAATTGGATGAAGTTGCCCATGTCATCTATCTTGAGGGCCACTTGACAGTCACAGGATGACCTTATCACAAGATGTGATGTGGTTAAAAGGGGGTGGGGGGCTTTTCTCCTTTAAAAAATACTTATTGTTTAAATGTTTAGATTAAGCCTTTATCTTCCTGTTGCATTACATTAGTGTAAGAATAGACAGTGTATAGGAAGAATACAGGAAAAGTAGACACATAGAAATCCAATTAAACAAACAAAAATTAGAACACATTTTAATACCGCTACCATTAAAATTGCATCTGCACAATCTTGCTTATATAGTTGACGTGCCTCTGCCCTCACTGCAAAAACTCCAAATGTTAAAATTTCTTAGAAAAGTATCAGCTCCATACGTCTTTTCAACTATTTAAGCATTTTGATACTTAGTCATCCAGCTCTAATCAAGTCTAATTTTCTCTCTGTGTGTGTGTCATTTTTTCCTTTTCTTGAATTTCTTTCGCATCATGGCCATAGAGAGAGCTTTTGTAATGGTATCCTTGTTGTTGATGATATTGTAACAGTTTAATTGCAGCAATCTATCAAACTGCATTGGCTCATAGGTGAGGTTCGTAGAACTATAGGGACTATCTTCGGCGAATATTTGGAAGTCACCAAAAGACTTTTCCTCTTCGGTCTCACGTTTTATTCCTTGAACAAGAAAAGAAAAAGTGAGCAATTTGCTTAAATTGACACTTTTGAACATTGGTGCTAGAAAAGGCTCTTGAGAACACCATAAATGGTTAAGAAATGGTTAAGAAAACAAACACAGACTCCAGAACAAATCTAGAGTTCTCACTCGAGGCCCACACGGCCAAGCTAAAATTATTTGTTTGTTTGTTTGTTTTGTCCAATACACAATGAGAGTTTTAGTGGGTATATATATATAAATATACACATAGTAAAATACATGATGAAGGTTATAGAGGAGATACTCATAGTAAAATATATCTAAGAAAGAATAGAAAAGAAGATATAGTAATAGAACATATCAATGAAAGAATAAAAGAAGAGATATAGGAATAGAAGAAAGTTATAGGAGATATAGGAGAGCAATAGGACAGGGGACGGAAGGCACTCTAGTGCACTTGTACTCACCCCTTACTGACCTCTTAGGAATCTGGATAGGTCAACCATAGGTAATCTAAGGGTAAAGTGTTGGGGGTTTGGGGATGACACTATGGAGTCCGGTAATGAGTTCCACGCTTCGACAACTCGGTTACTGAAGTCATATTTTTTACAGTCAAGTTTGGAGCGGTTAATATTAAGTTTGAATCTGTTGTGTGCTCTTGTGTTGTTGTGGTTGAAACTGAAGTAGTCGCCGACACGCAGGACGTTGCAGCATATGATCTTGTGGGCAATACTTAGATCTTGTTTAAGGCGTCTTATTTCTAAGCTTTCTAGGCCCAGGATTGAAAGTCTAGTCTCGTAGGGTATTCTATTTTGAGTGGAGGAATGAAGGGCTCTTCTGGTGAAGCATCTTTGAACATTTTCAAGGGTGTTAATGTCTGAGATGCGATATGGGTTCCAAACAGATGAGCTGTATTCGAGGATGGGTCTGGCAAAAGTTTTGTAAGCTCTGGTAAGCAGTGTGAGATTACCAGAGCAGAAGCTATGTAGGATTAGGTTTACAACTCTTGAAGCCTTCTTGGCTATGTTGTTGCAATGGGCACTTAAATCTTTTGTTATTAGTATACCTAGGTCTTTAACGGAATGGGGATTATCTGTGATAATTAGATTATTCAGTTTGTATTTGAAGTGCAGATTCTTCTTCCCAATGTGTAGGACAGAGCATTTGCTAGTTGAGATTTGGAGTTGTCATGTGTTATTATCATATTTTAGACACATTATTCAAATCCCAACTTTTCTAAGAAAAAAAAGAAAAGAGAACAACCAATAGTGAAGTGGATGGATTCATTATAGCAATGATGAAGTACACCATTGGAAGACTTGACCAGACAGATTGAGGAACAGATCATCCTGTCGATTTGTGAAGCCCTCGTGATTTGACAAGCAACTTGATGGCATCTATTCGATTAATCCATCGATCAATGCATTGCTTACCTGGTGCTTTGTAATTTTTAAATGTTTCATTCACCAATGGGAAATGAAGGATAATGGGGGCCCTGGGATCTGTAGCATTCAAAAACATGTAACACTCCTTTGGTTGCTTTTTGTCACTATCAGTCACAGCAATGTGTGGGAAAGGGATCCCTCTTTCTTCACAGTATCTCTGTGCTTGATGCAAGACCTGATATGAGATAAGGAAAAGTTGCAAATGTATACTGAATTAAAAATTGGCTAAAAATATGCTGATGTTTCAAAAACAAACACAATTGAGATTTAACCAATTAGAATATCTTAGCAGTATAGTTTCCAATGCAATAAATTTCCAAGTTGGTGGAGTAAATAATTTATTATGTTGAACCAATGCTGCATTAGCCAAGAATTTGTAACTGCCACCATTCTTTCAGAAACCAAACTCAAGTAATTAGGTAAGTGCCAAAACCCACTGCAACAACCTTGCCAACGAAGCTTCTGCTCCGGATATCTCACACCAGGGCATACAAGGACATACACCAGGGCATACAAAACTTTCGCCAGGCCAATCCTTGAATACAGCTATCTGTCTGGAACCCACACCGCTTTTTGGACATAAACACTCTAGAAAATGTCCAGAGATACAGTGATACCTTGTCTTACAAACTTAATTGGTTCCGGGACGAGGTTCTTAAGGTGAAAAGTTTGTAAGACGAAACAATGTTTCCCATAGGAACCAATGGAAAAGCGATTAATGCGTGCAAGCCCAAAATTCACACCTTTTGCCAGCCGAAACGCCCGTTTTTGCACTGCTGGGATTCCCCTGAGGCTCCCCTCCATGGGAAACCCCACCTCCAGACTTCTGTGTTTTTGCAATGCTGCAGGGGAATCCCAGCAGGGGAATCCCAGCATCGCAAAAATGAGCACTTCGCTGGCAACGGAAGTCTGGAGGTAGGGTTTCCCAGTGAAGGGAGCATCAGTGAAATTGCAGCATCACAAAAACACGGAAGTCCTCGAAACCCCACCTCCAGACCTCCGTGTTTTTGTGATGCTGTGACTTCGCTGAGGCTCTCCTCGCTGGGAAACCCCACCTCCGGACTTCCGTTGCCAGCGAAGCGCCCATTTTTGCACTGCTGGGATTCCCCTGCAGCATCGCAAAAACGCAGAAGTCTGGAGGTGGTGTTTCCCATGGAGGGGAGGCTCAGGGGAATCCCAGCAGTGCAAAAACGGGCGCGCTGGCAACAGAAGTTCGGAGGCGGGGCATGCCAATGGAGTTGGCTTGGGTTTGTAAGGTGAAAATAGTTTGTAAGAAGAGGCAAAAAAATCTTAAACCCCGGGTTTGTATCTCGAAAAGTTTGTTTGACGAGGCATTTGTAAGACGAGGTATCACTGTACTTTACTAAAAGAGCCCTTCACTTCTCACTCACAACAGAATACCTTACACACCTAGACTTATAATCCTAGGTTTAGAAATCTTAGAACTACGTCGCCTTAAACACGACCTAAGCATAGCCCATAAAATCATCTGCTATAACATCCTTCCTGTCAACGACTACTTCAGTTTCAACCACAACACAACACACAACAGTTATAAACTTAAAGTAAACTGTTCCAAACTCGACTGCAGGAAATACAATTTTAGCAACCGAGTAGTTGATGCATGGAATTCACTTCCAGACTCTGTAGTATCATCACCTAACCCCCAAAAGTTTACCCTTAGACTATCCACTATTGACCTCTCCTTATTCCTAAGAGGTCAGTAAGGAGTGTGCATAAGTGCACCAGTGTACCTTCCATCCCGTCCTAATGTTTTTCTCTTAGTAAGATTAAACTTTGTTATATCTTTGTATGCCACCAATATAATCCTTCGGGATTGGGTGGCATAGAAATCAATCAATCAATCGAATAAATAAATAAATTAAATAAATAAATAAATAAATAAATCTCTAGTTAAGATTCTATGTAGTTCAGAGAACCCCCAAATCCCTTTCCTGGCTGGCCCTGCCCATTCCACTTCACCCCTCCCAGAAGGTGAAAAATGGGCCTACCAAAAGTTTGGGAAGGTCCATTTCCGGAGGGCCTCCAGAGCTTGGGAAGCCATTTTTGCCCTCCCGGAGGCTTGAAGAACACCTATAGAGCCTGGGGAGGGCAAAAGCACCCTCCTCACTATGGTGCAGGAGGCCTCAGCAACTGGGTAGAGAACCCCTTGCTAAAAATTTTGAAGCCCACCCAATTGAAACTATTGCAAGACTAAACTAGCCAAGCTAAATCAACTTTAATAAAATTTTAATAAAACATTAAAAGAAGAAAGTCATAACTCAGTGGACATGTGTTTTGTACAAATATATAAAGTCTCAGACACAATCCTTGGCACCAAAAATTAATTAATAAATACTGCATTTGGGTTATTCAAGTATTGACCCAGAAATTATCATTAGTCCAGTAATAAACTATTGTCATAAGCTAGAACTAAGGACCAATATCTACATATGGTATAGCAGATTCAGAGGATTCCAAGCAGCTACTTTCAAGTTTATTTATAATGCTCACTTCAAAGGGAGCTTGCCAAGAATAATTGAATGAGAAGATCACATCCACATCTCTCTGTGACTGAAGCACCAATGGAAAGGGGGAATTGATAGCAAATCCCCCGTCCACCAGATGCAGACTGCTTTCTTCAGGAGTCAATTGATTAGGTACAGCATCCAGATGTGTCTCTGAAATAGCCCAAAACCATTATTGAAACACATAGATTCACCAAAAGATAACTTAAAAATAAAATCAATATGCTGTGCGTTCATATGAAAAACAAAAACGATTGGAAACAATAAAAATTGCATTGCCCTGATATCACAACGTTCCTTGATAAATTGAGGTTGCTATGATTCTCAGCCCGTATTCAAATATTAATCACAGCTTTGCTGAGTTGTAGTTTACCTAGGGGGAGGTACCATATTTTCCGGAGTATAAGACGCACCTCAGTTTTGGGGGAGGAAAATAGTGGGGGGGGGGGAATCTACCTACCAGGTATTCATCTGACTAGCGTCCTTAGTCTGTTTAGCTTCAGCACATTAGGGCAGAAAAAAGCCTTTTACAGAGGCAGTAGGAATCAAAGCAAGCTTTAGGGCAGGAAAAAACTGCTTTGGAGGGAATAGGAATTTAAAAATGCTGCAAGCCAGGAAGACCATTAGCACTGCATTAGGGCTGAAAAAGCCTTTTCAGAGGGGATAGGAATGAAAACAAGCCTGCAAAAACTTATGGCTGGAAAACAACTTTCTTCGCAGGGAGTAGGAAGCCGGGAAGATCGTTAGCATCTAGTTAGGGCTCAAGGGGGCTTTAAAAAAGCTACATTTGGAGCATAAGATGCACCCAAATTTTCACCCTCTTTTAGGAAGGAAAAGGGTACATCTTATACTCCGAAAAATATGGTACATCTCTGTTTCTTAGCTGGGGGAGCTAGTGTTGTCCAGAGACATCAGTGGGCCACATGACAATGTGCCAAGATGCACAGAATGCTGCAACTTCCCCACCAAAATGATATCTATTTATCTACTCACATTTGCTTTTGAACTGCTGGGTTGGCAAGAGGCATGTTTCAGTTAATAGCTCAACCCTTAGGCATAGGGCATAGATTAGAATCTTTAATCTAGAATGAAGTTACAGTGGCTGTTGATTTCTCACAGCCAATGAGAATATATAAATGGATTTTAAACATCGAGGATTTACAACTTAATTCTTCTTCACATTCTTCTGGTTTAACTGCTCCTTGATGCAATGTTTGATGGCTTATCTAATGACCGTCTCTGGCCTGGGAATCACTGATTCACATGTCAACCCTCAAAGCAATCCTTTACCCATTTCATGCCTCCCTCCCTCCTCTGGCACACTCAGGTGCTTTTCCCATCCCTTCTTCCCTCCTCTTTCCTCTTCCATCCCTTACCTGGAACTTCCTCCATTTCTGAACTATTAAAGCCCTACATGGCATTAAAGCTCTACATGGCATTGGACCAGAATACATCCGGAACCGCCTCCTACCGCATGAATCCCAGCAGCCTATAAGGTCCCACAGAGTTGGCCTTCTCCGGGTCCCGTCGACCAAACAATGTCGTTTGGCGGGCCCCAGGGGAAGAGCCTTCTCTGTGGTGGCCCCGGTCCTCTGGAATCAACTCCCCCCGGAGATTAGAACGGCCCCCACGCTCCTTGTCTTTCGCAAATTACTCAAGACCCACCTTCATCGCCAGGCATGGAGGAACTGAGACATCCTCCCCCAGGCTTTTATATTTTATGTTTGGTATGTATGTGTTGTATGGTTTTAAATTGTTGGGGTTTTAGATAAGTTTTATTTTAATATTAGATTTGTCTCACTGTTATATTGTTTTTGTATTACTGTTGTGAGCCGCCCCGAGTCTTTGGAGAGGGGCGGCATACAAATCTAATTAATAATAATAATAATAATAATAATAATAATAATAATAATAATAATAATTCCCACATCCAAACTCACAGCTTCCATTTCCTTTTCTCCCTTGCCTAGATTTCCACCTGTTTTGTAATTCTCCACTCCTTTTCTTTCTTGATTAGGATCTACTAAAAGCCCTGGAATTATTTCCCTTTGTAGTATTTCTTTCCCCCCCCCACCAAAAAAAATATTTTATTATAAATATACATAAACAAACATAAACAAAACATTATAAAAACATTGAACTGTGAATGGCAATCCTGTTTCTTATTTTCTATAATGATATTTCTATATTACCATCATTTAATATTTTTAATGCTATATACATTTAATTTTACATAGGTTCTTACTCTTTCTAGTATTTCATCACCAAACTACCTGTGGTGGATTGTACTGACTGTGATGATTGTAGACCTTCTCCCCCACTACATCAAAAGAACCAGTTCAATAATAAAATGCCTTGATGTGTCCATAAATAGGTTTCTCAGTTGGAAAATAGAACTCATCAGAATTCTTATATTGACACTACTTCAGTTCATGTTCATACCATGTACAAATTCTATAAGCCTAGGGGGAAGGGGAAAAATTTCAATTCCCCCATGCCTGGCGACAGAGGTGGGTTTTAAGGAGCTTGCGGAAGGCAAGGAGGGTGGGGGCAACTCTGATATCTGGGGGGAGCTGGTTCCAGAGGGCTGGGGCCACCACAGAGAAGGCTCTTCTCCTGGGTCCCGCCAAATGACATTGTTTAGTCCACTGTTTCCCAACCTTTTTTGAGCCGCGGCACATTATTCACATTTTCAAAATCCTGGGGAACATTGAGCAGGGGGGGGCGCAAAAAAGTTTGGACAAAAAAATCTCTCTTCCTCCCTTTTGCTCTATTTCTCTCTCCCTCCCTCTTTCTCTCCCTCCCTCTTTCTCTCCCTCCCTCTTTCTCTCTCCATCCCTTTCTTTCTCCCTTCCTCTCTCTTTTGCTCTTTCTCTCTCCCTCCTTCCCCCCTCTTGCTGTTTCTTTCTTTCTTTCTCTTTCTCTCTCTCTCATTCTGTCTCTCTTGCTGTCTCTTTCTCTCTCGTTCTTTCTCTCTTCCTTCCTTTCTCTCTCTTTGCTCTCTTTCTCTCTCCCTCCTTCCCCCCTCTTGCTGTCTCTCTTTCTTTCTCTTTCTCTCTCTCTCATTCTGTCTCTCTTGCTATCTCTTTCTTTCTCTCTTCCTTCCTTCCTCTCTCTTTTGCTCTTTCTCTTTCCCTCCTTCCCCCCTCTTGCTGTCTCTTTCTTTCTCTTTCTCTCTCTCTCTCTCATTCTGTCTCTCTTGCTGTCTCTTTCTTTCTCTTTCTCTCTCTCTCTCATTCTGTCTCTCTTGCTGTCTCTTTCTCTCTCATTCTTTCTCTCTTCCTTCCTTCCTCTCTCTTTGCTCTCTTTCTCTCTCCCTCCTTCCCCCCTCTTGCTGTCTCTCTTTCTTTCTCTTTCTCTCTCTCTCTCATTCTGTCTCTCTTGCTATCTCTTTCTTTCTCTCTTCCTTCCTGTCTTTTGCTCTTTCTCTCTCCCTCCTTCCCCCCTCTTGCTGTCTTTCTTTCTTTCTCTTCTCTCTCTCTCTCATTCTGTCTCTCTTGCTATCTCTTTCTCTCTCTTCCTTTCTTTCTCTCTCTTGTTCTCTCTCTTCCTTTCTTCTCTGCGGAGGCCGGCAAATCTTTTTCCTGGTAGGCTGGCTGGGGATAGGGCGCGCGCACGCACGCACCCCTGACGTTCCAAAGAACCTTCTCCGACCTCCGCTGTGAGAAGGTTTTCTCCGAGCGCTCGCCGCCATTGCAGCCACCACTGCGGGAGGAGCTGGAGAAAGGGGCAGATCGGGCGGACGGGCGGGCGTCAGCGGCAAGAAGCCAGGGGCGCGAGGGGAGCGGAGGCACTGGGGGGTGGGGGCAGCCGCGGAGCCGGCCTCCGCACTTTCATCGCTCCCCACCCCAAACTCCAACGCCCAGCTCCTTACGCAGAAGAATTAAGCTCTCCTTTTTCCTGCCTTCCTTCTTTGGGGCCCAGCAGGTTTGCGCCGGAAGCAGCAGCATGGGACAGGAGCCGGGGGACAGCTGTGAGTGGGAGCTCCAGCTGGAGCTTCCCTAGGAGCTTCGCGGCACACCTGACCGTGTCTCACGGCACACTAGTGTGCCGCGGCACACCGGTTGGGAAACGCTGGTTTAGTTGACGGGACCCAGCGAAGGCCAACTCTGTGGGACCTAACCGGTCGCTGGGATTCATGCGGCAGAAGGCGGTCCCGGAGATACTCTTATAAAGCAGCATAAACTTATGCTCAGCATTACCTTTCCATGCTACAAATTCTTGATCATTCACATAGTTCTGGTGCAGATGCAGTCCATGAAGAAAGTTAAAATTTTCCCCGGTGGTGATTCGTGATTTAACCAAATTGCTAAATAAATGTGTAAAGACTCCTCCTGGCATGATACCTTGAGACTGCTTCAGTGAAGGGTCAAGAGACTGAGAACCAAACAGGTCATCTGCAAGACAAAAAGTTGCACAGTTGAAGTACCTCCATTACATTATTCCATCATATAGCCAAGTCCACCGCTTGTATATAGAATAAACCACATTATTGTGATTTATATGTAGAAACCACATTAGCTTGAAACAGTGGTGGGATTCAATTTTTTTTCCTACTGGTTCTGTGGGCATGGCTTGGTGGGAGGTCATGTGACTGGGTGGGCATGCCCAATTTGACATCACTCACAGCCACACCTACTCAGTCACATGACTCCACCACCAAGCCACACCCACAAAACCCAGTAGGGGAAAAAATTGAACTTACAACTGTTGCAGCATTTCTTTCTACTTATTTTCTGGCCTAATCTGTCAAAGGCCTCCTCGTGCATGCCATCCACTCTCAGTTGCATGTGTCGCCCTCTTTCCCCTCCTTTACCTCCCCTGGCCCTAGCACCACTTCCGCCCTCACAACCAGTGATGGGCTCCTACGGGAACAGTCAGGAACCCAATTTGCACTGAAAGATGTTGAAACAAAATGCATAAGCCACATCCATGGTTGCTGTGGTTGTCTCTGGGCTAACTCCTGCCCCAAGGACTGTGGGAGTGGATGTAGGTGTTGGTTATGACCTTAAAAGCCCTTTGTTGTATCCTGTAATGGCTACCTTGTATCTCTGTAAATAGTTTGTTCCTTGCTAAAGCGCTGTCTGAGCTGGAAATCAGGAAGTCACTCCTGATTAGCTCAGACGCGCCCTGCTCTTGCTTTGGCGGGAACCGCAAATGTATAAAAGAAGCAGTTTCTCCCAAGCAGAGCAGACGGTACTCGCTGAAAGTCACTTACCTATGCTGAGCTGAATAAAAGTACCGTTCTAAACAACCCTGCCTCTGGGTTTACTTCACTGGCGACGACGGACGAAAGAAACTACGCGTGCAACATGAACAATCTCCAAATTGGCCGGGCTCCTGAGTTCTTCGACCCAGAAAAGACTTCCTGGGACGACTACCTAGCCAGCTTCGAAATCTTCCTCGAAGCAGCAGGAATACGGGACGCCGACCGAAGACGGGCCTTTTCCTAAATTACTGCGGTCCAGAAATCCGCGCCCTCGCCCAGACTCTCACCGACCCACTGCCAGCAAGATCCGTCGCTTGGGACGTCCTACAAGACAAGCTCGCAAGCCACTTCAGGCCAACAAAACCAGCCATGGTTTTCCGGCACCAGTTTTCGAGAATGGCTCAGCGCGAAGCGGAATCAATCAACCAATTTGCAACGCGACTTCGAACGGTGCTTGCGAAATGCAAGTTTGACAACCCGGAAGCTCGCCTCACCGATGCCTTAGTTTTTGG
This sequence comes from Erythrolamprus reginae, assembly GCF_031021105.1. Taxonomy (NCBI): domain Eukaryota; kingdom Metazoa; phylum Chordata; class Lepidosauria; order Squamata; family Dipsadidae; genus Erythrolamprus; species Erythrolamprus reginae. The sequence continues at coordinate 86,769,840 of NC_091950.1, forward strand.
CATGAGAAACGCCGCGGTCAGGAATAAACTCCTCACCGAAGACGAACCGACCCTACAAACAGTGATTAAGCTAGCGCAAACCGCAGAGGTCGCCGACGCCGCTGCTAAAGAGCTGATAGATCACGAAAAGAAAGAAGTCATCGCCAAGATAGACTCCACGTTCTCCCGCGCCGAGGACCCAGATGACCACAGCCCACCAGCTTGCAACGAGGACAGCTGTTTCCTGCTGCAAGACCAGCCGAGACAACACAGACTTTCTCACCCCGCCACCCCCTGCACCGGCTGCCGAGGAAACCATCAGCGCCAACGTTGCCCCTTCCGGGACGCCATATGCCGCCGCTGCAACCGACGGGGCCACATCGCCGAAGCCTGCAGAGCATCTGCACCGGAGGACACCTTCTCCACACCGCGCCACCAACGACCCCAGAATCAAACACCTCAACCGCGAGAAAACCGACCTTTTCGTTTTTCGAGCCGTAAGAACTACTCAGCCGCTAACCGCGACTACTCAAGAGGTAACACTCAATTTTCCGTGAATACCACGGCAACAGAAAATGGGGGCAAGATTGTTGTTTCTTTACTTTTAAATAACAAGCCATGTTCTATGGAACTTGACACGGGGTCTAAATACACCATTATGCCGTGGGAAAAGCTTAAATTGTACATGCCTAGCCTGTCTAAATCTGAGCTATTGCAAACCTCGTTGGTAATTAGAGATTTTCAAGGGGGGATAATCTCTGTTCTGGGCAAAGTGAATGTACCTATCATATTTAAGAATGTTAAATGTACCCTACCCATGATTGTTGTTACAGGGGCTAAACACTCTCTCCTGGGGTTGGCTTGGATGGAACCTTTGGGAATTGAAATTTCTGGTATTTGCAATGTAAACTGTGATAGCATGCCTAACTTTTTACAAGAGTTCCCTGAAGTGTTTAGCCCCACCTTGGGGTCGTATAAAGGGCCCCCTATCTTGTTTTCCATCGATCCCAAGGTCCCACCTGTCCGGCTCAAACCTCGCAGGGTACCCCTTCCGCTACTCCCCAAACTTGACCTGCAGCTGGATAAGCTCATAAGCCAGGGTATTTTAGTTCCTGTGGAGCAGGGACCATGGGAAACACCCATAGTCACCCCTCTGAAACCAGATGGCTCCTTAAGAGTTTGCGCTGACTATAAATCTACGCTAAATAAGGCCCTCCAACACCACCCTTACCCCATTCCAGTGGTACAACAACTCCTGCACTCCCTGGGGGAAGGGAAAAGGTTTGCAAAGATCGACCTCGCCCAGGCTTATCGGCAACTGCAGGTCGATGAAGCGACAGCAAACGCGCAAACGATTGTGACCCACAGGGGTGCCTTTAAATGTACCAGATTACAGTTTGGAGTAAGCATAGCCCCAGGGATATTCCAAAGCATAATGGAAAGATTGTTATCAGGGATTAAAGGGGCCATTCCCTATTTTGATGACATCTTAATTGCAGGGGAAAACCAAGAACAGCTCAACAAAAGGATTAGGGAAGTACTCCAGAGACTTCAAGACAAAGGATTGAGAATTAAGCCTGATAAATGCGTTTGGGGAACCAACAGTGTAGAATTCCTAGGGTACAAAATCGACAGGGAAGGTATCCACCCCACCACTGAAAAACTGAGAGCTATTAGAGAAGCCCCAGAGCCACAAAATAAGACTGAATTGCAAGCCTTTTTAGGCCTTCTTAACTTTTACTCCGTTTTTTTAAAACAGAAGGCAACAGCAGCAGAGCCTCTACACCGTTTGCTACAGAAAGAAACCCCTTGGACATGGGGGAGAACTGAACACGAAGCCTTTGTACAAATAAAACCATTATTGACCTCTAAAAGTGTGGTAGTCCAGTATAGTACTTCTCTACCTATCAGGCTTACGTGCGACGCCTCCCCGTACGGCGTGGGAGGAGTCTTGGCTCACGTTTTGCCTAACAAAACAGAGGCCCCAATTGCTTTCTTCTCCAGAACGATGACCAATACCGAAAGGAACTATAGCCAGCTAGATAAGGAGGCTCTAGCTCTAGTGGCAGGAGTAAAAAAGTTTCATAATTACCTTTTTGGGAGGAGTTTTGAATTGGTTACCGATCACAAGCCCTTATTAGGCCTATTAGCCCCCAACAAGCCTACTCCTCCATTTATGTCCCCAAGATTAATCAGATGGGCCCTTTTCCTCTCAGGATACCAGTACGAGCTCATCCATAAAGGGGGTAAAACCATCAACCACGCAGATGGCCTCAGTAGGTGCCCCATGGCAGAGTTAGTGGAGGACCCTGCCCCTTCTGCGGATGTCTTAATGATAGAGCTCGAAGACAACCCACTAACTACTGCAAGAGAAGTGGCTGCACATATGCAGCAAGATCCAATCCTAAAACAGGTGGTTAACTGTGTACTAAAAGGATGGCAATATGATTCTGTGAAACCTGAGTTGTGTGACTACAAAACCAAAAGACTTGAATTGTCATATGTAAAAGGTTGTCTATTGTGGGGGGATAGAGTGATCGTTCCTAAAAGCCTAAGGGAAAAGGTACTTGAAATGTTACATGTGGGCCATCCTGGGATTGTCATGATGAAAGGCCTAGCTAGAGGGCATTTATGGTGGCCAGGTTTGGATGCTGATATTGAAAATTGGGTAGCCAAATGTGACCCATGCCAAGAATCACGGCCTAACCCCCCCCCCCAAAACAACTCCAGCAGAGTGGGAGCAACCTGCAGGGCCTTGGTAACGGGTCCATATTGATTTTGCAGGGCCAGTGGGGTCACAATATTTCCTAATAGTGGTTGATGCATTTTCCAAATGGGTGGAAATCATAGCAATGAACAACATAACCACAAGTGCCACCATCAAGGTTTTGCGCAGACTGTTCGCTACCCATGGTTGCCCCGATATCCTAGTGTCTGACAATGGGCCTCAATTAACGGCCAGGCAGTTTGAATTATTTTTAGATAACCTAGGGGTCAGACATGCACTCATCTCACCTTACTCGCCCTGGGCTAATGGTTGGCGGAACGTTATGTTCGCGTGGCTAAGGAAGCATTACGCAGGTCAGGCCCAGGAGATGTACAACAGAATTTGGACCAGTTCTTGTTAACCCAGCACATTACCCCAAACTCTCACACGCATGTGAGTCCTGCTGAGTTACTAATGGGAAGGAAATTAAGGTCCCCACTAGATAGGTTACACCCAAGGTTTTGTACTAATGACCCAATATATGTAAACCCGGAAAGACAAATGTATTTGGGACAAAATGTATTTGTAAAAAATTTTGATGGAGGTGTAAACTGGATGAAAGGAATTGTTGTTAAACAGACTGCTCCAAAAACATATTTGGTGAAACTGGAGGATGGTCGAATGTGGAAACGGCACATTGATCACATTCGGAAATGCATGGGAAACCCCCTGGAGCAAACCGTTGACAAAAACTCTCCCATTCCAGCAGACTGTAACTCGCAACCCGATTTACTAGACATTCAAATGGACTTATCGGGTCAGGGGGAATCCTCCAGCGACGCCGAACCATCGTCCTCCTCCGAAGCCATCGTCGTGCCGGCCAGGCCGAATCAACAGGCCGGAGCCCCAACTAGGCCCCAGCCGAGCCGGGGGAACAACAGCGAGCCAACCTCCACCGCCGATAGCGAGGACGCAACTGAGCTGCGCAGGTCGGAGCGAGCCTCGCGGCGACCCAACAGATTGGACGACTTCGTCACATGGCTTTCGTGATGGATGCATCCAACTAAGGAGGGAGGGGTGTTGTATCCTGTAATGGCTACCTTGTATCTCTGTAAATAGTTTGTTCCTTGCTAAAGCGCTGTCTGAGCTGGAAATCAGGAAGTCGCTCCTGATTGGCTCAGACGTGCCCTGCTCTTGCTTTGGCGGGAACCGCAAATGTATAAAAGAAGCGGTTTCTCCCAAGCAGAGCAGACGGTACTCGCTGAAAGTCACTTACCTATGCTGAGCTGAATAAAAGTACCGTTCTAAACAACCCTGCCTCTGGGTTTACTTCACCCTTCATGGCATTGGACCAGAGTACTTCCAGAACTGCCTGATACCGCACGAATCCCAGCGACCGATAAGGTCCCACAGAGTTGGGCTTCTCCAGGTCCCGTCGACCAAACAATGTCGTTTGGCAGGCCCCAGGGGAAGAGCCTTCTCTGTGGCAGCCCCGGCCCTCTGGAATCAACTCCCCCCAGAGATTAGAACTGCCCCCACACTCCTTGTCTTTCATAAATTACTCAAGACCCATCTATACTGCCAGGCATGGGGGAGTTGAGACACCTTTCCCCCAGGCTTTTTTATATTTATGTTTGGGTATGTATATGTTGTTTGCTTTTTTAAATATGACACGGTTTTATGTGCTTTTTAATATTTGATTTGTTTTCGCTGGAATATTGTTTTTATTATTGTTGTGAACCGCCCCGAGTCTTTGGAGAGGGGTGGCATACAAATCTAATAAATTGAATTGAATTGAATCCTCCCAGTGTCAGAGGCCAGTTTTACTGCCGACTGCTTTTGACAGCGAAGCGTCAGTAGCTGATAGTGAAAGTGAAATGGGATCCTCAGAGGGGGTAATGGCAGACATCCCATTAGATAGTCGCCCCCTGAGTGATTCATCATCATTATCATCACTGGATTCGGAGGGAGAGACATTCATTGATGTGCGCAGATGCAGGGCAATGTCTAGGAAAGAGCAACTGTGTAAATACTACAGGAAATAAGGGAGAGCACCTGTGGCTGGCTGTAATTAGACTAATTGGGGGCTGCTGTTAAATTGGCAGCATTCTGGCCTCTGAGTGTGGAAGTTTATCCCTTCAATGAAGGAGAGAAAATACGAGCCAAACACACTTTTAGTCAGTCAGAGAGCTCACCTTCAAAGCAACACCCTTAAATGCTGCGAAGAACAATAAACAGACACAAAGCTGATAAGAGCCAGCTGTAAAGACATCACAGCCACCTTCCTTCAAGAATTCACAAGTCCCAAACTAAACTATGAAGTAGTCCAAACATCCTGGAAACAGTTCAAATAGTTCTAGTAGAATCCTGATACTTTGAATCAGGATTCTACTAGAACTATTTGAACTGTTTCCAGGATGTTTGGACTACTTCATAGTTAAGTTTGGGACTTGTGAATTCTTGAAGGAAGGTGGCTGTGATGTCTTTACAGCTGGCTCTTATCAGCTTTGTGTCTGTTTATTGTTCTTCGCAGCATTTAAGGGTGTTGCTTTGAAGGTGAGCTCTCTGACTGACTAAAAGTGTGTTTGGCTCGTATTTTCCTTTCGATAAAACAGTATTATTGACTTTACAATTGTGTGTGTCTGAATTCCTACCTTTGAACTTAATTGGGGGCTCACGTCAAGAAGCCCAGCAGAACAATGGTGTTACTAAAATTTTTGGTAGCCCATCACTGCTCACAACCACCTATTTTGGGGGTTTTACCTTCCTCCCACAGCATCTGAACCACAAGGCAAGCTCTCTTTTTCAGTGCGACTGTGAGAAGCCTCCCAGCTGCTGCCTCTTTGCCAACCACTTCCCGGCAGCGGCGGCTGGCTGGAGGCTGCCAAAAACTACTGGAAGTCTAAAACACACCAAAAAAGCTGCTGCTGTGCTGTCACTGCCCCATTGCCTGATGCACCAGTCCCTCTGCTCCAGAGCAGCAGGCCATGGGCTGTGCATGTACCAATGGCACAAAGAACAGGGCAATGACAGCACGGCAGCAGCTTTTTGGGCATGTTCGAGAGCTCTGGTAGCTTTCGGCAGCCTCCAGGCAGCCACCACTATCAGGAAGTGCCTGTCAAAGAGGCAGCAGCTGGGAGGTTTCTTGCAGTTGCACCAAAAAAGAGAGCTTGCCTTCCCCTCCACCATCAGCTGCCGCAGAAGGAGACTAAGCCCGAAGAAAGAGACTGCCATGGGGGAGGAAGCATGGCTAGGACCGGGACCTGTGAAGGAAGGAAATGGGTTGACACATGTGACTGGTGAAGGGAGCAAGCAGCAAGCAGGTGGCAGTTCCAGGACAAGGCTGGAGCCAGGGAATAGCACATTTCCCAAGCCGGATGAGGTGGGGCAGTGATCAGGCAGCAGATCCAGGTCCTCGAGGAACGGTATAACCCTGGGGGCCTGGCCCCCAACACAAGGTGAAAGGTAAGTGGGCGGCATACATTGCTTACCTTTGGTGAGATGAGATGAGCAGGCGTCAACGAGGTGACTGGTGAGGTGATTACCTGAGCCACATGGCATTGGTGACATATATAGTATGGGTGTGGGCTCAGCGAGCAGCCAGAAGGGGCAAGTGGCGAGCAGGTGGGTGGGTGGAGCGAGTGGTGAGTGGGCTGTCAGGGTAAGTGGCAACTGAGGACCAGGCAGGCAGGAGTGGGACTATCCAGAGGTCATTACCAGTTCAGAGAACCAGGTCAAGTTTCCCCTACTGCTTCATCCAAACCAATGTGAACCAGCTGAATACAACCTCTGGCTTGAAATATGCCAGCCTCACAGACATGCCAATTTAAACTTACTGAATCAAAGTTAATGAAAAAGCGACACTATACTTGAAATTTGTATGTTATTTCAAGAAAACGTGGTCCTTTTTTTAAGAATCGCAGAAAAAAAGTTGAATTAAAATTTTCAATCTGAATTTGCAAGGTTATAACTTATACAAATTTAAATGGCAGCATTTTTTATTAATTTTGAATGAACAGTAAGAAATCTGATTGTAGAAAACATTATTCCAAGCAATCTTATTTCTGCATTCATGCACTTTTTATGTGTTGTGATTCAGCCTGAGGCTCCTCAGGGACTGCCTGGAGCTCTGCCGGATCCATGCCCAGAGGAGGAGGACAGTGAACAGGAGGGGGAGGACCAGGCAGATGAGGGAGAGGAACGTCAGGAAGAGGAGGAGGGAGAGCAGCCTGAGACCCCCGGGGGGGGGCTCTCCCCAGCTAGTAGCCTGGATTCATTGGATGAAGACGCACAGGCTATAATAGACATGAGGCAGAGACGTGCAGCTCAAAGAAGGGGCCAATTAGAAAGGTATTTCCATCCCTGAATTGGCAACAGCTGGGTTTGGGTATGGTTCTCCTCAGCAGGGTTGAAAAGGCAGGCCCGCCCTTAGAGTTTTGTGGAGAGTTATCAACTGGGAGTCCTGTGACCTTGCTTCGATTCGTGGCGTGTCTGATCTTGGCTTGTGGCCTGAAAGACTTGGGGGAGGCGTGGGTTTTATTATCTACAGTGTTGTTTTTGCCAGCAAGAATCCTGGCCTTCGTGAAACCTCTGTGAAGCTTCATAGTGTTCCTCTCTGTAAGAACAGTTTTTGTTACCTGTGTTTGCTTTCCAGTATATAAACTGCCTTTGCTTTTTATCAGTGTGTCTGATACTCTTTTTGGTTGGTGTTGGCGTCTGGGGGGACCCAGACAGAACATTATGGAAACAATTTTTACTTATAAAACAACTGGTTTCTAATACTATTTTTCTTACCAAAGACAATCTGTAAAGATGGAATAGATACACAATGCATTTTGACAGGAAGTACCAGAAGGTAACCATCTTGAAGTAACCTTCAAAATTCTCTGCATCTCATTAATTTCCACACCTCACATCCAACTTATATAGAAAATATTTAACATATGTATCCTATTATATCCATCTCATATGGATCACACTCTAGATGAAAAATGGTGGTGACCTCAAAATAAGATCATGCTATGTTTATCTATACCAGAGGGGCAAGCTATTGCTATTTTTTGTTTCAAAATCATAGAATCACATTGACCTGTTAGAAAAACTGCTCCCCTTAGATTAAACATGTTAAATTTCAGCAAATATTGGATTATTTCTGGAATTCAAAATAATAGCTTTATGGAAACAGTTTTTATAGATGCTTTTTTAAAAAATTGCAGGACTGTAATGTATTTTATAATGCATACTCTTAGTTCTAGTGTTGTTTAGAATTGTTCTGGAGATCCATTTTCTGGTATATTTTGAATAAAGGACTTTTAACCTGAGCAGCTTTTGATTGGGATAGGAACGGATGCCAAATGTTTATCAGAATAGCTTCCACTGTATATTCCGACCCTTTGGAACCAACTCCCCCCAGATATCAGAGTTGCCCCCACCCTCCTAGCCTTTTGTAAGCTCCTTAAAACCCACCTCTGTCATCAGGCATGGGGGAATTGATACTTTCCCTCCCCCTAGGCTTATAAAATTTATGCATGGTATGCTAGTATGTATGATTGGTTTCTAAATTGGGGTTTTAAATTAACTTAAATATTAGATTTGTTTACATTGTATTATTATTGCTGTGAGCCGCCCCGAGTCTGCGGAGAGGGGCGGAATACAAATCTGATTAATAAATAAATAAATAAATATAAACAGAGGAAAGGTACACGTAACAGAAAATAATAATTGCAATAAGCAGTATCCGTTTGATCAGTAAAAAGAGAGAAAATAGAAAATGCTTCACACATTTTTTAAAAAATGCTGAAAATAATATCCTTTACCTACAATTCTGATGGCATCTTTCACAGATTCTGTGTATTTCAGCTGAGAAATCTCTGCATCTTCCCACATGTCATCTATATTGCCCGCAAAGGCACTGGCCCAAATTCCTGCAATAGAAGTAAAGCAAAGAGATTTTTTTTCAGATCACTAGAAACTGGCAGAACTTTTTCTGAAGATTCAACTGAGTATAATTTATGCATCTCTGTAATCATTCCTGCACACTACCTCCAATGAATTCAAGAGGCAGCAAAGATTGGTTCATAGTAATGATGCCAAGACCCAACTACTACAGGGATAGTGCTCGACTTACAGCCATTTGTTTAGTGACCATTCAAAGTTACAATTTATTTTATTTACTATTTGTTTGTTTTGTCAAACCAATAATGTATGTATTGGTGGTATACAAAGATGTAGATACTAGTAAAAGAGAAACATTAAGACAGGGGACGGAAGGCACTCTGGTGCACAATTGAACTGAAAATTTGACTTATGACCATTTTTCATACTTATGATCATTGCAGTATCCCCATGGTTAAGGCTGGATCGAAACATTTGGAGCAAGTAGAGAATTTTTTTTAAAAAAACCCTACGATAGACAAGGTTTGGAAAACATTCTTTGAGAGAGAAACAATGAAAGAGCCTGCAAGATAAGAGCTAGGAAGATCATTAGCAGCTAGTTAGGGCTGAAATAAAACCTACATTCAGAGTATAAGACACAACCAAATTATCAGCCTCTTTTAGGGAGGAAAAAGTTGCATCTTATACTCCGAAAAATATGGCAAGTGATTCCGAGCAATTTACAAAAGTTAAAAAGTTCACCATCTAATAAGTACCCATTAAAAACCCTCCATGGACCATAAATGTTGGTTATGACTTATAAAGCCCTTCATGGCACCGGACCAGATTATCTCAGGGACCGCCTTCTGCTGCACGAATCCCAGAGACCAGTTAGGTCCCACAGAGTGGGTCTTCTCCAGGTCCCGTAAACTAAACAATGTTGTTTGGCGGGACCCAAAGGAAGAGCCTTCTCTGTGGAAGCACCGGACCTTTGGAACCAACTCCCCCCAGAGATTAGAATTGCCCCCACCCTCCTTGCCTTTCGTAAGCTTCTTAAAACCCACCTCTGCTGTCAGGCATGGAGGAACTGAGATATTCTTTCCCCCTAGGCCTTACAATTTACGCATGGTATGTTTGTATGAATGTTTGGTTTTATAATAAGGGTTTTTTTAGTTGTTTAGTATTGGATTGTTACATGCTGTTTTTTATCACTGTTGTTAGCCGCCCCGAGTCTGCAGAGAGAGGCGGCATACAAATCCAATAAATAAATAAATAAGCCAAACAAGCAAATAAGCCACTTGATTAGATCCTTCTCCATCTGTGTGCATTTAGAAAATGTCTAGCCCACTTTTCATTGATTAAAAAAACCTCAAAGTGGAAAAATAGCAAATTAAAAGAGTTTACAATAAATTTAAACACTTTACAATACATACAATCCCAATAAACAAAACGTTACATGGGTAACATTTATCTAGTTGGTTAGTAAAAAAAAACAACCATCTACCTTATCACCAGCTTATACATCTGAACTTACCTTGGAGGAAACAGATTCTGGGCTCCTCATGTTTGTCAAGCAATAGTCCCATGAAAAATTCACTGCCATAGTCTTCCATGCGTATGAAAGCCCCATATTTATGAATACCAAATTCATAGGGTGTGTATTCAGCCCATTCTAAAGAAATGATTGAAAACAACATATTCCAACTTAGCTGCACTACTATTTTCTTCTCCGAGTGGAAAGAAGTAGAAAATATAGACAGTTTATAGAGAAATGATGAATGGAAGGAAGGAGAAGTGGGAAAGAAGGAGTAAGAAAGTAGGAAGCGGGGATGAAGGTTGAGAGAGGGGAGTGTTGAGTCAGACTGAAGATTAAGAGTTGAAAAAGATGCAAAATAAGATACAGTACAGTAATACCTCGTCTTACGAACTTAATTGGTTCCCGGAGGAGGTTCGTAAGGTGCAAAGTTTGTAAGATGAAACATTGTTTCCCATAGATGGAAAAAGTTCAGAAGAAGAGGCAAAAAATTTCCAAACCCCGGGTTCGTATCTCAAATTGTTCGTATGGTGAGGGGTTCGTATCACGAGGTACCACTGTATTGCTTTATGAAATATTGAAAATGTATATAAGAACATAAAAAGAGCCATGCTGAATCGGCCCATCGATTCCACACAATGGCCCACCAATGGGATCTTGAACAGAAAGAGAGGGCAAAACCCTCCCTTTCCCTTGACCCCCAACAAATGGTACTCAAGGGAATCCTGCCTGCCTCAACCAACATAGAGGCGACACTTGGGCCTCCATTTCAATAACCACCGATACACTTGGCATCCATGAATCTGTCTAATCCTGCCTTGAAGCTATACAGGCTCACAGCTGTGATAACCTCTTCTGGAAGTGAATTCTACAAACCAACGACTCTCTGAGTGAAGAAATATTTCCCTTTATTTGTCCTCACTTTCTTATGAGCTTTAGGGAGTGCCCCCTCATCTTAGTATTGTGTGATAGAGAAAAGAATTTTTCTCTATCCACCTCTTCTATACCCTGCATGATTTTATACACTTTGATCAAGTTACCCCTTAAATGCTGTCTTTCAAGGCTGAAGAGACCAAGACGTTGCAACCTGGTTTCATAAGGGAGGTGCACCATTTCCTGGATCTTTCTTGTTGCCCTTTTTTGCACCTTTTCCAGTTCCGTTATATCCTTCTTGAGGTGCGGTGACCAGAACTGTACATAGTATTCCAACTGTGGTTTCACATGTGGTATATGTATCTTATTGATATATTTTAAGGCACATGTGTTTTGTTATAAAATTGGAATTTGTGGAGAAAAATAAAAACAAAAACATTTGGAATATTTTCTTCTCTGAGTCCATCAGCAGTGGTTTGCTCCCAGTTTAGTCTGATTCTGCAAACCTGGAGCAACCCACTGGCGGCAGGAGGCTCCGTCCACCCACCCGGGACACCTCTGCGCAGGCACAAAAGCGTGACGAGCACATGCATGAGATCAGAAATAAGTTTATTTCTTGAAGTAATATTACAATGCAAGAAAATGATCTGTAACCATGGGAAAGGCTGATGTAAGCCATAATCAGTATGTAATCATAGGTCTGCTAACTGTGCTACAACCTGATTGGCTGTAACCTATATAAAAGGAACAGCACCCTTGCATGGGTGTGGTTTTGGTTTCTAGTTAATGGTTTGTGGTTCGTGGTTAGATTAGATTAGATTTATTGGATTTATATGCCGCCCCTCTCCACAAACTCGGGGCGGCTCACAACAAGGTAAAAACAATACATAATAACAAATCCAATACCCACCAATCCAATTACAATTTTAAACTAAAAAATTCATAAAAAACAACCCCAGAATATTAAAACACGCATACAGTCAATCTAACACCAAAACAACATGGGCAAGGGGGAGATGTTTCAGTTCCCCCATGCCTGACGGCAGAGGTGGGTTTTAAGGAGTTTGCGAAAGGCAAGGAGGGTGGGGGCAATCCTAATCTCAGGGGGGAGCTGGTTCCAGAGGGTCAGAGCTGCCACAGAGAAGGCTCTTCCCCTGGGTCCCGCCAGATGACATTGTTTAGTCGACGGGACCCGGAGAAGGCCAATTCTGTGGGACCGAACCGGTCACTGGGATTTATGCGGCAGAAGGCGGTCCCAGAGATATTCTGGTCCAGTGCCATGAAGGGCTTTATAGGTCATAACCAACACTTTGAATTGTGGCTGCCCCGACCCTCTGGAACCAGCTCCCCCCTGGAGATTAGAATTGCCCCCACCCTCCTTACCTTTCGTAAAGTTCTTAAGGCCCATCTCTGCTGTCAGGCATGGGGGAACTGAGACATCTCCCCCGGGCCTATACAGTTTATACATGGTATGTTTGTGTGTATGTTTGCTTTTAATAATGGGGTTTTTAGCGTTTTTTTAAATTATTAGATTTGTTCTTACATTGTTCTTGTTATTGTTGTGAGCCGCCCCGAGTCTACGGAGAGGGGCGGCATACAAATCTAATAAATAATAATAATAATAATAATAATAATAATAATAATAATAATAAATAATAATAATAATAATAATAATAATAATAATAATAATAATAATAATAATTTTGTTCAGGAGCTCAGGTTCATGTATTTATACTCCCTCCACCCATTTTCCCCAAAGCAACAATTTAAGGAATATCTATTTGCCTTTGACTTCAGTTCTACCTTTGCTTTGTCCAATTAGAGAACAATGACCTTTGTGTGGTTTTGGACTGCATTTGATTTTAACAACTTTGCAATCCAACTTCAGTCCTATCCTCATACCTGTAAATTGGCTGGTTTTAATATTCATCCTCACATTTTGAGCTGCATAAATAGGATACGGGTTTTGTCCCTTTATGATTGCTTTCTGCTGGTCAGATAGCTTTGTTGGATCCTTCTGGTTATGTTAAAATAAAACAGCACAGTTGATGTACACTTAATTTTTCCAAGTGAAATTCTTAACAGCTTTATACTCTGCTATACCTTCGTCAGTCTGACTGTCTTCTGATAATTAAGTTTCATTCCAACACATTAGGGCAGTGTTTCTCAATCCTGGCAAGTTTAAGTTGAGTGGATTTCCATTCCCAGAATTCCCCAGCCTGATAATGGTAGCTGGATAATTCTAGGAAATGAAGTCCTCATCTTAAAGTTGCCAAAGTTGAGAAATGCTGCATTAGGGGATACAAAGAATGAACACTAGCAACTGGTTAGAAATGAATAAATAATGACCCATTAACCCCCCCCCCTTTTTTTGCAAAATATTAAGAATCATGTTACCACATTTAAATTGCCTAGATTTACATCTTCTTCACCTTTAGTAGCAATTCCCACTAGTGTCTGAGATGTACTATTCCTATAGAAAATAAAAGAGAGGGGGTAAGGGAGGAAGAGGGAGAGAGAGGAAGAGAAGGAGAGGGAGGGTAAGAGGGAGAGAGGGAGTAGGGAGGGAGGGAGGGGGAGAGAGAGAGAGAGATTATCTCAAAATGACCTAGTTGGCTTTGTGGCTAAGGGGCTAAGGCAAGACTAGAAGTCACATCTCCTTTTTTTACCCAACATCACTATCACCACTGTCGCAATAGTGAAAATGATTAAAGTCCATTTGAACTTTAATTACCGTGGGGGTGATGGATGGAAGCTGTTTAGTCATTTGTTCAAAACAAAATTTCTTTTATTATAAAAGTAGAAAAAATAAAACATGTCCCGGTGGACAAAACAACAAATACGTCTTACATGATGGTGAATAGAAATAAGAATGGAGTTTTTAGGATGAAGAAGAAGGAAGTAGTGTTAGATGTGGCAGGATATTACATCATAATAGAAGGAACTTAATAAAGCACACACAGTTAACTGTTTAATTACTAAATGTCTCTGGAGCTGGCAATATTCAGCGTGACAACCACTACCCTACCACAACTACATCAAACTAGTTTTCTCTTAGTAATAATACATTACTACTGAGGTATGGCATTTATTCCTAGTCTTAAAGTTAGAAATAAGTTATCTCATAATATTGTAACTCTTCTTTCACAAATTTTAGGGTGCAAATTTTTACCTTGTTGTTTAGGATGTACTCTATGATAAGGCCCCATAAATCCACAAGGGTGGCTTTCCTTCCCGTTTTCTCCAAGGCAATTAACTCCTGAAAATAATATGCTAGTTGTTCAGCAGAAAATGCCCCTACTTTTCCACTTGTTACAATTTTCTGAGCACTGTCAACTGCACTCTGGAAATTACTTTGCGACCAGTAAGCGTCTTTGTAGAGCATAGACATACACCTACCAAAATCATAATTTTGAATTTCAGTTTTTTAAAAAAGGAATATCTACAAATAATTCCAATATTTCATAGGCAGTAAGTTAATTGCTTGGATATCAGGCATAGTTTCTCTTGCACAACATATTCCATTAGGACTGGAATGAGATAACAATACAGCACCTCTGATGTTGGTGCTATACTGCAAGAAAATAGAAATGTATTAGGAAAAGAATTGAGCTAGGATAAATTCTAAGATCATTTAAGCCAGTGTAGTAGTAAGGAGTGTAGTTTAAACCTACCAGTACTATGATAAGAAGTTATTTTCAATTAAATATTCTCACTAAATTCTAGAGAAGATCAAAATAATTGTTTTCTCCATATTCTTTGTATTATAACCTCATTTTTCCAATACTGTGCAAACCGTAAGTGAAATGATCAAATACTAGTTTCTATTAACAGGTACAGCATTTGATTGGGCACTCCCTATTTTAAGCACTTGTTGCCTGTTTGACAATGAATGCAGCTATCCAATTATGTAGAGGTCCATAAATGCCATAAAATTTTGGTTTTAGTAGTAGTTTGTCATGTACCATTGAATCAAAGGCTTTACAGAAGTCTATGTAAATTGTGTCTATTGCTTTGCCCTGATTGAGTTGTATAGTCCATATGTTTTTGCAGTGTAGGGGTTGCAGATTACAGGATAATTTTTTTTCTGAAACCAAATTGTTTGTTAGATAGTAGGTTGTTTGTCTCTAAATGTAGAGTAATGGATTAGTTAATAATTGATTCCATGATTTTGTGGATGATAAAACATAAAGAGATTGGTCTGCAATTTTCAGCTAGACTGGGGTCTCCCTTTTTGAAGATAGGGATGATCATGGCTAATGACCATAGGTTGGGCAAGGAGCTGGTCCTGAAATATTTTTTCAAAAATTATGCTTAGAGGTTCTGCTGTGGCAGTAGAAAGTTTTTTTTAAGAAGTAGGCACATAGTCCACCAGGTCCAATAGATAGAGATGTTTTTAAACTGCAGAGTGCTTGCTTGCTTGCTTGCTTGCTTGCTTGCTTGCTTGCTTGCTTGCTTGCTTGCTTGCTTGCTTGCTTGCTTGCTTGCTTGCTTGCTTGCTTGCTTGCTTGCTTGCTTGCTTGCTTGCTTGCTTGCTTGCTTGCTTGCTTGCTTGCTTGCTTGCTTGCTTGCTTGCTTGCTTGCTTGCTTGCTTGCTTGCTTGCTTGCTTGCTTGCTTGCTTGCTTGCTTGCTTGCTTGCTTGCTTGCTTGCTTGCTTGCTTGCTTGCTTGCTTGCTTGCTTGCTTGCTTGCTTGCTTGCTTGCTTGCTTGCTTGCTTGCTTGCTTGCTTCCTTCCTTCCTTCCTTCCTTCCTTCCTTCCTTGCTTGCTTGCTTGCTTGCTTGCTTGCTTGCTTCCTTCCTTCCTTCCTTGCTTCCTTGCTTCCTTGCTTCCTTGCTTCCTTGCTTCCTTGCTTCCTTGCTTCCTTGCTTCCTTGCTTCCTTGCTTCCTTGCTTCCTTGCTTCCTTGCTTCCTTGCTTCCTTGCTTCCTTGCTTCCTTGCTTCCTTGCTTCCTTGCTTCCTTGCTTCCTTGCTTCCTTGCTTCCTTGCTTCCTTGCTTCCTTGCTTCCTATTTATTTTGTCAAGTATGTATTGGTAGTATACAAAGAAACAAAATTGTTTATATACATGATACTGGTATTAATAAGAGAGAACCTTAGGAGAGGGATGGTAGGCATACAGGTGTACTTATGCATGCCTCTTACTGATCTTTTAGGACCTTTTACTGACCTTTTACTACCAGACTCTATTGTTTCATCACCAACCTCCAAAACTTTATCTTAGAGTATCCACTGCTGACCTCACCTGAATAATCCAGGTGAGGTCAACAGTGGATACTCTAAGGGTAAAGTTTTGGAGGTTGGTGATGAAACAATAGAGTCTGGTAGTGAGTTCCATGCATTAACAACTTGGTTGCTGAAGTCATATTTTCTACAGTTGAGTTTGGATTGGTTAACTCTGAGTTTGTATCTGTTGTTGTTATTGTCATCTGTTGTTGTGGTTGAAGCTGAAGTAGTCATTGACAGGTTTTTCAACATTATCTTCTGTAAAGTCAATAGGTGTCAATTTCTGCAACCATTCTTCATATATTTTAGCCTCTAGTCCCCTAATCATCTTCTCTGCACTTTTTCTAGAGTCTCCACTGATTGATTGATTGATTGATTGATTGATTGATTGATTGATTGATTGATTGATTGATTGATTGATATGCCGCCTCTCTCCAGAGACCTGGGGCAGCTTACACCATGCAAAAAAGAATAATACAATACGTTAAATCCAATTAAGTAAAATTAAATAAACTACTCTAAATAGAGTAGTTTATATCATGGTGATCAAAACTGGATGCAGTATTCCAAGTGTGGTCTTCTCTAAGCCTTATTAACCAATTAAGAAAAGATTTGTTTCTGCATGGAGTTATGCCTTCTGTTTAACGATGGCCCTTCCTCACTCTCTCATGGTGTTGTTGTGCATCATGGCAGCATTCTTACCAAGTTCAACAGTATTCTGTTCACACTTGCCAAATACAGTCTCTACAGCTTCCAGTAGCTTACAGCTACGCCATATCTAATAGGCTCTGTCATAACACTTAAGCCAATTACTAAGTGACAGGAATCAAGGTCATCTATTTTTATTGTAGCCATGAAGGTGTCAGTATCGAACTATGATAGCAAATTTTATCTAAACAGACATTTAACCGAGGTTGGAAGGGATATGGATTTATGATTACATACCATGTAGACCCTGAGATGCCACTGAAATATGTGAGGGTATCTAAGAGGCCCAGCTGTTGTAACCCAGACAGGCTTCCATAACAACTGGTCATTGCTCTCATCCCTCCTCCAGAAGCTATTACAGCCACTGTGGGAACCTAGAAAAACAGAGAGATGTACTTAAGGCAGATAAAAATGATACTCACTCTGTCTCTCTTTTCTTTAGATGATATATATCCAAGTAGTCTTTGATTTACAGCCTAAACAACCATTCAAAGTTATGACAGTGCTGAAAAAAACAGACTTATGAGTGATTCTTGTAGTCTGTCTATTTTGTAACATCTTCGGATGATATGATCAAAATTTGGGAACTTGACAACCAGCATATATTTATGAATCATTGGATATGAGATAAGCAGCAAACAAATTTTTATAAATATATAAATGACAGTTTCGGTGTCTCAGGATCATGTAATTTCCATTTGTGGCCTTTTCAGAAGTTTTCTGAGAAGCAATTCATGTGAATGTCTATTATCAGTTATCCAGGCCACGGTTCTCCTAAAGATGCTTTTTCAAAAGGCAACTGGACTTTCTGGGGTTTTTTTGAAGATGTTTTGCTTCTCATCCAAGAAGCTTCTTCAACTCTTCTTGTTCCCTCGCCATTTGAACGGTGTTCATCCCAAAGTATACTGCTAAATGTCTATGGAGATTCTCAGTCACCCAAGTCATGCTTGTCCCAAAGGCAGCAGGACTTTCTTGTTTTTCTTTGAAGAAATTTAACTTCTCATCCAAGAAGCTTCTTCAGCTCTGAAGAACCTTCTTGGGTGAGAAGCGAAACATCTTCAAAGAAAACAGGAACAATAAAATGAGAATAAGAAGAAAGCATTTGTTGCACAGCATTTTCTTCCTTAAAAATAAATTTTGCACTGTTAAAATATCTAGGATTTCTTAGGCTCAGCTAATTTAACTGGTCAAGGAAGGATTCAGTTTCCTTTTGTGCTCCCAATGCTGCCCAAGGAATCGTGAGTGTTGAAGTCCACTCACTTTAAACTCGCCAAATTTGATACATACTGACTGAGGACATCAATTCCAGACAATCAAGAAAAAAGATAGAGTTTATTTATTTTTTAATTAAACATGTACTTAATTCCTCAAGTTTGAGCTGTACCCCCAATGAAAATAAAAAGAAAGCTGATCTTAGAAAAACTAAATAAATATATTGATAAAAAGGCGTGTTCTACCTCATGAATCCAGGGTGACACCCTCAGCTTTAATAGTTTCTTTAACGCATGAGAAACAACAGTCCTCCTTCTTGACAAAAATTCTTGCTCTCCCTTACAAAGTTTAAAGCCAATACGCATATCCATATCAATAGGATGGTTCCTAGAAAGGAGCAAAAAAGAATAAAAATATCTACATTCTACCCTTCCATCTAATTGATTCAGTGTATAGTAAAAAGTCAACTGCATGTCATTATTCTTTGTTTTAACCAGTAGAAGCAGGGGTGGGCAGCAGGCAGGATGGGGTGGAACACAGTTCCACTGGCGGAAATGAAGATGTGCGTGCAGCTCCAGCAGATCGGCAGCTGTCACTTCCTGGATTACTGGTCTCATCTCGGCTCTCCTTTTTTTCCCTGCTGCTGCTGCTGCTGCCTCTGCGCTCCTTGCTTTTTCCCTCTTTCCTCCTTCCTGGCCTTGGACAAGCTTCCCTCTAAGCTTGTTCGAGGCCAGGCCCTGCTCAGCTCCCCTCCAGCCTCATGCAGCCACCTCCCGCCTGATGTGCAAGCAGAAGGCATGGGTGGAAACGGCACTGTCAGCATTTATGCTTCTGGCAGCACCCATTCGCCTAGCTACCCAGCCTGAGGCAGGGGGTGACCCAGGAAACAGGGGGTGACCCAGGAAACGCAAAGCAAATTGTCACCCCAGCGAGCGACACTGGTAAGGTTGTAAGTCAATGACTTAACAGTTCACTTGAATGATGATGATCATTCAAGCCACTCCCACCTGGTCACATAGCCAGCAAGCCATTCCTACCCAGTCACATGACCACTAAGCCACACCCACAAAATAAGCCACACCCACAGTATGGCAGTAAAAAAATTGGCTGCCCATTACTGAGTAGAAGCATATTTTTCCTTAATTCCATGATACTAAAAGCCAGTTTATCCCATTACTTGGACATAATATAAGTTAAGGTAATATAAAATCTCCATCAAGTTAGACTCACTCCTGGTGTCTTCATGAATACATTTGTGTGGCTTTCTTGGAAATGTTTTGCCACAGCCTTCTTCTGGGATATTTGTTTCAATTTCCCACTCTAACTTACAACCCTGGCATCCCGTTCTTCAACATAGACAGATATTTTAATCTTTACATTATCTTATATATAATAGTGGTGCTGAATCTTGATTTTTACAGATATTTTCTGATGTACACACCTTTCTTCAACTTTCATGGTCAGATCCAAAGCTTGATCCTGGAAGAAGAAGAATCCTGTTAAATTTACTAATGCAAAATACAATGTTTAACTTTATTTTTGTATTAAGAAAACTCCCTTGCTCTTTTTCTATCTCTGCTATAATCCAAATCTTCATTCTAAATAGGAAGCAATTAAGTGAAGATATTCCTTTTCTTCACAGTTATGCCACATTGTTTGCTAAAAGGGTCTATGGACTTTCACATAGACACCACTTTGACTCTTTAACTTCTCATAAAACAATCATTGGTGCTACACATCAATTGTCCTCATTTACCACCATTCCTGAGTCAAGAGCTAGCCAAAACAGTAGAGGCACTTAGAAATAAGCAACTATAAATTATTCTATCACCATGATCATTTCGGCTTTGGGATGCAGAGATTTTGCTAAGAGTAAAAATAATAATAATAATAATTTATTAGTTTTGTATGCCGCCCCTCTCCGAAGACTCGGGGCGGCTCACAACAATGATAAAAACAATATTATACTGGCACAAATCTAATATTAAAAAAACCTAAAACCCTATCATAATTAAAAACCAAACAGCACATACATACCAAACATAAATTATAATAAGCCTGGGGGAAAGGTGTCTCAAATCCCCCATGCCTGGCGGTATAGGTGGGTCTTAAGTAGTTTACGGAAGACAAGGAGGGTGGGAGCAGTTCTAATCTCCGGGGGGAGTTGATTCCAGAGGGCCGGGGCCGCCACAGAGAAGGCTCTTCCCCTGGGGCCTGCCAGACAACATTGTTTAGTCGACGGGACCCGGAGAAGGCCAACTCTGTGGGACCTTATCGGCCGCTGGGATTCGTGCGGTAGCAGGCGGTTCCGGAGGTACTCTGGTCCAATGCCATGTAGGGCTTTAAAGGTCATGACCAACACTTTGAATTGTGACCAGAAACTGATCGGCAGCCAATGCAGGCCACGGAGTGTTGTAGATACGTGGGCAAATCTGGGAAGCCCCATGATGGCTCTCGCGGCCGCGTTCTGCACGATCTGGAGTTTCCGAACACTTTTCAAAGGTAGCCCCATGTAGAGAGTGTTGCAGTAATCGAACCTCGAGGTCAATTAGTAAAAGAGTGTACAACACCATGGTTTCACACCTCAGCAAAGTAAAGAGAATGCTAAGGAACCAGGAGGTGGTATGAAGAAATATACGTATAAGGTAACTTCCATACTCTTGGAGATATATTTTTCCATATCAGCTTTTCAAAAGATGTTGCAAAGAAAATTGCACATCACCATAATAGAGACCCAGTATATTGTACTGGCTGAATACTGCCTTAGAAGCCAAGAGATTGAATTCTATCTCTGCCTGAGGCATGAAAACCAACTGGGTGACCTTATGCCAGTCACATTCTGTCTTTCAGTCCAATTCACCTTATTGTTGTGAGAAAAACAAGAGGCAGGAATATTAGGTATGTTTGTTGCTTTCAGTTGGCCAAAGTAGAAACATAGAAACATAGAGGTCTGATGGCAGAAAAAGACTTCATGGTCCATCTAGTCTGCCCTTATACTATTTCCTGTATTTTATCTTAGGATGGATATATCTTTATCCCAGGCATGTTTAAATTCAGTTACTGTGGATTTATCTACCACGTCTGCTGGAAGTTTGTTCCAAGGATCTACTACTCTTTCAGTAAAATAATATTTTCTCATGTTGCTTTTGATCTTTCCCCCAACTAACTTCAGATTGTGCCCCTTGTTCTTGTGTTCACTTTCCTATTAAAAACACTTCCCTCCTGGACCTTATTTAACCCTTTAACATATTTAAATGTTTCGATCATGTCCCCCCTTTTCCTTCTGTCCTCCAGACTATACAGATTGAGTTCATTAAGTCTTTCCTGATACGTTTTATGCTTAAGACCTTCCACCATTCTTGTAGCCCGTCTTTGGACCCGTTCAATTTTGTCAATATCTTTTTGTAGGTGAGGTCTCCAGAACTGAACACAGTATTCCAAATGTGGTCTCATTTGGAAAATTATAAAAAACATGATAAAAAATTAGTAATAACAATAATACGGAACCCCAAGCTGTATAGAGGGGAAGGGGAAATGATATAGAACCAAAATAAAAATTAAAGTTTGGTATCAATTAATTACCAATTATTAAAGTAGGGACAATTAGAAAATTATCCAATAACAAGAAAAAAATAGAGCCAGTTTGGAGTGGTGGTTAAAGTATTAGGCTAGAAGATGGTGAGTTCTAGTCCTGCCTAAGGCATAAAATCAGCTAGCTGATGTTGGGCCAGTCACTTTCTTTCAACCCTAGGAAGAAGGCAATGGCTTGATATTCCTGTAAAACTTTGTCAGGAAGACTTCTGGGACTTATCCAGGGAGTCTCTGAGAATCAGACGTAATTGAATAGAAGGGAGAAATGGACGGAAAGAATAACATTCTAATTGCACATATTACAAAGATATCAATATAAAATTAATGGGATGCTAAATAAAAGAATCAAAGTTTGCTAACTGAAATTTATTTATGTATTTATTTATTAGATTTGTATGCCGCCCCCCTCCGTAGACTCGGGGCGGCTCACAGCAATAATAAACAATATGTAACAAATCTAATAATTTAAGAGAAACACTAAAAAACCCATTATCAGAGGAAAATATTGGGGCCTGGATGGGTGTCAACAGACTCAAACTCAACCCTGATAAGACAGAGTGGCTGTGGGTTTTGCCTCCCAAGGACAACTCCATCTGTCCATCCATTACCCTGGGGGGGGGAAATCACTGACCCCCTCAGAGAGGGTCCGCAACTTGGGCGTCCTCCTCGATCCACAGCTCACATTAGAGAAACATCTTTCAGCTGTGGCAAGGGGGACGTTTGCCCAGATTCGCCTGGTGCACCAGTTGCGGCCCTATCTGGACCAGGAGTCACTGCTCACAGTCACTCATGCCCTCATCACCTCGAGGTTCGACTATTGTAATGCTCTCTACATGGGGCTACCTTTGAAAAGTGTTCGGAAACTTCAGATCGTGCAGAATGCATCTGCGAGAGCAGTCATGGGTTTCCTAAGGTATGCCCATGTTACACAACACTCTGCAGTCTGCATTGGTTGCCGATCAGTTTCCGGTCACAATTCAAAGTGTTGGTTATGACCTATAAAGCCCTTCATGGCACCGGAGCAGAATATCTCCGAGACCGCCTTCTGCCGCACGAATCCCAGCGGCTGGTTAGGTCCCACAGAGTTGGTCTTCTCCGGGTCCCGTCGACTAAACAATGTCATCTGGTGGGACCCAGGGGAAGAGCCTTCTCTGTGGCGGCTCCAACCCTCTGGAATCAACTCCCCCCAGAGATTAGGACTGCCCCCACCCTCCTTGCCTTTCGTAAACGCCTTAAAACCCACCTCTGTCGTCAGGCTTGGGGGAACTGAGACATCCCCCCCCCTTGCCTATATAGTTTTGTGCATGATATGACTGTGTGTATGAATTTCATATATTGGGTTTTTTTCTTTTTATACTTTTTAATGTAAAACTGTTATTTTAGATTTTAATTATTAGATTTGTTACCATGTATTGTTTTTATCACTGTTGTGAGCCGCCCCGAGTCTACGGAGAGGGGCGGCATACAAATCTAATAAATAATAATAATAATAATAAAATATAATGGAAGAATGTCCTCTCTCTGAGATGCTGCAATCCGAGAACATGAGATATCAAAATTACTTTCCCCAACAATATTGTGCAGTACAGAATCAGCACCAGGTTTTATATCATGCCTATTACGTTGACACAAAGTTTTAACCATTTACCTTTCCTATAGGTACATTCATTTCAACTTCCTTTCCACAAGGGATTTCAGAGACTGGAATAATTGCATTCCCAACCAATGAAGTCTTCATCTGTAAATCCTCACTCCATCCTTCCTAGGAACCAAACAAAGTTGCTGTAAATTATATTATACCAAGCTACATAAATGCCAGCAGGAAAACTATCCAAAAATAGGAAAATGGGAATGCAAACTTTAACAGAAGGCCAATGTCAGCTGCAAAATGCCTGGAATGCCTAGAACACATTGGTGCTTCTACTTCCCATTGCAAAAGTTTACAGATGTAAGGGATTTTTTTTGTTTCTTTAAAATTATTCTAGGTGGGCTGAGGACCCCTGAGAAATAATGGTAACTAGTGCTTAGTTATGGGGTTACAATGCTTAATTTTATTAAGGGTTCATTTAAAAATATTTTCAGGAGTCAGTGAAATTGAATAAAATTGCATGCTTAGCATAGACATCAGAGAGTTATTGTTAATGGCGAGTATTCTGAGCAGAGACAGGTTACAAGCGGTGTGCCACAAGGGTCTGTTCTGGGACCTATTCTTTTTAATATGTTTGTGAGTGACATAGGGGAAGGTTTGGTAGGGAAGGTTTGCCTATTTGCCGATGAGTCTAAAGTGTGCAATAGGGTTGATATTCCTGGAGGGGTCTGTAATATGATAAATGATTTAGCTTTACTAGATAAATGGTCAAAGCAATGGAAACTGCAGTTTAATGTTTCCAAATGTAAAATAATGCACTTGGGGAAAAGGAATCCTCAATCTGAGTATTGCATTGGCAGTTCTGTGTTAGCAAAAACTTCAGAAGAGAAGGATTTAGGGGTAGTGATTTCTGACAGCCTTAAAATGGGTGAGCAGTGTGGTCGGGCAGTAGGAAAAGCAAGTAGGATGCTTGGCTGCATAGCTAGAGGTATAACAAGCAGGAAGAGGGAGATTGTGATCCCCTTATATAGAGCGCCGGTGAGACCACATTTGGAATACTGTGTTCAGTTCTGGAGACCTCATCTACAAAAAGATATTGACAAAATTGAACGGGTCCAAAGACGGGCTACAAGAATGGTGGAAGGTCTTAAGCATAAAACGTATCAGGAAAGACTTAATGAACTCAATCTGTATAGTCTGGAGGACAGAAGGAAAAGGGGGGACATGATCGAAACATTTAAATATGTTAAAGGGTTAAATAAGGTTCAGGAGGGAACTGTTTTTAATAGGAAAGTGAACACAAGAACAAGGGGACACAATCTGAAGTTAGTTGGGGGAAAGATCAAAAGCAACATGAGAAGATATTATTTCACTGAAAGAGTAGTAGATCCTTGGAACAAACTTTCAGCAGATGTGGTTGGTAAATCCACAGTAACTGAATTTAAACATGCCTGGGATAAACATATATCCATTGTAAGATAAAATACAGGAAATAGTATAAGGGCAGATTAGATGGACCTAAAGAAAATTCACAAAAACGGGGGGGAGGCATATTTATGTGCAAAATAAACCAATAAGGATTAATTTCTTCAGTTCAATTTTCATATCATTGTGTGCAGAAATGTTCAGACTACTTTCCAAGTGAAAAAAGTATTCAAATTGACCAAACATAAGCACTGCAAATGAAGAGTTTTCGGTCCGGGTCAGGGTGACCCGGGAACAGAAGATTTGTTACTTTTCTTAAACAGAACAGCAGGGTTAAGGCAGAGTTGATGGGTATTTGTATAAAGCCACTGTTGGCAAATGAAATGCTTCTCATCAATTTACTTATTCTCCCCTTATGAATTTGTATCAAATTTATGTCTAATTATTGCAGGGCCATTATTTATACATGCCTACTTGTTGAAATGGGGATGCTTGTTCTAATAATTGAGGCTCTAGCAAGCAAATGCACCATCTTACCTCTAGTATTGCTATGGTTTGTAACAATTTCAGGTTCATGTGAGAGGACACTTCTTTGTTCACGTGAAAGACAAATGGAATCTCCTCATTGTTTTCTACATTTTCTCCACAGAACACTGTTAATTGGTTTTCAAAAGACCCAGGTACTGATAAGTTGATTTGGCAATTGTCTAAAAGTGAAAAGAAGCGTTTAAAATCAACTGGCTTTTAAGAACATCATGAAAAAAACCCATGTCTTTTCCACAGAACCCTAGAAACAGAATAGTTATGAATCAGCTATAAATCAATTGATTTATTCCCTTGATTGAGGGAGGAGGTGGTGATAATGGTAGTAGTGGGAGGGAGTTGTGGGAGTGAATAATTTGAGTGTTACTCAAGTGTCAAAGGCATTCTGTTTATAATGTAATGTTAATAAATTATTGCTTTGTTGTTATGTTGCTTTGATTGATTATAACGAAGGTCCTCAGATACCTTTAGGGATTGGAGTGGCATTTAAGTTCTAGAAAACAGGTACATGTTCTGCTGAAGAAATAATTCCATATTAAAGTAACCTGAATACAACAATTGAATGATGCAAAAGCAGTATATTAAGAATATTCAGACTATTATTTTTTTCCATACATGGGTCTAAACATTTTTTAAAGAAAATCTCTCATCCTTGAATAATTGTATTGTATCACAAGTAGCAATTCTAAGCAAGTTGTACCCTATTACAGTGAGCAAGTAATTTCCATTTTAAAAAGATAAGGCAACAGAGACTTCAGTTGACTAATATAATATGAAATAAATCACAAAAGCAGAAGTCAAAGAATTGGATGGGGGGGAAGACTCCTGTCAAACAGGCTACTTACCAGAGCCTACAAAACTTTTGCCAGACCCATCCCCGAATACAGCTTATCTGTTTGGAACCCATATCGCATCTCAGACATTAACACCCTTGAAAATGTTCAAAGATACTTCACCAGAAGAGCCCTTCTTTCCTCCACTCGAAGCAGAATACCCTACGAAACTAGACTTACAATCCTGGGTCATTGAAAGCTTAGAACTATGACACCTTAAACATTATCTAAGTATTGCCCACAAGATCATATGCTGCAATGTCCTCTCTGTCAAAGACTACTTCAGCTTCAACCACAACAATACAAGAGCACACAACAGATTCAAGCTTAATATTAACCGCTCCAAACTTGACTGTAAAAAATATGACTTTAGTAATCAGGTTGTCAAAGCGTGGAACTCATTACCGGACTCTGTAGTATCATCCCCTAACCCCCAACATTTTACCCTTAGTCTATCCATGGTTGACCTCTCCAGACTCCTAAGAGGTCAGTAAGTGGCGTACATAAGCGCACTAGAGTGCCTTCTGTCCCCTGTCCTATAGTCTCTCCTATATCTCATATTTCTTCTCTACTATATCCTCTATAACCTTCATTGTATATTATTGTGTATTGGACAAAATAAATAAATAAAAATAAATAAATAAATAAAAAATAGGGAGCACCCTATCAAATCCTGTACTTGTTATCAGTGGTGTTCCCAAAGCAGTGCTGTAGGACTAACACTCTTTATACTTTACATAAATGGCCTTTGTGATCATATTAAAAGCAACTGCATACTCTTCGCTGATGTTGTAAAATTATTCAACACCATCAGCAATGCTGCTACCTTTCAAAAAGACCTAGACTTTGTCAGAATAATCGAGCAAGTGGCAACTTCAAATTTCAACCAACAACTGTTCTGTCTTATATATTGGCCAAAAAAATCAGAACATAAAATACAAACTGGATGGACACAACCTTGTAGATGACCCACACTCTGCCAAAGACCTTGGAGTACTTATCTCTAATGATCTAAATCAGTGTTTCCCAACCTTGGCAACTTGAAGATATTTGGACTTCAACTCCCAGAATTCCCCAGCCAGCAAATGCTGGCTGGGGAATTCTGGGAGTTGAAGTCCAAATATCTTCAAGTTGCCAAGGTTGGGAAACACTGATCTAAATGCCAGAGCTTAGGGCTCATCTGTCTGGAACCCACACTGCATATTGGACCTTAATACTATTGAGAGAGTCCAAAGATATTTCCCAAGAACAGTCCCCCACTCCTCTACTCGCAATAGAATACCTTATGCCACCAGACTTAAAATTTTGGGCTCAGACAACTTAGAACTAGGTCATGCCTTCAGTCTGACCTAAGTATAGTACATACAATTATTTCCCGTCAGTGATTACTTCAATTTCAATGTGGAGGACAGAATAGCACTAAAGCCAGTGCTGGCAAGCCACAAGCTGATGGGTAATTCTGTGAAAGGTTCCAGGTCAGCATGGCAAAGCGCTCTGACCTGTATGCCTTTTTGTCCAACGTGACATTCCATACATTTCTCACCTTCCCTTGGAAGACATGCTTCCTTATCAGTTGCAAACAGCTCTGGAGGAGACCTCCATAAAGCAGGTAGGCAATGGTCTTTAAAGCATCAACATAATTGATCACTCACTGTCCAGGAGGTAAAGCACAAAGCCTACATGCATTAAACCAACCAATAGGATCCTGTATTCTCTAATACCCAATGAGATGTAACCTGATGACTAATGGTATGTTTTATTTTATTTATTTTTATTTATTTATTCATTCGTTTATTTATTTAGTCAAACAATTATAGGGTGATAATTTGTACAAATAAAACATTAGATAAGTAATAATAAAAAGTAACAAAAGAAGACAATAGGACAGGGACGGTAGGCACAGTGGTGCGCTTATGCACGCCCCTTACAGACCTCTTAGAAAGGGGGAGAGGTCAACTGTAGACAGTCTAAGGTTAAAGGTTTTGGGGTTAGGAGTAGAAACCACAGAATCAGGTAGTGCATTCCAGGCGTTGATTACTCTGTTGCTGAAGTCGTATTTTTTGCAGTCAAGTTTGGAGCGGTTGACATTTAGTTTAAATCGATTTCATTCTCGTGTGTTGTTGCAGTTGAAGGTGAAGTAGTCATTAAAAGGTAGGACATTTTGGTATATGATTTTATGAACTATAATTAAGTCGGAACGGAGACGACGGAGTTGTAAGTTGCCTAAACCATGAATTTCAAGTCTGGCGGAGTAAGGTATTTTGTTGTGAGAAGAGGAATGAAGGGCTCTTCTTGTGAAATATTTCTGGAATCTCTCAATTGTGTTGATGTCAGATATGCAATGTGGGTTCCTTTTCTTTGACTGAGTGATGATAATAAAAGGAAGGGCCAGGCTTTGTCCTGAAAAAAGTGCCTTCCCACATGATGCCATGATGCCTTTCTGCCTCTTGATTGACAATATTCAACCACAACAATACATAAGCACACAATAGATACAAACTTAAAGTAAACAGCGCCAAACTCGATTGCAGGAAATAAGACTTCAGCAACAGAGTGATCAATACTTGGAATACACTACCTGACACTGGTTTCTTCCCCACCCCCACCCTCCTGCCAAACTTTAACCTTAGACTAGTGATTTTCAACCTTTTTTGAGCCGTGGCACATTTTTTACATTTACAAAATCCTGGGGCACACTTCCAACCAAAATGACACAAGATGACACTCTAAGACACTCTCCTCTCTTTTTCCATCCCTGTCTCCTCCCCCCCTTGTGTGTGTGTGTGCGTGTGTGTGTATACACACTCTTGAACCATTTCCAAAAACAGGTGAGGGCTGGGGGGTTTTCTCTCTCTTATTCTTTGGGTGCTTTTTTATCATATGCTTTAAACCAAGAGTCACTTCTCTCTCTCTTTTGTTTCTCTCTCTTTCCTCTCCTTCTCTGTCTCAATCATTTTCTCGTTTCTCTTTTTTCCTCCCCTTTTTGCTCATTTCTCTCTGTCTCTCTCTCCCTTCCTCTCCTTTTCTCTCTCTCTCTTGCTTTCTTTCTCTCTCTCTCTCTTGCTTTCTTTCTCTCTCACTCTTGCTTTCTGCTTTCTATTTTCTTTCTCTCTTGCTTTCTCTCTCTCTCACTCTCTTTCTTGCTTTCTTTTTCTCTATTTCTCTCTCTCTTGCTTTCTTTCTCTCTCTCTCACTCTCTCTCTCTCTCAGCAAAAAGTTGCAAGACTGGAACCTGAGCTTCCTTCTTCGCGGCACACCTGACCATGTCTCGTGGCACACTAGTGTGCCACGGCACACTGGTTGAAAAACGCTGCCTTAGACTGTCTACTGTTGACCTCACCCCATGTATGGGGCATACAGAAGTGCACCAACGTGCCTGCCATCTCTGTCCTAATGTCCCCCTTTATTTGTATCCATTTCATGTATTCATAGCCATGTTTATACCTATATCTCTTATCTAATATATGTTTGACAAAATAAATAAACAATCTGTAGAGTATTTTCATAAGAAAAAAAGTTCCTGGCTAAAGACTCTTAGGGAATTTAGTTTAGGATTGTGGGAATTATAGCTAGGAATGACAGTCTGGGAAACAACCCTGTGGCACAAACAATAAAGTAAGAGGTCTAGAACATGCTAGCGACATAACAGCAAAGAAACAAAATTTTGCCACCCAGATCTAGGAGCCCTAAGTATAAAAAATCAGTTTAAGTTGTGCAGGTTTGCTTTCCATTGGTTATGGGGTCTGTAGCAAGGACACAGCTTAATAGCTGACTTTCTACAGATAAAACGTTCTGTAGTAATTCCAGTGCAATATCACTTTATCTGTACCAGAAACCCACCTTCAGGGATTAGAATGTGTGAAAAAATGTGTACTTGATTAAACATATTTATTTCAATCATATTAGCACTTGGTTTATAAGCCATTGCCTTCTTTCCAAGAACTGTGGTTACAAAGGACCTACCCCTTATTATCCATGGAGCCATCTTACTTTTATTGATACTTCCTTTAATACACAGACAGGGTTGTGCCTACATAAAAAAAGAAATCAAATTGGGGAGAAATGACTATGGAATTGTATTAATTATTATTTTCTTCTTAGGATTAAAAATAGGATTATAACTTATATAAACAAATCATTTACCTAATTAAGGGTCTCAATAACCGTTATTATTCCCTTTACTCACCACAAGAATTCCATTGGTAACGACCCTACAGGGAGGATGTTTGCTGTGGAAATTAAAATATTTGCTTACTTTTCTTTGATTATATAAATCAAAATAACAGTACAATGAAAACAATAACATTCACTAGAAGCATAAGCTTTAAAAATTGCAGTTCTAGTAGAAAATTGGTCCAAAACTATAGAAATATTCAGAATAAATGGAATTCCTCACCTGAACACCAAAGACACAAGTGTACCAGACATGTAGCGTTCAGAAGGGCATTACATTAGAAAGATTTTAGGGAGGTTTTCAAGATTCTGCTAACAAACCTTATAAAAATAAAAGACCATTCATGGAATTACTGTAATGTCTATTTCTCGATCAGGCCTATCCTGAAGAGCTGACAAATAATTGCAATGCTTCAATAATAGTTTAAGTTTAAACAAAACATGGATTAAAGAATATGTCTACATGTTATTACATCACGATGGAGGAAAGGTAACACCTCACCATTCTTCCAATGAAAATTCAACATCCAGTTCTGCTCTTTTCTCCTTGAAAGTTGAGACAAAAGAAAATTTAAAAGAGTGTCAAGTCAGCACCAAGATAGCCATAGCTACACAAATGCTTACGCACACATCTGCTTCCTTAATGAATTTTTATTACAGTTCTGACTATATCAATGTTAAATAAAGCACATAAATATGTATTTTTTCTGCCAATGTAGCTGTTTACAACTTAATTCCTTGTGTTGTCATAGATTACACTACTTACTTAGCATCTTGTGATTGATTCATATCCCTCACCACTGTCAAACTGCATTAATATTAGTCTTCTCGTCATTCCTATCACCCATCTCTTCCCATTTACGACTGCATGACTGTAATATTTACATTTATATTGATATTGATATTGTTTCCTGATTGCTTATTTTTACCTGAGGACAACCATTAAGTGTTGTACCTCTTGATTCTTGACAAATATATCTTTTTTTATGTACACTGAGAGCATATGTGCCAATGACAAAATTCCTTGTGTGTCCAATCACACTTAGCCAATAAATAATTCTGTTCTGTTCTGTTATGTTCGATTCGATTCGATTCGATTCGATTCTATATTATTTAGCTTATTTTGAAACAAAAACCAAAAAACCAAAAACCAAATCCTCTCCTGTTGAAAATATCAAGCACTTTTCCAGATACTGCAGTGAGTGAATAATATGATCAACATTCCTTGAGAACACCAAGTTGAAGCTGAGATTATATTATCTGGTTCACAAATAAGGGATAAACTATTTACAATGATGTAAACTAGGTATAAAAGATTACCTAGATTACCCTGTTGTAATCTATAAAAGCATAGATCTTGGGAATCTGAAAAATGTAGCATTACTACATTCCTTTATTTAACCTATTATTCAGAAGGAGGGTCTAACCTCAAGCTAACATTTTATTAATTGGACTTTATAATAAGGTCATCAAGGATCAGATAGTAACTGATTCCAAGAAGATTAAAGAAATATGGGAGGAGTATATGGAAAGTTTGTATCATAAGAATATCAATATTTGAGATACTTTAGAAAATATTGTCTGGTTAGAATAAAACATGATTTTGGTTAGAACAAAAAATGATGTTCAATGGCGACAAGAGCAAAGTCCTTCACCTAGGTAAAAAAAAAACTAGACATACATACAGCCTGGGAGAAACCCCACTTAGCAGTAGTGACTGTGAAAGAGATTTGGAGTCTTGGTGGATAATCAACTAAACATGAGCCAGCAATGTGCAGCAGCAGCCAAAAAAGCCAATACAATCCTAAGCTGCATCAACAGGGGGATACACTCCAAGACCAGGGAAGTATTAATACCACTCTACTACACCCTGGTCAGCATCCAGTTCTGGTCACCACATTTCAAAAGAGACATTGAAACTCTGGAGAAGGTGCAGAAAAGAGCAACCAAAATGATTAGGGGACTTGAAACCAAGACTTACGAAGAGAGATTGCGGGAACTGGGCATGGATAGCCTAGAGAAAAGAAGGGCCAGAGGGGACATGATAGCAGTCTACAGGTACTTGAGGGGTTGCCACAGAGAGGAGGGGGTCACTCTATTCTCCAGAGCACCAGAGGGCCGGATGAGGAACAATGGCTGGAACCTGACCAAGGAGAGATTCAGCCTAGAAACAAGGAAGAACTTCCCGATGGTCAGAGCAATCAACCAGTGGAACAACCTGCCTGTGGAGGTTGTGAACTCCCCAACTCTGGACATTTTCAAGAGGAGATTGGACTGCCATTTGGCTGGGGTACTATAAGATTCCTGCTCAGGCAGGGGGTTGGACTTGATGACCTGCATGGTTCCCTTTCTAACAATATATAAACAAATAAATAAAATAAAAATAAAAATAAAAATAAAAATAAAAATAAAAATAAAAATAAAATAAAATAAAATAAAATAAAATAAAATAAAATAAAATAAAATAAAATAAAATAAAATAAAATAAAATAAAATAAAATAAAATAAAATAAAATAAAAAATAAAATAAAATAAAATAAAATAAAATAAAATAAAATAAAATAAAATAAAATAAAATAAAATAAAATAAAATAAAATAAAATAAAATAAAATAAAATAAAATAAAATAAAATAAAATAAAATAAAATAAAATAAAATAAAATAAAATAAAATAAAATAAAATAAAATAAAATAAAATAAAATAAAATAAAATAATTAAATACATAAATATAAATCAATCAATCAATAAATAAATAAATCTCCAGTCATTACTTCAATCATTAATAACCTGTATCAAGGAAAACAAAATATCCTTAATTTCAGAACCAGCAAAATAATGCCTGGGATCATCCAATGTTGGGCCCTTGTTACCTTCTCCAGGCTCCTAGAAAGGCTCTGAAGCCTGGGAGAGCAAAAAAAAAATGGAAGTCAACAATTGGAACGTTTCTGGCCTCCCGAGCACCTCCAGAGGGGGTGGGAAAGGCCGTTTTTGCCCTCCCCAGGCTCCTAGAAAGGCTCTAGATCTTGGGAAGAGCAAAAAAACAGGCCTCCCCGACCCTTTCTGGAAGCTAAAAACAGGCTGTTTCCCAAATCCTAGTAGGCCCGAGAGGCCCAAAAATCAGCTGGCGTGTGCACGCATGCACACCGGACCTGAGCTGATGTGCCCACTGATATGGACATGGTGCCATAGGTTCCCCAGCATGGATATAAAACTATTTAGTATTGAATCATTCTTGCACAGTTTGACCTCCAACATAAGCCCTCCCTCATGTTATAAAGAGAGTCTCACCTCATAATTCAACACAAATGTGTGTGTCATATTCTGTCCTGGAGCAATATTACCTAGGTCAAAAGCGACGGAAGTATCATAACTGTTCAGACTGCTCAGCAAAATGCCTCTGTTGTAGAATGACAACTCCAGAATATTCTGCAAAGTGCAAATGAGAGCCTATTTTAACAAATAACAAACGTTTTCTCACTTAGTAATATTTAATGAGCCGTAGTGGTGCAGTGTTTAGAATGCTATATTGCAGGCTAATTTTGCCAACTGCTAGCAGTTCGATTCTCACCTGATCAAGATTGTTTCAGCTTTCCATTCTTCTGAGGTTGGTCAAATGAGGACCCAGATTGTTGGGGGCAACCTGCTGACTCTGAAAACCACTTAGAGATGGTTGTAAAGCACTATGAGAAGGTATCTATGTCTAAGTGCTTTGCTATTGCTAGTTAACATTGTTAGAAAAAGAAAAAAGAGTTCATTCCAGAGTGTACAATTTGATTTCTTAAGAAGGGGTAGGCTAATTGAAAATGTAAAATCGAAAAAGTTGGGCCGGGGTGGCGTAGCAGGTAGAGTGCTGTACTGCAGGCCATTGAAGCTGACTGTAGATCTGTAGGTCAGCAGTTGAAATCTCATCACTGGCTCAAGGTTGACTCAGCCTTCCATCCTTCCAAGGTGAGTAAAATGAGGACCCGGATTGTGGGGGCAATATGCTGGCTCTATTAAAAAGTGCTATAGCTAACATGTTGTAAGCCGCCCTGAGTCTAAGGAGAAGGGCGACATAAAAATCGAATGAATGAATGAATGAATGAATGAATGAATGAGTGAGTGAGTGAGTGAGTGAGTGAGTGAATGAATGAATAAATAAATAAATGTAGTTCATTCTACTTACAGATCAGCTATTTGTACAAATAATATCAGCATATAAATCATATGCTGTAAGACAGATGCTAACATTTATATATAGCTGTTTCATTTATATTGAACTCTTTCAACTCAGCAGTCAGTCATTTTTGACACTGATAGACAGAGGTGGTGGTTCATCAACTCATTTGTCTTACCTTTTACCCACACATAGACCTAAATACACCAAAATTCTTCCCCAACTGAAGAAACAATGATCTTAAGTACACCTTGGATTAATAACTTGCCCAAACTTTCACTTTTATTAGAATACAATTACTATATAGTGACCACCAATTAGAGTACAATTTCCATATAGTGATAGTCTGAGTTATTATAGAGTTATTCAACAGATACATCCAACTGGATTAGTGATCATGGGAAAATTTGATGGACTGGGTAGGGAACATTTATCATTTCCCTAAACACTGGTGAACAAATCCATCATTAAAGCAAATGTGAATTAGTTCTAATGCAAATATTGTCCAATTTTTCAGTATTACTCTTTCTGTATTTTCATACAGAATTTTATGTAGAAGTGAAAATCTCAGCTAGTTACCTTGTTCATCATAGTTTTGTGGCATAGTTTGGGGGGGGGAAAGAACCCTGTCACATTTTTGTCATAAGATATAGCTGAGTAGACCTTGTATGACAAAGCTTCGCTCCTCAATAATAGGAATGATAACGAACAAACTCACCTTTACAGCACTATGGATTCGGTAGTGGAAAGTTGTGTTCCATTCAGGATCACTGCTGTTATAGACAACTGGAGTTCTTCTTATCAATGGTGATGCCGTAGGAAGCTTTAAGGCCACATAACAATCTGATTTAGACACTATAATAATTTTTAAAAGGTCAGAATAGGGGAAGCCTAGAAAAGTTCTTTTCTTCATGTATCAATAGCATTTTATAACCACTAGGCAGGTATAAAGAGAGACCAAGGCTAAAATCCTAAACCTGAATAGAAAGTACAACCAATACTGTGATATTTATTTTTGAGCATGTACTGTTAATCTAAAATGGAGAAACGTCCTACCACCTTTTGAATAGAAGTGATTCTGCTATTAAAATAAGCATTTAAATGTTCATGCCAGTGCCAAATTTTCATGTCAATTAGTCTGTAATAATTTCTAGGCAGGGGAGTTATGAAACCCTCCTAATAGGAATTTCCATATGTATAGTAATCATTCCACTTCTTTTCACCACTTCCCTTCAGCCGTTCTCCTTTCCATATAATTGATTAAGTGCCTGTTTTAATATTGTTGTGGTTGGCTCTGCCCCAAGGAATGTGGAGGTGGATGCAGGGGAAACATCAACGTGTCATAGGCCTGTTTTATTGCCAACAGAGTCAGGTAGTGCTGTTTCCTCGGACGAAGAAGAAGGTGGGGGTGACTTGGAAGAGGTGGGCTTGGCACATAGCCCAAGAAGCCAATCTCCATTATATTCGGTTGATTCGGATAAGGAAGTGTTAGACCCACTCATGCACAGAATTATGCATCGAAGAGACCAATTGAAGAAATATTACAGGAAATAAGAGAGGCCACCTGTGTTTGGGTGGGACTCCAGTAATTAGAGCTGCTGATGTACTGTAAATAGCAGCGTGCTGGCTTGGCCGTTGTGGAATTTTATCTGATCGTTATTTCTTCAGGACCGTGCCTTGCTGTTTCCAGACTTTGTTTGTTGATTTTTCATGACTTTGAAACCAAAGCAGAGCAAAGTGTGGGGGTCTCACTTTGTGGAAGAAGGAGGGCTATGATATTCCTTCACAGCTGCTAGCTAAGTACTTAAGGACTGATTAAGGGGATTGTACAGACTACCAGGTTGTTTTGGGACGAGTGCTCTTTGTAATACAAAAAGGGTGCTTTGTTTCTTTTGAATTTTTGTGATAAAGAACATTGTTTTTGAACTTTCAAGAGTGTGTGTCTGAAATTTGTACCCTTGAATTTTCGGGAGACTCATACCATAGAGTCCGGCAGAACAAATATCTAGAGACTTTTGTTTAGAAGTGTGCCATGCACTTGTACAAATGTAAAATCCCACACCTATAATGCAAAACTCTCCCCATGCATGATTGTAGATCAGCGGTTCAGATCTCATCACCGGCTGAAGGTTGACTCAGCCTTCCATCCTTCCGAGGTGGGTAAAATGAGGACTCGGATTGTGGAGGCAATATGCTGGCTCTGTTAAAAAGTGCTATTGCTAACATGTTGTAAGCTGCCCTGAGTCTAAGGAGAAGGGTGGCATAAAAATCTAATAAATAAAATAAAATAAATACAAATGACCTTCCCCCCCCACCCTCTGGAAGGCAATAGGTTCACCATCACAGGATTATGATAAAGTTGATACCATCTTGATGATATATGATGAATTGGTGTGCTGTGAAGAATAATTAACATTTATCTCTTGAACAACATAATATATTCAATCAATTTAAATAAATAAATTACTTACATAAATCTAAGCCATAAATGTTTCTGGCTCTCAGTACTTTTACTGTGAGGTTATAGTAAGGGTGCACCTCAAACTGAAACAACAAGGAAGATTGTTTTAATTTTAAAAAACAAGAAATATATTTGGAAAGCCTTCTAGACACTTTGAATTCTCAGCCCCTTTGGTCAACCTTTACTGTGTTAACTGTAAATTCTGGGAGTTGAATCCCTATAACCTCTAAAAGGCTGCAAATTGCAGATGGATGTAAGAGGCAACATGTAAATATAAAAGTATATGCATAAGAGGAAAGTGGGTATTTTAACTTAATGGTTAATTAAAATAATTACTAGTTATAGTATTATGTAAGGAAGCTATAGACAATCTGATAGTCTTTAGATAACTCTGACCTGTTCCCTATCATCATGGCCAATGGCAAAGAACTGTAGAAGTGCTATTTCAAAATATCTGGAACATATTTGGATCTATCCCTGGGTACTTTAAACTAATTCAATTCTTTATTTTATTATGTTAAAAATACTGGAACAAGTCTACAATTATCATCAGGTATTTAATTAGATGTGAATAGCACAGCATTACTACTATAGTATAAAGTACAGAAATGGTTTATCATTGTTTTTTTCTCACACCAACATTGGGATTTTCTATCTAGGTACTAACTGGACTCAACCATTCTAAGTTTCTTAGATCAATCAAGGTCAGCTAAGAGCTAGTCCCTGTTGTAGATGCTACAATAAGGAGGTAAACAAAAGCAGTTAAGGATAACCTGGGCATGGAATTGGGGAGATGGTGAGCTCCACTTCACTGGTTGGGTGTCCCATCCCTTAGGGCAGGGCCACCATCAGGAATTTTGGGGCCCCATACAGCCTAAGTGTCTGGGGGGGGCCGCCATTTTAAAACTACTGCCCCCAAATCCCGTGCCATGCCCACCATGGCCACACACCCTGGGCAAGCCCTCCCCCAGCCCTCTGAGGTCAAACACAGCCCTCTCTCACTCTCTTCCTTCCTCTCTCATCTCTTTCTTTCTTTCTTTCTTTCTTTCCCTTTCTCTATCTTGCTTTCTTCCCCTCTCTCTCTTCCTTCCTCTTTCTCTATCTTGCTTTCTTCCTCTCTCTCACTCTCTTCCTTCCCCTCTCATCTCTTTCTTTCTCTCTTTCTCTATCTTGCTTTCTTCCTCTCTCTCACTCTCTTCCTTCCCCTCTCATCTCTTTCTTTCTCTCTTTCTCTATCTTGCTTTCTTCCTCTCTCTCACTCTCTTCCATCCTCTCTCATCTCTCTCTCTTTTTCTTTCTTTCTTTCTTTCTCTTTCTCTCTCTTCCCCCTCTTGCTCTCTCTCTCTTTTTCTCACTTTCTCTCTCTTGTTTTCTTTCTCTCACTCTTTCTCTCTCTCGTTCTCTCTCTCTTGCTATCTCTTTCTCTCCCCCCCCCTCTTTCTCTCTCTCTCTCTTTCTCACTTTCTCTCTATCTTGTTCTGTCACTCTCACTCTCTCTCGTTCTCCAGACGCTGGTGAAAGTGATTTTCAATGTCCCTGCCAGCCTGCCCGGACCATTCAAATTAAGAAAAAAAAAAGCTGGCAAAGGTTTTCTTTCATTTTTCGGCAAGAAAAACCTTGGCCGGCGGAGGAGAAAGAGAGGTGGATCGGGTGGGTGGGCGTTCATGCGGGGGGCAGCGGTGAGTAGCCAGGGACGTGAGGGGGCTAGAGGAGCGGGGGGGCTGGGGGCGGCCGCGGCATGCGCACCCTTGGAAAAGGGTGTGCGGAGCTGGGGGGCGTTTTGGGATGCACTGGCTAAGGCGTGCGCAGCCTACAGCTACAGGGAATGCCCCAGCCGCCCAAGCCTCGTTCCCCAATGACGCCACCCCGAAGGGGCTCCTACCTTCGCCGTGCGCTCCAAGAGAGGGCCGGTACTGCGCCTGTGCGAGCGAGGAGCTGGAGCTCAGTGTCGGCGCTGCTCACTGGGCACAAATTACTGCAGGCGCCAGGGGGCCGGCAAAACCATCCGGGCCCCCCCTATTTGTCAATTTGGCCGGGCCCCTGACGCCACTACCAGTAGTACCACCCTATCGGCGGCCCTGCCTTAGGGAGATACATCTGGTGGGATATACTAGGATGGAACCCATTAAATGGCTTGTATGAATGTGTGTTGTTGCTGGTGGGTGGGGGTAGGGGTTTATTATTTTATTATTCTATTATTTTATTATGATTAAATGTTATGTTATGCTATGTTATGCTATGCTGCGCTGTACTGTGCTATATTATATTGCTTTACGTTATATTTATTATATTATATTATATTATATTTGTTACATTATGTTGTGTTGTGTTATGTTATATTGTTTATTTTTATTTTTATTCTTTTTTTATTTCTTTTATATGGTGTTTTTATACCCATGTAAGCTGCCTAGAGTCACCAGGGCAATATAAATTTTTAAACTTAAAAATTAAATTTAAAAAATTAATAAATATCTGTCCTGAAAAGCTAAATTTGGGTTCAGACAAGAAGTTGGATGTGATGAGCCACATGACTCCCTCCAAATCTGGACTCTATAGGTGTATTTAGTTATCTGCTTTTTATAATAGGAAACAAATATTATTTTACTCTAACTCAACACTTGCTTAAAGAATTTAAATACATTTATATTCACATACTTCCATGTCTTTTTTCTTGATAATATTAATAGCCAGAAGTGGCAGCATTCGAGTCGATAGTCGGCCAAGCATTGCTGAAGATAGTATCAGCAACAGAGAAGAGGCTAAGGAACATGCTGACCCTATAGTAAACACAATGAAAACAGAAGGGCTTCTGAGGTCACTGAACAGTAAGTATATCATTATGTCCTACCCATCATTTAAGTTACCTTCTGCAGCTTGCTCCGACTCCTGCCTCTCTAAAAATAAAAACAGAATAATTGGGGAAAATAGCCTCCTGAGATTTGTAACATTTGCCCTAAGGATTTGAATGAAATATTTGTGTTGAGAACCAGGAAATGCCAGTTTTATCCTTCATTCTTTAGTCAGAGAACGACTAAATAATGTCCTTTTAAATTAGGACTCAATTTATTCCACAGGAAATACTTGTTGCAATCCCTACAGAAGGAAGAAAACAGTTCTCCTTTCCAAATTGAAACAGTAACAACAGATTTAAACTACCAAGTACAATGTAAAATAATATCACAATGCACCTACATATTATTTCTGGTAAATTCTTCTCCATTCTAAACACACTGGTACAGAGAAATCCCCAATTTATTTATATTTCTGTTACAGATTTTGAGCATCACCTGTCTCAAAACATTCCACCCATCATTTTGTGCTACAATTAATAATTATTGGTGTCAAGGAGTGAAGGAAGACCTATGAATTTCATGCATGGTATGAATTATGATATTTAAACTATGGGTGCACAGCATGTTGGTATTCATCCTTAAAGAATTAAAAATAGAACCGATTCAGATATTAGAAAAGAGTGCCTTGGGGAGCAGGTCTGTTTCTCATTATAAATAAGCCACAATCTGTACAATCATGTACAAGCAATCTAAAGACTTAATCCACCACTGTGTTCCTGTTTAAGAGGATTAGGAGAAAACCAGAAAGTAAGGCACAATAGCCATGTTCATATGACATTGCTGTCTCGGTCATGCCAGTCAGATGAACAACCTTCATATGTTGGTATCCTGTGAACTAAGATGATATGATCAGTATACAACATACCCCCTTTTCAATCAATATCATCATTTAGGGAAAGAGAACTGAAATGATAAAGATTGCAGTTGGAGAGTATCAACATTTGCAAATGTGGCATTCTGTTCACAAACATGTGTGCGTCATTATTGAACAAATTGTCTGAAACATGTCTAATTAACAAATAATATCACAATGGATACATATTATTTTTGGTAAATTCTTCTCCATTCTAAACACACTGGTACAGAGAAACCCCCAATTTATTTATATTTCTGTTACAGATTTTAAGCAAACAAAGTATTATATTCAATGTAAATAAACTCACTGCTATAAATTTTATATATATATAAATTGTACGTGTATTAGGATTAAATTATTAACAGCTGTGTTTTGCAGCAAAGGATGTATTTTTTGTTTATTGCATTGGCATCCTTCAGTCTCCAAAGACCATGGTATCATGCTAAATTATAGTATATATTCTGCACCAATAATCAAAATCAAAGTAAGCTTAAAGATACAATTAAATTGTAGAAGACTAATGCACACATTAATATCTATTTCTGATAGGTTAAATCAGACTTCAACATTAAGATAGACTAGGTTTTTGTGGAATCTTCTTACTATAGTTTTGAAATGAAAAACAGATTAAATTAAACTGAGAACGCTCAGTTTGAAATTCTGTTGTACTCTGACATTTGAGAGCTGTACTAGCTGGTTTCAAGCATTTTATTCAGAGTCACTTCAAGATAAACTGAATCTTCCCATGACTTTCAACATTCACAGACATTTTTAACGGAGTTTACTACAGGCAGTGCTTATTATGAGGAGCTTCATATCTGAATGTACCTCTGCAGTAATGGAAAACAATCTACTTTTATAATGGAAAGTTCCTTTTTCTCCTACTAAATTCCTGTAGTATGTGGTTTGGCAAGGAGATTCACAATAAATGGGAGAGAGGCATCAGCAGAAACAAACAATATTTGAAGAGAAAATACTTTGCAGTAAAAAAAAATGAGTTTAGTAAAAATTACTAATTGAAATATTTGTCCTGAATAATTTTCTATCTAGTCAGAATACTGGGATTGTTAGTACTCTTCTTATGGGGTAAATTTGACTTACACCACAAAACAAAACAACAGACCTTGAGAGAGATATGTTGAAACTGAGTTGGCTCAGTTTCTCAACTGAAACTAAGTGACTTTCAATAGATAGTTCTAATAGAATACTACCTTACTAGAAATTCTAACTGTCGTTGTTCAAATGTCAATGGAACAATGGAACTTTGGCTATGGTCATGGAAAGCATAAATAATAAACATATCCTTCTATTAATAATTTGTGTAACCTTTAAAGGACTACATGAGCAGAGTCAATGAAATCACTGTGTGTAATAAAGCAGCCAACTTATTGGCCAAGCTCCCAATCATTTAGCTTGCAATTGATTGATTGATTGATTGATTGATTGATTGATTTGATTTTTATGCCGCCCTTCTCCTTAGACTCAGGGCGGCTTACAACATGTTAGCAATAGCACTTTTCAACAGAGCCAGCATATTGCCCCCACAATCTGGGTCCTCATTTTACCCACCTCGGAAGGATGGAAGGCTGAGTCAACCTTGAGCTGGTGATGAGATTTGAACCGCTGACCTGCAGATCTACAGTCAGCTTCAGTGGCCTGCAGTACAGCACTCTACCTGCTGCACCACCTCAGCAATACCATCCATAACAAATTGCTATGCGACCTAAAAGATTTTATGAGGGGAAATTGCCATTATACAAATATAACATGATGCCTGACCTAACAATGTTGGTCATTGTATTTCAGTGCTGAAATCATAAAGTCATTTACCCCACTTTGCCTACATTGTAAAATTTGCCACTTCTGAGATGAGGCAGAGCAGATGTAACTGATTGGGCAATAGAAGTGACTTATAAACTAGTTTAACTGTTGCAAGGCAATTAATTATGTGGTCACTTCATTGGTGGCCTCAATAGGTGTCCTTGGGTTGCCCTGTGTATAAAGCAAATATTATCTAATTTTAAGAACTTACTACTATGACACCCTGTTATTGTTTTTATAACATTTGTAAAACTACCGGCCAATCAGGAAGTATTAAAGCTAAGTCATCGTTAAAGGGCAATTTCTAGTGCAATGTAGTAAAAGGAATAATTTAACTTTCTTTCCCAGTCGTGATCCTAATAACTCAGTATACTATTTCATAGATTTCTGCGGGATTCTTCAGTTCCAAAAATATATTTTAAAAAGATGCAATTGCCACTTACAGATGGGGATTTCAGTTTCTGAATCTTAAATTATACCATTATGCATACTTTTGACTAGTAGCAATTTTTGTATATCTTCATATTCTACAAATTCTCCTTCCTGGATTATTCAGAATAGTAGTTACATGCATTACCTTTAAATAACATGTCTATTGTAATCCAAAATAAAATGTATTTATTATATGCCCTGTAACCATTATTTAGCTTTAAAAACTGTGGTATATTATTTCTGCAAAATTGACTTTTGTTCTTTTTCATTTCCTAAATCAATATATGATAATCCAGCTCAAAACAAATACAAATGAGATGTACTTTTTTGATAAATGTAGGGATCTTTATACTAAATCAAATAGTAGATTGTAACAGTGAATTTTACCATTTTCCGTATTTAAAAATGAATACTATTTGTCAGTTGCCCTCCACTGGTCATATTTGAAATTACAATATTGATTGACATT
The DNA here is from genome assembly GCF_031021105.1 of Erythrolamprus reginae. Classification (NCBI taxonomy): domain Eukaryota; kingdom Metazoa; phylum Chordata; class Lepidosauria; order Squamata; family Dipsadidae; genus Erythrolamprus; species Erythrolamprus reginae. The sequence goes on from NC_091950.1 coordinate 86,813,152, forward strand.
TCATTTTGGAAATGACATTTTTGGTTGCTGAGAGCAATCAGTAAATTTTACCAGACTGAAAAGCTAGCAATCAATGATCTCTACTCAAAGGACAGTGGTCCTAGAATCTAGAAACTGGAATCAGGCAGCAACCAAAGTATATTTCGTATATTATTTTAAAATTGTTTTTAGTGTTTTAATTGTAATGAGCCTCAGTGGCAAAGTAGTTAAAATGCAGTACTGCTGACTACTTCTGCTGACTGACTGCAATTGGGCAGTTCAAATCCCACCAGGCTCAAGGTTGACTCAACCTTCCATCCTTCCGAGGTGGATAAAATGAGGACCCATATTGTCGGGGCAATATGCTGACTCTGTAAACCACTTAGATAGGGCTGTAAACAAGGGTGGGCTACTGCCTGGATGGGGAGGGTGCAGTGCGGTAGCGAAAATGGAGCTCCACCCCAAAGCACCCAATTTGCATTGAAAGATGTTGAAAGAAAATGCAGGGCTTCCTGCATAAGCCACGCCCACAGTGTGGTAGTAAAAATTTTGGTAGCCCTTCACTGGCTGTAAATCACTGTAAAGCAGTATATAAGTCTAAGTGCTATTGCTACCCAGGATCATTTATTGAGTTGAATGGCAATAGAAATTGAATGAAAAATTAATTAATAATTTATTAGATTTGTATGCCACCCCTCTTCGAGGACTCTGGGCAGCTCACAACAACAATAGCAATACAGTACAAATCTAATGGTTAAAACTAAAGTTAAAAACCCACTATCATTTAAAAAAACAATTGACACTAGACAATCATACCGTACTCTGAATGAATGAATGAATGAATGAATGAATGAATGAATGAATGAATGAATGAGGATTCTGTGGACATTATTCCTGCGCCAAATTAGCTTTCGTGTCTCAAATTTAAGCATCCATTCCAATTAACTTACAGCTAAATACAATCGACATATCAGATTTAGATTTAGATTGAAATTGCACCATGAGTAATTGTTTAACATTTTTTCTATTCCTGGAAGGCAAGTGCAGCATTATTGGCGGTCTCTATAAAACTACTTTCCACCGGAACTTATGTGGCTCCCAGTGTCACCGTAACTGTCACTCTCAATTGCTATCTCATGATTGCAGTGCCTTTTGAGTCTAGAGTTTAATATGTTTTTCTTTGTGATTTTAGAATAAATTGTTTGCTATTAAATAGTTTAAGGTGCCTAATTAAATGCCTCAAAAGCCCCTTAAAATCCCCTTAGACCTCTGTGGCTTTCAGTGCTGTCCACTATAGTATCCTACTGGATACTGTCCACTATAGTATCCTACTGGATTGCTTGCTTGACTGACTGACTGACTGACTGGCTGACTGACTGACTGACTGACTTAAGCTGACCGTCTCCTGACAGACAGATTACCTGCAAGAGTTAGAATGTGAGACACAACTACCTGATCTTGTTACTCCAGTTAGAAATTCTTATGCATATAATAGCCAGGTATATATTTTCACCACAGGGCTGGATTGAGGAAACTGTGAAACTCCTGGCCCAGTTCCTTGAACTGTAATAAACTGGATTGGTTGAAACAAACTCACATTAATTACCATTAAATACAAGATACTGTACATCTTGTACAGTAATCCACCCAGTGCTCCACTTCAGTTTATAAAAACCAGTGACAAGATCTGAATTAAAGCCCCAAACCCTACCACTGCTTTCCCACTTTGTAATACAGGGGGAGAGGCATTATGCAATCATATCTGGATCAGGAAGCTCTTCTCATGGTCACTCATGCCCTTATCACCTCACGCTTGGATTATTGAAATGCGCTCTACATGGGGCTACCCTTGAAGAGCGTTCAGAGATTGCAGCTGATTCAGAATGCAGCCACACGAGCTGTTGTGGGTGAACCCATGTACACCCACACTTTACCAATCCTCCACAGGCTGTACTGGCTTCCGATTGTTCTCTGAATGTAATTCAAGGTGTTGGTTATTACCTTTAAATCTCTACATGGCACAAGACCAGGCGATCTTGGAGACCGCCTTCTACCGCATAGCTTCCAGCAATTGATAAAGGCCTACAGGATGGTCTTCTCTGGGTCCCGTCAGATAAACAATGTCGGCTGGCGGGCCTGCAGAGGAGGGCCTTCTCTGTGGCTGCTCCATTTCTTTGGAACCAGCTACCTCCCAAAATCTGGACTGCACCCACTCTACTGGCCTTCTGAAAAGCCGTAAAGAACTGGCTTTTTCAGCAGGCCTGGAGTCATTTATCAGACGGCAGGCCATCAAGATCCAACCAGGAAAGACATTCATGGGTTTTTTACTTGTTCATCGCAGGTTTTAAATTGTTCTGTACTGTTTTTTTAATGGGGTTTTATATTGTATTTTATGTCTATTTAGCTGGGAGTGGGACGGCATATAAGCATTAATTAATTAATTAATTAATGATGAATGGAATGAGTGAGTGAATAAAATGAATGAATGAATGAATGAATGAATGAATGAATGAATGAATGAATGATCAATCTATTCTTTGCCAGTAATCAGTCTGAACTAATCCCGGTTCCAACTGTCTCTGGGTGGGATCCCACTTTGACTTAAGCCCTTACAAATAAAAAGCAGCCAGCTCCAGTTGGTGCAATAACTGTAGGCTTTTGGGGCTGAGTTCAACTGGACAGAGGAACTCCTGTTCTGGTCACCTCCTGTATATACCACTGTAATTGTAATATGTGGAGGTTGTTTGATTGCACAGTAAAGATGAAACACAGGAGCAGTTCAGCACCTTTATTTCTCCAAAGACGGGCTACAAGAATGGTGGAAGGTCTTAAGCATAAAACGTATCAGGAAAGACTTCATGAACTCAATCTGTACAGTCTGGAGGACAGAAGGAAAAGGGGGGACATGATCAAAACATTTAAATTGTCTCTCCTATATCTTTTCTCCCATCCATATATCCTTCCTCTACTCTTCATTGATGTATTCTATTCTCATATCTCTTCTTCTATCCCTTCCGATATTTACTACTACACGTTTTTATTCTCCTTAACTTTCAATTTGTATTGGACAAAATAAAAAAATAAAAAAATAAAATAAATAAATATGTCAAAGGGTTAAATAAGGTTCAGGAGGGAAGTATTTTTAATAGGAAAGTGAACACAAGAACAAGGGGACACAATCTGAAGTTAGTTGGGGGAAAGATCCAAAGCAACATGAGAAAATATTATTTTACTGAAAGAGTAGTATATCCTTGGAACAAACTTCCAGCAGACGTGGTTGGTAAATCCACAGTAACTGAATTTAAACATGTCTGGGATAAACATATATCCATCCTAAGATAAAATACAAAAAATACTATAAGGGCAGACTAGATGGATCATGAGGTCTTTTTCTGCCGTCGGTCTTCTATGTTTCTATGCTTTTAAGGGCTTCCATGAAGTCGGCTGGCCACTGACCACTTTATTTCTCCGCCGCTAGACTAACCAATCAGTGGTGAATATGCAAAACCACACTACATACAGCCATACGTAATAGGGGTGATCTTGGGAGACAGACTAAAGAGCCAGAACCACAGGAACCTCAGATAAGAGGCAGATCAACCCGTAGCATGAATCTGAGTTTGACAAATGTTTCAGAAAGGTCCCTAGTATCTTGGGTAAAAAGGTGATAGGGGAGAAATGTACTTTCAGACTTGAAAGATTTTATTAATATAATGTTACAATAAAGTAGAATTAGTTCATCTGGGCTCACTTCTTGTCTGGACTACGGTACTTTGCAAAACTGAGAATAATGTACTTTACGTGGGCATTCCCCTTGAAGGTGACTTGGAACTTAAATAGGCCCAAAATGCAAGGTTGTCTGTTAACTAGAACTAACAGATTCAGTAGTGTTACATACTGAAGATTCTGCATTGGCAGGTTCTGATTTGAAGTCTGATTCAAGATGCTGATAAACTATTAATACTCTGATCCTTGTAATCTTTCATTGGGCAAAACGATGTACCTTTAAGAGCAAAACATTTTGAACCAAGATACCCCAAAAGAACTAATTTACAGATTGTGTCCAAAATCATGATTCATGTTGACTTGCTTAGAATTGAAATTCAGCAAATGTTATGAAGCAATTTTTTAATTTTACAACAGAAGCATTTTCATAAATCAGTCTAATCACTTTTAAAGCTCTGCATGGGTGGGCACTAGGGTTTCTATGGGAATACCTTTTCCACTCAACGTTTTACTTAATCCATCCAAACATTGCCGCCCTGAGTCTGCGGAGAGGGGTGGCATACAAATCCAATAAATAATGATAATAATAATTGAAGACAGTTCTTCTGAGTATCCCTACTCTGCAAGAAGTGAGAAGGGTTGGGAATCTGATAAAGTATTTGTTTGACTGTAAATCAATTTGTCTCCTTTGTTGAATAGGGTAAATTACAAAGAACTGTATAAATAAAACTGCATGAACACTGAAAGACAATATGAATATTTAAATGTATAAAAATGAATTAATTCACATCAAGAAGACAAAACAGTGGGTTGGAGCAAGTAAAACATATGATGGCATCTGAGAACATATTATTTTGCTGTTCTTGTTGTTGTTAGCAGTTGCCACACCTATTAAATTCTCTGACAGGTCACTAAGCAGTGAGATTCAATACAAGCCATGTTCTTCCTGACAGAAAGGAAACTGGTTCTTGAGTTACAAGTCCCTGAGGCATGGAACATACTTAGAGAGCAGGCAGGATCCAGGACTGTATCAGATAAAAACAATACACAGACATGATAGAACTGATAACACAAGCAATGAATTCATGTTGCTATAGTTTTCTACCAACCTGTGAATGGAGAGAAAAATGTTTAGCATGGCAGTGTAAAAAGTGTCCCTCCCCCAGTTTTAATAATTAAAGTGATATATATATTGTTTGCATTAACTTGTTCCAATTTAAGATTCACCAAGCATTAATAGACTAAAAAAGGTATTTGCTCACAGCCTCAGGTGCCCAAATCTCACTGGGTCGCAGACCAGCATACCTGAACAGTAACTAAGGTTTCAGACTATACAACACTGACATAAATCTACTAAATCAAAATTCAAGTTCACCAAATGTCCACAATTACAATTTGGCATATAAAAAAATAATTTTATTCTGTAGAAAAAAATACCATTTTAGTAACAAAATGAACAAGTTCTTTGTGGAAAACACGAAATATGGCTTCTAATGAAAAGCAAAATTGTCAATTTCCTGTAATTTCAAGAAAAGTGTCAAGATTTCTTTCCCAGTGGCTTAAGAATCAAAAATTGGTTAAAATAACCACCTGTAAAATTACACTTGGTAGGATGAATGTTTTTTCAAAGACTTCCTTCTTCAAAGAATACTAATTGTACTCCTTAATCTGACATAAATAGCACTGCCACAAATCACAACCATAATTTGACTATTCATAGTTACACAGGATTTGCTAACCATTAAAACTGCCTTAAACAAAATATATAGCAAAGAGTAAAACATCTAATTCAAATAACATTATTTTTCTTCTTCCCACTAAAGAATTACTTTTCCCACACAGGAAAAATAATAGAAATACAGTAGTACCTCATGATACGAACCCCTCCTCTTACGAACTTTTCGAGATACGAACCTGGGGTTCGGGATTTTTGTGCCTCTTCTTACAAACTTTTTTCACCTTACGAACCTGCCACCACGAACGCCGAACCTGGAAGTTCAGCAAAAGTTCCGGTTCGGCGTTTGGGTTCGTAAGGCCACCAAGAAGCACCGCCGCCCAGCTGTCACTTTTGCAGAAAAGCCGCGGAGCTGTTGGCTGGTCGGGAGGCTCAAACAGAGGTGGGGAATCCCAATAGGGAATTCCATGGGTGGAGCTTTGACGTCACAGAGACATCCTTCCTGGCCGGCCGAAACGTGGACTCCAGGAAGGATGTCTTCGTGATGTCAAAGCTCCGCCCATGGAATTCCCTATTGGGATTCCCCACCTCCGTTTGAGCCTACTGACCGGCTGACAGCTCCGCAGCTCTTCTGGCAAGGTGACAGCTGGACGGCGGCGCTTCTTGGCGGCCTCCTGAACCCAAACGCCAAACCCGAACTTTTGTTGAACTTCCGGGTTTGGCGTTCATGAGAACGCCGAGAAGCACCCGGCTGTTTCAAAAGGTGACAGTTGGGCAGCAGTGCCCAGCGGAGCGCTGTTTTTGCTAATTTTTTTTCCTTGCATGCATTAATCCATTTCACATTGTTTCCTATGGGAAACATTGTTTCATCTTATGAACTTTTCGCCTTACGAACCTCTTCCTGGAACCAATTAAGTTCATAAGACAAGGTATCACTGTACATGCAATCATCAGCATTGCCTTTTTGTTTTTCAAACAGGGTCTTGCCAGTCCATTTTCTCTTTATCTTTAATGGCACAAAATCCTTGTTCTAGAACAAAATCAATTTATAACTGTTTGAAGGCTTTCCTTAATTGATTTGTCCAAAGATAGACTGCAAATTTTCTTCTTCTTTCCCCACCTCCTTCCCCATGTCACATTTTTGTCTCAGGAGATATCTACCTATGTAAGAGTGGGCACTGAAAGCTAGGATGTTTTTTAAAAAATAAATATAGCTATATACCAAAATATAACTTCTGAGATAAATAGAAACAAAATAAATTTCTACTCTTTACTTAATTAAAAAACATAAGTTGCAGAATTCAGCCAGAAGACTGCCTCTGCCATGTTGGTAGGGGGGAAGGGTAACTTTTGGAAGAGCTCTTTTCATTTATAAAATCAAAAATGAATTTCATTCAGCACTTAGTTTAATTCACATTTTGATCATGGGAAGCTTAGAAAACCAGAAACCTTTTCATTAGAGATTAACTCCCAATTCATTAAATGAACTTCTAAGAGACTTTTAAATAAACTATGGCTGACAAACTCAATGTATATCTACCCATAATTACCATATTTTTCAGAGTATAAGACCCACCAGAGTATACGACGCACCTAAGTTTTGTAGAGGAAAATTGGGGGGGAGGGGAGAGAATCTCCTACCAGGTAATTATCTGGCTAGCATCCTTAAACTGGTCAGCTTCAACATATTATTTTATCCCCTGGTTAGAGATTTTTAAAAAAACTTATTTAGAGAGAGTAACAATGAAAGAGCCTGCAAGCCAGTAAGAGCTGGGAACATCATTAGCACCTCATTAGGGCTAGAAAGAAACTTATTCTGAGCAAGTAGAGCAATGAAAAAAAGCCTGCAAAGACTTAGAGCTGGAAAAACATTATTCGTAGAGAATAACAATGGAAAAGCCTGCAAGGCAAGAGCTAGGAAGATCGTTAGCACCTAGTTAGAGCTGAAAAAAAAGGTTAAAAAAAAGCTACACTCAGAGTATAAGACACACCCAAATTTTCAGCACCTTTTAGGGAGGAAAAGGGTGCGTCTTATACTCTGAAAAATACGGTAGCTGCAGCTGACATAATATGTCTCTGATTTTTCCTCAATAAATAAAAGCACTCTTTATTCTAATGGAATAAATAAACCTGCAATCTCCATAAAATGATATTTTTAAAGTTTGTTAGGCCTTCTTAAATCTTCCATAAGGAAGTAAAATTCATTCACAGTAGGTTTTCAAAGAAGCACTTAAATCCTGCTTTTTGTTTTCGTTTGCTTAAACCCAGTCGTAAAGCTTCCAAAATAGCATCCGTGTTGTTAAGGACATTATAGCAATTCAATTGCACTAGTCTGTCAAATTCATGAGATGTGTAGGTAAAATTGAATGTCCTGTATGGTGAGTCTTTTCCTTCAATTTGAAAATCAGCAAAGGTCTTTTCCTCTTCTGATTCACGTTCTATTCCTGCAAATAATGGAGGGAAGAATATATATGTTGTGAGCATTAAATGTTAGCTTTGCTCTGAGAGGGGGATATTATCAATGCTTAGATCTATCATTCAATGCACAACCAGGTTTAATCCAAGTAGAACAAGACAATGATGTGTCTGATTAAAGCATAGTACAAGTACATTTCCTTTATAAAACACCCCAGTGAAAAATCTCTTACCATCATTCTTTGTAAGGAAGCAATTCCCCTATGCCCCATATGTGGTTCTGCTTTAGATTTATTATATTATATTATATTATATTATATTATATTATATTATATTATATTATATTATATTATATTATATTATATTATATTATATTATATTATATTATATTATATTATATTATATTATATTATATTATATTATATTATATTATATTATATTATTATATTATAATATAATATAATCTATGGAGAGGGGTGGCATACAAATCTAATAAATAATAATAATAATAATAACAACAATAATAATAATAATAATATATTATTATATTATATTATATTATATTATATTATATTATATTATTATATTATATTATATTATATTATATTATATTATATTACATTACATTACATTACATTACATTACATTACATTATATTATACAGTATTATATTATATTATATTATATTATATTATATTATATTATATTTCTATGCCACCCAACTCCCTAGGGACTCAGGGCAGCTCACAACAAAAATAAACATAGATAAATATAAAAACATTTCAAATTAAAATAATTACAGCCATCCATATGTTTCATGGGCTGACTTCACTAGTAACCCAACCCCCAAGGTCAATGGCCCCAGGCCTTTTGGAAAATCCAGGCTTTCCATTTTGTTCATAATGTTAAAAGGTATGTGGGATAAATTCTTTATAATGTGCAAATACAGATGCGTTTACAGCAGCCATTTATCACCTCAATTCCTAAAATATTGAACTACAATTTTTATTTCCAATCAACATAGTGAAGAGGGAATCATGGGGGCTATACTCTACTAGCAATTGAACATCAAAGATTGGAAGATGTTGTTTTGCAACATCTCATTAATTAACTTTAAAAGGTAAATGTTTCCCTGTCCTGTGGTGTCCAAGCAGTGCTCATCTCTGATTCTTAGCTGAGGGAACCAGCGTTATCCAAAGACCCTTTGATGGTTATGTGGCTAGCATGACTATATGATATCCAGTATCATCTCATTAATTAACAGCTGAAATATTAAATCCCTAATCAGCACATAGCAGGGGTAGGTTCTAACTTAACTCACTGCCAGTTCGCTTCTTCCCACACCATGTGGGTGTGCCACATGGGTGTGCCAGCGCTCTGCGCATGAATGTATATGCAGTACAGAAAATTCACAGACAAAAACAAGATGTCAGCGCATGTAGAGTGCCAGAAACTTGACTTCTGTGCATGAGCAGAAGGGGGGGAAATTAGCCAAAAAAATTTTTTTAAAAAAAGATGGCAGCTTTCACAGACTGGCAGTGCTCCGTAACATCACCAGCAGTTTGCTACCAGTTCTATAGAACCGATGGAAACCACTTCTGACATATAGGGTATTGTTATGAGAGCCTTATTCATATAAGATTTATTTAATAACGTGTGTCTCTGTGTGTAAAATTAAAGTCTTATTACATAAGAATAATCTTCTACTTGGATTTGATTTGCAAATTTGCAACTTTATGAAAGAATGCTGTGATGATATCCAGTTTATTTCTTCATCCAAATAGAGAGCTTTTGATGTTTTGTACAACAAATTTATGACAAAATCAATGTCTAAGTTCAAAATATTCAACCACATTAACGTTCTGCTATAATTGATAGCAAGATACATTATATTACATTAATTTTATTTATTAGCCCTTGAGTCATATCAAAGAGGAAAGATACATTAAAAAACTTTAAAAATTCATACCTGGCATTTTGTATTTACGGAATGTATCATTAACCAGAGGAAAGTGAAGGACTACGGGAGCCTTTGGGTTCTCAGCATCCATAAACAGATAACATTCCTTAGGACTTTCTTCATCTTCTTTATTAAAAATGATTTGTGGAAAAGGGATGTCTCGTTCTCTACAGTATTTTTCAGTTAACTTCAAGACCTGTAGTCATGCGGTTTTTAAATAATTATTAAAGTCTTTTTAAAATCTGCAATGTTCTTAATAAAGTTTCATTAAACCATATATTATTAAAATGTCTACTGAACCAGTTACATACATGTCTATTGCTACAAAAATACTTTATGCATCTTACTGGGCAGGAAGGAATTGTGGAACTAGACTGTCTAGATTCTAGAACACCTCTGCATCTTAACAGAAAATCTACCACTGAATTTAATCTAAGGTGGAAGCTATTTAATATATGGATTTCTACCCTATTCAAAATTTGGGTTACTCTGTAGAAGTCAAGCAATATCAACTTTATTTGATTAGTCAATCGACCATATCAAAGCGAGGAAAAGGACCACATCGGTCGTCATAAAACTGTGACTGGTTAAAATACAATAAAATTGGCTAAAATAGAGGGAATTTGAATAAATAATAAGTTAAAATGCAGTATAATATGCTAAAATTGAGTAGTAAAAATGAGAATATAACTCGTGCAAAGGATTATATTAAACAAATCTAAGATACTGATATAAAATATTCTTAAGTGAGTTCATCTCCTTTGCATGCCACCCCAATATGTTCTATAAAGCGTATTCTCATCTGTAGAAGTCTTAATATGCCAAGATCTGCATACATACATACATACATACATACATACATACATACATACATACATACATACATTTCTCAACTTATGGCCATAATTGAGCCAAAATGTCTGTTGTTAAGTGACACTTTTGTTGTGAATGTTGCTCATTTTATGACCTTCCTTGCCACAGTCCTTAGTTAATCACTGCAGTTGATAAGTTAGTAACTTGATTGTTACTGTATGTGAATTTGGCTTCCCCATTGACTTTGCTTGTCAGAAGGTTGTAAAAGATGGCCACATGACCTTGGGATACACATAAATAGTTGCCACGAAGGAAGATGGCCCTTGAGATGAAACACCTTGGTATGGAAGGAAATTTCACAGAGAGACCAGAGCAAAGAAAAAATCCCTTTGTACTTATGTGTCTTACCTCAAAGGGTTCTTCCCAAGAATAATTAAATGATAAAATCACATCAACATCTCTTTCTGGTTGAATTAGCAATGGAAAGGGAGAATTGATAGAAAAACCACCATCTACTAAGTAAAGATTCTCTTCCATCGGAGTCAACATGTTAGGAAAAGCATCTAAGTGTGTTTCTGGGGAAGAAAAGCAATATACTTCAGTGTTACTAATGAAATTACACACAAAAACTACAACCTTCTATGTAATCTAAAATATTTTAGAACTGAATGAAAGTTATTTATATTGGATGGCATAATTGGCTAAATTTTAGATTTAATTATCTCATTAATGTTATGCCGGGCTTCACGTTATGAGCCCCAATTAAATCAGGAATGTAAATTCAAACACACACACTGTTGTAAAGCAAACAGAAAAGCAGTTTATCCAAAATAAAGCTGTGCACACGAACTTTAAACTGAGCAAATTAGCTCACACACAAATAACAGTCCTTGAAAGCTGTGAGAAACAAAAACAAACAGAGCAGATAAGAGCAGCTGTGAGAGTGTCACAGCCAAACCTCTTCAAGTGACTCCACAAGATTTACTTAGCTGTGAAATATACCAAAAAGTCTGTGAAAGTCCAGGAACAATGCAAACACGACGTATCCTTCTCCAAATGGATAACTCCCACATGCGCTCTCTGCAACACTGGTAATTTATCAGCAACCCCATTAGCCTAGTTGCTTCAGCCACAGGTGTTCTCCCTTATCTCCAACGATACCTGCTCAGTTGGTCCCTTCTAGCCATGAGCCTGCGCATTCTGGCATCTATCCACCGATCCTCCTCCAATGACACACTAATGGGGTCATTAAGTAATGGACTGGCTACATCCATCTGTCTATCTGATTCTTCTTCTCCCCCAGCGTTTGACCTAGGCAATGAATCCTCACTGTCAGAAGCTGATGGCAGTAAGACAAGTCTCTGGGAACCTGAGGATACTCCTAAACCAACATCCAAATTCCCCGTTGCAGGAGCTGGCCTAGAGCCAACCACAACAATTAATAAGATGATTTGCCTAATATGCATGTAAGGTAAAGGTAAAGGTTCCCTTCGTACATATGTGCTAGTTGTTCCCGACTCTAGGGGGTGGTGTTCATCTCTGTTTCTAAGCCGAAGAGCCAGCACCGTCTAATGACGATTCCATGGTCATGAGGCTGGCATAACTAAATGCGGAAAGCACACAAAATGCTGTTATCTTCCCACCAAGGTGGTCCCAATTTTTCTACTTGCATTTTTATATGCTTTTGAACAGCTAGGTTGGCAAAAGCTGGGGCAAGTAACAGGAGCTCACCCTGTTACGTGGCGCTAGGGATTCATGCCGCCAAACTGCCGACCTTTCTGATCGACGAGCTCAGCGTCTTAGCCACTGAGCACTGCATCCCCTAATATTTCATATTTTCATATTTAAATTGAAATCCTTGTGTTATTCATATTGCTGTCTTCCTTCCATTCATACACATATCCCAAAACTTAATTTTTACCCCACAAACCTACGAAGGTTAACTAATCCATATTACCTTTTGAGATGACAAACTTTTTGAGACTGATATAATCTCTATGAAGGTATAAACCTTGCATGAAATTAAATGTTTCACCAGCAGTTACACGAGACTTGAAGAAGTCCTGGAAAATCTGTAGTAAGGGTCCACCTGGTATAACTAGACGTGTCTTCAACCTCATAGGATCGCGGAAATGGAATCGTCGACTGTCATCTGCAATGATGGACAATACTAACTATGGTTAAAAAGTGCAAATCTACTTATTGCATCGACCCTGTGAGATATTAATAGCATTGGAGTAATCAGGTATTTCAATTATTATGAACATTAGTTTCATTGTTTGATCCTTTATAATGATTTTGGTGAGCAAATCATTTTCTGATCACATCTGGACTTGAAAATTTAGCAGACCAACTAATCATGGATCTGGTTCTAAGACAGAATTAAAGCTAAAGGCTACTCTGGGATATAGAATCCATATTCTTGAATATCTTACTAAAAGTATTTATTTATAATTTACAAATATATTTACTGTTACTACAAAATAGTATATTCTTATTATTGAATATGATATATTCCTCATAGTACTGAGAAAGCTGATAGAAAAGCAACATATATATTGAACTAATATAAAGATTTTTATGAGGGACTGCAACAACTGGATTTAGCTGCATCATCAACATAAGCAGGAATTGGTGATTTCTGAGTTTGATCCTGACCATCTCAAGGTTGACTCAGCCTTCTATCCTTCCAAGATTGGTAAAATGAGGAACCCAGATTGTTGGGGACAATAGGCTGATTCTGTAAACCACTTAGAGAGGGCTGTAAAGCACTGTGAAACAATATATAAGTCTAAGTGCTATTGTTATTGCTATTATTTATTTATTTATTTATTTATTTATATGTTTGTTTGTTTGGTTGGTTGGTTGGTTGGTTGGTTGGTTTGGTTTGGTTTTTATGCCGCCCTTCTCCTTAGACTCAGGGCGGCTTACATGTTAGCAATAGCACTTTTTAACAGAGCCAGCCTATTGCCCCCACAATCCGGGTCCTCATTTTACCCACCTCGGAAGGATGGAAGGCTGAGTCAACCTTGAGTCGGTGATGAGGTTTGAACTGCTGATCTTCAGATCTACAGTCAGCTTCAGTGGCCTGCAGTATAGCACTATACCTGCTGCGCCACCCCGGCTCTCTTATTGCTATCCACATAAGCAGGAATTGGCAATTTCTGGGTTTATAGATTTGGAAGGGACTGTTATCTAGTCCAATCAGAGGTGGGTTCCTACCGGTGCACTCCGGTGAGGTAGTCTGGTAGTGGCCCACCAATTGTGCAATTTGCGCACGACAGCTATGGTGCTGTTCTTGCCAGTCTGTGCGTCGTGCCGTATTCTAATTTTTGGTGGACTTTTTGCTCTCTGAGCATTTGCAGAAGGAAAATCATCCTTCTGAGCAAGCGTGGAAGCAAAATCGTGCGAGGGGGATGCACACACACACACACACACACACAAAGGTAGGAAGATAAGAGGAAACCCCCTCCCTCTGAATCCAACTCCCCTTTCAAGCAGGAGACATATTTCTCCAACCAGTTTAAGAACGGAACTAAATTTTCAACTTTTTCCCAACACACACACAAACACCTTAGCCAATTATTTAAAAAAATAGGAGTAATAGTCCTCTGAGAGGTAAAGTGGGACTAAAACATGACATATAACCCCAAAATTCAACAAAAAAGTTATCCTCAAATACAGTGGTACCTCATGATACGAACCCCTCGTCTTACGAACAACCCAAGATACGAACCCGGGGTTCAGAAAATTTTTGCCTCTTCTTACGAACGTTTTTCTTCTTACGAATCCGCCGCCGCCGAGAAGCCCCGCCGCCCGGCTGTCGCTTTTTGAAACAGCCGGGGGGCTTCCCAGCGTCCTCCTGAACCCGAACACCAAACCCGAACTTCCGGGTTCGGCGTTCGGGAGGCCGCCGAGAAGCCCTCCGGCTGTTTTAAAAGGTGACAGCCAGGCGGCGGGGCTTCCCAGCGGCCTCCCGAATGCCGAACCCGGAAGTTCAGCAAAAGTTCGGGTTCAGGAGGACGCTGGGAAGCCCTGCCGCCCGGCTGTCACCTTTTAAAACAGCCGGGGGGCTTCCCAGTGTCCTCCTGAACCCGAACACCAAACCCGAACTTCCAGGTTCGGCGTTCGGGAGGCCGTCGAGAAGCCCCCCGGCTGTTTTAAAAGGTGACAGCCAGGCAGCGGGGCTTCCCAGCGGCCTCCCGAACGCCGAACCCGGAAGTTCGACAAAAGTTCGGGTTCGGGAGGCCGCTGGGAAGCCCCACCGCCCGGCTGTCACCTTTTAAAACAGCCGGGGGGCTTCCCAGCGTCCTCCTGAACCCGAACGCCAAACCCGAACTTCTGGGTTCGGCGTTCGGGAGGCCACCGAGAAGCCCCCCGGCTGTTTTAAAAGGTGACAAGTGGGCGGCGGGGCTTTCCAGCGGCCTCCCGAACGCCGAACCTGGAAGTTCAGCAAAAGTTCGGGTTCAGGAGGACGCTGGGAAGCACCCCGGGCTGTTTCAAAAGGTGACAGCTGGGTGGCGGCGGTTTTTTGCGGGGGGGGTTTCGTTGCACGTATTAATTGATTTTACATTGTTTCCTATGGGAAACAATGTTTTGTCTTACGAACTTTTCGTCTTACGAACCTCCCCCTGGAACCAATTAGGTTCGTAAGACGAGGTATTACTGTATAGTGAAGAATAAGCAATAAACATATCAACAGTCAGCTCTGTATTGGGTAGCATGGAGGGGAGAGGTAATTAGAGGTAAAAGGGTATAAGGGGGAACAGTTTTTCAACCATTATATTAAATAAAGAGAAACAAAATTAACAGTTTCATCTAATGATTAAGACATTGGGCAAGAATTCAGGAGATTGGGAGTTCCTCAATAGTCCTGCCTTAGGCATGAATGCCTGCTGGGTAACTTTGGGCCAATCACTGTTGCTCAGTCCAATTCACCTCTTAGGGTTGTTGTTGCGAGGCAAATCGGAGAAGGAAGGAGTATTAGGTATGTTCTTGAGTTGTTATTATTATGTTGAACTATTTCTAAAAATAATAAAGGTGGGATTAAAAAAATAAATGATTGTTTAAAAAAGAAATGGGAGCAATTATTTAGAGCATAGTTCTGTTCTTCTCCAAAAAATAAGACTGGAACCCCGTAAGTGGGAGCAAGCTCTATTTAAATTTTCATTTCTATCAACTCTATTGAATTGATAGAAATGAAGGGCTAGCTATTTCATAGGTATATGCCTGGATCATTCACATCAGCCCATGTCCATGGCAAAGTCATAGTTATGAAAAAGTTCATACACTAAAAAAAAAAATCTAGCATTACAGTATTGATTAATATGCAAATTGATCTTACTTACCAACTACTTTGATTACATCTCCCAATGTTTCCAAAAAGCTGAATCCTGAGCCAACTACCTTCAGACAGACATCGTCCAAACTAGCAGCAAAGGCACTTCCCCACATTCCTTTAGAGTACACAAAACAAGGTTTGAACCTAGTCATGGTATAAGTGGTGCTGTGAACTAGACTTCAATTTAATTTATGCGTGTCCTTCTGTAGTTTCAAGACTTAACTCTTGCAAGGTTATTTCAAAGGAACAGAGATAAATTAACAAAATGATTACAACACAATGTGTTTACAGTAATTGACTTTAAATATACTCTTAATGGCTGGCACTGGATGTAACTAGCTGCTTGGTTACTTTAAAAGATTATGTATCCTAATGTACCACTTCAAAAAATAAATACAGATAACAATTTCTGTATACAATATGCCATATTATGTCGATTAAAAGCAAAAAGTCTGCCAGTAATTAAAAGTGAAACATTCAAACTTTTAAAAAGTGATATAAAGAGCCAGGGTGGCAGAGCAGGTAGAGTGCTGTACTGCAGGTCACTGAAGCTGACTGTAGATCTGTAGGTCAGCGGTTCAAATCTCATCACCGGCTCAAGGTTGGCTCAGCCTTCCATCCTTCCGAGATGGGTAAAATGAGGACCCAGATTGTGGAGGCAATATGCTGGCTGTGTTAAAAAGTGCTATTGCTAACATGTTGTAAGCCACCCTGAGTCTAAGGAGAAGGGCGGCATAAAAATTGAATAAATAAATAATAAATAAATGAAGAATTAGTTTCAATCTGAGATTTACTTGACAGCTATATAATTTTAATGCCCTTCCTAAATTTTATTCCCCCAAATGTTGGAATTACAACTCTCATTAACTTCACATATTGGATTTTATTTTGTTTAACAAAGGATAGTTTTAAAATCAAATAAGAAATATTTTGTGCAACTTTTACTAGCACTTGAGATGAAACTTCTACTTCAAACAAATAGTTTTTATTCTCCAACACAGCATCTATTTATTATCTTGACCATTAGAAACATGTGGCTATTGGGCTGTTATAAAATAATGTGAAAATGTGAAAAATGATTTTTGGTTTGTTTAAATTTAACAAGGTGATGGTGGATCATTTATAATAGCTGGCGAAGTGCTAAAAGTATTCAGAGGCTACAGTTGGAATGAGTTCAATCTTCAGATTTTAATATCATTCATTTTCCACACACTGTACTAACCCATGGTTGTTTTGTTAATAAGATGAAATAAAATAAACGACATCATGGCTTAATGCTGTGTATGAACTTAGTTCAGTACTGAAGAATATCATTTAGGGATAAATGAAAAAGGGATACATAATGTCAATTGGCCAAGGTTAGGCTAGGTATATTGACAAATATTTCTAAGGCTAAGCGTCAGAGAAACTAATTTTTCAATTATAGAGCTAAAAGAAACACTTCCTGAAAACTCTCAAAAAGAATTATGAATTCACCCATCCACAAGAGATCAACATACCAACACTCCGCAGTCTACATTGGTTGCCGATCAGTTTCCGGTCACAATTCAAAGTGTTGGTTATGACCTATAAAGCCCTTCATGGCACCGGACCAGATTATCTCAGGGACTGCCTTCTGCTGCACGAATCCCAGCGACCAGTTAGGTCCCACAGAGTGGGTCTTCTCCGGGTCCCATCAACTAAGCAATGTCGCTTGGCGAGACCCAGGGGAAGAGACTTCTCTGTGGCGGCCCCAGCCCTCTGGAATCAACTCCCCCCAGAGATTAGAATTGCCCCCACCCTCCTTGCTTTTCGTAAGCTACTTAAAACCCACCTCTGCCGTCAGGCATGGGGGAATTGAGATCCTCTTTCCCCCTAGGCCTTTACAATTCTATGCATGGTATGTATGTATGTATGTTGGGTTTTTATATTAATGGGTTTTTAATCATATTTAGTATCAGATTACTATTGTACACTGTTTTATTGTTGCTGTTAGCCGCCCCGAGTCTCCGAAGAGGGGCGGCATACAAATCCAATAAATAAATAAATAAATATAATATACATATTATCAGGTATGCAGATAAGACTATGTTGTCAGAGGATTCTTTGTTATAATGCCCATAATAAAATAAGTTTAATAGCAAACAAATCTGTATCATTTTTTTCAATTTGAACTATCTAATCCTGGTAAAAGTTATTCAATATAACTTTGAGCCAGGAGTAAAGCTTTATAAGAAATCTTTATGGATATATTTGCTTTTGGATTAAGTACAGTAAGCTCTGAAATACATACCCTGCAAATAGCAGATTCTGGGCTCAGGATGCTTCTTAATCAGCCTTCCCATGAAAAACTCACTATCAAAATCTTCTGTCCGAATAAAAGCACCATATTTGCGGAATCCAACTTCATATGGTGTGAACTCACACCACTCTAAAAAGAAAAACACCAGCATGCTGAAAACATTAAGCAAAGTCATTGTATTCCCATTAGAATAAAAATTATACAGCCAGGCCACTATGGAATATTGTGCAACTGCTACAAAACTGCTAATTCTAAAGACTCTCTAGAACAGGGGTGTCAAACTCATGTCATTCTGCTGGCATCACGTGATGTATCGCAACTTTTTCCCCTTTGCTAAACAGGGCGTGAGTGTGACGCATCCGGCCCATGAGGCGCGAGTTTGACAGCCCTGTCCTAGAAAATAAAATCTACCCCACATTTTATAAGAAAGAAATACACCTGCCTTATTATACCTGCAAAGTCATCACCACGAACATTGGGCCTCACATTTACAGCAGCGTAGATTGGGTATGGATTCTGCCCATGTTTCACAGCTTCCTGTTGATCAGACAATTTTGACTGATCTTCCTAAGCAAAAGAAATGAATCACAGGATATATCATTTTTGCAGTGAAGTTAGAGCTCATACCTTAAGCACACATATCAGACAGCGACATTCTCCATAAGAGAATAAGATACACCCAATATGTCTAGAGCCAAGGTGGCACAGCAGGTAGAGTGCAATACTGCAGGCCACTAAAAGCTGACTGCAGGTCATTGGTTCAAATCTCATCACCAGCTCAAGGTTGGCTCAGCCTTCCATCCTTCCGAGGTGGGTAATATGAGGACCCGGATTGTGGGGGCAATATGCTAGCTCTGTTAGAAAAGTGCAATATGCTAACATGTTGTAAGCCGCCCTGAGTCTAAGGAGAAGGGCTGCATTTAAAAAAAATCGAATAATTTTTTTTTAAATGTTCTTACTGATTAGATCGCTATTGCCAGGCATAAAAGATCAAGTCCACAAATGAAGGTCCAATTAAAGTGATTTATTGCTCATAATCATGCCTATGCACATGATTCTTCTCAACTAATGAGCAGCACTTGTTTGGATTTAGATAGAAAACCACAATTCTCTATGAATGTTCCCTTAGATGGAAAAGGTGTCTGTAGATAGATAGATAGATAGATAGATAGATAGATAGATAGATAGATAGATAGATAGATAGATAGATAGATAGATAGATAGATAGATAGATAGATTAGTTAGACAGACAGACAGACAGACAGACAGACAGACAGACAGACAGATAGGTTCGTTCGTTCGTTCGTTCGTTCGTTCGTTCATTCATTCATTCATTCATTCATTTATTTATTAGATTTGTATGCCGCCCCTCTCCGTAGACTCGGGGCGGCTTACAGCAATGAGAAAAAAACATATATAATGACAAATCTAATAGTTAGAATTTAAAATAACAATAATACATTTAAAAAGTCTAAAAAACAAGAAACCCCAATATATATATAAAAAAACATACATACAGTCATATCATACACAAAGAACTACAGTAGCTTTGCAATATTGTCCGCATTTATAACTAAAGCAGTAAAATGTGTCTAATGAACATCTGCACCTTTTCCACGGGCAGTGCTCAACAAGAAAGCCTTGTTCCCTCTGTCTTGTTCTATACTGTTCGGGCATGTAGAGACAAAGCCTTGCCTCAAAAGAAGAAACATACTCCAAGGCAAAAGCTGCCCCCCACCCCGATAATTCATGTTCCATATCCTGCCTTCAATCATTTAAGTATTCAATTCAAAATTGGAGTGAGATTAGTGGTTTTTAAAATAATGATAAAACAAACAGAACATGATGATAAAACAAACAGAGATTCAATTACTAGAATCTCTGTTTATTTTATGATTTCAAGGAGAAGAGAGTATTAGTATGGTTCAAGCAGGAAGAAATTTGAAGGAATTTAAAACACTGAGTCTTCTAAGAAGGTAAATAATAAAGATTTCAAATTTATAACTCACCTTCTGTTGCAGGAAGTACTCAACAATAAGGCCCCATAGATCGGTGAAAGATACTTTCCGCCCAGCATTTTCCATAGCGTTCAATTCCTGGAAATAGTACTTCATATGCTCTTTGGAAAAAGCTGCTACTTTACTGCTGGATATTTTATCCTGGGCATTGCTGATTGGATGCTTGAGATCCTTCTGTGACCATTCTTGGTCTTGATACAATACTGATAAACACCTACAAAAAATTTTGATGGCAAATTCAATACAACAACATTGAGCTTGGCTATTTAATAGATAAAAATAGAAATCCTGGAGAGATACAAATGCCTTCTATTCCTAAGATCCTTAAGAGAAAATAAAATTAATCCAGATAACTATTTTAACTTTTTGTTGGTATACCTGAATTTGCTTTGTTTACTGCTGAGCTTCTGAAAAATATCTGTGGCTCGATTTTTACTATACAGTGTTCCCTCGAATTCCGTGGGGGATGCGTTTCGAGACTGCCCGCAAAAGTCGAATTTCCGCGAAGTAGAGATGCGGAAGTAAATACACCATTTTTGGCTATGGACAGCATCACAAGCCTTCCCTTCACACTTTAAACCCCTAAATTACCATTTCCCATTCCCTTAACAACCATTTATTCACCATTATTACTGGTACTCACCATTGAATAAGGCACTTAGTGATCCTGATATTTATAAACATAATTATTTATTAACAATAATTATTATTTTTGTTATTTATTTGCAAAAATCATTAGTTTGGCGATGATGTAGGACGTCATCGGATGGGGAAAACCGTGGTATAGGAAAAAAACCGCGAAGTATTTTTTAATTAATATTTTTTGAAAAACCGTGGTATAGGCTATTCGCGAAGTTCGAACCCGCAAAAATCGAGGGAACACTGTATACTAAAACAGTTATGGTGAACCTTTTTTTCCTTGGGTGCCCATACCCATAATTCAATGCCTGGGGAGGGCGAAAACAGCTTCCTCCACCCCACGGAGGCCCTCTGGAGGCCGGAAATGGCCTATTTCCCAACTTCTGGTGGGCCCCATAGGCTCGTGTTTCACCCTCCCCAGGCTTCAAAGGCTTCCCTGGAGCCTGGGGAGGGTAATAATGCCCTCCCACATTTCCCCAGAGGCTCTCTGGAAGACAAAAACACCCTCCGAGAGCCTCTGTGAGAACCAAAAATCACATGCACATTGGAGCTTAGCTACGGCAACGGCTTGAGTACCAGCAGATATGGCTCCGTGTACCACCTGTGGCACCCGTGCCATAGGTTTGCCATCACTGTACTACAATAATGTCCTTGTTAGCTCTGGTGTATGATTATGGGGTTTTTTTAAAAAAATTGGTTCAGGCTTTTAGCATTAGATGGGTACACTTTGAAACGGCGCAGGAAAATGATTTAAATGTAACTGAAAACCTGTTTCCCAAGTCCAAAACTTCTCATAAGAAATATGTAATCAGGTGGCTGCAATAGCAGGGCAGCAGCACCGGGGTGGGGAGGGGTGTGTCAGTCAGAGCAGCAGCCCTCTAAATCAGTCACAGATTTTTATGTGGCCCTTTGGGGAAATTGCCCATCCCTGATTTATGACATTTATGGGTCGTTCCAGTCATGCTATCTGACATGATATATATGGGCACCATAATATCTGTCATACCATTGGCCTCCAAAATAAAATATATATATATAGGAGAATCATTGGAAGATAACCAAATTTTGAAAAATCTGCTTTTTTCAAAAGATCTCTTAAGGTTACAAATAGGTAATGTTTAAAAACAAAGAAAATAACTTTTCCACACCCAAGGAGAGTGCATATAAAGGCACAATACTGGGCAATTCAAAAGACTATCCTGACTTTCTAAACAATATGATTGAAATATGATTTCAACAATCGAGTTATCGAAGCGTGGAACTCATTACCAGACTCAATTGTGTCAACCCCTAACCCCCAACATTTCTCCCTTAGACTCTCCACGATTGACCTCTCCAGGTTCCTAAGAGGTCAGTAAGGGGCATACATAAGTGCACTGGTTTGCCTTTCGTCTCCTGTCCAATTGTCTTTCCTTTCTCTCACTTATCATATATATTTTCTTTCTTTCATATATCCTCTCCTCTAAGTTCACTTTACCCTTATATATATTACTACATGTCTATTTTTCTTCCTATGTATTTGTGTATAAATGAATAAATGATGAATGAATGAATAAATAAATAAATAAATAAATGAATGAATGAATGAATCAATGAATGAATGAATGTCAGATGAAAAAAGGAATATTGTTATTGTAAGAATCTAGGTTTGGGGCTAGTTATGTACTTGTTTAAGCTGTAGGATGAATGCTCCCAAGATCAAAACTGGTGTGAAATGCTACTGATTGGGCCCGGTTCGGGCGTACTAGTAGCAGTTGCCGCCGGTAGTTCAGACAACTGGTAGTGTTGGTAGCACAAGGCTCTGCCCACCCAGACCTCACCATTTTCTTGTTTTTAACCCTCTGTGCACGCGCAAAGCCTTCTGCGCATGCACAGAGGGTGAAAGAGCACACATGAGAATGGTGCGCGTTTCCGAACTGGTAGGGAAGGTAAGTAGATTTTACCGCTGATCAAAACAATATATTGTTATTATAGTTTCAATATAAGAAATACCTACCATAGATACATACCATGTAGAACCAGAAATTCCAGAAAGATACGTAATAGAATCCAGAAGATTTAGCTGCTGAAGACCATGCAAACTTCCATAAAATGATGACAGTGCTCTTACCCCTCCCCCAGATCCCAGGACTGCTACAATAGGCACCTTAAGAAAAAAGGAGAGGGGAGAAAGCTCAAATTATTATGTAGAAATCAGTGAAGACACCTCTATGATAGACATTTGAATAATTTTTACAAAATGTAGCATTTTTCAGAGTCAGTGTCTCACTTAAACTATATCTAATAAATGAGTATGCATATTTCACCAATTCTGATTAAGTGACATACCTCATTGCTAGTGAGATCCTTGTTTAATTTGAGTACGCTGTTAAGTCCCTTAGATGCAATTTTCTTTCTTTTTTTCAAAAATTCTTGCTCTTCTTTACAAAGATCAAAACCAAGACGTACATCAAGATCCTTGGTGCTAGTTTAGAGAGTAGTGTTAAAAAAGGGCAAGGAAATGAGAATGTCTACTTTAAAAGTTTTATACTCCATGCTGTACCACTGGAGAAAAATATCTCAATTATTTCTCATTTCAGAAAATGGGAAAGTTATAAATAAAGGTCTCTATTCCTAAACCCAGCTGATGGACAACAGTAAATGAAATCAAACAATAGTCTGATTTTATGTATTCCAATCCACTATTCAGTTCAAATGAAATCACATAAAGATTTTTTGTTTAAAAAATGCATTGGTAACAAATATTCCAAGTTAACAGCAATACACATATGCATTTGCAATGTGTTACAGTATATCTTTGTAACTTTAAATATTTGGCACAGAATCATGAACAAAAGTATTAAAATAAGATTTCATTTTGAATACATTTTTTTAAGCAGCAAAAATAGATGTAAGTAAAAATGGAAAATAGACTGTGGATTATCGGAAGACAAAAAGGTTTTGTTTAAAAAAAACCTAAATCATGGCCATATTCAAAAAGTGGGGAAAAACAAAATGAAAGGCATATGCACAGAATATTAGAATGAGAGAGAGAGAAAAAAGAGGGAAAAGAGAGAGAAAATATCTATCTGTCTATGAAAAGAGAAAATATCTATCTATTGATCTATCAGAAAATCTATCCGACAAGCAAGGAAGTGACAGTGGGAAATTTGGTTGCAAAATCTTTAGTGTTCAGTTAAATATAAATGCATATATTTTAATAATAATAATAATAATAATTTAAATGTAAATGTTGCTTGGCTCCTGGTGACTTTTTTATTTAGAGATGTAAATCAAAAATAATAATAATTTGAAAATGAAGTCCAAGGAAAGTTTATAAGTACAAGCCAGCACACATCTGAAAGGAAGGATTCACTCACATTTCTTCAGCTTTCACTTTTAAATCCACACTTAGTCCCTAAAAGAAAAGACAAAAGATTCTTAAAGAAGTTACAAGAAAAAAAGAAGAAAAACACTGATTCAGTAATTAATTTTACAAAAGCTTTGTTCACCTGCCTTTTCCGTAGTGTTTCTCAATTATTTTCTGTCATGTCCCCCCCCCCCCGGAAGAAGTACACATTTCACGCCTCCCCAATTCTCCGCCACAACTGTAAATAGTATTGCGGCCCATCCTGCCCAACCTGCCAACCCCAAACTGCACCCCACCACGAGACTCATGTCCTACCTTACACTTGTACTGATACTTCCATCGTGTTCCTCGGCATTGTGCCCAGGGCAGCCCGTTCTAAAAGAAAATGTCTCACGAGTTCAAAAAGTTTGATTGAACACAACGCCAAGGAACATGGTGAGATACTGGTATAAGTGTCAGGTAGGACACGCATCCTAGTCCCTGTGACAAAAAAAGCACGTTCCCTGGGGTCATGTGCCCCCCCGACATTGCTCCATTCTCCCCCAAGGGGCATGGCCCACTATTTGAGAAGCACTCCCCTAGAGGCTGGGGTCAGAATGACAATAGACTTATGTGTGCTTTATGCTGTGTCTTTTTTTCCTGTCCACCATCCAGAATATATTAATATGTCGAATTCACATAAATTTGATAAATGAATAAAAAATGAATTGCTGACTAAGAGGAGCAATCTATCAAATATATTATAATAGAAAAAAAATGTTACCTTTCCAAGTGGTACGGTTATATCAACTTCCTTTCCCAGAGGTAGAAAATTCAATGGAATAGTCCCTGATCCAACAACAGTACTGTGTTCTTCCAATTCAGGACTGACTCCATCCTGAAAACAGACACAACGTATTTCATATGGAAAGCGTATGTGTAAGCATCCTAAAAACTGAATGTGCAATGTGTTCCTCACCTGAAGGACTGTAATAGTTCTTTCCAGCTCCACATTCAATTCTGAGCACATCTGTTTGCCTATGTGAAAGACAAATGGGATCCCGCAGGCCTGATCGGAGCTCGGCTTGCATGGCTCACTTAACTGTTTCTCATAAGATCCAGGAAGTGAAAGCCTGAACTGACTGCTTTCTAAAATGACAATAAGAATTTAGAATATATACATATGATGGAGGGGAAAAAGCATGATCGACAGACTCCCAAAACAAGAAAGACATACAAAATTTATTCTGAGTAGCTTTCTTTATTGTAGACAGAAATCTTGCTAAACTAAAGCAATTCCTTGCATCATTAAAGATATAATCTAAGAATTTCTAGGGAGTAGTTATCTTGACCCTCTTTCTCTCAACCAAACAAACTTTCTCTAAACTTTGCTGTCTATTGGTTCTCTGGAATGCAGCCCCTCTCTTCAAAGGAGCAAATCTAAAGAAGGAAGAGCAAAATGACACACTCTCACTGTATATTATATAGATGAACTTAATCTCTGCTTAGTTGGTCACAGAATCATAGATGTATGAGTAGAAAGGGACATTGGGGATCACTTAATCCAACACTCTGCCCCATGTCTACCTTAATTAAGATGCACTCCTGAGACACATCATTTGGCCTTGGTTTAAATTTTTCCACTAAAGGTGGCATAGGTGTGCTATTCAGTGGTGGGTTTCAAAAGTTTTTACTGCCGGTTCTGTGGGCATGGCTTGGTGGGTGTGACATGCCTTGGTGGACATGGCAAGGGAAGGATATTGTAAAATCTCCATTTCCACCCCCTCCAGAGGAAGGTTACTGAAAAATCCCTCCAATTCAACTGGGACTCGGGAGACAGATAATAGATGAGGGTGGACCAGTCAGAGATGGTATTTACCGGATCTTTGAACTACTCAAAATTTTGGCTACCAGTTCTCTGAACTACTCAAAATTTCCACTACCGGTTCTCCAGAACTGGTCAGAACCTGCTGAAACCCACCTCTTGTGCTATTACCTAAAGATATATTTTCAATTGGGATTCAACAAGAGGTGGCTGGGAGATTTATGAGATTGCAGAAAAAAATCACCATGTTTGGAACTTCATATATTATATAATGTTAGCTCTCACAACACTGGGAATTTTTACATGACACAACTTAGCTGCTGGCCCGCCACTTTGCTGTTCTTGTAATTGTAAAATATTTTTTACATTCTACAATAGGTTACAAGTGAATTGTATTTATTTATTTATTGGATTTCTATGCTGTCCCTATCCGAAGTATTATGAAGTACTCATATATTTTTTTGCAAATTTTGCAATTTTTATTCAGAGTTCCCTGCAATCTGAATATTATTTCAAATAATATTCCTTCAGGGTAAAAAGATTGAGTAAGGGTTCCTGAGGCATTCTGTTATATTATACGTAACATTAATTCATAAAATGCATAACTGGCAAGTTATGAATTAAAATGCTCATTTTGTTTGAAATAAACGCAATTGTGTTTGAAGTAAACACAATTTAAATTTAATTAAAGCTAGGAGCTAATTCTGTCAATTAGCTTTTTTTTCTAAGAGTATTATAATCAAGAAAAAAAATGGAATCACACTTGTAAATTTTAAGGTTTTCTCTCAACTAAATGGATTACCATTTCTCTTCCATGTTTATATAGCATTTCATTAATTCCTAAATGGTGGACCAGGAGGTCTTCTAGTCCAACCTCCTGTTTAGGCAGGAAACCTACACTACTTCTGTTGTGGTTAGCTCTGGCCCAGCTCCTGCCCCAAGGACTGTGGATGTGAGGGAGACATCCACATGCTGCAGGCCTGTTTTGCCCCCGGTGGAATCTGTTGATGAAGGCTCCTCTGACCAAGAAGACATGAGTGACAGGGAGGAGGAGAGTGGGGCAGACAGCTCAGAAGGAGATCAATTATCTAGCTCCTCCTTGGATTCAGAACAAGAGTTAATGATACAGCCATGCATGCAGAGAGTGATGCATAGGCAACAACAACTGAGAGATTATTATCAAAGAAAATGAGGCCACCTGTGGTTGGGTGGGGCTGTGGTAATTAGTGAGGCTGCTATAAATAGCAGCCTGTGGGTTTAGCCATTGTGGAGGATTATCTGATCGTTGTGTTTCGTGACTGCTTTACTGACTTTGACTTTTTGTGTGCTGATTTTCCCTGCTTTGAAACTAAACCAGAGCAAAGTGTGTTTCACTTTGTGAAAGAAGGACTGTGAATTGCCTCACAGCTGCAAGCTAAGTATCACAGAACTGATAAGGGACTTGTATAAATTACCAGTTTGTTTGGAGACGAGTGCTCTTTGCTATACCAAAAGAGGGCTTAGTTTAAGTGAATTTTCATTATAAAGAACATTGTTTTGAATTTTCAAACGTGTGTGTGTCTGAAATTTGTACCTGTGAATTTTTGGGAGGATTCTACCAGAGAGCCCGACAGAACAACTTCAGGCAAAATCACAATCTCAAGCACATTAACCCTGAATGTATTATTGTTATTTTTGGTTTGTAATGATATGGTTCGCATGCCGTTAGGCACGTGGGCCGCTAGCTTTATCATCTGTATTCCCTCCCAGTCTCTTCCACTCACAGGCAGCAACTCTTTCCACTAGCCTATAGAAAGTTAAAATGTAATGGACGCAGTTTCAATCTACCTTTCTCCTCTCAGTCTCTTCCACTCACATTTATCAGAAAATTATGAGGAAAAGAAAAAAACAGACCTACCTTGTTCTCTCGTTTTTGTATTCTGACCATTGTTAATTCTCCCTTGCAAGTAAAGGCAAGGATAAGCCTGCATGGAAAGAAATAATCGGGAATGAATATGGGTTTTGGAAACTGGATCTCCATTCAATTAAGCTCTAGAATAATTAGTGCAGAAAAAATAGTTTGAATTGTCATGCTTGGGAATGCTTGGGAATAATTTGAATTGTCATGATTGGGAATGCCAAGTGAATGTGATCTTCCAACTAATTAACTAATTAGTTGGAATGGTTAACTAATTAATTATGTTTAAAGATCACTGAAAATAATAATGTAAATAATGTTTAATATTATCTTTTTTTTTTTTGCACTTCAAAAAAATATAACTATCAGGCACAGGTAACCCAATGCAATGTTTGGCATTTGGAAAAAGACTACTAAAATAACATTCACTTCAGAGAAAGGGATATTTACATCTGTGTCTGTATGAAATATAATTCAGTTTCTTGGAAAACTCATTTATAGAGCAATGGTTTTCACTTGGTTTTATGACAGTTCAGTCTGTTAAGAAGCTTAATGAGGATGCCATTCTAAGTGAACTGACTATTCAAATAAATCATATCCCAGAGTTTGTTTGTTTTTTTATTAGTACAGAAGTTTTCCAGAACAGACAAACCAATCTGAAGGAGCTTGTGTGGAGATATAAAAGAACTGGAGAAAATGTTTGTAATCAGTTTACTATTCTGTCATGCTTTATTATAACTGCAGGTTTTCCTTTGTTGATGACAATAAATATTCTTACTATGAATTTTACACATTTCAGAGCATTTGACAAATGATTTTAATAGCTGCAGAAGATGACGAATGCTTTGAGCTTGAGAAATATTCTACTGTCAAGATTACAACCCCTAACTTTACAATGGCACTACTCCAAATTTATTAAGAGACTTACCGCCAAGACCCCATTTGTGATAATTTCACCAGGAGGATCAGAACTATGAATATAAAAGTATTTTATGAACAGCAAGAAAATATTTTACTGTTACTTTTTGAGCTCTTTAATTTATATCTCAAGATTATGATAGTTGTTTCCCATGAATGATAACCCCATTAAGTCCCAGCCCCCATTAAGTCCCAGGATACATGAGAGAAAACTGCCATTCAAAATTCTAGTCTTTAATTTCCTACAGATGTTTTGCAATTAACAAGTTTTTTTTAAAAAAAATGCAAATATTGCATATTGAGGATCAGCAGAAACAAAACCTTAAGATTGTTTTCTATGAATGGACTAATCAGCTATTTATTTCTCATCTAAAAAACCCCAACATGACGGGGGGGAGATAAACAAGTCTCAATATCAATCCTATGGCGTTTCTTCAACACTCTGTGGCTTGCATTGGCTATCGATCAGTTTCCGGTCACAATTCAAAGTGTTGGTCATGACCTTTAAAGCCCTACATGGCATTGGACCAGATTACCTCCAGAACCGCCTGCTACCGCACGAATCCCAGTGATCAATTAGATCCCACAGAGTTGGCCTTCTCTGGGTCCCTTCGACTAAACAATGTCATTTGGCGGGCCCCAGGGGAAGAGCCTTCTCTAGGGCGGCGCCAGCCACTGTTTCCTGTAAACTGCGCGCCCCCCCCAAAATACCCCGCACGCGCCCTTTTCCATGGCGCGCTCCCCATCCCCCTGCCAGCCCGCAGGGGGGGCGGGGGCGGGGTGGTGCGGCAATAGGAGGAAAGGGAGCCGTGGCTGCCCCTGCCTCCCCAAGGTACCTCCGGCCAAACACGCCCCTGGCTTCTCAGCCCTTTTTTTTAACTAAGCCTGTACAGATCAGTCAGGATTTGCTTCACCAATCTATTTTGGCAAAGATCAGAAGAAAGCCAATTTATTTCAACAAGGTACCTTGGTTTGATATCTGGAGCTTCCTCTGTACAGAAACTGTTCCTATCCAATAAAATAACACATCTGTCTTTCTGTTTACAAGTATGGCATTACTTCACAATTCTATTTTATAACGGTTGTGTGTTTAAACACCTTCTGGGGGGAGGTGAACCACAGGAGACATGAAAAACCTCAACATTAATTATTCCTATTAATCTTTTAGATGCAAGGCATAAATGAATTCATTAGAGCACATCTCAATTTAGAACTCTAAGCTGCGTGACCAGAAAATACAACAATCCTTACCTTTTCTCCATAAAAAATTCTACATCCAATTCTTCCTTATCCTGGAGATAAATAGGTATCATATTACTATGTTTTATAAAACAACAACAACACACAACAACAATGATGATGATATTGGTAATAATAAATTAGATTAAAAGACAATATATAATGTTGAATATACAGTATTTGCATAATTTTCACAGGCTTCTCTGATCCAAACTTTAAAATAAATTTGATTAAATAAGTTTCAGTAAAAAAAAAAAAGCTAGCAGAAGTTTTATTTTTCTGGCAAATATATTGTGCAACATCAATTGCAAAGCTAATAAAAAGTGCAAGTCAACTTCACAAAGTAAAGAAGACGTTTTCAGTTTTATATTCCTTGAAAATTAAGTCAACCCAAAAGCTACCAACAATAGAGAAGTAGGCAGGGGGTTTTTTTTGGGGGGGGGGGGATTCTAGGCAGTGCTCCATAATTTCCAAATACTGTACTGCAAATGAACATCCAAATTGAGGGATCCCATTTGGTTCTCCAAGCATCAAAACTCATCAAAAATTATATTATTCAGCTATAGATTGCTTCCTGCAACAAGAGGAAGACAGCTAATGTGATGATTAAAATATTCATTAGTCATAGTCAATCTATTCAGAAGCAAAAGCAAGTTTAAACCTGACTTTTTAATGCACTGAGCAACAAAAAAAACCAAAAATCCCTAACCTCTTTTAGCTTAAAAGTGTTTTTCAGTGAATGGCCGGCCTGAATCCCTGTAACATCAAACACGACAGAAGTAAGCTCATCACTTAGTAGAACATCTTCATCAAATAGTCTCAGTTCAAGGGTGTTCTAAAAAAAAAACCAGAGGACAAAAGGTAACAAGTAAAGAAATCTGCATTAAGAACAGTATAGTATGATGCCCCAGGGGGAGGGAAGCAAAATGTTTTGAGTTTTCAAAATATACAAATTGCCAGTTTTACATACACCGTCATAGATTTAGGTTTTTTAATAGAACATATTTTAATATGCCATCCCACTCCACAGGTACAGAATTTGATAAGTAGGAGTGGATAAAAATAAGAAAATAATTAAATCATAATTGTTGCATTTCTGCATTATAGGTCATGCTTAAAAGTAGGCAAGCTTTCCTAACTGTCTAGCAAGCTGATTATCTGCAATAGGGTACCATATGTTTAAAGAGTTGAAGTAGGCAAGTCATCCTTTGGAAAATGTTTTGCTTTTTCTGTTTTGTGGCAAAAATTAAAGTCTTAAGTTAATTGATTCTATAATGATATTCTATAATGCTATCAGAATGTGAACCTAAGTGTGTGTTAAATAACTTTTCTGTTAATTTTTTTTTCTAAAAGACACAATATGCTATAAATTATTCTCCCTTCTTTATTTATTTATTTATTTATTATTTATTATTATTTAGGTGGATTTGCACTTAGACTTAATTTAAAGTTGAAATTATTAAACCACTAAAAAATGGTAAAACAGTGTGTCTAACACAGGATTAATTTTGATGTGATAAACAGCCCAAATTCTTATTCTGATTCTTTCTTCTGCTTTTAAGAATAGCCTTGACCTATTAAGAATAGCTGACTTATTTATAATGGCTCATGACATGCACCAAGAGTAACTTTGTACAAGAAAAACAAATGTGAGAAACAGTCAGAGGAGTGTAACTGGAGTTTCCTGATACAGTGGTACCTCTACCTACGAATGCCTCTACTTATGAACCTTTCTAGCTAAGAACTGGGTGTTCAAGATTTTTTTGCCTCTTCTCAAGAACCATTTTCCACTTACAAATCCAAGCATCCGAAACTGTAACCAGAAAAGGCAGGGAGAAGCCTCCATGGAGCCTTTCTAGGAATCTCCTGGGAGGAAATCAGGCCAGAAAAGGCGGGGAGAAGCCTCCGTGGGGCCTGTCTAGGAATCTCCTGGGAGGAAACAGGGCCTCCCCTCTCCCTGTGGTTTCCCCAATCGCACACATTATTTGCTTTTACATTGATTCCTATGGAAAAAATTGCTCCTTCTTACAAACTTTTCTACTTAAGAACCTGGTCACGGAATGAATTAAGTTCGTAAGTAGTAGTAGTACCACTGTATATGATTTTCTTTTGTTTTTGTTTCCAAAATTATAAGTTTTTTCCTTCTATTTATTGTTGGAATCCTTTACTTTGATTGCATCGTGTATCCTGTACTGAAAAGTTTCATTCCATTCTGGATCACTGGAGTTGTCAATAACTCGAGTTCGGTAAATAACAGGCGTTGCAGATGGCAGGTGCAATTCCACATAACAGTCAGCTTTGGACACTAAATAAAAAGGACAGATATGAACAGGATTGTTAAATTAGGAAAGTCATCTACTTTTACATTTGGTCCTCCCTAATTTGTACAGACAGTCAAACCTCATTTTAAATAACTTTCAGCCACATTCTATTTGCAAATGATATTTAAGTAGATGGTGATTCAATTCTCATTAATTTCTATATACATTTGTCTGAATTTTGTCCAATTTAGATTAAAACTTAGTTCTGGAATCCTGTAAGGTTATCTTTTCCTGGAACTAGAAGGTAACTCTACTTCACTTTTGCTTCTAGTGAACCTTACAGTATCTTGTATTTCTCTTCAGCTGTATTCTACTGACAATAGAAAGTATTTATCCTTAATTAAGCATTGATTACATTAATTTTACTCATTCACTCATAATTGTAGGTCCCTGCTTTTGTTACTGCTTTTCACTAGTATTAAACTTGTTTTTATGCTTTCTATATACAGTAATACCTCATGATACGAACTTAATTGGTGCAAGGAGGAGGTTCGTAAGACGAAAGGTTCGTAAGACGAAACATTGTTTCCCATAGGAAACAATGTAAAGTCAATTAATCCGTGCAACCAAAAAAAACCCCGCAAAAAAACGGCTTTCGGCGACTGCTGAGAAGCCGCGCGGCTGTTTTAAAAGGTGACAGCCGGCCTGGGGGGCTTCCCAGCACCCCCCCGAACCCGGGTTCGGGGTTCGGGGGGGTGCTGGCAAGCCCCCCAGGCCGGCTGCGACCTTTTAAAACAGCCGCGCCACTTCCCAGCTGTCTCCTGAAGCCGAACGCCAAAGCCGAACTTCCGCGTTCGGCTTCAGGAGACAGCTGGGAAGCGGCGCAGCTGTTTTAAAAGGTCGCAGGCGGCCTGGGGGGCTTGCCAGCACCCCCCCGAACTCAGGTTCGGGGTTCTGGGGGTGCTGGGAAGCCCCCCAGGCCGGCTGCGACCTTTTAAAACAGCCGTGCTGCTTCCCAGCTGTCTCCTGAAGCCGAACGCCAAAGCCGAACTTCCGTGTTCGGCTTCGGGAGACAGCTGGGAAGTGGCGCGGCTGTTTTAAAAGGTGACAGCCGGGCTGGGGGGCTTCCCAGCAACCTCCCGAACCGAACCCGGGGTTCAGAAAAATTTTGCCTCTTCTTACGAACTTTGTTCGAGTTACGAACCGGCGTTCGGGAGGCTTCTGGGAAGCCCCGCCGCCCGGCTGTCACCTTTTAAAACCGCCGCGCGGCTTCCCAGCAGTCTCCGAACGCCGGTTCGTAACTCGAAAAAAGTTCGTAAGAAGAGGCAAAATTTTTCTGAACCCCGGATTCGTATCACGAGTTGTTCGCAAGACGAGGGGTTCGTATCTTGAGGTACCACTGTATTCTAAGCCACGGTGAGTAACTTCTTAATAGATAGAATGGAAAAATTGAGTATTTTCTTAAATATTTAAAATATATTATTTGAAATTCTCATGTTTACTAATCAAATATAAATACTGTCTCATACAGCAACTCTACTGTTACAGCCAAAAAATCTATTTATCATTCATTCACCATGGGTTATACTGAGCATCAGAAAAAGGCATGTTTAAGTAATCAAACTTATATAAAGCACATTTACTTCCCCGCCCCCTCTTTATACCGATTCACTTTATTCTGTATTTACATACATTTTTGCTGTGTTTAAATGTCAGATTATTATTACAGGAAAAGGCATAGCTTTAAAAAGTTTCTAAAAAGTGTACAATGTGTGAACATCCTAAAAGAAAAGGAACACCATAGCCATCCTCTCATCATCATTTGGTGGGTGGTGGAATTCTCTGTATAAGGGACAGGACTCACAGAAAGAGTTATGACATAGCACAGGGGTAGGCAAAGTAGGGTCTTCTATGACATATGGACTTCAACTCCCAGAATTCCTGAGATAGCATGATTGGCTCAGGAATTCTGGGAGTTGAAGTCCACAAGTCATAGAAGACCCTACTTTGCCTACCCCTGGCCAAGCACTTCTTTTTGAAAGATAAACATAAAGATCGCTGTGAGCCAGGCTGACCCTTGGTGATTACACCATATTCATGTTCCAGACTAAGTTTAGGGGAGAATAACCATGCTTATTCCTGTACATGGTATCTGACATCCTTCATGTCCAACCAATTATCAGACTATAAATGCTCCCCTATTCCTATACTACACTTCAAATCACACACCAAAAGAAAGCTTTCAGGGCAAGTATAGACTACACAAAAAATAAAATAAAAAAATAAACAGGGAGACAGTTTGGTTGCAGTGGTTAAGGCATGAAGCAAGAAACTGAGAGACTGTGAGTTCTAATTCTGCCTTAACCACAAAGCCAGCTGAGGGATCTTGGGCCATTCACTTTCTCTCAGTCTTTGGAAGTAGGCAGTGGCAAACCATTTTTGAACACCTTGTCAAAAACAGTGTAGGAATTAGCAGATACAATTGCCAGGAAATTCAAAACTGATTCAAAGACACACACACACACACACACACACACCATGGTACACCTCTTAATCCTTCTTTTAAAAGCTTTGACTTTTCCTGAGGTCACACAACAGCTGTGAAATCCCAGGAAAATACTTATCCCTTACTATTGGATATGATTAGGACTACTGATTAAAGGAACTGTTCATCCCTGATCACAGTTGACTTTCTATTAAATATATAAAGCTGCATCCAAATAAGAAATTAAACGTCTCCAGATACTTACACAAATCTGTTCCTTTAATGTTCCTGGCTCTGAGGACTTTTACTGTGAGATTGTAATAGGGGTACTTTTCACGCTGCAAAAATAATTCATCCAAATATTAACATGCTATATCTGGTGACCTTAATTATCTACTGACCTCTCCGTAGAAAATAACACACATGGGTTTATATGCAATATCAACCCCCTGCTATTTTTACCTAACACCATCCAAAGTTTAAACACATGCCGAGCAGAAATAGATCAAGTGGGGACATATCCTTCAAAGGTTTCTAAAATCCACATTTAAATTCCCAGGCAAGGAAATTTATATGGCATATTGCAATAGTCATGAACAGGGCTTGGATTTATTCATGGCCATGCATTCATAAATTTACTTTCCTGTCAATAATTCTGTTTATATTTTACCATACCTATTTTACTCATTTCAAGACTTTGCTTAAGCAGGTAGAAATCCTTCCAGATTTAAGTAATCCCTTCCACCCCCATAAAGATAAGATAGCTGGACCACACTGATATCAGGATGGGGCATTTTGAAAAACTCAGTGGCAAACCACTCCTATACTGCTATTAAGAAAACTTCAAGGATTCTTCCATTCATGCAGCCATTGAAAGTCAATCTTAACCTAAGAGACACTTTGTCATGTATATACTGTTTAGTTACAATTATGATCACTCAATCATTTTATCGAAATAACACTGAACGCTGCCAGATACTGTTGATGGAAATCTTCCTATTGTTTTTGTAATGTAACACGTATATGTTCCTGGAAAAAAGATAAGCCTTTTTATTCCAATTTCATGTTTCAATTACATCCCCTGTACTGGGAATAACAAATAAACCAGGGGGCCCTTTCGGTGCCTGGTTATCTATTGAGAAGAATGGCCAGCAAAAATTTATGGTGGAATCTGCTTTAAAAATTATTGTCTAGTAATAGCTTTCATTGAAGTCAGCATTAAAAAAAAGGAAATCTGTACTAAACATTATGAATTATGAAGCTGCCCAATTTATCTAACAAAAACTGTGCTGGACACATAAGGAAGTATTCAAAATACACCGACTGTAAATTATGAACAAGTGGAGTCTGTAGAAGAGTCAAAGTCAGGTTTGGACACGCTGACTTCAACAGAAGTCAGTGTGCAACTTATATCAGATGTAATTCTTCAAAAGTATTTCTAAATTCTGAAGAGGTAATCTTTAGACGCGAAGATTACACCTGTTCAACTAAAAGAAGCAGCCATCTCTTTGAGGTGAAGAGTTTATGGCTCACCTAAAATGGGGAGGGGGATCAGCCCAATTTCTTGAAGTCTCAACCTTCCAGCAAAGATAAAAAGTGAGTTCATGCAAAGCAGGAAGGCAAATTGAGCCCAGCTTTTAAAAAAAAATTCTCCTGGATTTTTTAAAAAGCCTTTGCTTGCTCCTAAAGGCTTATTGCCTTTCTCTCAAGTTACCTCAGTTTTATCCTAGTCCTTCAACTTAAAAAAAAAAAAGCTAAGGAGAGGGAGGGAGGGAGGGACGGAGGGAGAAAAATGGGGGGAGGTGGAAGGGGAGGCAGGGGGGAGGAAGGAAAGGGGAAGGGAAGGGGGAAGGGAGAGAGAGGGAGGGAGGGAAGGAGGGAGGGGGGAAAGGAAAGAAAGGAAGGAAGGGAGGGAGGGAGGAAAGGGGAAGGGAAGGGGGAAGGGAAAGGGAGGGAGGGAGGAAGGAGGGAGGGAGGGAAGGAGGGAGGGGGGAAAGGAAGGGTGAAAGAAAGGAAGATAGAAAGATAGAAAGAAAGAAAGAAAGAAAGAAAGAAAGAAAGAAAGAAAGAAAGAAAGAAAGAAAGAAAGAAAGAAAGAACCTGACGCGGCTGCCCAATTTCTGAAGCCCGTGCGCGGACTTCTGCTTGGGAAAAGCCGCCCGTCGCATTACCCGCCAGTGATAGAAGCCAGTTTCTTTCCTTTTCTTCCCTTCGAGGAGGGCTGCGGCCACGAGGGGCAACATTCGGGGCGGTAGCCGGCCCAACAGCGTTTGGCGGAACATGACGAGAGTCGGACGGTCGCCTCAGTCTTCGGCACCTGGCGTCTCTCGAGCCAATTCGCGGCCAAGGACTCCAGGCGCGGGCGGAGAGGCCGTGTGTGTGTGTGTATGGAATGCAGGGGGACGTGGTTTCGAGCAGAGCAAGTGCGCGTCCGCGTTGGCTGGCTGGCTGGGCTTCAGCGGCAGAGACTGAGAAACGGGACGGGGCGGGAGACCCCTTCCGCTTTCTTTCCTCTCGGGTAAAGCTTGTTCTTCCAGAGTTTGGGCAGCCCCGGGGTTTTTACCTTTGCTGCAAAAGAGCCGCCTCCCCGGAAGTTTGGGTTCGTGAGGGCCGTGGCACAATAATCCAAGAGGGCAGGAGGGTTGCAAGGCGTTTATCGTGCGTACATACACGCGCAAATGCCCGTACTGAAATAAGAATGTCTTTATTTATTTATTTATTTATTTATTCATTTCTTTACTTTACTTTACTTTTCCGAAGTGCCCGGATCAACAGGTTCTGTACCATGGCTAGGCAACGCACCCATGAACAAAATCACAGCATTCCCCAATCCTCGTTAAAAAGAAAACTGAATTGGAAATTAGAATATTTCATGTTGTGATATAATAATATTGAGGAATTATTCAATTATATATTATAGTATTATAATATTTATTTAAATTACTTAAATTATAATTCAATAATTTCCTTCAACTTTAAAAAAAGCTAAGGGGGGAAGGGAGGGAGGGAAAGAAGGAAGAGGGAAGGGGAGGGGAGAGGGAAGGAAGGAAAGAATTCAATTATAATTTAATTACAATCATTATACAAAATTATAATTCAATTAAATTATAATTTAAGTACAATTAATATAAGAATTATATTCTCTATATTATAATATATTAATATAATTGAATTGAATTCACTTTAATACAATCTAAAAAACCCTACTATATTAATATATTAATATTATTAAAATTATAATATAATATTAATATATTAATATTATAATATAATATAATTATAATAATATATAAATTTATATAAATATAATAATACAGTATTATATAAATTGTAGTATAACATCATGACTGGTATGAGTGAGTAGGGCTGTATGATTTTAAATTTGGGGTGTATGATTTTAAATTTGGGGTTTTTAGATTGTTTTAAATATTAGACTTCTGAACTGGTTTTTGTATTTTTATATGTTGTGAGCTGTCCTGAGTCCTTGGAGAAGGGTGACATATAAGTCCAATCAATCAATAAGGATTTAGTAAATAAGATAAGTTATACTAATAAATATATCGAAGAAATGGATACTGAAATGAATTAGAAGTGTAAATATTTACAATATATGTACCAGTATGTAAAGTTTGGTATGGATCTTTAGCTATAATTAAGATAGGAAGTTGGATTACTAAGATTATATGTTTTTATGTGATGTCATGTCAAGTTCTTGTGTTAAAAAATAAAAAAAATTAAACAAGAAAACTGAATAGAATTAAAGTAAATAAAAGGTTGGCTATTATTCATTGTTGGGGTATTTTCAGTGCTTTCCAGAAGACCAGAAGAACTGAATGGACAAATGTTATCTGGAGAGAAGACCTGCCTTCTGGCCCAAATGCTTTTAACCCTTCACAGAATGGGATTTGAGGCTGTTAAATAAGGAAGGGTAGAGATTGCCTTGTATAAGGCAGCCCTTGATATATTGGACACCACATTGTACAACAGATAAGTAGCCCTTTGAATTAGGCTTGGAAGCCTCCTGAAATCCAGTAGCATGGCCACAAAATACTTGTTACTCTGTAGTTGCAGATTTTTTCTGATTTGAGGTTTGGTTGCTGATTTCTGTACATTCAAGTCATCTTAAAGGCAACCACATATAGAGTGTGTTGCACTAGTCAGTCGTGCTGATCAAAGCATGAATTGCCATCATTAATCCTTCTTTATTGCTCTTTATGGACTAAATCGCTCTTTTAGGTGGAATCCCGTGCAGATAAAAAACATAGCTACTGCAAGAATTACTGCTGCAACTCTCAACTCCTGTAATCAGTCCAAAAGGGTACCATGATTGATAGTATTAGAACCTATGAAGTGGTATAATAGGTGCAGGAGAGACGCGTTCCCTGTCTAGACCCCTGACAGAGGTTTTCTGCAGCTACCAATTTGTTTCTCTCCTATAAGTATGTTGAATCCTGCGCAACAATTTTGATAAAATCTGGTTAAATAAACCATGAAATAAATGTGAACGCATTCAAGCAAACATAATAGCTTTTAAAACTAACAGGTTTACGTGCTAATTTTTAACCAGTGTCTAATTCCTAAAATAAGAAATATTTGGATCTGATATGGAAGCTATACTGTTCCATTAACTATTTATTTATCTATCCATCCATCCATCCATATATATATTTATTAGATTTGTATGCCGCCCCTCTCCGAAGACTCGGAGCGGCTCACAACAAGAAAAAAGTACAAATCCAATAGCTAAAAACAATTTTAAACCCCTTAATATAAAAAACAGTCATACATCTCAGACAAACCATACATAAAACGGAAACAGCCCAGGGGAATCAATTTCCCCATGCCTGACGGCAGAGGTGGGTTTTAAGGAGTTTGTGAAAGGCAAGGAGGATGGGGGCAATCCTAATCTCCGGGGGGAGTTGATTCCAGAGTGTCAGGGCCACCACAGAGAAGGCTCTTCCCCTGGGCCCCGCCAGACGACATTGTTTAATTGACTGTTGAGGACCTAGATAATCGGCTTTACCTAAAAGGGTAAAGTTATTGTAGATATTATAAAATTTATGTGTTCTATATAGACAGTAGACAATAGTCTGAGAAAACCCGCAACAAAGACATGAAGACCATTGAGCAGGTTCATCTGAAATTAGACCAGCCCAGATACTAGACCCTTTAAAAAAAAACTGCACTTGAAAGAACATTATGTCAAGTTATCAATTAGCATTTCAACAACTCTGAAATGTAAATTTCCATTGTTTGAGAAACAATACATTACCTGAGCAGCGGAATCCAAATTTCATTGTAATAAGTGACAATTGGAAGACATTAATCAGTGTTTACATATAAATAGGACTTAAAAAAACAGAAAATTGAATTCCAGTGTAAAATGTTACCTATCCAAAAGCTATGACTGAAAGATTGCCATAATACCAGGAATCCTGGAATGCCAACTCCTAATGGCAAGTCCATTAAAACTCTGCTACAATGAGGATGAAGAACAGAAGAAATCATCTCTCTTCTTTTAGAGTGGGGACATTTGTTAGTGTTTTCTCAATTTATGAATACATAGACACCAGTACATGAGCGAAGTCTGAAGTCTAAAGACTGAATGAGGGTTATGTGTATAGCATGTCCAGTTAACAAGTGTGTACTCACTGCTATCTTTTTTTCCCGTGGTGTAGAGATACTTGAATAACCTGGATTTATTGTATTATCTAGCAGACTGATCACAGTTTTGTTTTTACCAAAACCATACACTTTATTAAATACAAGCTTTGCCATTAGGGCTAAGAACTGCACACCATGAGGAAAGTAGGCATTGTGATGACTCATTGACTAGAAATTTGCTTGTGTTGTGAAATGCATAGCCTGGAAATTAAAAATGCATTTAGCAGATAATCAATCCTTGAGAATGTTTGTTTTTAATCCAAATTGAATTGAAACCAAACATTATTACCCCTGTATGGGTTCCAAAAATATTGTCCAAAAGTAACTTTAAAAGTTTGAATATGCTCTTGTGGTAATGAAGAGAATCTATGTTATTAGGCTTCCTGGGCTCAAAAATTTCATAATCAGCTTATTAATAGCTAATATCTAACTTGAATGTGAGGTCCTTATTTAAAACCCCAAACCATTGGATTCAGTCAGCCATTCAGAAAAAGGATGGGATTAGTAATAACTTCTTTAGTGAACTCACTGCCTTGATTTTTCAGGGAATTGTGAAATGGCAGAAACTGGATATTATTCACAGTGACTCATGGTCATTTTTAAAGCTATTTTCAAAGCTATCTTTTTTAATGCACTTTCTTCAGGGATACTGG
The DNA here is from genome assembly GCF_031021105.1 of Erythrolamprus reginae. Lineage (NCBI taxonomy): Eukaryota > Metazoa > Chordata > Lepidosauria > Squamata > Dipsadidae > Erythrolamprus > Erythrolamprus reginae. The sequence continues at coordinate 86,854,269 of NC_091950.1, forward strand.
TAAGCGATTTCTCTGGAAGTTCTCTGTAAAAGATTTCATAACCAGATGTCATTCAAACACCAAGGATTCGGGTCACACGCCTACTCATATATACTATGGCTATTCTACTAACCATAGAACTCAGAGGCAGCAATTCCTTTAGCTAATATTTCACCTCAATAATGAGTTTTATAAAGGCAAGCCAACAATTAAATCCAGAAGAATGGAGGTGTTGTAAGTGGACCTCTGTAATGAAGTTCAACCTGTTCTGTAGTGATTGCATTCCTCCTAAAGGAAGATATCTAGAGCATGGCTGGTTAGGGAATGCTGAGAGTTGAAGTCCACGTCATAAAAATTGCTGAGATCAAGATAGCTTCTCAGGTCATGGTAGTAACAACAAGTGATTTGGCATGATAATTTTAACAGAGCTTTCTTCAGCCACTTAAGCCTGGTAAATTATCCATGCCTATGTGGTCTCTAAGGTACTTTTCATCACCTATGTAGTAGGTCTTGACAAAACTCTCTGGAAATGAGTCAAGAATGCTTTTATTCCAAAATCAGATTTGCTATCTTCCATTATCAAACACAGGAGGTAAAAGTACAAGAATCTAATTGTTTTATGCAGTAAATAAAGATATCATGCCAAATTGGAATTGAAAAAAATGACCAGCATGCTAACAGAACTGCTTATCGAGTGTTGATAACTTCACAGATTGCTTAGACAATGTAACACCTGGGTTTCAAATGCCCATGTAAGCCTTCACAGCCTCAAATGTTCCAAAGTTCAGATGAAACACTTTTTCTATAAAAACAAAACCTAATTATAGAGGAAGATTTTCCTCAGAAGCTTTCACTGATTTGTAATCATCATATAGAGCCGCCCCGAGTCTACAGAGAGGGATGGCATACAAATCTAATAAATAAAAATAAATAATAATAATAATATAGGGGGGGGAATAGAAACATTCCAACAAATTATACATATTTAGTGCCTTTTTATTCTGGATCCGGAACATTTTTTATCTTCATTTTTTTTGCTTCAAAAATATTATTTCACCTTTTTTTTCCTTTCAGGGTGGCTTACAAAACATTTTAAAATCCTGTAGTTAAACAAAATTCCAAACTAGCTATAGCAATATAAAACACATCAACTATATGAAACATCAAATACATAATGTGCAAAATAAAATGTTAGTGTAGTGATTTATTTAATAAAATCCAAAAATCAGAAATACGATTAATCAGGATTTCATTTATTTATGTATGCATTTCATTTATTTGCCATCCATCTTATCATTCAAAGTGATTCCAATGGCTTGGTTCCAGAAGACGGGTGGTGAGCAAACTATTTTTAAAATAACAGCAATAATTGCTTACACTAATATGTGTGTGTGTGTGTGTGTGTGTGTGTGTGTGTGTATATACAAATCTAGAGACTGCAAAAGGCTACTTTAATTTTTTTTAAATATATCCAATTTCATTTTTACACTATTATGATAAAACATACATATAGTCATATAGTTTCAGAATTAAAATGTATGCAAAGTAATTCACATACAAAGTAATACAAAAGGCAATACTGTTACCTCACTCATGAATTTCCCGTGTGACAAAGGATCAGAAGTATATACTGCATTAATACTTGCACCATGTTAGTGCAATATGATGAATCCCCATCTTATAGGGAGCGATTACATGATTGGAGAAGTTCATGGAAGGCATTGCTAAATATTAGATAGTGTGGAGTTATAACAAATGTATTACAAGATGCACCCAACAAGTTAGTCAATAGAGCCGGAAGAAGAACGTTTTAATAAATATATTGAATAATTTCAATATTCAAATTTCAATAGAAGTTCACTTACATTGGCCTACTCCAGTTATGCTTAAAATTAACATTTCTCTTAAACAATCACTACTCGATCATTATAAATTACATTTAAATAATGAAATGTAACTCACTAGATATTTGTAGAACTATATATTTCAAAGGTATATTTAAATAAGAGATACTAAAATTAATACAATTAATTTAACATACATCATTAAATCATAATTTGCTAACTAGTTTATTGAACAAAATACAATTGGCTGGGTTACCATTATTAACTATAAAGCATTAATTGTATGAAGTGTGTGATGTGAACATATTAACATTGTTATCATAAACCACAAAAACATATTACCATGTAATGCACAGCATACTTGTTTTCAACTAGCTGTTAGATTGAGAGACAAAAAGTCATTCATAAGCATACCAAGGAAATCAAAGAAAAAAATTGTTTTTACTCTTGATTGGTGCCTATGGCTTCTGAAACTACTACCCTGTTTCCCCGAAAATAAGACGTACCCCGAAAGTAAGGCATGTCAGAGGTTTTTCAGAATTTGCTAATATAAGGCACCCCCAGAAAATAAGGCATAGTCAAGTTTACATACGGTATGGTGGAAAAACATAGGGTACCATTCAAAGCTGTTCATAGCGGTACCGTAATAATGTGGCGTCCCCTGCTGGCTCCTTCCATCGCTTTGTACCATCCAGTACAGCAGACAGTCTGCTGCTGTCTCACCGCCATTACAGTCTCCACTACAGTGCGTAGACTGTAGTTCCTCTGGTGGCCGGAAGCTGCAATAGTGGGAGTATACTGTTGTACTATATAAGTGCCATCGTTTATGTGTGGGGGTGCCATACTGACAGGTATTGTAATCAGTGTACCGTACGGTACACTTTCTTTGGGGGTGTCAGCTTTTCTGCCTGTGAATTTGTCTTATTTGAGAAATATAAGGCACCCCCCAAAAATAAGACATAGCACAACTTTTGGAGCAAAAATTAATATAAGACAGTGTCTTATTTTCGGGAAAAGAACCGTTGAACTTACCTGAACGGTCTTCTCGCTGCACTGCGAAGAGAGTCCAACGTGGGTAGTACTTCAGTCTTATTGGTAGGAACTGAGTTAGAAATTAGCATAATTAACATGTCCCGCCCACCACTGCCCCCTCTTAGCCAGTGATAAAAACGAAGGAATAGTAAAGGAACAAAAACTTTATTTAACAACTGTAACTTCAAATAAACTGTGCACCTGGGCCAAAAAGGCCGGGCGGGTTTGGACTCACTTCGCAGTGCAGCGAGAAGACCGTTCAGGTAAGTTCAACGGTTCTTCTCCACTGCACTGCTCAGAGAGTCCAACGTGGGATATACCAAGCCACACTTCAGGGAGGGATCGGCTGGACCAGGGGCGCAGGAACACAAACTCCCTGTAGCACTCTTCTGCCGAAGGCTGCCTCCGTTGAAGCAAAAGAGTCTATACGGTAATGTCTGATAAAGGTTGTAGGGGCAGCCCAGGTCGCTGCCCTGCAAATATCCTCTATTGGCGCTTGAGTAGTCCAAGCGGCTGAGGCAGCCGCGCTTCTGGTAGAATGTGCTGTAATTCTACCCGGCAATGGCGTCGCTGTGGCTCGATAAGCCTCGATGATACAAGTCCTGATCCATCTGCTGATGGACTTAGATGAAACTTTTCCCCCCATTGAAGATGGGAGAAAGGATATGAAGAGGGCCTCCGACTTCCAAAAGGTGCTAGTGCGGCGGATATAAATCTTAACTGCTCTTCTAACATCCACCTTATGCCACCGCAGCTCTGATGGGTGAGAGCCATGGGTGCAGAAATCTGGGAGGATAATGTCCTGGGCCCTGTGAAACCTGGTGTTAACTTTGGGGAGAAAACAGGGGTCCAGTCTTAGAGTAACTTTATCCGGATGAAACACACAAAGGTCCGGCCGAACCGATAGTGCTGCAAGCTCCGACACCCTGCGGGCGGAGGTGATGGCGACTAGGAAAGCCACCTTGGCTGAAAGAAAACGAAGTGATACCTCTCTCAAAGGTTCAAAGGGTGGTGCTGTTAGTGCCCTGAGAACCAACGGTAAGTCCCAGGATGGAAAGTAGTGTATGACAGGAGGAGACAGGTTTGCCGCTCCTCGGAGGAAGTCTTTCACCCAAGGGTGATGAGAGATTGGGGAAAACGGGTCTGGACGAAGGATTGTCGCTATAGCTGCCACCTGTCGGCGGAGTGTGTTGGGCGCCAACCCCTGGTCTAGTCCTTTCTGGAGAAATTCCAGAAGATGCCGTACTGAGGATGACGAGGGTGTGATGCGCTGGGCCCTGCAAAAGGTGCAGTAAGCCGCCCAGGTAGCCTGATAAATACGTGTCGTTGATGGTCGCCGTGCTGCCTGAATGGTGTTAATGACACTTTCTGGAAGCTGTCTCTCCCTCAGGCGGTCCCCTTCAATCTCCACACGGCAAGTTTCCACCACTGTGGGTCTGGATGCACGATGGATCCCTGTGTTAGGACTAGGTGCTGCAGCGGGATTCTCCATGGTGGTAAGGTTGACAGTCCCATGAGGTCGGCAAACCAAGGGCGTCTGGGCCAGTATGGGGCTACGAGGAGAATGTCCGCCTCCTCGGCAAGAATCTTGGCCACCACCTTCTGCAATAGACTGACTGGAGGGAAGGCGTAGAGAAGCCCCTTGGGCCATGGCGATAGCAGTGCATTGACCTGCTCGGCCTCTGGTGTCGGAAATCGGGAGAAAAACCTTGGTAACTGCCTGTTGTGTTGTGTGGCAAATAGGTCCGCTACCGGTACCCCATACCTCTGGACTATCAGTTGGAACGCCTCCGGGTTCAATGTCCATTCCCCGGGGTCGATAGTCGTGCGGCTCAGCCAATCCGCCTGGGTGTTTTCTACCCCTGAAATATGCTCCGCTCGGATCGATGCTAAGTGTCTCTCTGCCCATGACATTAGCCCATGGGCCTCCTGCATCAGGCGGCCTGAGCGCGTGCCACCCTGGTGGTTCACATGTGCTCTTGTTGCTACATTGTCCGTTAAGATTAGGACATGTTGGTTCCTTACCATGTCCGTGAATGCCTGTAGAGCGTTGAATACTGCTCGTAACTCCAGTCTGTTGATATTGGGGTCCCCCAAGTCCTCTGGGGACCACCTGCCCTGGGCCACTTGTCCCCTTGAGTGTGCCCCCCAGACAGAAAGACTTGCGTCGGTGGTTATCGTTACCTCCTGATGAGGTAAGAAGGGGGAGCCCTTGGAGATGGCTGGTGAGGTCCACCACGGGAGGGAAAGTCGAACTGTCGTGGTCAGGTGCACTTTTCGTTTTGAATTGCTGAGACGAGCCTTTTGGAAGGGAAGGAGGTACCATTGGAGGGGGCGAGCGTGAAGCCGAGCCCAAGGAACGATGTTGATGCAGGAGATGAACATCCCCAGTAGTTGTGACAGCTGTGCTAGGGAGGTCCTGCTGTGATGCGAGACGGAACGAACTAATGCCCGTATCTTCTGCTTCCTCTCTGATGAGAGGAAGACGAGGCCTGCTGAGGAATCTATTATGGCGCCTAGGTGAAGCAAACGCAGAGTTGGCTCTAGATGACTCTTGGCTCGGTTGATAGTGAAACCTGCCCTTTCTAGCGCATCTATTGTCCTGGCCAGGTCTTGCCTGGCTTGCTGAGGGCTTCTGGAGAGAATGATAATGTCGTCTAGGTATGCTAGAAGACGGATAGATCGAGCCCTGAGACTCGCTGTTAAGGTGTCCAAAATCTTGGTGAATGTCCTCGGGGCGGAGGACAAACCGAAGGGCATGGCCCTGTACTGAAAGTGTTGGTTGAGAAGATAGAAGCGGATAAACTGTCGATGTTGTGGATGGACCGGGATATGGAGGTATGCCTCCTTGAGGTCGATGGAGGTCATCCAGTCCCGGTGTCGGATAGATGCCAGTATAGTGTGCAGGGAATGCATCTTGAAGCGTTGGTACCTGATGTAAAGGTTGAGTTGCTTCAGGTTCAAAATGAGACGGCAGCCGCCGGAAGACTTGGGGACCACAAACACGATGGAGTAGAACCCTAGCATCTGCTGATGCACTGGTACAGGTTCTATTGCTCCTATGTCTAGGAGGTGTTGGACCTCCTGCAGGATGATGGATCTCTTTTGTGGTTGTCGCAATGAGGTTTCTATAAATCTGTTGGGAGGGTGGTGGAGAAATCTTAGTTGCAGACCCTGAGCTATGGAGTCCAGAACCCAAACGTCTGTGGAGATGGACTCCCAAAAGTCGGTGAAGCACTGCAGGCGCCCACCTATGGGAGTGTCCCGGGAGGAGTCATCTCTGTTTGCGGTAGCCTCCCCGGTTACCACCTCGAAATGGCCTACGGGATTGCTGGAACTGTTGGCCCCTGTTCCCATAACCTCCTCGCTCAGTACGATAGGTGGGATTATAAGTCCCTTGTCCATAGGGTCTTGAGGCCGGGGATGAAACCGAGGTGGTGTCTGAACGAAAGGACTGCCTTTGGTAATAAGGGGCTCCCCGCCTGTCCTGGCGCCTCGCAGAACGTGGTAAGACCTTCTTCTTATCACGGTCCTCAACAAGAACCGAGTCCAGGGATTCTCCGAAGAGCTTGGAGCCCTGATACGGGGGCGCAGCAAGACGCCATTTCGACTTGGCGTCTGCCTGCCACGAACGGAGCCAAAGCAGGCGTCGTGCTGATAGGTTTGATGCCAAGGCGCGGGAGGAGAACCTTGCTGCTGCTAAGGTGGCATCCGCGGAGAATTCTGTAGTGGCAATCAATTTATTCACATCTTGGCGAAGCCTGGCATCCTCCGGGCCTAGTCTGGTTAGCATGTCTTTTAACCATAGAATGGAGGCCCTGTTAAAGAAAGATGCGGCCGATGCCGCTCTGAGAGACCAGGCTGTCAACAAATGCATTCTTCTGGTCATATTCTCCGCTTTCCTATCATCCGGTTTCAGCCCATCTGCCATGTCTGATGGTACGAGAGCATTAGACATCAAGGATGTCACCGGGGTATCCACCATAGGATACTGGAGCAATTCCATAGGATACTGGAGGGTCGAAAGTATAGAATTTTCTGTCCCAGGCTGATGGTCCTAGGGCTGCAGTTGGTTGTTGCCAGGGCTTTTTGATGTTTTCTGCGAATATAGGAATGGCAGGGAGGTGCTCAGACTCCCTCTGGGGCTCGTTGATGAGCCTAGCTGCTGGCATGATGCCCACCTCCTGGGCTGCTGGCTTTGCTGAGTTGTCAGGAGTCAAGGTGGCCTTAGCCTTATTCAACAAAACTCTGAAAAGAGACTGCTTGAAAAGGCCTGCCAGTGGAGGTTGCTCAGGTAAGGTGGCCTCATCTCCTGAGAGTTCATCCTCCTGATCCATGGGCATTTCCCCCAGGTCCTGTTCATCCTGGAAGGAGTCCTGCACAGATGTGGCTACCTCTGGCACAGTCCAAGGGTTCTGTCTGTTAGGTCTAGGAAGTGGTGAAGGCCTCTGCTGGGCGCCCACTGCAATGCCTTGTGAATATGCTGAGGCAATCATGTCTTGCAAGGATGGAGACATTGTTTGCCAATTGTCTGTGGGTCCTCTAAGGCCCGCTGCAGTTGGAGTAAATGTTGCAGCCTGAGTGGTTTGTGGCCTTGGTTGAATAGCCTGTCTAGACCACTCTGTCCCCTGACCCCCTTGTGATGGGGGGGCGCTCAAGGGGCGATCTGGTGATAATCCCCCTGTCCCAGAGAGTAGCATGCCCTCTAATGGTGCTTCAGTGACCGAGGGGCTTAGGTGCTGAATGGGAAAAATACTGGAGGGGCTAGGTCCTTGCTTGGACTTACTCATTTCCAGTTGGGCCTCTAGGGCCTTGATCTTTTTCTCAGCCTCCTTGAGGGCTGTTGCTGATGGTGATGATTTTCCCTTAGATTTGCTACTGTGAGATTTCTCCTTCCCCTTACTAATTGAGGGGGCAGCCGGTTCACCGGTATTGCTCTGGGGTAACTGCGACATCTCTGAGTCAGTAATTACTCACAATAATTGCAGTTGGGCAGCTTTTCAATGCAAACCCTCTCTGTGAATGATTCAGCTTAGTGTCGCCCAATTATAGCGTCATAGCTGTCTGGAGCCCTGATTGGTTCAGGAGGGCGTGGTCTATGCCCTAGGCTCCTGGTCATGCCCTTCCAAAATGGCCGCCCGGGAGGGTCTGATTTTGCCTTCTCACTGTCCCAAGATGGCGGCCGTGACGTAGCCTGGGGAGCGAATAATGGCGGGAAAGGACATTCCAGTCCAACAATCTGCCCAGTGCTGGTTTAGGAGGTAAGAAGACTCTCCTGCTCTTTTGCGGTCTGTAAAAAACGGCCTTTTCTCGCCTGCCGCTTCCCAGCTAATTCGCTTTTCCCCTTTCTCTGGGGCTCGATCGGTTGTTTAGGGCTGCCTGGTGTTAGCCGCTTGGGCGCCGCTTTCAAAAGCCGCCTCACAGCTGATTAGGCACCCCGCGGCCGTCCGGGGCTTCCCCTGCCGCTGCGCCGCTTCCAAAGCCGCCCTACGGCTGTTTAGGATCCCCGCGGCAATCTGAGGCTTTTCCTTGTCGCCGCGCCGCTAGCCGCCGCTGCTAAAGCCGACTCACAGCTGATGAAGCTCCTCGCGGCAAACTGGGGGCTCGCGGCTCCTCTCTGACGGCCGGAGCCGATCCTGGAGGTGTCGGCTTGCGCTGGGTGTCCAGGAGGGCAATTTGGACAAGGGGGTTATGATCGCGGGCGTCAGGGACCCCATACCAGCGGACCCTGTCAGCAAGGCAATACTCCGGAGAGCAGAGGCCTCTCAGGGATTAACAAGTTGGAGAACTATACCCCAGAGGGCAGAGGCTCTCCTTCCCAGGAACTCTTCTTCTTCCTGTAGAAAAGGAGAAAAAAAGGAAACAATGATTAGTGTAAAAAATTTTATTTTTATTTTACAAGGAGAACAAAACTCATATGTCCCTACTCTATGAACTGAGTTTTTAAAACTGGCTAAGAGGGGGCAGTGGTGGGCGGGACATGTTAATTATGCTAATTTCTAACTCAGTTCCTACCAATAAGACTGAAGTACTACCCATTCTCTGAGCAGTGCAGTGGAGAACATGGTATGTTATTTTGGTATACATATAGCCACTCAGTAGTTAGTCTTGACTGTGAGATAGTTTCAGCAAGAGCATTAATTATAAAGAAGTCATTTATTCCAAAGCTATTTATTGCACTATTTTATAAGCATCTAGATATAAAAATCTGGAAGAGCTGAACTACAGTGTAAGTCCCATAACAATTAGTGTGTCTACTTTGGATATTGGTGTACATCAAGAATTGATTTAAATTTTGATCTTGTGACTGCAAGAATGCTATGATGGTCATAAGTGGGAAGAACGGTCTTTTAAAAATTATTTTATTAAATGCATCTGTCGTGATCCACCAGCAACCCATGCTGCTGGTAACCGATCCCGTCTGAGATGAGGCCGATGAGGGGATGCGCAAGTGGCCTGTGCAGCTGGCACCCAGTGGATAGTCAGATAGTGAGGAGACTGGCGAGGACTCATGCCAGAGGCAAAGATTCAGCCAAGGGCCTTCGGAACCCCCAGCACCTCACAGCAGTGATGAGGAAGAGGAGGAGACTCTCCTTAATGCACAAGCATGCAGAGCTGCCAATAGGCAGGAATGGCTACTCAGGAGGAGGTCTCCTTGGGAGTAGGCTTGGGCCACTCCCCAAGCCTACTTAAGGAATGACCATGACAGAAAAAACTCTGCAGGAAACAACTCGTTTGATAGTTTGTTCTTTCATGTACCTCTTGTTTGGAAAACCTCTGCTTGGCTTATCTGCTTTGGCTTCCATTTTGTGGACTGATTCAGGCATCTGGCCAACCTCTGTAAGCTTCCTGCGATATCCAAGACTAATTACTTATCTTTGTTTTATGACTTTACAGACTTATGCCAGCTGTTAATGCTGTATAATTAACATCTTTTTTTCAAGAAAAGATTGATTTAAGATTTATTTGCGTGAACATACTAAGGCCAGTTTATTAGTAGTGTTTAATGAATTAAATATAAGTTTGAACAAATTGCGTGTGTGCTAAATTTACTCTGGTCCATAGCTGGGGCAGAATAGTATCTCAGTATAAAATATATATGGAAATGAAAATACACTGATCCCTCGCCACTTCGTGGTTCACCTTTCGCGGACTCAGTGCATTGTGGGTTTTTATAAAATATTAATGGAAAAAATATATCGCGGATTTTCATTACTTCGGGGGTTTTCTGCGGAACTCAATCTGAGACGCTAGTTGCCTACATGAAATTGTAAACAACACACAAATGGTTGATTGATGGAGAAGTGACCAACCAGAGAGTGCTGCTTTGTATCCCAGAGTCTGATTGGATCAGTACAGTAGCGCATTGTTTACTTTTCGTCTGTATGCAGCTTCCCCATCTCTGTGTCTGCTCCTACACTCAGCCATTTTACGTGGAGCATCATTTCATCATGTAGGTTTAGTAATTCAAAACATTTTACAGTAAGTGTAAAGGTACAGCACATGCACAGAAGAACAGTGTGGGGATGGTTATTAAGGGAATGGGAAAGGTTTATGTAGCATAAAAGTGTTGGGGAGGGTTTATAAAGCTTTAAAATAGTGTAAAAATACTTAAATAAATGTAGTGTCCCTTTTTCTTTATCGCAGGTGGTCCTGGAAAGTTACCTGCAGGATAAACAAGGGATCACTGTAGTGAGAAAATGGGAAAGAAAAAAAGGGGAAAGAGAGGTTGTGGGGAAGAAGGAAGCTATAATTTTCAACTTCACATTAGAATGGTCATAACAGTATCGTAGCTTCAACGTTTTACTTTGCATATTCAGGATATACTAGCCATTGCTCAAGAAAACTTTGTCTAATCAGTAAATCTCAAAGTCAAAGTTTCATTTTTTTTCTGTCACAAGCACAAAATTTAGAAGTAGTTTCCAGATAGAAACAAAAGTTAGATTTATTCTTTCCTTTGATTTGGTCATTTTTACTAGTTCAGGCAGTTTTTCCAACTACTTTTCTATTATGAAAATGTATGTACCTTTTAATTTTTAAACATAAAGAAATTCTTACTACTATCCAGATGTGTAACAACAAAGTTCAATTTTTTCAAGTTTTTTGTCCATTAAGTCTAGAAGAAAAGTCTCTGCTTTTATTTGTATATTCATTTTAAGAATCTTCTGAATTAAAATATGAATCTTTCTCCAGTATATCTTTGCTTTGTCACAAGTACACCAATGATGCTAGCATACAACTTTGACAATTATCAGGTGTTAAATACCAATGGTTAATCGTTTTATTTAAAAATCCTTTAGTGCAAAACAGCCTTTCCCAAGTCTGAAAATCAGCTGGCCAGCGTGTGCATGTGCACTGGAGCTGACACAAGGCAACATCTCACGTGCCCTCTGATATGGCACCACGTGCCACACCTGGGGCATACCTGCCATAGGTTCACCATCATGACACTAGATCAATAGGCTAGCTAGAATGCTTCTTTTTACGTCTCTTCTATATTATGATAAAACTGGTTTAGAAACGTAAAGGGAATGTTTCTTTAAGGATTTATTTTCAACATCAACAGCAACTTTTTAAAAAGATACCATAATAAAACCATGCTTTAAAATATAGATAATACAAACTAAATAACTACCCTCATCTGGGTTCAGAATCAGGTCTGGTTTATAATTGGAAAGGAGAGCTTTTATGAGTGTCTATCTAATAACAGTACAGTATTTACTTTGCCATAAGTTACGGGGCTATAAATTAGACTGAGGTGAAAACCATCCCAAAAAGTGTCTAGCTGCAAACCACTTCCTGTGAAGAACAAAAGGCCAGATATTTCAATGATGGCATCAGGAACTTGAGATAAAATTGAACTAGGCTTTATCTATAACTTCATAATGAAGGCAAATAAAGTTAAACTGAACTTCATAAACTTGTACAGCAGTTTAAGAAAGATATTTCTGGACAGAACTCTTTAGAACTTCACTATCAGCGCAATATGTTTATATACAAAAACCACATGCTATTGATCTCTTTTCTTTTTTTTCCAAAAAGTTTTATTTATTTTTAGTCTTTCTATATCTCATGTCACGAACGCTTGCTTTCTGGGTTTCATACATCCATACAATAATCTTAACATTTTTTTTATTAGTTACAATTCATTATCATTTCATTTTTAATACATCTCTTACATTTCTTTTAGTCTTTTTCCGCTTTAATTTGATCTCTTTTCTTTCCCCCCCTTTTCTATTCTTCTCTTTCCATTTCAACAATCAGATGTAATCTTCCCAACTTATACATTTCTAGTATACATACATTTCTAGTATTAATATATTTTACTTCACTTTTCTAAACTGTATTCAAAAATATTTTCCTCTTTTCCATATCATTCTTATTCTTCAATACAAGCTGATTTTATCTTCATGACAGTTCATTCTATCACTTTATCACATTTCTAACAAACATTCAAACTAATATTTATCTATCAAGAAACAGTTAACAGTTTGCCCTAGAACAAAGACAGAAACACCAGCCTGAAGATGACGAGTGGGACCTCGTCGAAACATCGCAAGACCGTCGTGTCTATGCAACGTTTCGGTGAAATCACATTCACCATCATCAGGCTGAAGTTATAAGCTTCGTGCTGTTGTAAATATTTACAACATATACATATGTCACATGTTTTTTTGCTGAATTTGAAAATTATGGGAGACTAGGATAGATCTATTTCGGCCTTATTTTGGCCTCATCAGCTAGCCATACCCACTGGGACTTGAACCTGCAACCTTTGCCTTGTAAGGCAGAGAATTATCCTCTAGGCTACAGTATCCAATCCCTTCAGCTCTGCACCAGGGAGGCAAATAGGGAGCTGTGATGTTCCTTCAATACACCAGGGTGATTCGACACAAATATATATATGTCAAGTTCTCAAGACTAAATTCTGGAATTATTAGAATATTCTATATCCAAAGGGGTGGGGAGGGGGAATGTTCCAGTCCTGGGTAAAGGTCTCTTCTTGATATTACCCTTTTCTCTTTTCCTCAGTCTTTGGTCTTTTCCACTCTCAGGTCTTTTCTTTCTGTCCCAATTTCTGTCATGGTTCTGCCTTCGGCTCCTTGGCTCTCGCTGGATGCTCCTCAATGGTCTCCGATGGTGTCGCTGATTTCCGAGCGGCATCCCTGAATCTCTATTTGCCAAATGGAGCTGCAGGGTCTCCAAACGCGCAGCTGCGGCGTTATCTCGACATCCCCTTGACCTCCTCTCCTCTCGCAGGCCTCCACCTCGGCAGCGACAGCTAGCCCAGCCTCTCGATACAAACCCTTTTGGTACAGGCCCTTCCCCCAGCAGATCTTCCAACCCTGGGCACCCCCACCAAACAGCGCGCCAGTGTCTCGAGTCCATCCGGTGGGCCCAGGCCATTCCTGCCGTTTCAAGCGACACCACCTCCGGCCAATACCATCATTCTCTCCTCATTTTTCTCCTTTCCTCTCCTCTCCTTCCCTCAGTCTCTCGCCGCGAGCCCGTCCTCAATGGCAGCCGCCATTTTCCTCAGCTCAGCTGATCGAAACCCAATCCTTCCGCTGCAGGTATAGCTCCGAATTTGCAGCCAGAAGTCTCAGGCGGCGGGGCTCCAAGGGCAGGGACAATTCACCCCGCCAGAACTGCCAGACACAAACTTGCCAACACAGCCAATTTCTCAATATTCAAGATGTTTTCACCCGTCATCCGGGGAGCTGCAGCTCCCTCCCTCCTTCCTGCTACCCCACCAGAACTGGAAAACTTTGCCCAGCTAGTCTCTTTTATCTCATACAAAACATGTTTCAAAGTTATCAATTTTCAATCTTCATACTTTCTTGTTATTTTATAATTTCATTTCTACAAACTATTCATACATATATTTAATACAATTTTTTCTACATTATAACTCTTCTATATTCATACCTTATATTCCAAAATATTATTTTTTTAATTCCTTATCACCACAATAAACAATTTATTAATTTATTATTTTTTTAGATTTTTTTTTTTAATGCCGGCCTTCTCCTTAGACTCAGGGCAGCTTACAACATGTTAGAAATAGCATTTCCTAACAGAGCCAGCATATTGCCCCCACAATCCAGGTTCGGAAGGATGGAAGCCGAGTCAACCTTGAGCTGGTGATGAGATTTGAACCACTGACCTACAGATCTAGTCAATTTATTTAAGATTTCATTTTAAATATACTAATTTAACATGCACAATCTTATTCTTTTTTTATCTATCTTTTACCCTGTTCCATATTTTTAATCCTCTTTTCTTTTTTTGCCTCTCCCATATTTCTTTCAACACTCTCCCTTCTATTCTCAAATCCATTATTTTGCTATACTCTATGTCTTTCTCTCCTTTTCTGCCCTTTGTTGTTTTATTTTGCTTTCATATTTTCTAGTTTTATCTCCTTTTCCCTTTCTGTCTTTCTTTTTCTGCCGTATCTTTTCCATGCCATTTAAGATCTTTCCCTTCTATTCTAATCCCCTTTTCACCCTCCATGTTTCCATCATCCCTTGGTTGTATTTTCTTTCTTGTTGTTTTTTTCCCCCTGGTTCCTTTGCTTCTTCCACTCTCCCAGGATCCTCCATATTTTCCTCATTTGTCTGATCTGCACTTGTTATTTTTTGTATTACATTTTCCAGTTTTAGTTGTATGCACTCCATATCTTGAAATATTTCTTTCATTTCCATATGCTGTTAGTTTATAATCTTTAATATCCTGATGTATCCATTCCATGTCTCTATTTCCATTTGTTATCATTTTTATAATCCAACCAAATTTCAAAGGAAAAAAAGCCCAGCTTTACCCCATCTTTCCTTTTTTTGGTTTACTCTGCTTTATTTATCCAACAAAACAAAGGTTCTGAGGGTTACATCCTTCTTTCTTTAAAATGATGCTTGTGCTTCAAGTCAGTATTATTCCTCTTTATTATTCTGCTCTCTCAATTTCATTATTTTGTAAATCCAGTGTGTAAATAGGTATATAATAATCAGTTTAGTTATAATAAGATAGAGATAACTTCCAATTCAACTATCAATATTTTTTTCTTTAAAACAAAGTATCTTTCCAGAATATCTTCTTTTAAAACTTCCAGTAAGACTTTTTTCCAAGTTCCAAAATGTTTCCTTCAAGTTTTTAATATATGTCATTTAGCTTCCATATTTTTCTCCCTCGTATTTTTGTGGGTATTCTTAAAAAGCAACAATCCTTTATAGTCCAGATTACAAACCATTCACTTTTCCCTCCTGCTCAGTCTTGGTGTTTCTTGTCTTCTTTCATCTTTGTAACAGGCATGTTTGTGCCATGTCATCAGCTAGGGGCTTTTTAATTCAGGGACCCTCTACCTTCCTGGCATCCCCCTTCGATTCACCCCCTCTATGGATGGCTTAGGCCCCAATCCAGGAACCTCAGATGTAGAGTGTTCGGAATCAGCTACAGAGCTCGTGGTCCAGCTTCCAATGTCGCCGAAAGAAAAACCGGAAGTCCACACACCTCTGATTTCAAAGAGGAAATACAGTGTTACCTCTACTTAAGAACTTAATTCGTTCTGTGACCAGGTTCTTAAGTAGAAACATTTTTACGTAGAAGCAATTTTTCCCATAGGAATCAATGTAAAAGCAAATAATGTGTGCAAACCCATTAGGGAAAAAATAAAAAGCTCGGAATTTGGGTGGGAGGAGGAGAAGGAAGAAGAGGAGGTGAGAGCCCCCTTTTGCCTTTCCGCACCCAGATACTCCGGGAGGAAACCTCGCACCGGGTGTATGGAAGGCAGCGTGAGGGAGTCACCATAGCGAAGTGTTTTATTCCCTCTCCAAGCACCCAGAGAAAGGAAAACACTCCGTTCACTCTGAGCTGCCAAAGCCTCCTTAAGCACCACCAAAAGGCTCCTCTGGCAGCCCAGAAAAGCCCAAGATAGCCGGGATTAAAGGAGGAATGGCAGGAAACTAGCCAGGCCTTCGTGCTGCTTTCAAATTTCCTAGGAAATTTTTCCGGGCTCGGGTTCTTAAGTAGAAGCAAAAAAATCTTGAGCACCCAGTTCTTATCTAGAAAAGTTCTTAAGTAGAGGCGTCCTTAAGTAAAGGTACAACTGTACAGGGAAAAACAGATAGAAGTGCCAATTTATCAAAAAGTTATACTTTATTGCTTTAAAGGAGCCCGCTGTACAATAGGTGAATCCCATATTATTATACAAGGCTACCAGCAGGCAATAAAAACACTAGCAATATCTCCTCCAAGCATACAGGAAGCTGAACCAAGGCACATAAAAACTTTGCTGTGAAGGAAAAGCAAAATACTTACCAGAAGCCTCAGTGGCTCATTTTCTTGGCAGCAAACACATTTTAAAGTGTGTCAGAATAGTCAGCAAAGATCATAATTTGTTTTGCAATAATTGTCCTTTGTTCCAAAGAGAGTTATCTGCCCTACTTTATAAAGGTTTTTTAGTATAAATGCACAAAAAACAATTGTTTTGTATTTCTTCCATGTGAAGAAGATAATTACTTTGTTCTACACACACACACATATTGAAAATGGTACTTAACTTTACAAATGAGTGAATCCTAAAACCTGCAGCAGATGCAATTAACAGTACATAATCAGAAAGAGATAGGCTCTCTGGGATAGACTCTACTGGAAATAGAATAAAGATTATCAAGAAAACAAATATTACAAAATGCCAAGTTCTTTTTGCAGTGTATTATGTTCTAATTTTCTCCTTGTTCATTTCTAACCATAACAAGCATTCAAACATTATAAAAAGAAAAATTTAACCAACTTTTCTTGGGCCATTCTTACATTTTAGGCCAGCTCAGTAAATGGATCATGTGCCTCAACTGCATTATCAAATTTACAAAATACAATAAAGTAAAACAACACGGAACTAAGTTGAAGTAATTCCTCATTTACCTCATGGGTTTATTTTTATGTGAATACTCACATTCTTATCCCCTTCACAACAAAGATTTAAATTCCAGTATATAGCCATAAGCAGTTTCTTCCAACATAACGAAGTGATTTAGGTACATCAAGCAACCAAAGAGCACCAATCTGAACAGGTATAAGAAACTCAAAATACTGACATTAAATAAAAATCTGCTATACCTGAAGGGGAAAGTGCACAAAAGGCTTAAATATTTCACAACAATGTTGTTTTTAAACAGAGATCAGATGTTCCAGCAATAAAAAACCTCCCCTCTTTAAAATCTCAAAAGATCATTTTTTCTCTTTTCTGTAAAAGTGCAAGTGCTAGTTTTCCTTCAAAAATTGTTGCCATTTTTATTCCGCTTATAATGTTAGTGACAAAACACAGTGCAATAGTAAGCCCATTTGTATTTTCAAAAAAATTAAACTAAAAATACCAATTATTATCATATTGTATGAGATTAGTTCCTTTGGAACTATTACTGCTGATAATTTCTTCAGATACAAAGTTTTCTTATCAGTACCTACTTTTTCCCAATATTAGAAGGAAAGAAAATCTTAGTACAGCCTTTTTGGTAGTACCCGCCTCCAAATGGCTGATGAAAGAATATTTTAATGCAACACTGATAAAATATAAGATTCTTTTTTCTCACTTAGGAATGATGACTTGTACCCAAAATGCTGTTTGCTCTTGTCATTAATGTTCAGCATCAGTTTTCCTTTAAAATGAATTCCTATAAATTTGGAGTGTATCAGCAACCCATTACATATTTAGTTTGCAATCTTCCTCAAACTGAAGTACTGTGAGGTTAACCTGCCACTAAGTGTATCTAACTATAATTTAAACCTGTTTTTTGTTGTTGTTCAGTCCATACTGGGCAAATTAGAAATCATCCAATGAAGCAATGGAGGGCTCAAGCTGTTTGCAAGCAACATGCCTCAGATGATTCTTTAGAGAAATCAAATGTTATCAAATGTTCTTTCTCTCTCCATATGAACATTGTGACCACCTAGTTCATGTAATGCATGGCAATGCTTTCAGGTATCCATTGAGCCAACATCTTTGGAGCAGAAATAATGCACAACAACTGCATTAGGAAACCGGGCAAAGGCACTATAAGCAAAAAAGAAAACAGTGCATCAGTTTAAATATAGTATTTTATGGTAATTATTTCTGGTGCT
This sequence comes from Erythrolamprus reginae, assembly GCF_031021105.1. NCBI lineage: Eukaryota > Metazoa > Chordata > Lepidosauria > Squamata > Dipsadidae > Erythrolamprus > Erythrolamprus reginae. The sequence goes on from NC_091950.1 coordinate 86,872,241, forward strand.
CCTTATAAAACAGCAGTAATTTGTCTTGCTATTTTTGCACATGTACAACCTCTTACATAAATCAATTCTTTCCAAAGGTATATTTGCAATAATATCTCTTTTTGTTGAGCTTTTTAATGCCTTACTCCAGTGTCTTTGTCGCTTTGTGCTTATGTAAAGCACTATGTACTTTATTTACATTAGTGTTTTCCTTCCTTTGTTGTAAATAACAGCTTTACTTTTTTAATTACAAAGCTACTAGGAAGAAAGTTTGGATCCCAGACAAATACTGCCAACTTCATAAAGTTATGGAGAAAGTAGGAAGCTATAATATTATGAAGTAGGACTCTATAAGATAATACAGAAGGACATAAGAGTGATTTCTAACTGAACAGATTAAAGTACTGAACACAAAATGAAAACGGCAGTCTATAAGACACAGAAGGAAAGCAAAATTCTACCATGTATAAACAGCCCAATGATAAAAGAATACAGTGGTGAAACTAGCACCCTTTTTGAAAGTAAAAGTGCTAAGTTATATAATAATGGCCTAAACAGGTTTACAGCATCCAGCTGATCCTGTCTGGGTTCCAAAGCTAATCAAGGTTGTGCTTTGGTAATATTTTGATGGAAGACAACCAGGCAATCCTGAGCTGCAGGCTTTACTGGGAAGTTGAAAAAAACACTTCAGAAAGCAACAGCAAACCAGCTCTGTAGTGTTGCCACAAAATTTCTAACTGAACATGTCCAGGAGTTACCAAAATATGAGATTGATCTGAAGGAACCTTTAGTTTTTAGCATAGAACCTCAGAACACAATGTGGGACTAAACAAAGAATGTAAATTAGCTGTGCTGCTTATTAAGGATCTGATTCAGTCAAGAACATTTTAACACAGTAATCTACACATATTTTCTTAGAATGAGCATCATTTATGACTCAGCTGTAAATCATAATATCTTTGAAGGACATTTCTAATATAAAATAAGAAATAGAGATCTGCAAGCATAAGATCTTGAAAAGAATCATTTAAATATAACATATTTCAAAATTAAAGGATCAACATCATTTAAAAAGGATATACAATCTAAGGTCATTAAGTCCTTCATTTGAAGGACATTTTTCATATTTGACTAAATTTAAAAGGTTTATATCCTGTATCACTTCTAAGTAAGATCAGCTATGAAACTACATATAAGGAAGCCAATCTCTCTACAGATATTTCCATAAAAGCAGTCAAGGAAAACTCTACTGTCAGATAATCTACAAAAACAGATTGGTCGGCAATTTCTTCTACTTCCCTAACATTAATTTTACATACCTATTTCCAATCTTCTTTTTACATACACCACAAACTTTTTCTTCTGTGATTATACATTTCACCTGCTGATGTAAAATCCGTTCTTCTTGCACCTTTCACAAAACAAGAATAACTTTAGAAAAAAATAATTCCTTCAAAAGCATTTGAGGAAAAAACAAGATATGGTCTTTTAATTAGTATGGGAATATGGGATCTCTGGAATAACATTAATGTTATCCTGTTCCATGTATAAGCTTCCTTTTTGATAATCATTGATAAGAAAAAATATCTGATACATACTCGCAAGAATTCAGCATGGAGAAGCTTTTTAAGTATCTGATTGAATCGCTTCTTTTGAGCATTTTCTTCAAGGACTTTTTCCAAGAATATTCGGATCTCACTAATTTGAGTATTAGCTGGAAGGAGATTTATTGCCTAGAAATACAATAAAATGATAATAGAAGAAGTCACATCAGCAAACAAACATACAAATAATTAAATAAAAATAATGGTTCCAAGTTTCTAACTTGCATTTTATTTTACACTAATACTAAGCATGCTCATAAATATAGCAGAAATCTCCAGTCACAACTTCTATGACCATAGATTGGAGATAATAAAATTAATGTTACAATGTTTCATAAACTCCTTCACTCTCTTTTTGATAGTGCTTGTAGATGGAGAGCAAGCATTTCAACTAGAACAGCATTCTTTTTGTCGAGCATTACAATCTAAAATGTTTCCCATCTAAACAAGCAAAATTAAGAAAACCTTACTTTAGTAGTGTCCAATTTGCTATGATGAAGTTCCAAAACTTGCAATGCAGCTTGAAGATTAGCTTGTGGCTCTAAGAGTTCCATCTTGATTGGTCCCAAGCAATGAACGCTAGGTGGGGATAGATACATTCGGAGCAGAGACAAGTATACCTGTTTTATACAGAACAAACCATTGTGTTTTTTTAAAAAATACTCCAAAATAACTTGCTGTTAAATATGTCTTTCTCCAACAGAGGTAAACCTATTCAAGCTATAATTCTATACAATTGAATAAAAAAGTGGAGCTACAGACAATGAGGTGAAAATATGATTTTAGGTAACAGCAGGTAAACTATCCTCACTGAAAATAAACAAATAAATATATCTATCTCAAACTACCAGGATAAAAAAAAAAGTTTGACACTTTCAGCCACTACTTTGGGGGGTGTAAAAATAAATGCTAACTGGCTCCATTTCATCATAAGTATTTTTAGCTTAAAGTGTGTACAACCAGTAGTTTCATTCTGAGATAGTTCTGCCAGAACAGAACTAAGGAGAAAAATGACTCCTAACATTCTACATAGAACTATTTATGAAGAATGTTAATGCAAAACACAGTCGGTAGAAACTTACAGAGATAACTTGGGATATGTAACACTGATCTTATAAACTACACTGGTTTCTAGATTGGACTTTAAATACCAATATAAAAAAGCAGCTTACCAAATAATAAAAATCCATTATTATATTCTTTATAGCATTTAAGCAACTTTTTAATCCAATGCAAAATTATCTTTGATTTGCCAAATTAAATAAAATGTTCCTCTATTTCACTGTTTTTATCTGATTATTGCATAGTGGCTTTTCAAATATGAGTTCAATCTCAATCTGCAAATTTATTCTGACTAAATCTCATGTCGATAAATCAATAGTAAGTGGGAAAATAGTTGGAGCTGTTATAATTAGTAATGCAGGAAGGACAATGGTAAAAAGATTCATTCACATTTTGATCTTACATCCTCCACATCTTATTTATTATTTTTAATAGCACATATCTATTATTTGCATTTAATTGTGTAGTAAATGTCAGATATGTGTTTAATTAATACCGGGCACTAACTTTAAGAAGTTGAAAAACAAGTTACTCACATCTTTACTGCCATCTTTGTTTCGATCGTAGTGTTTGTGACAATAACTGAAAATAACAACAAGAAATTCAGAGCAAAACCTGAAGAGAAGCCTAATATATTATAAATTACATACTTTGAATTTTAAACAAACAATTGATAGCAAATGCTAAAGATATTCAAACAGATTTCTCATTTGGTAAAAACACTGGACAGGTCTCTGGAAAAAAAACAAGAGTTATTGGAGAATATTTAATTTCATAAAATTAGAGATTTGGTAAATTCTGCTGAATGCATTTTACTGAAGACTTACTTATAAGTTCCAACATGATTTCAAAAGAAACAAATTCAAAATTCCTTAAATTTTATAGACATTTTTTCACAACTCTCTTTAAAGATGCCAGAATTTTTGCACAATGATTTCAGATTTTAACTTGAATCGTCCTATATTTCTTTCTTGCTTGGAATCCCCTTCAAATCTATGTCAACAAAAATTCATAGCAAAATATATAGGTCAGCTACACTTACTTGAAACTGTATGCAAATTGTAATCTTTCTAGACTCTGTTGGAGTGAACTGCCAAGATTCGCAAAACGTTCTTGTTCATTACAGTGAACTGAAACTATAATTATGCACTACGGTTACATAAACTTTAAATTTTGTTTTGCATCAACAACAAAATAGAGAAGCTATGTAGTTGAAAACAAGTTGATCAATAACAGCTGTCAATAATTTGATGGTTATCGGTTTCAAAGATTACAAAGCACGCTCATACTTTTCAGCTATGTTGGTGTCCTTCAGGATGTGAACATATATAAATAGAGCTTGTTCGTGATTTCCCATCCGTCCCAAGAGCAATGCGCGTTCTTCTAGGAGACCTGTATGCAGCAGGAGAAAAGTAGCACTCAGTGGCAATAAAGTTTATAAAAGTCTCTAAGAATATGTGTAGCAGTGAAGAAGAAAGAAGGAAAGAACCAATGGAGGAGGTTGGAATAAAATATGCATTGCTGTTTAAATTATGGAACTGTGCAAATCATTCAAAAAAGAGGCTCTGCAAAGTACTATTCTTCAAATCTTTAAAAACTACCCTATTTTTTTCTAGGTTTATATAAGTTCAGAAATAATGACTGACTAAATCAAAATCACAATTACAATTATAAATCAGAAAACTGTTGATTTTTTTTTTTTTTTTGCAGACATGTCTAGTTGCATTTTCCTTATTTATTTAAAGCAATTTATACAGCTGCCCATCTCACAAATCTAACTCTGGGTGGCTAACAAGGATTAAATAATGTAATATATACTGCTCAAAAAAATAAAAGGAACACTCAAATAACACATCCTAGATTTGAATGAATGAAATATTCTCATTGAATACTTTGTTCTGTACAAAGTTGAATGTGCACAACAGCATGTTGATTGTCAATCACTGTTGCTTCCTAAGTGGACAGTTTGATTTTACATAAGTTTGATTCACTTGGAGTTATATTGTGTTGTTTAAGTGTTCCCTTTATTTTTTTGAGCAGTGTAAATGATAGCTTATTTCCAACACACAAATCCATTAGTTTATTCTACTGCACACTAACAAGATTCCCAATAAAGCTATTTTTTCATATAGGAAATCAAGCATTAATCAGAGATTGCAGGGGCTTTTTTGTTGTCAATCTGCAGACTAAAACCTATGTTTTTTATAGAACAGCTCATAAATAACAAGTTGATACACACATGCATGGGAATCCTCTTAGTTACATACTAAAAAAACCTCCTTAAATACTGTAAATGTTGCACAGCATGGTTGACTGACTACTTCCTACCATCAAAGGGAAAGTCACTGATGAGTTGCTCAGCATTGTAATAACTGGAACTCTCGAGAAATGAAAGAAGTTTTTTTCGGTACTCTCCAAGCTCTCCCTCTTCCTCTCCAGCTGGAACTGGTGTTTCATCTGTCAGAAAAGAATTTCATATGTGACTAAATATGTCTTACTGCTATTTTTTATGTTTGGCGCTCTTTAATATTCTACTAAAAATGCACATACATATTTTGTTTCTTCCTTGATTGGAAATGATCAATATAAAGTTAGAGTGTCCGTAGATCTTCTAAAAATGTTCTCGTGCTTAAGTGAACAACCGAAGAGCACTACTCATATATAGTGGTAGCTCTACCTACAAACGCCTACTTTTCTAGATAAGAACCGTGTGTTCAAGATTTTTTTGCCTCTTCTCAAGAACCATTTTCCACTTACAAACCCGATCCTCCGAAACTGTAACTGGAAAAGTCAGGGAGAAGCCTCTGTGGGGCCTCTCTAGGAATCTCCTGGGAGGAAACAGGGCCTCCACCCTCCCTGTGGTTTCCCCAATCACACACATTATTTGCTTTTACATTGATTCCTATGGGAAAAATTGCTTCTTCTTATAAACTTTTCTACTTAAGGAACCTGGTCACGGAACGAATTAAGTTCGTAAGTAGAGGTACCACTGTACTCCAGAATCACTGGAGCTCCCTTCTGCAACAATCTCTTGTTTGTGATTATGCATAATAATATAAATCACAGTGGAAAATACCTGGAGGGAAAGAAGTGAGATATTCCTTCATTAGGCCTTGCACTTTCTCACAGTAGAGCTGAATCAGACAATTGTGAAACTCTGAACCAGACTCGTTCCAGATATCAATTACATGCTCCTGGAAATATAATGTACACATAAGAAATATAAAAGTTAATGCTACGTATCTCTACAATTTTGTAATATTTCAAAATGTGATTATCAGGAATTCAAAATGACTATGTATCTCCTTATTTAACTATTGGAAACTATTTTATAATTGTAAAAAGATGGCTAATATCACTTCTTTTGTAAATAATTTATAATAATGATATTCTAATAATGAGGTTTTTAAACAGTAGATTATTGTGATTTTAGTTCTTACCAAGTAAGGAATGGCAAGGTTTTTAAAATTCTCTAGCAAGAAGTTCAGAATCCTTGTTCGTGGGAGCGATTCTACTTCAGGAAGATCTTCTGTAAATATCTGCCAAACAAATGGTTGAATTTCCAAAGCTGATATTTGCATACTTACTCTGATTTTATTAAAGTTTAAATAACAAGATCACTGTAATATATGTAAGGGTTACCATACTGGGATTCGATTTGGGATGCCACATTAACTTAGCCTAACCCTGAAAGTTCATTGGGTGACTCTGGGGTGATCACTATCTTTCGACTCAACTTGCCCCATGGGACTACTGAGTTAGGCAAAAACAGGAAGCCACCTTGAGCTCCTTGAAGCAGAGTAGTAACAAATAATATATATATACAGTACTCTCTGATCAAATATCTACAATTAATTTTTCTTTAACTTTCTCAAAGACTAATCAATATCTTTCAAATCAATCCAGCATTCCCTTTGTATTTCTTATAATTTGTTATTATGGAGCTGATGAACCTTATTTATCTTAGAAACTTAATGTAGAGCCTGGAGGTAACAGTATACCCACCATCATCTTTTAAGCTCTGTCAAGCTATTTGCCCAAATTGCTTTAATAAATAATTTTAATAAAAAGGAATGGGAAATTAACATATTGGAACAGAAAGCATTTGTTTCAAGCAAAATTAATCCCCAAATTCCAAGTGACCTTTCTACTTGAGAAAGTCTTGAGACTTTTTATATAGTTTTGAGTTTCTTTACATTGTCGGTATTGTAATCCAAACTTAGTGTCTTCTATAGAAACGCAAAATATTCTGTTAAAACCTGAGATTAACTCTGCAGATATTCTGAATGAAGTCAAACAATTAGATGCTACATATTTGAAAATGTACTGCCTACTAAACAGATGCTTCATTCTTTTTGGGTGGATTACAATATCATTTATAATTTATCTTTAAGGAGAAATTGTTATTCAAAATAGTCTCCACGTTTTGTATATTGTCATAATAAAAGTAATCCTTAACCTATTTAATAATTTAACAATATTAGGCAAACTGGCAGAGACCTGCCTAAGACTATTTACTTTGCTATCATAATGGTCAGTGAAGAGAACCCTTCCTCCTCTCTGTTCTTAAAATTTATCCAAGTGTACTTACTTTTAATCCATCTTCAGGAAAATCCCTAAGTACCCAAACCGAATAGGAAAATATTAAATTCAAGTTCTCTGTTCCTACAGTATAAAACAAAGGTATCAAATTAAAGAACTAGAACTGACAGAATATGATGCAAGTGACTAAACACATCTTTTTTAACACATCTTTTTTTAAAGAGGAGGGAAGGAGGGAGGGAGGGAATATACACAGGCACTATCAAGATTCTTAACTGCAGAGGATGGTCAAGGAAGCAAGATTCATTAGTTTTAATATCAAAATTTAGCTGTTATCTTCAGAATTGAGAAAGGGGCTGTCCAGCCCTTTTCTATTAGCAAGTTCATCAAGGCAGGGTCTCTATGAAACTTGAAGCCTTTTTTTTTGCTAATATATTTGCATGACAGAGAAGGTGAATTTCTAGGGCCCTGGGAGATGGCATTGCTTAACTGAAAGAACCCAGACTATACAAACTCTGCAAGAACTCTCCCAAGGGAATTCTAAATACAGTACAGTGTTCCCTCGCTTTTCGCGGGGGATGCGTTCCGAGACCGCCCGCGAAAGTTGAATTTCCGCGAAGTAGAGTTGCGGAAGTAAATACACTATTTTTGGCTATGAACAGTATCACAAGCCTTCCCTTAACACTTTAAACCCCTAAATTGCAATTTTCCATTCCCTTAGCAACCATTCAGATTGTTACTCATCATGTTTATTTATTAAAGTTTATTAAAAAAAATATTTATTAAAAGCAGACGAAAGTTTGGCGATGACATATGACATCATCGGGTGGGAAAAACCGTGGTATAGGGGAAAAACCCGCAAAGTATTTTTTAATATTTTTGAAAAACCGTGGTATAGACTTTCCGCGAAGTTCGAACCCATGAAAATCGAGGGAACACTGTACTTCTCGCCCCCTGATTTTTAGGTCACAGCTTTCTTACTGCTACACATACTATGATTATCATCACAATTGCTGGAGAAGCTATAAAAACTCCTGCCAGACATACCTTTTGGGTCCTTGGTGCTTTCCTGAGCTTGATGGTTGGTGGTTAGAGCTTGGTGGATATTTTTTAGGAAAATGTTCACTTAGGAATAGCATTTGAGGAGGGGAATGCTATTCGCTGATTTTCACGTAAACATTATCTTCTCAATGTAATTTCTTATTTTATAACATGAACTTAAGTATTGTTATGATGGGAATAAACCTAATTATTACATCTTTGTTTGTTTACTTTTGTGATAACCGTTAACCATTTTTCGGGATATATGAAATAACACCAACTGCAAAGGAAGTAAATCAACTTCACTCACCCAGATGTTGTAAATACTCTACAGTTCTTTCGTGGCCCTTCAAAGGAGAATTAGCTTTCTTGGACTGATCCACTAGCACCTGTAAGGCTTCAGCAAAATAAAACTACTTCATTATCTTTTAAGTTTAACAGTAGGATTGTGCAAAGCTATTTGTAAGACTATCCTGTGAAATACAGTGGAACCTCATGATACGAACTTAATTGGTTCCAGGAGGAGGTTCGTAAGGTGAAAAGTTTGTAAGATGAAACAATGTTTCCCATAGGAATCAATGTAAAAGCAAATAATGCGTGCAAATCCTTCAGGAAAATCCCAAACTTTAGAAGGGAGGCGAACAGAGGGCAGGGAGGAGCAGCTAAAGGAGGCGGGTGGAAGAAGCAAGGCTAGGCTAAAGGGTGAGTGGGAAGGAAGAAAGGCAAGGGGGGCGCCCCTCCCTTTTCTTTCTTCAAAAGACACTCAGTGCCTGCAAGCACGGCTGTTCTCCTAGTTTTTTAAATGCACTCTTTCCCCCTCCAAGCCGCCCCTCCCTTTTCTTTCTTCCAAAAAGGGGAAAAAAAGAAACCCCTTCATCCCAGCAGCAGCAGCTTGGGTTCATAAGGTGAAAATAGTTCGGAAGAAGAGGCAAAAAAATCTTAAACACCCGGTTCATATCTTGAAAAGTTCGTTAGAAGAGGCGTTCGTAAGATGAGGTACCACTGTATTCTTGCAAACTTGCTGTTCAAAACATTATAGGGTGGAATCCTTTTCAAACCTCAATGTGGCTGCTTTGAAGGCCATCTACCACGTCGGAACATACATGCCAAGTATCAGTTTCACTCTAGTGACAAATCTGACAATGCTGTACTATAAACTATGTAGCTCAGTATGAACATCACACTGCAATCTCCAATTCCCTTCCTTCTCAGAAAAATACTGACCTCACATGCTAGCTCACTTTAATTTGCTCACATTATGCTTCCAAAAATGAATAGCTTAAACAGATATGGAAACCCCTTTGGTTTCTTCTTTCCCCTCTCAGTACTTACCCTTTTCATGGAGACCTTTCTTCTCATATAGTATGATTAATTCACTGTATTTGTGAGCTTTCTTGAGCACATGCTCACTTTCCTCAATATGACAATGATTGTTCTCCAATCTCAGTAATGGTGCCACTAAGGCTACATTTGTCTGTAATAAGAAGCAATTTAATGGAATTGGAAACTATTAAAGTTAAGAAACTATTAAAACTACAAGGGTGAGATATGAAAATGGTTGATTTGATCAAGGGTAAAATATGTAGGTTGTTAACTCTGGTAATCCTCAATGGACTTTTGTGATCAGGTGTAAAATAAAAAGATTATTAAGAATGTGCTTATAAACAAGAGATGGGATATAAAAAAAGAGATTAATTGTATTTTAAGAGAAAGTGATAAATTGTTAAAATGGGTTATAATTGTGATGAAAGGAAGTATATCTATGTATACATTCTTATTTTTTCTTTCTTTTGTATTTTTTCAATAGCTTTTATTTGCATTTTTATTTTTTTGTTAATTTCTATTAATTTTTATCATTGTAGTTTCAATTTTTAATAAAATTGTTATTTTTAAAAGTGAAGCTAATTATATACGTATTAATTATCTGAACAATATTTTGGCCACAATTAAATGTATTTTCTAATTTTAATTACTTTAAAAGAAATGATTCTTCACTCTCCTCCAGATTGTACTTTAAAATGATTTTTAGTTGCAATTCCATCAGGAACTAGGACAATAATTTTTTAATGCAAACAATGATCATGTTTTAGAACTTCCCCTGAAAACAAAGGATTTGTTTGGAATTAACTAAAAAAGAAAGACATTTCTAAAGCAGTCACCTTCCTCCATATTTACCTGTATGTATCTTTAGATCTTTCTAATACCCAATTAGTATTTTACTATAAACTTATATTTCACTTCTGCCCTGAATTTCCAATTCAAAAGATGAAGAGTACTCACATGGAGAAAGCATTTCAAAAGTGTAGTATCAATTATCTGTATCAATTTCTTTTTGGATTTTATGGTAGGAGTTCCCTCCATGAGGGGTGATGTAGTGGACTGATGGTCAGAATCATATAGCTTTTTCACTAATTGACTTCGCTTCTGTAAAGAGGAAATAAAGTTAATGTTACACCCTGTCCACATTACTCAAAATAAAAACCGATGAAGCCTCATTCTTCTAGTTTTTCTGTACTCTTTAATTTTTATTACTCAAATCCCTCTGTCTTCCTTTTCCATTTTTTTTATACATTTGACTCTCCACTCTATCTCTTCTCTCTACCCATGTCCAAAATCGTGACTGCAAGCTTCTTGAAACATTGACTCACCTTCTGTACTATATGCAGCAAGACAATGAAAGTTGCTCACTGAGAAACTGCAATTTTCTTTTCTTAGCATGATGACTTCTCATATCAAAGCAGTAAAATAACCATAATATAACCGGACCAGAATATCTCCGGGACCGCCTTCTGCCGCATGAATCCCAGCGACCAGTTAGGTCCCACAGAGTTGGCCTTCTCTGGGTCCCGTCAACTAAACAATGTCGTTTGGCGGGACCCAGTGGAAGAGCCTTCTCTTTGGCGGCCCCGACCCTTTGGAACCAACTCCCCCCAGATATCAGAGTTGCCCCTACCCTCCTTGCCTTTCGTAAGCTCCTTAAAACCCACCTCTGTCGTCAGGCATGGGGGAATTGAGAATTTCCCTCCCCCTAGGCTTATGAAATTTATGCATGGTATGTTAGTATGTATGATTGGTTTTTAAATTGGGGTTTTAAATTAACTTAAATATTAGATTTGTTTACATTGTATTATTATTGCTGTGAGCCGCCCTGAGTCTGTGGAGAAGGGCGGCATACAAATCTGATTAATAAATAAATAAATAAATAAACCAGCAGGTCATCATTTCCCCGCCCTCAAATCCATGTTAAAAGTTAAATGAAATAAGTATATGACATTCTATACTTTTTAAACAAATCCAAAAGTGGTGTCTACCATAAGCAGCCACTGGGAAAACACAATAAAAAGTTAAATGCTTACGTGAGTTAGGTAATCTATAAGTGCTAGGTGTGCTTTTTCTAGCTCTGCTGCAGAAAGACTTGGCACTGCATTTGGATACTGGAGCTGTTTTTTGTAATCACCGGGCAACAGTTCAGGATAGAGACCTATCACATGTGTGGGATCTGGAGAAAAAAAACACAAGTGTGGTAGGTCAAAATATTTTCAACAAAAATATAAATGATAACAAATTTAAATTCACGGTACTTATCTCTTGAACTTTCTTTTATCACAAAGAAAGTAATTTGACTAAGATCTACAGTTTATCAGTAGTAAAATATTATGGATTCAACAACATGAATACATATATGGCTGACATGAAAAGCATAGTGTCAATCTAACTGGAAACAAATATCAAGTGAATTTCACTCGCTTAGTCATGAGCTTTGTATTCTTCAATATTTTAATTATTAACTTGAGTGAGAGGATTGAGAGAATGCATTCCAAAATTGTAGGCAATCTAAACATAGTAGGGTAACTATTAACAGATACTCTATTCAAAATAATCATATAGATTAGACAAATGGGTTGTAAATAATAGTGACATTTAACAGAAACTGGAGGACAGAAGGAAAAGGGGGGACATGATCGAAACATTTATATGTTAAAGGGTTAAATAAGGTCCAGGAGGGGAGTGTTTTTAATAGGAAACTGAACACAAGAACAAGGGGACACAATCTGAAGTTAGTTGGGGAAAAGATCAAAAGCAACATGAGAAAATATTATTTTACTGAAAGAGTAGTAGATCCTTGGAACAAACTTCCAGCAGACGTGGTAGATAAATCCACAGTAACTGAATTTAAACATGCCTGGGATAAACATATATCCAGCCTAAGATAAAATACAGAAAATAGTATAAGGGCAGACTAGATGGGCCATGAGGTCTTTTTCTGCCATCAGACTTCTATGTTTCTATGTTTAAACAGTTTTTTCTGTTTAAACATAGGGGGGGGAAATCAAATACACAGGGATATGGTTAGGGAATTCCTGGCTTCATGGTAGTTAAAAAGAACTTCACAATAGTAGTGGATTATAAACTAAATTAGTCAGCAGCACAATGCGGCTGCAGTTTTAGGCTTCATCAACATCAGTTTTGAAAGTAGGAAAGCAATATCTTTACTAGATTTTGCATGCATTAGTCGAAGCCTTGTCGACCGTTACATCCAGTTTTAGATGAATAGCAAAGGAAACTCAAATAAACTGAACCAATCAAGAAATGAATAATGAGGATCAGGTCAAAATTAAGTCATTTGAGACAAGAAACTGGGAATGTTTAGTCTTGAGAAGGCTGAGGGGGCCATGATCGTATTTTTCCAAGCCTGAATGAACTGTCGAACAGAAGAAGCCAAAAACTCTTCTCCATCATTCTGGAGGACAGGACATGGAACAATAGATTTAAGTGATAGAAAAACAGATGCTAGTTGAAAGTTTAAACGTTTTAACAATAGTGACAGCTTCACAATGAAACCAAATATCCAAAGTATAGGTTAAGAATATTAAGAATATTTTATATCAGTATCTTAGATTTGTTTAATATAATCCTTTGCACGAGTTATATTCTCATATTTTACTACTCAATTTTAGCATATTATACTGCATTTTAACTTATTATTTATTTAAATTTCCTCTATTTTAGCCAATTTTATTGTATTTTAACCAGTCACAGTTTTATGATGACCGATGTGGTCCTTTTTCTCGCTTTGATATGGTCGATTGACTAATCAAATAAAGTTGATATACAGAGTGTGGTTTCACTCACTTTGTATGTGAAAAAAAAAGAAAAAAGTAGAGGTTGTATTTCCATTTGTCATTTTCTTTAATTTCCTACATGAAAGCGGAAACTTGATTATTTAAATGGCCCATTTTACTTCTATTATTTTCTTTCTTCCCTAAAACAATTTATACTAATATCCTATACATAATATTTAAAATAATTTGTTGCAGTTCTGTACTGCTGAAATTCCAAATATAAAATAATAAAGAGTGGTCTTTCAATATAAGGTCACTTTGCAGTTAGATAGGCAGCAAACAAATGTAATAAATAAATACCGTATTTTTCGCTCCATAAGACGCAGTTTTTTTCCTCCCAAAATAGGAAGAAAAATCAGCCCCGTCTTATGGAGCGAAGATGCAGGCAGGGAGGGGGGGGGGGAGGCTGCGAACTCGGAAGCGCCATCCCGCCGGCTGGCTGGCTAGCTGCTGCCTGGCCCCCTCCCTCCCGGAGGAGGGTCTCCCTCCGCACCACCAGCGGCGCTCCCCCCACCAGCCAGCCAGCCAAGCCCCGCGCCCGCCAGAACCGGCTCCTCGCTCTCCCCCCGCCGCCCGCCGCATTTGCCGGCAAAGGTTTTTCTCAGCGGAGGTCTTCAATGTCGGGGGCGCACGGGCGGTTGCGCTCGCTCCCTATCTCCCTGCTAGCCCACTCGGAATATTCAAAATAAGAAAAGCCTTTGCCGGCGAAGGTTTTTCTTATTTTGAATATTCCGAGTGGGCTAGCAGGGAGATAGGGAGCGCGCGCAACCGCCCGAGCGCCCCCGACATTGAATATCACCTTCGCCGGCCCCGCCTCTCCTGAAAGAGAGAGGGAAAGGGGGGAGAGGTGGGAGAGAAAGAGAGAGGGAGAGGGGGGGAGAGATAGCAAGAGAGGGAGAGAGAGAAAGAGAGAGGGAAAGGGGGAGAGAGGGGGGAGAGAAAGAGAGAGGGAGGGAGAGAGAGGAGATAAAGGAAGAGGAGAGAGAAAGGAAGAGAAAGAAAGAAAGAAAGAGGGATAGAAAGAGAGAGAGAGTGAGAGATGCTCAGTGAGCCTTTCTTTGAAGTTGCCTTTCTTTCTTTCTTTCTTTCTTTCTTTCTTTCTTTCTCTCTTTCTTTCTTTTTCTCTCTTGCTCTCTTGCTCTTTCATTCTTTTTTCTTTCTCTTGCTTTCTTTCTTTCTCTTGCTTTCTCTCCTTCCTTCCCTCCTTCCATTTCTTTCATTCCCCCTCTCTATTTTTATTTCTCTTTCATTTTATTTCTTTCTCTCTTTCTTGCTTTCTTTCTTGCTCTTTTTCTTTCTCTCTTTTACCTTCCCTTCCTCTATTTCTTCTTTTCTTTCTCCTTCCTACTTTCTTCCCTCCCCCCTCCCTTCAGTCCTTCCTCTCTTACTCTCCCCTTTCATAAGTTTCCTTGCTTCCTTCCTCTGTTCCTGTCCCTTCCCCCTTTCTTTCTTTCCTTCCTTCCTTCCTTTCCTCCCTCCATTTCTTGCTTTCCTTTTCCTTCCTCCCTTCTTTCCTCCCCCACTCCCTTCTTTCACTCCTTCCTCTCTTCCTTTCCCTTTTTTGGCTCAAAATATTTTTTTTCTATTTTCCTCCTCTAAAATCTAGGTGCGTCTTATCAGCAGGTGCGTCTTATAGAGCGAAAAATACGGTAAATAGTTTTTTTAAAAAAAAGATATCAAGTTACTGCTGCTGATAAATTTACTAATTATCCAATGGCATCCAAGGCTAGTTTTCACATGAAATACTTATTTCCATACCAAAAATGCTTCTATGTTTTTGTGGCACTCTCACAATACTGCAAGATAAATTTAACATTGTAAGTTGACTACTGGCAGAAGAAGAATATTTTGATATTTTGCTCTACAGTTCAGCTATGCATTCTCAAGAATCTTCCCGGGAAGATTCATAGGGGACTGAAGCTAAAAGGAAATGACCTTTCTTGTCTTCCATGCAAGAACAAAAAGAAACAGGATGTTCTTACAAAAATCCAAACACTAATGCTTATTTATAGCTTTTTACAGATGCATTTTACTAGTATATAATTCTTCTTGCATAATTTAAAGTGAGGCTGGAAATGAAAATCTACCTGTCCCAAGTTTAGCAAACACTTGCATTGATTCATCAAAGCGCTTTTGGCAGAAAAGGTTGAAGGCATAAAGATTCTTAATGTGATGGATTTGTTGTTGTTTTTCATTGTCAGAATCGTCTTTCATATCCTAATAACAAACAGGAGCAAAAAAACTGTATTCACCATAAACATTTAAGTACAAAAAGAAAAAAGAAATAAAGAATTAAAAATGTAAACCTTTAGGAAATAGCACACTGGCTTTTAGGGAAATTGATCTTTCGTAATGAAAAAGTATGTTTGAATATAATTGTGGGGGAAATTGTTCATGGAAGTCAGGATATATATTACTATCTCAGTTATGCTATCCAAGAATAAGATCACAAATAGGTTTCTTGAGTGTGGTAAACTTTATTGTCACATTTGTAGTCCATAAACATTGGGACCATAATAAATATCTGAGTAATACATAATAGGCTTAAATAAGAAGTACAAAAACAGTGCATTAAAAATATAACTGCACTGAATGAATCAAACAGTGACTGAACTCACAGTTACTGTTCTCAGTATACAATCTCCAATCCCTGAGATGCATATAACTAGACTTCAAAGTGTACTTATATGTTCTTCTAAATCCTTCCCAACATTACTGCTAGGTGTAAACTAATGTGACTGGAAGAGAAAAATATGAAATACATGAGGAGTAGCAATATTAACATGATTTAAATAAATGTAAAGCAAGTGATACTGTTATTTCAAAAAGGTTGTATGCACCTTTGGCATAAGGCAGTGCTCACATGATTGATTCTCACAAACAAGGGATACCAGTATTAACTATCATTTAAGTGTTTTTATAGTCCTCTCCATAAGTAAGTTGAATCAGATTAATAAACCTTTCACCTCACACAAGTTGTTTATTTTACATAATTAAATCTTTCACAGAAGTAGGTTCCTTTTTTATTTTAAGTTTGTTCCAAATTTAAAGACTATGGTTCTAGACTTTAAAGCAAGGCAGGATAGCTTCATACTGTGACTTGTTCCCAAAATGTAACCACACTAAATCCTGATGTAAATCCTGATTTGTTCATCTCCACTATGTTACAAGGTTATAATCAACCTGAATAAAACTAAACCAACTTTTACAGATTTAGAGGATAAGCACTAAATTCTGCAGTTACTCATAATGATATGCCTAACTAACAAATAATTTAGTCTTGAAGGAGCACTTTTACTTGATAGCAACTTATAAATGTAATTATTTGTCACAGATTCACACAAGTTCCGTCAACATACTAATGTATGGCTTTGTGAATCCCACTTAGTTATTTAAAAAATAATTGACTAGGTTCATCCATCAAACTAAACTAAATACAACTGATATCTCACCATGGTTTAGTATGACACAGAACCCCAACTTTAGATTGACAATATATTTAAACTTTCACTTACCGCCAATTGCAAAGCCAATTCAAACTGTTTATCTTGGAGGAGCTGCTGAATCTGGGTTGCAATGGAAACTGGAATGAGGCGCCAAACAAAATGATTGCTGGCCACATATACAATATTAGGACTAAAATAAGGAAAAAGATACAGTCAGCAATGTACCTTAATAAGATTAAAGGGCTCACTCCACTTTGCTTAACAACTCTTTAAAATTAATAATTCAACAGTATTTTATATGCAAAAAAGGAGAAAAGTAGGCAATTAAAGCTTTCCTACCCTCCAGAAGTAATGAAGCGTGGCCGGTGTAGTTCAATACTCTGAACCAGGAGACGGGGCTCAAATGTACGAATCTCTACATATCTTGGCAATACTGCAACCACATATGGAGTCTGATGTTCTATTACGAAAACCAAACAGTCAACACCAAGCATACATACCTAAACAACTTTCCATTCAAGAGTAGTATAGTAGTATTTCCTTTTGCCCCTTAGCTTTTTAATCATTTCTCTTTCTAACACTACTGTACTTTGTAAGAACAGCAGGGGGGGCATGTTTTGGGACTGTAATGTGTGTTGGACCTGGTCTTTGGGCATTAAGTGAATTTTGTTCACTTAATTGTACACTATGTATATGTGTACAATGACAATAAAGTATTATATAACCTCATCTGAAACCATTGTATTTATTGGACTCAAAAACAGACTGCTAATGTCACTGGGTTTCTGATATATAGACTACAATATTTATTTAATAGAGTTATACAACATCTTTCCTCCAAGATCTTAGCTTAGCCATGCCCCCCATCCTTCCTACTTTTTCTCCACAACAACCTTGTTAAATACGATAGAACAAAAGGGGTGATTGGTCCATGGTCACCCCATGAGTTAGATCTTGCCCCCTGACCAATAAATGTGATACATGGTGTGAATGGGTTGTCTGATTGAGTAATACATAGGGTTTTTTAGCTATAGTTTTTTAATGTATTAGATTTGTCCTGTACGCTTTGTTTCTATATTTATTCTGTGAGCCGCTCCAAGTTTTCAGAGAAGGGCGGCATACAAATCTAATCAATAATAATAATAATAATAATAATAATAATAATAATAATAATAATAATAGAAACATAGAAGCATAGAAGACTGACGGCAGAAAAAGACCTCATGATCCATCTAGTCTGCCCTTATACTATTTCCTGTACTACTACTAATAATAATAAGTTTAGTTTAGTTTAGTTTTAGTTTATTTAGATTTGTATGCCGCCCCTCTCCAAAGACTCGGGGCGGCTAACAACAATAAAAAACAATGTAACAAATCTAATATTAAAAAGTAATCAAAAAAAACCCAATTTAAGAGACCAATCATACCAACAAACATACCATGTATAAATTCTATAAGCCTAGGGGGAAGGGAGAAAAATTTTTCAATTCCCCCATGCCTGACAACAGAGGTGGGTTTTAAGGCGCTTGCGAAAGGCAAGGAGGGTGGGGGCAACTCTGATATCTGGGGGGAGCTGGTTCCAGAGGGTCGGGGCCGCCACAGAGAAGGCTCTTCCCCTGGGTCCCGCCAAATGACATTGTTTAGTTGACGGGACCCAGAGAAGGCCAACTCTGTGGAACCTAACCGGTCGCTGGGATTCGTGCGGCAGGAGGCGGTCCCGGAGATATTCTGGTCCGGTACCATGAAGGGCTTTATAGGTCATAACCAACACTTTGAATTGTGACCGGAAACTGATCGGCAACCAATGCAGACTGCGGAGTGTTGGAGTAACATGGGCATGCCTTGGGAAGTCCATGATTGCTCTCGCAGCTGCATTCTGCACGATCTGAAGTTTCCGAACACTTTTCAAAAGTATCCATGGCTGAAGATAAAATCTATCTCCAATCCTAATCAAATATATTAACCATTAAACAATAAATGACAAAATCTTTAATTATTCAGACTGCACAATCTGATTTATAATAGGTTGTCAAACATCTGATATTGTTAGCTGACTAACTAGTATCTTTGGCTATACATTCAGAAATCCTATAATCAGTGGATTAATAGCATCTAGAGAAATTTTTCAACATGTTACATTAGAAATGCTTGAAAGAGGTTTTACCAAAGCATGGTCTTTTTTCATTTTTTTAATCAGCTCAACCATTAAGAAGTTCCATAGAACTTACACTCAGCAGTCCATTTTGATCCTAACAAAAATTCTATTATGCAACCTTCCTGAAGTAGCTTGTGTCAACTTTTAAATACAGTTTTATGCACTATTAAAGTCAACAAGGAAATTTAGAAGATGCTGAGACACAGATAAAATTCCACCTTTATTATTCACAAAACTAATATTTACTTTAGGAAAATACAGATTTTTAAAAAGTTGTTAAAACTTTCTTTTCTGGAAATCATGACTCATTGATACTTCAAATCAGCTTATCACAAAAGCAATATTTAAGCCAAATGATTTATTTCAAGGATGCATTTAAGCTATCTAAAATATGAGATGGCAATATAGTCAATTAAATATCATCTACACTTATTTGATCTGGATGCACTGGCTTCAAATAAATCTCCTGAATTACCATTACCAGAATGTGTTTTAGTTACTGTACATCTAAATCAAACTTCTTTAAAAAATTAATATTGTTACTTTTTATCTTTTAAAAAATTTAGGAATAAAATGCTGGTATATCATATATTAATTAATTAAAATATGTTTAAAATATTAAATATAATTTCTCTGAATTTAATAAAAAAATTAATTCAACAAATGCTTATTTTCTATATTTACCAGATTCCCCAAATGTACAAAAAAAGCTGATATTAAGCTGATGCAACCCATAACTATGGGTTTCTTTAATATTTCACATTGATTTTTGTGATTGATATTCACAACATTGTAATATGATCACTGTTGTTTAAAGAATTGGAATATGTGCCAAAAAATTATTACTAGAGAATATACGAATTCTTTTTTATATAGTAATAAATTAAAATCTGAGTAAAAAAAAAAGATTATTCAAATAGGGAAAACAGAGCTGCTTTGGTCTCACAAATCTGGATTATAGATATACACTTTCTATCTATAAACTGGAATTACATCAACATAACAGACCGATAACTATCATCTCATGTAGTCAAATTAATTTAAATTTAATTTAAAAATCAAGGTTTATGATATTTTCTGTGTGCAACCTATTTTTTTCTTTAGAGCTAAGAATTTTTAATTTTACTTGTTCTTACCCATGGCTTTTGGGATATCTGTCCAATTGAAGGCACATTTCTGTGTACAGACTCCTTCTTCATTCAACACAACGGTTAGATCATCTTGGCCTACAACAACTTTGCCATCTGCCAATGGGACTACTAATGGCTCGAGCTGCTTTCCTGTAGGAAATAGTTCCTTAATCGATCCCTTCCCATCTACCTGTGAATAAATTTTAAAAAGTTAGTCCTTCAATTCAAAAGGCCATTACCACAATATCCAGAGCCGGGGTGGCGCAGCAGGTAGAGTGCTGTACTGCAGACCACTGAAGCTGACTGTAGATCTGTAGGTCAGAGGTTCAAATCTCATCACCGGCTCAAGGTTGGCTCCGCCTTTCATCCTTCCGAGATGGGTAAAATGAGGACCCGGATTATGGGGGCAATATGCTGGCTCTGTTAAAAAGTGCTATTGCTAACATGTTGTAAGCCACTCTGAGTCTAAGGAGAAGGGCGGCATAAAAACCGAATGAATGAATGAATGAATGAATGAATGAATGAATGAATGAATGAATAAATAAATAAATAAATAAATAAATAAATTTCTAATCATTATTAGAAACGGCTATTCCATTCCCTGGTATTCCTGTCACTAAACTTATATCATCAACCCCATAGATCAAACCATAGGCAAATTGTTTAGGGATTTCCCAAACAATTATCAACTTCCACCACTGATATCATAGCAAAAATATATAGGACAATAAAGTGCCTATTTTCTCAGAAGGCTCACAGTATATAGTAGACTTATTCAGTACAGGAAATGAGAATTCATAATTCATGCTCCAGTCATTCATTCCTCCTGCATACAGTATCCAGAAAAATCAATATTTCCCATCTTAGTCTAATTTTGTGTATACCTTTATTAGATAATAATCCCTTTTGAAACCAACACAGATTGAATCTTTACACCACGCCATCGACTTAGGTACATCTGGCACACTGAAATCTCCCTGGAGATCAAGAAGAAAAAATGTCTAATTAGGTACAATTAAGGAAGCTGAACAATGTCTCTCTCTCTATATAAAAGGTGTTCGTAAGCACAATCTCCATAATTAATTCTAGGAAAAAGAGCTCTCAGGAAATAAAAAATGAAGAGAGGAAATATATATATAAAAAATTAAAGACATCTGAATGAATGAGTCTTTATTACAATTAAAGGCAAGGGATGAATGGTACCTCTAAAAACAATTACAAGCAAGAAAAAAATCAAGTAATACAGTAGTACCTTGTGATACGAACCCCTCGTCAAATGTACTTTTGGAGATACGAACCCGGGGCTTGGAATTTTTTTGGCTCTTCTTACAAACTTTTTTCGCCTTACGAACCTGCCGCCGCGAACGTCGAACCCGGAAGTTCGGCAAAAGTTCGGGTTCGGGTTCGGGAGGCCACCAAGAAGCACCACCGCCCAGCTGTCACCTTTCGAAACAGCCAGGGGGTTTCTCGGCGTTCTCCCGAACGCCGAACCCAGAAGTTCGGCAAAAATTCAGGTTCGGCATTCGGGTTCAGGAGAACACTGAGAAGCCCCGCCGCCCGGCTGTCACTTTCGCAGAAGAGCTGTGGAGCTGTCGGCCGTTCGGGAGGCTCAAACGGAGGTGGAGAATCCCAATAGGGAATTCCAGGGGTGGAGCTTTGATGTCACGGAGACATCCTTCCTGGCCGGCCAAAACGTGGACTCCAGGAAGGACGTCTTCGTGATGTCAAAGCTCCGCCCCTGGAATTCCCTATTGGGATTCCCCACCTCCATTTGAGCCTCCCGACCGGCCGACAGCTCCACGGCTCTTCTGCAAAGGTGACAGCCGGGCGGCGACACTTCTTGGTGTTCTCCTGAACCCGAACACCGAACCCAAACTTTTGCCGAATCTCCGGGTTCAGCGTTCGGGAAAATGCCGAGAAGCACCCAGTTATTTCAAAAGGTGACAGCCGGGCGGCGGCGGCCAGCAGAGCGCCGTTTTTGCTTCTTCTTTTTTTTGCTTGCACGCATTAATCGGTTTTACATTGTTTACTATGGGAAACTGTTTCATCTTATGAACTTTTCACCTTACGAACCTCCTCCCGGAACCAATTAAGTTTGTAAGACGAGGTATCACTGTAAGGCAATTGACTTATAGATATAAAAAGGATGTTAGAACTCCGGGAGACCTGTCAGTAATTGATGCTTGATTTTCATGGCTGCAGTACTTTGTTATGGTCTGAATTATAAATCATTTACAAATAAGGATGAATGTATAAGTATTGTCTGATTAACCAAGGACTGATGTAGAAGAAGTATATTATAGATCAGGGGTCCCCAACCACCGGGCCGCGGACCAATACCGGGCCGCGGGGCATGTTGCACCGGTCCGTGGAGTCAGCAGCTGCCGGCCCTCATGCCGCCACCCCCTCCCTCCAGCGCTTCGCCTCCCGCCGGGCAAGAGGCCTCGGGAGGCAGGTTCTGCCGGCCACAGGACGATGGACGGGACAGAGGGGCGGGAAGGACCGAGAGGCTCAAGCCTCTTTTGGCTTCTGCCGCGGGGCGCTTTTGCGTTTTTGGCTGGGGGGAGGCAGGAGGGCCAGCCTGACCCCCTGTCTCCAGCGCTTAGCCCCCGCTGGGCAAGAGGGCTTGGGAGGCAGGTTCTGCCGGCCACAGGGCGATGGCGGGAAAGAGGGGCGGGGAGCACCAGCACCCCCATGCTTAATCCCGCCCCCAACCACACCCCTTTCCGCCCCCACCGGGCCATAGAAAAATTGTCTTGCTGAAACTGGTCCCTGGTGGAAAAAACGTTGGGGACCACTGTTATAGATGGTATGAACCTTCCCACAGTTGGTAAAATAAAATAACACATTAGGGTTTTTTTCAACATCCCCAGTTCCAGCCAAGCAAATACATTTCTCAAATGGGATTTTAGAATATACTCAATAGTATTGTCCAGATATGAAACATTATGCCTTTCTCAGAAAAAAACCTTTCATTTATTTGGGGAATATTAATAGAGAGATATTTAAGTGATAATTTCCCAGCCCTTGACATCTAAATACTATTTTTCTTAACACTGTTTCCTTCTGCCAGAAATCCAATATATCTTGAGTAGTGTATGTTTAATATGGCCACAGACCATGGTTTATATAAACCATGATGACAACCACCAACAATGTGCTTTAATGTGTTTATTTTTTTTCCATTACATTCTAATTTAAAAGGTACAAATTAAAGACATATCATGAGATCTTAATTTTTTTTAAAGCTGTTTTAAGCATAGCTGTTTCTTTTATAAAAAAAAACAATAGCAGACATCAATATTTATCTCCCTGAATTTTGTAGAATTCTATCTTTTTTTTAGTTCTTTGTTAATTAATGTTATATTCCAAGTAAGCTCTGAAAGAAAAGCTAGCTAACTGTTAAATTTGATGTAAGAACTAAATCCCTCAAATTATTTCTGAAAATGTTTTCTGAATATAAAATCAACAACACTTTCAAACCAGTGGTACTTTCAAACCGAAAATTATATTTTAACATGAATGATAGAACGGCGATGAAAGTGAGATGAACAGTACATAAATTTGATAAATAAAAATAATATATAATACAGCACCTGCAGCTCATAGAATTTTCGATCCTTCCAATAAAATAGTTGTAACTTCTTTCTCACTGCCACACACATTCTAAGAACCTCTTCACCAGTATCAGAGTGCTGTAAAAATAAATATATCTCTAAGCATCAAAACGGGAAAACATAATGTTAAGATCCGCTCACACACAATGTTACATCATTGTTTTCTTAAATATGGCTTATTGGGTTATTATTTATTAAATTTTATTATTATTTATTAAATTTGTATGCCGCCCCTCTCCGCAGACTCGGGTTAACCCCAATTGTTGTCCTGCAATATGCTAAGAAGTAACCTGTGGCGTGCAAATTACTATGGCTGCATTCCCTCAATTTGTGCCACAAAAAACCAAACTTCATTAGTGTATTATTTTTATTTTTTTATTTTATTTATTAAATTTGTATGCCGCCCCTCTCCGTAGACTATTATGTAAGTCAAGTTATATGCAAGTGTATTTGACTTATTTCTAATAAGAGTAGAATAAAAAGGGACCCTGAGCAGGCATGTTGTCATTCTTTTTCATTGATTATTTTTTCCTTCCCTAAAAACAGGCTGAAGTAAACTCTTATTTCTCAGTAGATTTAACTGCTGGTTCCAATTATAGTCAGTAAGTGAAGACAATCTGCATTTTAAATATCATCTCTGTGTGATTTTCGGAAGTAGCGAATGATCAGTATCTCTCCCACCCACCTACTTCATGGACATTAATTAAGTAATGAATTCTTTGCATTTTAATCTAACACACCAAATATTCACGAAGAAAAGCCTCTTTTCATTACATACCTTCAGATCACAAGTGAAGAGTGTTGCACCTTTTGCCTTAGAAACTGTTGTAATCTGTTGAAAGGTCAACAGATCATGAACATAAATGTTGTTTTCTGTTAGGGACAAAGACACAAATTACTGCTGAAATTAAGGCACACATGGGCTGCTATTCAAATCTCTACAACTTTCTCATAATGAATAATGCTGCAAACATTATTTTATTTTGAAATAAAATGGGAACTTTACAAATATCTCCCCATTTTTTATTCTACAATACTGAATCTCAAAGAATCTCCATGCTAAAAAAACCTATGAAGTTAAATAGAGTGTTTTCCCAAAATTACCGTATGCCCTCTGTGAAAATAAGCCCTCCCCCGAAAATACCATTTCCTTGGTTAAGGTTAGGGAGACAGAGCTGGAAATCAAGTAAGACAGTAATAGGAGCCCTCTCTTTCTTCACGTGCCCCAAAATAATAAGACCTCAGTGAAAATAAGGCCAAGCGCTTATTTCAGGGTTCAAAACAATATAAGATAGATCTTATTTTCAGGGAAACATGGTAATGCTTAAAGAAGATAACAAAATGTAAAGAGCTTTTAAAAATTAATGTGTACTTTAAAAAATTAAAGATTAGAAGTAAAACAAAACACTGAAATTCAGGACAATAGAACAAAATCACGCATTTCAAACTCAGAAATAAATTCAAGATTTAACTCTTAAAGAGGTTCCCTAATCTTATAATGAGTGCTGTGCCTTCTTTCAAAACAAAATTAATCTGAACAATTATTTTACTTACCTAATAAACTGACCAAAATTTTGAACTGAGGTACAACATGGATCTATTAAAAAATAAAATTAAAAATCATGTTGATAAGCTTTAGGTAAGTTTGTTAAAAGTTAACCTGCTTCAAAAGACTGTAAAATATAACTGATTTATAAGCAGAGCCACATCTCCAACAAGGTAACCTTTCAGTGAAAATTATGGGATATCTAATGAAATAAACTACAGATAATCCTTGACTTACAACAGTTCATTTAGTGATCGTTCAAAGTTATAATGGCACTGACAAAGGTGGCATGGGTTTTTCACACTTACAACCATTGCAGCATTCACTTGGTTATGTCATCAAAGTTTGGATGCTTAGCAACTGGTTCATAGTGTTTATGATGATTTAAATGTCCCAGAGCCATGTGATCTCCTTTAATGAGTTTCTGACAGGGAAGCCAGATTCACTTAACAAATATACAGTGATCCCTCGAGTTTCGCGATCTCGATCTTCGCGAAACGCTATATCGCGATTTTAAAAAAAATATTAACCCGGGTTCGGGGGGGTGCTGGGAAGCCCCCCAGGCCAGCTGTGACCTTTTAAAACAGCCGCGCCACTTCCCAGCTGAGTCCTGAAGCCAAACGCCAAAGGCGAACTTCCGTGTTTGGCTTCAGGACTCAGCTGGGAAGCGGCGCGGCTGTTTTAAAAGGTCGCAGCCGGCCTGGGGGGCTTCCCAGCACCCCCCCGAACCCCCAACCCGGCGAACTTCCGCGTTTGGCTTCAGGACTCAGCTGGGAAGTGGCGCGGCTGTTTTAAAAGGTTGCAGCCGGCCTGGGGGGCTTCCCAGCACCCCCCCGAACCCCCAACCTGGGTCTTCCCGGCCGCCCACGCAAAGGGGAAACCCCGGCTCCTCGCTGATGCCCGCCGCTCACCCGCCCGCCAGCAAGAGGGGGAAGACCCAGGGAAGGTTCCTTCACCCGCCCAGCAGCTGATCTGCTCGGTAGCGCAGCAGCAGCGAGGAGCCGAATCGGGGTTTCCCCTTTGCGTGGGCGGCAGGGAACGCAAACTCCACCATCTACGCATGCGCGGCCATAGAAAAAAAAGGGCGCGCATGCGCAGATGGT
Source organism: Erythrolamprus reginae (assembly GCF_031021105.1). Lineage (NCBI taxonomy): Eukaryota > Metazoa > Chordata > Lepidosauria > Squamata > Dipsadidae > Erythrolamprus > Erythrolamprus reginae. The sequence continues at coordinate 86,898,589 of NC_091950.1, forward strand.
GTTTTTACTTCCGCAACCCTACATCGCGAAAAATCGATTATCGCGAGGGGTCTTGGAACAGAACCCTCGCGATAATAGAGGGATCACTGTATTGCTAACTTGCAAACTGCAATGATTCACTTAACAACTTGGCAAGAAGGTTGTAAAATTGGACAAAACTCACAAATGTGCTAATAAACCTGGCAGGTGGTTGGCTTACAAAATTAAGAAGGAAAAAGGCACTAAAATAATCCAGCAATTAATGAATGAGGCCAGGAAATTGCAACACAATGAAGAAAAAATAAAAGAAATAGCTTCAGAATATTATAAGAATTTATATAAACGAGATCAAACAGAATCAGATAAAATAACCAAATATTTTTAACCAAATGTTAAACAGAGAAATTACATTAACGGAAATATAAAATGCAATTAAAAAACAAAATAACAATAAATCATCAGGACCAGATGGCTTCCCAGGGGAATTTTACAAAAACTTAGGAAACACAATAGAACACTTCCTATTAGAACTACTGTATATAATGATGTTATTTTAGGTGCCAGAATACCTGATTCATGGAGGGAGACGTACATCACTATGATTTTGAAAGAAGGTGGCAAAACAAACCAAATACAAAACTATAGGCCAATTTCGTAGTTGAACATCGATTATAAAATTTTCATGACAATTATGATGGAAAGAACTAAAATAATATTTAAAAAATTCTACATGTGTACCAAAATGGATTCCTACCAATGAAGCAAATCAGGAATAATACAAGAACAGTATTAGATATGAACTACAGTTAGAAAGGCAGGCAGCACTTGTTTTTTCTGGATGCCCAAAAGGCGTTCAACAACGTGAATTGGCACTATATGATAGGATTAATAAAAACAATGAAATTTTGCGATAAATTTGAACAAATGATAGGAACAATTTACAACTCCCAGAAAGCCAAGATAATTATAAACAGAGGAATGACCAAAACCTTTCAAATATTCAAAGGAGTCTGACAGGGATGTCCAATGTCACCTCCGTTCCTCTTTATATTAACATTAGAAACATTATTGAATAAAATTAGAAGTAATCCGAATATAAAAGGAACTAGAATAAGAAATGAGGAATATAAACTGCAGGCATTCACCGACAATCTGGTATTTTTTCTAGAAGACCCATTAGAAATGGGACAAATGTTGCTTTAAAAGGAATATGGAGAGTCGGCAGGATTAAAAATTAACAAACCTAAATTTTTAACAAAATTTTTTAAACAAAAAATATGACAATAAAGCAACATAAATTTTGGATTCCCTTGTGGTTTCAAGTTGAGGATTACATGTAATTTATAATTTAGGTGGTCAATAAATCTCATCTAGTCGGACTTCTCCCCAAACAAATTATTTGTCCTTTGTCCTGTTTTACAAATTCAATAAAATCAAAATCAATCAAATCAAATCAAATTAACAGGGGGTTTTCTATATCACAAAGAAATAAGCATATTTCTTATTATGGGACAGCAATCACAAATACACATCACCCATAACAATAACATATAACAAATATGAAAATAATTAAAATATTATAGAAGCCAGAGTCAGTTGTACAGCCATTTCCAATCCCGCCAGCCAATGAAACCAAGGTTTCACAGAAACTAACAATCTTAGCTGAATCTGAATTTGCCACACCTACCTGCTGTATCTTCTTGGAGAAGTTCTTGTTTGATTTTTCCAATGTGACTTCAAACCTGTTGCAGCCTATCGAACAATATATGGATTTAGATAAGACATATTTTAAACTAACTATTTAATCAACTTGCATTTATCAGTTAAAGAATAATGTCATACAAACTTCTGAACTGAGATTAAAGGAGATGCAAGTCTCACAACTCCATCTGAAGGTGGCAAAAAATGATACAGCCAATTATCCAGTTATCAGAAAATCACTACTAATTATCCAACTACTAGAAAGATATGGATATATCTTTCCACTTTCCACAATATATTCCACTATTAATTTTCATTTCAACACAATCTCTTTTTCTATGAATTCAGAAAGTCCCAGAAATTGAAAAATGTTTTGTAGCCTTTTCAGGCTGTCAGACTTTAAATGTTGCTTTTTTACATTTACCATCTTTGTGATAAGAATATTGCTGTGATAAGGGGATTCCCAAGTTTCTTTTATATGGGACAGAACTGATCCAAATCAGCCATAATCATATAATGAAGATCTAATTCAACTAGCCCTAATAAATTACTAATTTAAGGAAATCCTTTTTCACAGTTGTAATTCATATATGTTTCTACTCTAATTCATATTTTATAGACTAGTTTAAAGGCAAAAGAATCAAGTATGAAACTCTCTGACTTTTTAAAATAGGTTATTATGCTTAATTCTAAAATATAATAAAAGTTTGCATGGAATTAAACCTGATACAACGAAATAGGGTATTTCAGGTCAGCCAATAAACTCTTTATCATTTAGGTTTTATACCCAGTGATTGGCTTATTAATAATATTATGTTTATTTCTCAAATAAACTTTAACTGAAAGGTTTTACACATAGTGCAATAGCACAAACCACAATTTGTAAAGCAAAATGCCTGGGTTTATGCAACCCACTAAATCTAAAACAAAAAAAGAATATAAATTAGCACAATACATAAACCCAGCCAGCATAAGGCTAAACAAGTTTCTGGTTCTTAGCAGATATTCTGTTTATGCCTATGTTGTACAAATCTGCCCCAAAATACACTGAAGTAAACAGATGGCTCTCAACTATCCTCAGTTGTTACTATTTGTTAATATGCAAAGGAATGGTAAATCATTACAAACTTACCAGTTTCTTTTCGAATTCTGTAGAGTAGAAGATGTCCTTGTTTAGTCCCAACTAGGAGCCATTCTTCTACAAATGAGAAAACATTTAATTTGCACCAGCAATATTCTATTTTTTCCTAAGAAATTCATAGCTTTAAAAATATTTCAATAAAAATAATTTTCAATTAACATTTTCTAAGGCTAAATTTACAGGGCAATCCTACCCATATCACTAGATCTAATTGCCTTTATTCCAAGAAAAGTATGTGCAGAACTTTATTTTCGAATTAAATTTCACAGATAAATAAATTTTACTGTGGGTTTTCTTTAATAGTCCATTTTGGGTTGGGTTTTTTTTTAAGTACAGTATTGGAAAGCATCCAAGAGTGTTATACAGTTCAATATTTGAAATTTCTGGGAATTTCACTATTTCCAGAGAGGAAGAAAATACAAACTACGAGCTGTATAACTTATTAAAATTAAATGCAGTTACACCAGAAAACACACAATAATTTGGCATTGGGTATTCATTTATTAAATGTGAATGTCGCTTTTTGTCTAGGCACCTAAATAAGACCTACAAGTTAACTAGATAGATAAGATAGATAGATAGATAGATAGATAGATAGATAGATAGATAGACAGACAGACAGACAGACAGACAGACAGACAGACAGACAGACAGACAGACAGACAGACAGATGATATAATAATAACAAGAAGAAGAAGAAGAAGAAGAAGAAGAAGAAGAAGAAGAAGAAGAAGAAGAAGAAGAAGAAGAAGAACAACAACAACAACAACAACAACAACAGAGTTGGAAGGGACCTTGGAGGTCTTCTAGTCCAACCCCCTGTTTGGGCAGGAAACATTACACAACTTCAGACAGATGGTTATCCAACATCTGCTTAAAAACTTCCAGTGTTGGGGCATTTAAACTTCTGGAGGCAAGTTGTTCCACTGATTAATTGTTTTGTCAGGAAATTTCTCCTTAGTTCTAAGTCTCTTCTCTCCTTGTTTAGTTTCCACCCATTTCTTCTTGTTCTACCCTCAGGTGCTTTGGAGAATAGGTTGACTCCTTGTTCCTGGCAATCCCTGAGATATTGGAACACTGCTATCATGTCTCCCCTAGTCCTTCTTTTCATTAAACTAGCCATGCCCAGTTCCTGACTAGTTTAATTTTTATAAAATTAAATTAAAAAAACGAGAAACCTCCCAGCCCATGCCAGGTTTGCACTAGAATCTAGTTCCCCCTTTCTAGACCCAGGCCCGGCCTGGGAACAGGCAGGCAGGCAACACTTTTCCTTCTCGTGACTCGCGTGAGGGTCACGTTGAAAAAGCACAACACGACAAGAGCTCAAGTTCTCCCAGCGACCATCCATCAACGCGCAGGGAAAGTGGCAAATTTCGCCCTTTGCTGGGACAACAGCGTTTGATTAGTGTCACTCAACATAAAGAAGGCGCAGTGCTCGGAAGGGAGAGGGAGGGCAATAGAAAACGGGATTCCAGCACAACAAGACTTTGTGGTTGTTGAGACTCTCGATTCACAACGACACTGAAATGTGAGAGGGGACAAGCGAGGGAGGGGGGGAATCCGGAGGGCGAGCCTTGCACTCACCCCAAGCCGCCAAGCAGTCGATCTGCAGCGGCAGTTTTTCCAGGATCATCACCGGCTCGAAGGCGTCGTGCATGACGGCGACAGCCTTGGCCTCGGCCGCGTCTCCTCGGAAACGACGGAGCTGTTGCCCTCAGCAGGGCCACCAAAGCAGGGGCGGAGCAGCGACAGTGCTAACGAGCCCCAGCCACAAAAAAAAAAAAAAAGCCGAGCTTGGGCCGCTGCAATGTTTCCGGGTTGCTCTTCACTTCCGAAGCCAGGCTCCGCCTCTGAGCAAGCCGCGCAGGCCGGGTTTCTACATCACCACCACCACCCACCTTCCCGGCTGCCGGCTACTTTCGGCGAGCCTGGGTTGGCGGACCGAAGGTTGCCGCTACAGTTTCAGCCGCAGAGGTAATACCGTAAGCACCTGCCCTTTGAGTATTTTTCGATGGGAGCCCGCAGAAAATACGACTTCAGTACGACTTTAGTAACCGAGTAGTTGATGCATGGAACTCACTACCAGACTCTGTAGTATCATGTCCTAACCCCCAAAACTTTACCCTTAGACTATTCACTAAGAGGTCAGTCAGTAAGAGGCGTGCATAAGTGCACCAGAGTGCCTTCCGTCCCTGTCCTATTGTCTCTTTATATTTTTTTTACTAGTATCATGTATATGAATGTTATTATGTCTAATGTTTTTTCTTATTTTTATTTTTTCTAATATCATGTATATAAATATTATTAATTATTTATTTACCTACCTCTAATATGTACCTGACAAAACAAATAAATAAAATGAAATAAATAAAATAAATAAAGAGTGATCAATGTCTGGAATGCACTACCTAACTCTGTGGTTTCTTCCCCAAACCCCAAAAACTAATCTTAGATTGTGTACAGTTGACTTCTCCCCATTTCTAAGAGGTCTGTAAGGGGCATGCATAAGTGCACCACTGAGAAGAGAATAGAATAGTAGAATTCTTTGTGTGATTGGACACACAAGGAATTTGTCTTTGGTGCAGATGCTCTCAGTGTACATAAAAGAAAAATATACATTTGTCAAGAATCATGAGATACAACACTTAATGATTGTCATAGGGGTCAAATAATCAATCAGGAAACAATATTAATAAAAATCTTAAGGATACAAGCAACAAGTTAGACTCATAAGTGGGAGGAAATGGGGGATAGGAATGATGAGAAAAAAATAGTAGTAATAGAAGTGCAGACTCAATAAATAGTTTGACAGGGTTGGGGGAATTATTTGTTTAGCAGAGTGATGGCATTTGGGGGAAAAACTGTTCTTGTGTCTAGTTGTCTTGGTGTGTAGTGCTCTGTAGCAACGTTTTGAGGGTAGGAGTTGAAACAGTTTATGTCCAGGATGTGAGGGGTCAATAAATATTTTCACAGCCCTCTTTTTGACTTGTGCAGTATACAGATCCTGAATGGAAGGCAGGTTGGCAGCAATTCTTTTTTCTGCAGTTCTGATTGTCCTCTGAAGTCTGTGTCGGTCCAGTTGGGTTGCAGCACCAAACCAGACAGTTATAGAGGTGCAGATGACAGACTCAATGATTCCTCTGTAGAACTGTATCAGCAGCTCCTTGGGCAGTTTGAGCTTCCTGAGCTGACGCAGAAAGAACATTCTTTGTTGTGCTTTTTTGATGATGTTTTTGATGTTAGGTGACCATTTTAGGTCTTGAGATATCATAGAACCTAGAAATTTGAAGGTCTCTAATGCTGATACTGTTTTGTCTAGTATTGTGAGAGGTGGTTGGATGGGAGGGTTTCTTCTAAAGTCTACCACAATTTCTACAGTTTTGAGTGTGTACAGTTCTAGATGCCTAGCATCCTTGTCCTATTGTCCTCTTTTATCATTACTTTTTATTTATGTTTATACAAACTACTACTACCCTATACAAGTTTGACAAATGAAACAAACAAAAAACAAAGAAAGCAGGCGTTGAGAGAATTGTGTGAGGGGGCTGAAGGAATCTGCACTTCCAAATCGCATATAGGATGGATGGTGTGGACTCCTGCGTGGTCTTAATAGGCTGCTTCTGCAAGAACCCACTTCAAAATTTAAGCTGTTACCTTTTTATAGCATTTAACATTATAACATTAGCACTTAGACTTATATACCGCTTCACAGTGCTTTACAGCGCTCTCTTAAGCAGTTTACAGAGTCGACATATTGCCCCCAATAATCTGGGTCCTCATTTTACTGACCTCGGAAGGATGGAAGGCTGAGTCAACCTTGAGCCTACTGAGATTCAATCTGCCAGCCGGTGATCAGCAGAAGGAGCTTGCAATACTGCACTCTAACTACTGCACAACTGAGGCTTTTATCTTGCATTATTATCATTTATTTATTTAATTAATTAAATTTTTATGCTGCCCCACTCTTGAGGGACTCAAGGTGGCTCACAGCACAAAACAGATATAGATCAATAGAAAAAAATGTTTCAATATTAAGAGTTACAATCATCTATATCACTGATGGTGAACCTATGGCACAGGTGCCAGAGGTGGCACCTGTGCCATATCAGAGCCATATCGGCTGGCATGGAGCCATATCGGCTGGCACACGAGCCATTGCTCTAGCTCAGCTCCAACATACGTATGTGTGCTGGCCAATTGATTTTTGGCTCGCACAGAGGCTATTGGAGGCTGTTTTTGGCTTCCAGAGAGCCTCCGTGGGAATAGGGAATGGTGTTTTTACTCTCCTCCAGCTCCAGGGAAGCCTTTGTAGCCTGGGGAGTGTGAAACATCAGCCTACTGAGCCCACCAGAAGTTGGGAAACAGGCCATTTCTGGCCTCCAGAGGGCCTCGGGGGGGGGGAAGCTATTTTTTCCCTCCCCAAGCATTGAATTATGGATGTGGGCACTCACGCATGCGTGATAGCACCCACCCACACTCTTTCAGCACCCAAGGGAAAAAAGGGTTGCCATCACTGATCTATACATTCATGGGCCAACCTCGCTTATCATCTCCCCAAGGTCAATGGTCCCAGGCCTGTCAAAAAAGCAGGTCTTTACGGCTTTCATAAAGACCAATAAAGTGGGGGCATTGTAGATCTCAGGAGGTAGCTGATTCCAGAGAGTCAGGGCAACCGCAGAGAAGGATCTCCCCCATGGACCCGCCAGCCGACATTGTTTAGCTGACGGGACCCGAAGAAGGCCAACCCTTTGGGCTCTTACCAGTCGCTGGGAGGTATGTGGTAGAAGGCGGTCTTGAAGATACTCTGGCCCTGAGCCACGTAGGACTTTAAAAGTAATAACCAATACCTTGAATTGTGACCGGAGACCAATAGGAAGCCAATGCAACCCGTGAAGAATTGGTGTAGTGTGGGTGTATCTAAGGGCACCCACAACAGCTTGTGCTTGTGTGATTATTGTAGATGTAGCCTCCTGTCCGTACAATTCATTCCTGCAACTATATTACAAGGAATCCATTGTACTGCCTCCGCAAATGTGGGTGAATGATAAAAATATATAGTTCTTCATGCTATAATAGCTTGTCTCCAGAGCCTCTGTCTCTCCCCCCCACCTTTTCCTAGGTATATGCAGTTGCTTCATTAAGCTACAGAATGGATTTTTTCAACGCAGTAATCTTAAATACTATATTTTATTTATTCATTTTTTTAAAAAAAAATTCCCTCCCTAAATTCATCTGGCATAATGCCTTAATTCTTTTGTTTAGCATCAATTTACTATCCTCAGGGTGGAACATGCATGCTTGCAGGTATGGAACATTTTAAAAAGTTTTTTCTTTTTTCTTTTACTTATATGCCGCCCATCTTGCCTAATAAAACCTAGATTGCTGGCCTTTTTCTTCTGAATTTAAAGAGAAAAAGTAAAAATTAATGAACAGATCTCTTTTTTAAAAAGGCAGTGTGTGGATTTTTTAAAAAAAATTATGCAATTACAATAGCAAGTTATCAAGTCTCCCAGGTTATCATATTCATTTAGCTTTACATCTCTCACATTTCGTTAAATATAATAATTTATTTTATTATTTTTCTTTTTTATTGTTTTTATTTCTTTTATGTTGTGTTTTTATGCCCTTGTAAGCCACCTTGAGTTGCCAAGTGTGAGTAGATAGCAATATAAGTTGTCTAAATAAATAAATTCTACATGAACTTAAAATCCTTATTCTTATATTCAGCATACATCTTCTTAATATACCTCAAATCTGAAATAGCCTAACACTTCAAAAGAATAATATGTCCTAAGTCAACACTGCTTCTTTGGCTTTGTCTCAACATATATTTCAAACTCTAAAATGATTAGTGACGGCATTCGGGTAATAACAAAAAGCTAAAATTATTAAGATTGAGTAATGTATAAGTTACTTTTTTCCTCGGTATTTTGCTCATCCACTGACATATATATTAGAATGCAGGAACTGCCACTGTATCTGAACCCATGATCTGTTCCTGACATTTTACCATCAAAAATAAGACATTTCAAATAAAATATATTAGTAAGATACACTTAGCTCATTTCAGAGTTTCAAGGCAAAAATAATTTTATTATTATTATACAATAAAATTATTATAATTTTATTATACAATACATAATTCAGACTGAATCAAATGAAAAAGTTCCTATAAGACAGAGGCCACCCTATTTACCAAACCACTTATATACATTGTAAGTACAACCAAAACACATCTGGGAAATAGATTTAAGCCAGTAGTAAATTCCATGTGAAAATCCAGTTCCAGTTTTTCCAGAAGAAATGACTATATCAAATATCTGTAGGACTCATGTTTTGGCACTAAACTTAGAAAAACACAATTTAAAGGTTAAAAAAAATACCTTCTTTTGCAACTGTAAAGAAAGGTCCAGCACATATACTTGCATAAATTATTTCAGAAGCATATTTGTCATTCGGTTAACCTGAATCTGTTCGTTGCAAGATTTGTCTATCTACCCAGTAAAAGAGTCAGGTTTCTTGATAGCCTCTTTAAAAAAAACCCCTCTCAAATATTTCAGTATCTAAATATAATTATACAAGTGTTAAAAATGTCTCTTAGTGTAGGTAATAGTTGGAAGGGAGGTAGGATGTAGAAGAACTGTAGAAGGTAATGAAGCTACTGATACTGTACTGTAACAAGATCCTTCTGGCCTTTGGTTAAAGTGATGTGAGGACTGAGCTGGCACATTATAGTCTGCATTTTTATTGTCACAGCCAGCTCCAGATCTGAAGAAATAGCTCAGAAAGATCTCTTCTTCTGTAAGCCTTGGCTATGGTTTACCTAAAGCAGCGAACAGGTAAGTAGCTATTTGAAATATCTCATTGGCATCAGAAGACTGGTACTTCAGAAGTGTTAAAAAGGTGGTGTATCGGGATGGGATTTCAGCCCCACTACACCAGCAAGAGCCCTGGAAGCAATCAGAAATGCCACTTACAAACAATTTAAACTCAAACATAGTCCAACTGGAATTTGCCACTCACAAGTAATTTCAAATCAAAAAGGCTTTTGACAAGTTACAGTACCACAATTCATGGCTCATAGGTTCTGTCTGACCTTATGAATCAGTGGCTCAAAACCTTTTGGAATTTTAACATGAAAATAGGGATAGTTTGTAAGTGCTATGATGTTCAATTGTGTTTTCGTTCAACTACTGTTCCAATTCAAATAGCTCATGCTCAAACCTCATTGCCAGCAATGAGATGGCAACAAACCTGGGGTTAAGTAAGAATTGCTTTTAAATACATTAAATTCAAAATATTTTACTATGCTGTGGAATGAAAAAAGTGCACTTAATTTTGCTAAAAAATATTAAGCATCATAATTTCTCCCAAATACTTCTATTGGAGTTTTCCATAAGCAAAAACTTATGGAAACACTCTTATTTTCCTAGCCGGACAGCAGAATCTTCAGACAATAGCTACTGTTTCTAAGAGAAAAGGCACTGATCCTGATTCACATATTTCTCACACATGACAGAGTGTTGCATACATGTTTTTATACGCAAAGCACTTTTACAAATGGGATGATGTTCCTGCCAGCTCTGACAATGTCAAGTCCTCCAAGAAAAGTGGATGGAGATAGGAATTGACCCCCCCCCCTCCATTTACAGTCTCAAGTATTGGATACTGGAGTTATGTGCAACATCTTACTGAATACACCATGTTGGAAATTATCTATAAGCAGAGGTCACTTTGGGCTTGTTTGAAGAAACTTCTACACATGGTTCATCCTTACTGGCTCAAAGAAACTTCTTATTTTCTCTCAACCCCCTATAGTTAAATCATGGGATTTAGATCTAGTGTTGAATTAAAATTTGCTCTGCCAATTGTTAAACATTTCAACTTAAAATACTTTAAAAGAATTTGCTGCAATAAAAGACATTTCCATAGTTTAAATAGCACACTGGCAGCAAACAGTGCAAATGCAAATCTTTCATGACCAAAATTCCCTCCATGCTGACCTAACAAAAAAATTCCCTCTGATAATAATCAGTCGTTCCAAAGTCCATGGAACATATCAGAGAAAGCAGCACTGGAACATTTCAAGATAGACAAAGTTTCTTTCTTTCTCAAACAGTAAGACAGCTTCTGCTGCAAGTCGTGTCATCTTTCATTCCATTTTGGATCTTTCAAAGTGTGTGATCATTCTTTCCTGCAAGATTTAACAAACAGAACCCAGTAAATATAACAATTTACTTCCCTGAAAAAATTACATTATTGTAATTGAAGAGTGATTGAGAAAAAGCCTAACTTCTGCTACTACTGCTAATATTGTAAAGTTGTCAAGTAGCATAAAAGCAATTTCAATATAAAGTGAGCACAATACAACTTTTATCATACATAAAATATACACTTCATTTGCTTGTGCTCTTTCAGATGCAAACTAAGATTAACATGTTATTAAACAGTGACTTAAAGCTTTTAAGCCCTAGAAAACTATTGATCTAAGCCCAGTAGCTTGCTCAAAAGAAATACCACATGAAACAGGTAAAAGTCACCTCGTGACATTTTAATAAAAACACAATAGCAATACCTCTACATTTTAAGATCAGGGGTAATATGATTTGGATTGTCATTCAGGATGCTTGGTAGCCTCAGCACGTTTTTCAAATAGCATTCAAAAAATGCTCATATCCAATTCACATTAAAATTAATCTTAACACTATACCGTATTCCCCATCCCCTCCACAAAGTATCAGGTTTGTTCAGAGAGCTAGTAATGCAAGCAAGGCTTCCCTTGCCAGAAATTCCAGATTGGACAATTGATATTTATCATTGTAAAAGCTGGTATTAGACATTTTGAATGAAATGCTGTCAGCTTGATGTTTTTCACCAAAGGCTGACATAGAATCTCAAGATATTTTAGAATTATTCCAGTTCAGATTTAATTATCTCCCCACTCCATATACACAGGCAAAATTAAGATTTTTTGTAAAAGAATAGCTAATGGGTGGTATAAAAGGATAATTGCAGGGATGGGTTAAAGGATGCCATTCATAAGCTTTCTGCATAAGTATCTCAATGCAGATTGTTGTTGTTTTTTTTAAATCAGGTATATCTTATGAAATCTTTGACTAAATATTAAACAACATTTCCTTTTGACATTTAGTAGTCTCCTAATAAACAGTTAAAGCATTCAGTTTTTAACTGCTGGAATAATTTCTCTAATTCTTAGCTCATGACTCTGCTGTCACATCATAAGACCTGAATTATTGCTTAAGGGATAGTTACTGACCTCATCTGAATCCAGTAATGCTGGCAGAGCTCTGCAATTGAGAGGGGGGAAAACACAGTGAAACAAAGAGAGACTTATGATTGCTGTCATGCTAGCATGAGGCATGCCTATTCACCAAAATATGCTGCTGATTCAGAATGAAGGAAAAGAAAAACCACACAATTGGACAAAACCTTGTATTTTTCTTTCATTGAACATTAAAGAAAATTAGCATTTGTCCACATGTAAGACAAGGGTTTCTGTTTGGGTCTGCATTTGACTACTTGATAGCACATGGATGGAACAAAAAATAGGTAAGCCCAGAAAGATAATTGTGTGTTATTTAATTAAAAATGAAATTTATTAAAATGTAATAAATAGGATGGTTCATCATGTATTTATTAACTTTTTCTTCCTTCAACAATTTTGTAGTTAAATCTTGGGCCTGCACCCAAAACTTTGGAGAGATACATGTGGCCTTTAAATCTCAGACTGAAGTTTAATGATAGAAATGATAAACTTTCTATTCCCATTTTCATCTTTAACCTATCTCCAATCTTCATAATAAAAAGGACTGCCCCATTTCAAGCCATCTCTTTTGGTGACATCGTCATAACACTAAAATGTGGGGCAGAAGAGCCCTGGTAGCAAAATGGTTAGAATGCAGTATTGCAGGCTAACTCTGCCCATAACCAGGAGTTTGATCCTGACTGGCTCAAGGTTGACTCAGCTTTCTATCCCTCTGTGGTCTCCGAGCATATTGCCCCCAGATTGTTGGGGGCAATATGCTGATTCTATAAAATGTTTATAGAGGGCTGTAAAAGCAATAGAATAGAATAGGACAGGACAGAAATAGGAATAGAATGGAATAGAATAGAATAGAATTTTTTTATTGGCCAAGTGTGATTGGACACACAAGGAATTTGTCTTGGTGCACATGCTCTCAGTATACATAAAAGAAAAGATACGTTCATCAAGAAGTGAAAGTGTTGAAAGTGTTGAGGAAATTATTTGTTTAGCAGAGTGATGGCGTTTAGGTAAAGAACTGTTCTTGTGAAGTTGTTCTGGTGTGCAGTGCTAGTGTATGTCTAAGTGCTACTGCTATTTAGCAGCTGATCCAGTGGTTATTGTCTAGTCCCGTGATGGCAAACCTATGGCGTGCGTGCCACAGGTGGCAAGCTGAGCTACCTCTGCGGGCATGCAAGCTATCGCCCAGTTCAGCTCCACCGCACATGCACGTACCTCCTGCCAGCCAGCTGATTTTGGGGTCTCTGGCTTGAAGGCGGGACACATGTGGGAGCATGCATGTTTGCATGGAGATAGAGCGTGTATGCACGGGGGAGCCCATTTTTGGTCCCAGAAGTCTTCATGGAGGTTTGCCAGGCCCAAAACAGGCCGCGTGGTTCGCATGTGCATGTGTGGAGGGGCTGGGGGTCATGTACGCATGCACAGGGGGCAGGGGAAGCATGTGGGCCGTGCAGGGGGGCATTGCATTATGGGTGTGGGCATGCATTCATGCAACCCCCCCTCTGCGACTCTCACTTTTGGCACGTGGTGGCAAAAAGGATTGCCATCACTGATCTAGTCTAACAAAGGCCATTGTGATTCATAAAGCTTCCCAAATATTGTTTTCATCAAGTAAAAGCAAGTTTAAACAGGGACAATTTATATTAGAGTTACAATTTATATTAGAAACTGTTAACTTAAAGCCTAAAAGGCAGAATCCAATAGTTACAATTATTCTGGATATTGCAAGTGGCAACATCCCCTTTATTTTCAACAAAGCGATTTTAGTGCTTTTAAAATATATTTTTATGTATATCTTATACTATAGATACTTACACATCAGTCACAGAAGAAGGAACGTTCTCTTCTACCCATTTCAAATCATCTTCTTGCTACAGTTTTTCAAAGTCAGATGATTATTGGATTATTATACTCAAGATTAAAATTATAGTACATTTTTGTGATAATTACATTCAATCTAATGTTTAAAGCAAAAAAGTATCTTCCCCACATTTTCCCAATAGAATATCTCATTAACTATATCTGACACTTTTGCACCTCTTTCTATTTCTATCTTATATATAACATAGGCTATCATTTTAAAATGATATCCTTCATTTAATTACCGCTTTTTTAAAGCATGCTAAAGAATATATAGCATCCAAAGTGCTTTAACTTACAAATATTCATTGGAAATTTTCATTTATAGGTTATTCATATACGTGTAGTCCTTGCTTAACATCCATTCATTCAGTCACTATTCAAAGTTATAATGGCACTGAACAAGAGGGACTTACAAAAGGTCCCTCATAGTTGCAACTGTTGCAGCTTCCCTGTGGTCATGTGATCAGGATCTGGAGGTTTTTCCCACGGTCACACGATCATCATTTGCAATACAGTATTCACTGTCAGCTTTTGACAAGCAAAATCAACAAGGGAAGCCTAAAGAGGTTGCAAATTGCCATCATGGAACTGCAGGATGCACGTGGGATTCCAACTGCTGCTACAGGTATTAAGCTAACATAGTCACATGATGTACTTTATGACGCTGTCACTTAATAACGGAATTGATGCAGAGGTGGGGTTTAGCAGGTTTTGACCAGTTCTGGAGAACCGGTAGCGGAATTTTGAGTAGTTCGGAGAACTGGTAAATAGACATCTCACTGGCCCCGCCCCCATTTATTTTCTGCCTCCCTAGTCCCAGCTGATTGGGAGGAAATGGGGATTTTGCAGTAACCTTCCCCTGGAGTGGGGAGGGAATGGAGATTTTACAGTATACTTCCCTGTCACACTCACCAAGCCTCGCCGACAGAACTGATAGTAAAAAAAAAATTGACACCCATTACTGAATTGCTGGCAACAGTTACAATTGTTAATTGAGGACTACCTGTATAGTATTCCGAAGTGCTTTAATTTATTATTATTCATCGGACAAATGTCATTAAATAATCTTTAATTACTAAAATAATTAGTCATTTGGAAAGTAGAGTTTATTCACATAATGGTAATTTTTTTCATCACACACAGTACAGAAGGAATATATTTTGTAACAGTTATCATCACATATTTTTGCCATAAAAGACCTGAAATATGCATTTATAAAAGGCATGAGATTAAATGCAAATTTTAAGGAGACTTATCTTTGCTACTGCATCTTCCTTTTTTATTATATCTTAGTTTAATCCCAACAACTGACATCACTTATAGTTGCTGCCATTTATTGAAAGTAATATTTCGCTAATGAGCATCTTAGCACATTATTCTTATGTCTTCCATTTTCCTAGCATTAGTTAAAAATATTAGCAAAGGACTTACTGCTTTGTTGTTTTTAGGATTTCCATTTGATTCTTGTTTTGAAGTTCTCATTTTCATGCCCTCTGTATAAAATATTGGGGGGAGGAATCTTATTCAAGAGTTAAACACTTCATTATGTTCAGTATGTAAAATATAATATATATTATCTATCAGTGTTTAATCTATTTTCCTCACTCAGAGCAGGTTTAAAAACTCTACTGTTATATGGGAAAGTGCAATGGATTTAGGTGGAGGCAACTCCTGGGAAAAGTAACACAGGGGAAATTATTTTCTTCTATTGGCCTGGTTTTCAATTCTGTTTATTTCTGACGCTACGATGAATCAGTATGAGAGAGATTTTCAAAGAGACAAAAGCATGTATAAACTGCGCAAAACTGGAGTAGCCCACAGCAGGAACAGAGGTTCAGTATCTATGTCTGCCAAACACAGAGCAAACAGGTCTGTGTGGAAATGTGAGAAAAAGTGAGAGATCTGTTTTAACCTGTTCTAGTTCCACTCTATAACTGAATGCTCTCATGAAGATATAAGGATATATTTCTTGCATACTGAACAGTATGATCAACTTTAGAAGACCCTGGTTCACATGACATGGTAAATCATAATGTGATACTTTGATCTTAGCTTAATATGTGCAGATCAGGGACGGACTGCTATTACTGGCTGCTACCGGTACACTTGCATGTGCGCGCATGCACCCAGTATGGTTTTATTCCATGCATGCGCAGGAAGCAAAAACATGCCAAAATCTCATGAGCGTCCCTTCGCGAGATTTTGCTTCTGCGCATGCACATGGAGCAAAAATTACAAAAAATTAAAGAAAAAAGATGGCGGCACCCATAGGACTGGCACCGGAGCGGTTATGGACAAATTGTACAGTGTACAGTCGCCTACTGCACTGATAGCAACCCATTCCTGGTGCAAATACACCCAATGCAGTCATTAAACTACAGCTCAATATAATGTGAGAATCAAGTCTGCCTTGTTCATTTCATAAATGTCTAACTCAAATGTTACTTATGTTTTCAGCTGCTGCTCGAATTCCAGTGTCAACGCAAAGGTTGGAGAGGCCATCCCATGAAATACAATTATATCTTTTAGGGAGAAAAATGCAAGAAAATTGCTTATTGTGCCTTGTGTTAGGAAATAATTCAACAATGGTATGTTATTAAAACTTAAATTGGAGCAAAGGGATGCTAGTGATAACACATAAAGGTACAGATACAGAGCCGGGGTGGCGCAGCAGGTAGAGTGCTGTACTGCAGGCCATTGAAGCTGACTGTAGATCTGAAGGTCAGTGGTTCAAATCTCATCACCGGCTCAAGGTTGACTCAGCCTTCCATCCTTCCGAGGTGGGTAAAATGAGGACCCGGATTGTGGGGGCAATAGGCTGGCTCTGTTAAAAAGTGTCATTACTAACATGTTGTAAGCCACCCTGGGTCTAAGGAGAAGGGCGGCATAAAAATTGAATAAATAAATAAATACGCCCTTTCAGAATAAAAGTTGCATTCATAAACTAGAGATATGTTTTTCTTACCAAAGCTCTCTTTCAGCATTGGCTCTTTCTGTTCATCGTCCTCATCTTCTTCAGACAATGGTGAAAAAGCAAACCTTTCAGAAAGCAAAGTAACAAATAATGGCTTCATCAGATTAATATAAAATGTTTTTTACAGTTTCTTTAAAACTTGCTATATATTTAAGATTGTTTGTCGTATCTAAACCTGAAAGGGAAAGTTCAGGACACCAACATTAAACAGATGCCTTAGGCCAGGGGTGTCAAGCTCACGTCGTCATGTGACGTTTTGCAACTTTACCCCCCGCTAATCCGGGCGTGGGTGTGGCCAGTGTGTGATGCATCCGGCCCATGGGCCGCGAGTTTGACACTCCTGCCTTAGACTGTATCTACCAATATTTGTAGTATATATACCATAATGTAAAGTATAGTAAAAATTATAATACCGCTGGTTGTTGGCAGATGGCCTCCAAAGAATCATGATGACAAAAAGAATCATTGAGAATAACAGCCGCCAGATGGCATCATCAACCCATAGCTCTTGCCAATCCTGTTAATTGATGTAAGATAGAAAAAAATTAAAAGGTACATTTTTAGAACATTTTCAGCATGGCAAAATTAAAGTTTGACTCCTAGAGATTTTAAGCTCATGTCCACGTTGTTTCCTTAGCAACAATAAAGAAGTGTCTTCATTTGCCATTGACTTCCCCCATGACATATTCTAATCTTCCCAAAGCAGACTACTATCTTGATATTTCCCTATCGCATCTACCCAGGTCTGAGCCAGCTTAGCCTCCAAGTTAAGGCAAGTTTATCAAATTCCTAGCTATCTACTTAACTAGCAAAACTGAACAAAAAGAAAAGAGATAGACTTACCGACTTACAATCCATCAGTCTGAATTTCAAAGTTGTCCAGATGATAAAAACAATAGATGCTAAAAGATTTTTTTTTAAAAAAAAAGAATATATACATATGGCAAAATATTAGCAAATCAGATTGAACAGCAGAACGCAATGACTTTTTAATATAATTATTTTTATCATCTATAACCAATTCATATTATTATCTGCCTGATTCCTTTGAAACTTGCTCTTTATATAAAAATCATGAAAAATGAACAGTTTTACAAAAAAAATATTTACCCTCAACTTCCTATTCAGTTCAATAAACCCAAGGAGATAACAAAGATAACAAAAATATTTACTTCTACATCTCAGAATTATAATAAGAAATAAGCTTTTTTTGTTGGTTTGTTTGAAATAGATTGGTAAGTATCAGTAAATCATAAGAATGCAATGTTCACCCTTCCAGCAAATATTTCCTTTATCTCCTTCATTTATCTTACATTATTATTTATTTATTAAATAAATGTGGACATGTTTCTTGACAGTTTGAGCACCAAATGCCAAGTATCCTATGATTATCTCAGGGACCGCCTTCTGCTGCCCAAATCCCAGCGACCAGTTAGGTCCCACAGAGTGGGTCTTCTCCGGGTCCTGTCAACTAAACAATGCCGCTTGGCGGGACCCAGGGGAACAGCCTTCTCTGTGGTGGCCCCGGCCCTCTGGAACCAACTCCCCCCAGAGATTAGAATTGCCCCCACCCTCCTTGCCTTTCGTAAGCTACTTAAAACCCACCTCTGCCGCCAGGCATGGGGGAACTGAGATACTCTTTCCCCCTAGGATGTTACAATTTTATGCATGGTATGTCTGTATGTCTGTTTGGTTTTTATTATAATGGGTTTTTAATTGTTTTTAGTATTGGATTATTATTATATGCTGTCTTATTGTTGTTGTTAGCCGCCCCGGGTCTTCGGAGAGGGACGGCATACAAATCCAATAAATAAATGAATAAAATAAATCTGGTTGAACCATGTTTCTATGAGTTACCTGCTATTGCCAAGATGAGCGTATTGGTGAAGTGCCGGTAAAGAGAAAGCTTCACAACATTCCTCCTAAGCTTCAGCAATTTCATTGTTTGAGTTAAACTGATAAATATGTATAGAAAGTCAAGGAAAGATTCAGTATATGTACATTTATGACATAATCATACTCTAGTTTTGCTTCAGATTAATAATTGATAACATCAGATATACAGTATTATTACCCAGTTAATCCTGGAAAAATGATATACATGATGATATATATATAATAAACAACTCACAAAAATCTGACTGATATTCTACCTATTTTACACCCTGCATCATTCATCAAAATAAGCCAACTCTGAAATCCACCTGGATAGATACCTGCACTTGTCTGCCCCCGAAGGATTGCTCCAAGGAACTATACCGGGACTCACTGCTCACAGTCACTCATGCCCTCATCACCTCGAGGTTCGACTACTGTAACGCTCTCTACATGGGGCTACCTTTGAAAAGTGTTCGGAAACTTCAGATCGTGCAGAATGCAGCTGCGAGAGCAGTCATGGGCTTCCCTAGGTATGCCCATGTTTCACCAACACTCTGCAGTCTGCATTGGTTGCCGATCAATTTCCGGTCACAATTCAAAGTGTTGGTTATGACCTTTAAAGCCCTTCATGGCTTTAAAGCCCTTCATGGCTTCATGGCACTGGACCAGAATATCTCTGAGACCGCCTTCTGCACGAATCCTAGTGACCGATTAGGTCCCACAGAGTGGGCCTTCTCCGGGTCCCGTCAACTAAACAATGTCGGTTGGCGGGCCCCAGGGGAAGAGCCTTCTCTGTGGCGGCCCCGACTCTCTGGAACCAACTGCCCCCAGAGATTAGAACTGCCCCTACTCTCCTTGCCTTTCGTAAGCTCCTTAAAACCCACCTTTGTCGTCAGGCATGGGGGAACTGAGTCATCTCCCCCGGGCATATACAATTTATGCATGGTATGTTTGTGTGTATGTTTGCTTTTAATAATGGGGTTTTTAAAATATTTTAAACTATAATTTAGATTTGTCATGAATTGTTGTATTCTGTTGTGAGCCGCCCCGAGTCTGCGGAGAGGGGCAGCATACAAATCTAAATAATAAATAAAATAAATAAATAAATAAATACTGCTAGAGGAAATTCTAAGAAAGTGTCAGTCAATTTTAAGCCTGTCCAAAGCATCGCCTTGGGATGGAACCTTCCCCCCACACTTGCTTTTCTCCCCAAAATATTCAGAATTTCTAGTGAGTCAAACAAAGCGGATTTCTCCCGTTCAATGGCTTGCTCAAAACCACACGGACTACATCTGGATTCGCCAGATTTTGCTCGGCAAAGAGAGGTTTCATTTCTGTAACCAAGCCCCCCAAATCTTAGAAAGGGTGGCATTTCTCCTTCCCTTTGGGGCCCTGAGTGACTTGTGGCAGGCCCTCCAGGAAAAACTCTACCCAATGGGAAGAAGCAGTTACCATCAGAATAAATCTTTTCCCTAACAATTGCTTCAACTATCGGAAAACTGCAAGCGGGAAGCCAGCTGGCTTGCTGGCTGTTGCATTTTTTTCCCCAGACTCTGAAAAAGACTTGATATATAAAGTTGTGCTTTTCCTGCTTTTTAGTTAAATAAAGCAACCTTTTGAAGACCTTTTTTTAAAAAAAATAAAAATAATCCTGCTGCATGAAATATGAACTAATAGAACAGAGATTGGTCATGTGGCACCCTATCGCCAAACTTTATGGTGCACGTATAAAGCATTGTCCTTATGAACATAGTTTTGAGCAATTTTACCAGAAGTATGCTAAGATGACTTCCATCTCTAATGACATGCAAACTCTGAACAGGATTGCTAAAATGAGCACAGCATATCCCTTTTTGCCAATACAATTTAAATTGCCTTACAGTGGATGGGTTCATACTTCATTCTAAACTATGGTTTGCTTAAACATAATCAGTAGAATGAGATGGGCTTGCGTAACAAAGCCCCAAATCAAATAAGTTGTGTTAGTGCTATGTTGAATCAAATTATTGAATCCGACCATGACCCATCTATCCTATTACTACTTGTGCTAACAGCAGCTCTCCAGTATCCAATCCAAGTTGAAAAATCCCCAACTTGTCTTTCCCAAGTGAGTGATGTACAACTTCAGATTTCAAAATTCCCAACTACCACAACTACTGAAATCCGCACTTCTGGTGGGTACCTAAATTAGGCTTGGATACACTCTGTAGAAATTCAATTATATAGAAACATAGAAACATAGAAGACTGACGGCAGAAAAAGACCTCATGATCCATCTAGTCTGCCCTTATACTATTTTCTGTATTTTATCTTAGGATGGATATATGTTTATCCCAGGCATGTTTAAATTCAGTTACTGTGGATTTATCTACCACGTCTGCTGGAAGTTTGTTCCAAGGATCTACTACTCTTTCAGTAAAATTTCAGCAGGATATACACAATTATATACCTTACTACTGCAACAACAGCACTTCCAAAAATGGTAGCTACAGGTAGTCCACAACTTATAACAGTTCTTTTAGTGACTGTTCAAAGCTACAACAGCATTGAAAAGTGAGATAAGTCAATTGTGGTCGTGGATTGAAGACTACCTGTACCGTTGACCGCATGGGATTGTGTAAATCACTCTGCAAAAGATTTAGCTTTCACTAACCTCTTTGGCCACCAGATTTGCAGTGAAATGCTGACCCTTTTGACCCAAAAGGTCCACTAATACAATGAGGCTTGTTCTGTACTATAGCTTTCCATAACCTGCATTCTGGATGTATTGAGATTCAACGCTTATCATGCTGAGCGAAGGATCAGAATGCTGAAATCAAACACATCTGGAATGCATTTTCAAATTTACTAATTGAAATGCACTAGTAAAGGCAGGTAGGAGCAAAATCTGGGAGCACTGCATTTGGGGAATCAATCCAACAATAACAAGATCAGACAGAGTATCCAAAGTAGAATGCCACCCACCATGAAAACCCAGCTCCAAATAAATGAGCAATCTACCAAATAAACCAGTGAAGAAGGATATCCACCAACAGAGAGCAGTATCTAGGAAAGCCAGTGGAATAAAAGCCAAGGAGGCAAGATCACTCTGTGCCTAGAGAGACAAAGAGAAAAGGGCATTGAGATCAAGGATCAGGAAACATGCCTACAAAGATTAAGATTGAGAAAAGATTGCACCCGAAAGCTTAGACCTATTACCTTGCTATCTACTGAACATAGTTTTCCTTGCTATATTCCCAAAGTCCAGTTATTATATTACTCTAAAATGCTATCTAGTCACAGTCTCTCTCTCTCTCTCTCTCTCTCTCTCTCTTTCGCTCTGTCTTGATTGATTTGATTGATTTGATTGATTTGATTGATTTGATTTGATTGATTTGATTGATTGATTTCTATGCTGCCCTTCTTGAGGCATCTCAGGGCAGTGTACAACATTATAAATGGAACAACATATAAAGAAATCTAAATGATTATAAAAATTATACAAATTACTAAAAAAGCATTAAAAAAACCCTATATAATCATGTACATTCATCCGGTTCAGTCATACATAGCATTGGCCGGTGGGCAATCTCACCACTCACGGCTCCCATGCCCACCGGCAGAGGTAGGTCTTAAGAGCTTTATGAAAGACTAGGAGGGAGGGGGACAATACGTATCCCTGGAGGGAGTTCATTCTAGAGGGCCAGGGAAGGTGATTAAATATACCATAAATATATATGGTCAGTGGTTAAATCCATTTTTTTTTCACTACCAATTCTGGGGGTGTGGCTTGGTGGGCGTGGCAGGGAAATAATACTGCAAAATCTCCATTCCCAACTCATTCTGGGGCCAACCAGAGGTGGTATTTGCGGTTCTCCAGAATTTCTGCTACCAGTTCTCTGAACTATTCAGAATTTCCACTACTAGTTCTCCAGAACCTATCAAAACCTGCTGGATCTGGAGGGCCTCGTGGAAAGTAGGGAAGGCAGTTTTCACCCTCCCCAGGCTCTTATAAAGGCTCCGTAGCCTGGGGAGAGGTCAACTGGAAGTTGACAAATTGAATGTTTTCAACCTCCTGGGGGGGAGGCTGTTTTTGTTCTCCTTAGGCTCCTAGAATGGCTCTGGAGCTTGGGGAGAGGCTGAAAACAGGCTGTTTCCCGAACTCCCAGTGGGCCCAGAAGGCTTGAAAGTCAACTGACTGGGACACACACATGCACGCCAGACCTGAGCTCACACCCCACCAATATGGCTCCTTGTGCCATTTGTGGCACACATGCCATAGGTTCACCATCATGGCCCTAGCAGAAGACAACATTGCTAACTCCATTTCCTGCAGACTGGAATTACCCTTCACAACTTTCATTCTCTATCAATGAAGGAGAGCTGATAGGAAAGAATGCCTTAGAGCAGTATCTCTACAAAGTGATCAGAAGCACATTACAAACTTTCTATTAAACCAAGCAAATAGGCCGGTATCTGTTTTATAAGCTTCATAACCACAGAGAAGTTGAGCACAGCAAAAGCTTCAGAAATGTTCCAAAGGATTATCTTAGTTCTAAAGCTGCAGAGAAACTAGCTTTCCATTACAAAATGAAAAAAGGTACCTGATGGAACAGATGCTAAATAACCTAAAAATATGCTGCCTAGACACTTTCCTGCTTTGATCATTGGCTTGTAAGGAACAAACAGGCTACTAGAAGTGAACTTCCAAAATATTTTTTAGTACAGCAGAAACAACATATGTACTTCTTTCCCGAGATGAAACTGGGCACAATATTTCCTCTGTAGTGCAGTGGTTAGAAGCTACTTCCGCTGATCACCGGCTGCCAGTAATTTGGAATCTCAGTTGGGTCAAGGTTGACTCAGTCTTCCACCCTTCCAAGGTTGGTAAAATGACCCAGATTGTTGGGAGCAATATGCATACTCTCTGTAAACCACTTGGAGAGAGCTGCAAAGCATTGTGAAGCTGGTATGTAAGTCTAGATGCTATTGTTATTTCTTTGTTCTACAAAAGGTTGAATTAACCTTGGGTGAAAAGGAAAAACCCAGTAATATTAAGACATGTCCCCATCTACCTACATACTTTCTAAAGCTGGATCCTAAAAAGAGGGAGAGGATAAACTTTAGATAATTTAACTATTTGTTCACTAGTTTCTCAAATACATCTATAGTAGAGTTTTTCTTTGATCCGTTAAAAACCCAGGAGACATATTGCGATGATATAAATTAGAAACATAAAACTCAATTTTTGAAAGGATATCCAATAAATAATACAGGAGTCAATGATAGACAGTCCGAAGTTAGCTACAGCAGCTGTAACACCATGGAACGACTGAAAAGGCATTAGAAAGAGAATTGGTTTTATATTACAAATACAATCAAAGGGATTTTTAAATATGGATCAGCATAGGAAGAAGGAATAATAGTCTACCAGATACAAAATAAAATTCAATGGGACTTAATGTACATAGTTTACACCAAAAATCCAAACAAAATCACCCCACCCAGCCTCCAAAAAAGCCAAAAACAAGATGGTATGCATGCACAGTGCCTGAAATTCACCTTCTGCACATACACAGAAGAAAAAAAGCCTGGAAAAAATTCTCCCCCCTGCAAAAAAAAGATGGCAGTGTCCATGGACCAGCACCGATAGAACTGGTTCCATGACTTCATTGTGACATCACCAGTAGTTTGAACCAGAAGGAACCCACTTCTCGTTTTCACTGAGCAATATGGAGAAATAACGACCAGGCCAGGACTTGCCATACGACCTAGAAAAATTCATCTCCTAGATATTCTAGATCAGTGATGACGAACCTTTTTTCCCCTCATTGTGCATGCAACAGTGCCCACGCCCATAATTCAATGCCTGGGGAGGGTGAAAACAGCTTCCCCCATCCCCCTGGAGGCTCTCTGGAAGCCAAAAACGCCCTCCCAGAGCCTCTGTGCAAACCAAAAATCAGCTGACCGGCATGTTGGAGCTGAGCTAGGGCAACGGCTCATGTGCCAGCAGATATGGCTCTGTGTGCCACCTGTGGCACCAGTGCCATAGGTTTACCATCACTGGTCTAGATAGTTGAGAATGTTAATAGACTCAAGAGGCAGAGTTCAACCATGCAAACCAACAATATGGTACTCAAAAAAATACAAAAAGGAATGCTTTTTTAAAACTACTGAGTAGGAAGTCTTATCCACTTCATTAATGAAAAAGAACTTATAAAGGGCACAGAACTGTTCCTTAATAAATACAGGATAGAAAGGATTAAAAACAAGGTTAAAATTGATCAAAAACATTGCATCAGAAAAGAAGTAGTTGAAAAAAGCCAATCAAAAAAAATTTATTTCTTAGAGTCAACAGAAATGTACTGCTGCAGAGAGGACATTATTCCACAAAATAGGTGTGACCATCAAGAATGTCAACCATAAATATTCAACAAATCTGTTACTTTATGTTATATAAAACTTGTAAAGCAAGTATACAAAACTTGTATAACAAGTATAACAAGCAAGCAAAATCTGCCAGCTTCTGAGAGCTATAAAAGTCTGAAACAAGTGGTTTTACTAACCCCTGTGACTCTGAGTACACCTTCCATGCCAGAAAATAACAAATAAAGGGCTCCAGCTGCAATTACTTTATGAAGAGTGAGTCCCAGACGAGGTCTGCAATTGGGAATAAAAGAAGTTTAAAAGAAAGTGAAAGCACAGACTGGTTTCTCAAATGACATTTCATTTACTTATCTATCATTTCCCCCTTTAAGAAAATGTGAGCCTGTTGCAATATTATTTTTAAATATCTTGTTATTTTTATAACTTTGCTGATTTTTAGCGAGACATCGCAAATTCAACAAGTGTAGTCAACTTATGTCAAGCAGGCTGCCCATACTCAACCTGCTATATTTCTGCATCCTATATTCCTCTTCCCACAAGAGGTACTAAAGAACAAAGGTGGGATGAGAAACAATGTTAAAGATTGGGAAGCGCAAAATCCATCAGCATTCCATTATTCTTTGGTGTTTTTTTAAAATAGTTTTAAAATTGAATTTTATACATTTTATACATTTAAAATCATAAATTCATTTTTACAACTGTCCATTATCAGTAACAAAACTTATTTCACTTATTTCACTTCTTCTTTTAACTTATAGTGTTCGTACATTTTATTTCTACTTGCACTGGCAAAAATATCAGCAAACATATCAGGAAAATATTAGAAGTGTAAATATGATTAAGGGACTTTCTACCACATGTGGTGGATGTGCCCAGGGGTGAAGAAGTATTGGGGATAAAATCAAAAAGTGGTTAGAGGAAATTATAAAACAAAAATTAGATTTGATTCCAGAATTATTTTTGTTGGGAATCATCAGAGAAAATATAAACAAAAACGATCAATATATTATATTTCACATAATAATGGCAGCCAGGATTATCTTTGCCCAGAATTGGAAATCAGAAACTGTTCCCACCAGCATAATGATAATCTTTAAAAGTATTAGAATGTGCAGAAATGAGCATTCCATTACTTATTGGACCCTACTAAACCTTCACCCAGATTTTGTCATCTAGGGATGGTTCAGCAATTTCCAGAAGTAAATTACTTTCATTTGTTTCTAGAAACTACTGAACATTTGCCCCAATAGTGGGATTCAAATAATTTTACTGCCAGTTCTATGGGTGTGGCTTGGTGGGCGTAGCAGGGAAAAGATACTATAAAATCTCCATTCCCTCCCCACTCCACGAAAGGTTGCTGCAAAATCCCCATTTCATCCAATTCAGCTGGGACTCGGGAGGCAGAGAACAGATGGGGACGGGTCCAGTCAGAGGTGGTATTTACCAATTCTCCAAACTACTCAACATTTCCACTACCAGTTCTCCAAAAACGGTTAGAACCTTCTGAATCCCACCTCTAATTTGCCTTCAGATCACCATGGCCTAGAAGAAAATTAGGATTGTCCAGAGAAAAATAGAGTCTTTCAGAGTTCTCTAAAATGTTTTGGTCCTAAATCATAAACTTTGCATATCCCTCTCAAAAAGGTATTTTCCCATTTTAAAAAAGCAGAAAAAAAATAACATAATTTCCTACTGGAGAAGAGGCCTACTGATCCTCTCAGAACATCCTTTCAAGTATTCCCTCCCTCTTTGCAAGATATGACGCCCAGGTTCATGCATCCCCTTGAAAAACTAAGTAGCAAGGTTGACATTTTGTGGTTTCTTCGTTGTAAATAAAGCATGCGGAAAAGCTCTTGAGCGATTCCAATTTCCAATTCACTTGAGAGAATTTTTAAAAAATTGGGGCACAAGGATTACTCACTTCACTATGCCATATCCCAGACTCACTATGATAACAAGAATTCGAGCAAGGGAACGCTTCAACGCCGATAGTAGCTCAGCCAGGATTAGAGCCTCACGGACTGCAAATAAACACAGGACAGGACACTTCCTGAACACACTGATTAGCATTTAAAACTTGCACCGTATTGCAACAAATATTTAACAAAGGCTGAATATTAAAGAAAAAATAAAGGGGAAAAGATATGTCTTTTTGAATAATATTAGAACAATACAAAAAATATGAGAACTATATTTAAATTCTTTAAAAATGAACTACATTCAACTAAACTAAATGATTCTCATTGTGAATTTTTAGAATACAGTGATCCCTCGGTTAGCGCGGGGGTTACGTTCCAAGACCTCCCGCGCTAACCGATTTCCGCGTTATACTGGATGCGGAAGTAAAAACACCATCTGCGCATGCGCGCCCTTTGTTCCATGGCCGCACATGCGCAGAAGGTGGAGCGACGCAAGTTCGGAGGCTGGCAATGCAATGGTGATTTTTCCGGGCTCCTCGCCGCTACCCACAGGGCAGCGCTGGCGGCAATGGCAATGGCAACCCTCCCTCCTTCCCTCCTTCCCTCCTTCCCTTCTCTCCCTCCCTCCTTCCTTCCTCTCACCGGCTTTCTTGGGGCAGCGCTGGCGGCAATGGCAATGGCAACCCTCCCTCCTTCCCTTCTCTCCCTCCCTCCTTCCTTCCTGATTTTGGCCAATCAGCAATCAGTATGACGTCATCGGGCGGGAAAAACCGTGGTGTAGGGAAAAAAACGCGGACTTATTTTTTAATTAATATTTTTTGAAAAACCGCGTTGCAGCGTTTCGCGCTAATCGAGAACGCGCAAATCGAGGGATCACTGTACTGTATTTATCTCAGTCAGTCATTACCTTTTGCACTGAGAGACAGCTCGTGAAAAATTAACCTCAGAAATATTTTTGTTTGTTTTAATGCATGCTCTAAGGACTTTGATCAGTTAAACATTAGAAAGAATGACAGAATATATATTTGTATCACTAGATAGAAAAAGTTAGTATAGATAGAAAATCATTCAAATTCTTACACTTGTGCATATATTTTAAAATGTTCTTCACACATACCCGATTTTCCCGTATAGCGAATATTCTGGAATTCTGCATAAAACACAGCTTTCTCCAACATTCCAAGTAAGATAACTGTACCAATCCAAAACTGTATCCTTAGGAGATCCCGCCAGTAGCAGGCTGACCACGCAAACCACAGAACGCCAAACAACACATATACAATACACATCACCATGAAGAACTATTAGAGAAAGAAAAATGAGATGCAGTTTAAAGGGTTATTGCAAACTACACTCTTCTAGATGCTTACTTATATGGAGAGATTCTACCTAGATTTCTTTAATTCTGATACTAATAGAATTTTTAATTTTTTAATTAATTATCTTTTAAATTTAAATTATCTGTTAAATTCAATAATAATAAAATTCATTTACAGATTTTATAAATCATTTATATAAGGCAAAAAGATATGACACTGGAAGATGAGCACCTCAGGTTGGAGGTGTCCAATACGCTACTGGCGAAGAGCAGAGGGTTAGCCCCAGAAAGAATGAAAAAACTGGGCCTCTCAATTCCAAAGAATGAAGCGACTGGGCCTCTCAATTCCTGGCAAATAGATGGGGAAGAAATGGAGATAATGGCAGATTTTATTTTTCTGGGCTCCAAGATCACCACAGATGGGGACCACAGCCAGAAATTAAAAGCCACTTGCTCCTGGGGAGGAAAACAATGATAAATCCAGACAGCTTACTAAAAGGTGCGTATAGCCAAGGCTATGGTTTTCCCAGTTGTAATGTATGGCTGTGAAAGTTGGACCATAAGAAAAGCTGAGCGCTAAAGAAATAAGGTCTTTGAACTCTGGTGCTTGAGAAGATTCCTGTAAGTTCCTTGGACTGCAAAACATTCAAAACAGTCAGTCCTAGAAGGAGATCAACCCTGACTGCTCTTTAGAGGGCCAGATCCTGAAGATGAAGCTCAAATATCTTGGCCACCTAATGAGAAGGAAGGAATCACTGGAGAGGAGCCTAATGTTGGGAAAGATGGAGGGCAAAAGAAAAAGGGGACGACAGAGAATGAGGTGATTGGATGGAGTCACTGAAGCAGTAGGTGTGAGCTTAAATGGACTCCAGAGGATGGCAGAGGAGAGGAAGGCCTGGAGGAACATTGTCCATGGGGTTGCAATGGGTAGGACACAACTTCGCAACTAACAATAACAACAATTCTTGTTAATATATATCTTCCAGGTGTGAGGTCTAACTTACCTGACTGCCGGTTCGCATCCTCCTGTACCAAATGGCTGTGCATGCATCGCATGTGCCTGTGTGGCCGTGTCACAGGCACATGCACAGTGCCAAAAACCTGGCTTCTATGCATGCGCAGAAGCAAAAAACAGCTTCTGTGCATGCACAGTAACCAAAAACAAGATGGCGGTGCCCATAGACTGGCACCAACAGAACAGATTCCATGATATCACCACTGGTTTACTAATGGTTCTAAAGAATTGGTTAGAACCAGTAGAAACCCACCTCTGATATCATCTTTCCAGGTGTGGTAAAAATGTGATTTAGCCCTCTGTGAGCTTAATATTCAAGTTTGCTTATACAGTGGTACCTCTACTTATGGACTTAATTCGTTCTATGACCAAGTTCTTAAGAAGAAAGAAGAAGCAATTTTTCCCATATGTAAAAGCAAATAATGCCTGTTTCCTCCAAGGAGATTCCAAGAGGCCCCACAGAAGCTTCTCTCTGCCTTTTCCAGCCCTATTTCCTCCGAGGAGATTCCTAGAGGCACCACAGAGGCTTCTCTCTGCCTTTTCCAGCCCTATTTTCTCCAAGGAGATTCCTAGAGGCCCCACAGAGGTTTCTCCCCATCTTTCCCTGCCCTGTTTCCTCCCAGAATATTTCTAGAGAGGCCCCACAGAGGCTTCTCCGTGCCTTTTCCGGTTACAGTTTCGAAGGCTCGGGTTTATAAGTAGAAAATGGTTCCTGAGAAGAGGCAAAAAAACCTTAAACACTCGGTTCTTATCTAGAAACGTTCGTACGTAGAGGCGTTCTTAGGTAGAGGTACCACTGTATTCGAATCCAACTAAACATACTTTACAGCAAATAACTGCATTAACTTACAGTCATAAGAGGATAATCTGCTAGAGAAAGGTATTCATATGGTCCGATCACGTCCACAGTCACTGTCAGAAAACAACCAAAGAACAAGAAATTAGAACTATAGATTAATAGCTCTGCTTGATTGTGTACTAGCACCTTTTAAATACAGTATCTAGTTCAGTGATGGCGAACCTTTTTTCCCTCAGGTACTGAAAGAGTGTGCGTGAGTGCTATCGCGCATGCGTGAGTGCCCATGCCCATATTTCAGTGCCTGGGGAAGGGGAAAACAGCTTCCCCCACAGCCCGGAAGCTCTCTGGAGCAGCGTTTCCCAACCGGTGTGCCGCGGCACACCGGTGTGCCGCGAGACATGGCCAGGTGTGCCGCTAAGCTCCAGCTGGGCGGGGCGCTGCCGGTACTTCCGTCCTGGGGCTCCCGCTCGCAGCTGTCCCCCGCCTCCTGCTCGATGCCGCGGTTTTCGGCGCTCTCCTGCTGGGCGCCAAAGAAGGAAGGCAGGAAGAAGGAGAGCTTTATTCTTCGCGCCTTTTCCCCGCCTTCCTTCTTTGGGACCCAGCAGGAGAGCGCCGAAAACCGCGGCATCGAGCAGGAGCCGGTTGACAGCTGCGAGCGGGAGCCCCAAGACGGAAGTACCGGCAGCGCCCCGCCCAGCTGGAGCTTCTCCTGCGTCGACGGCAAGTTTCCTTTGTGGCCCGGCGGGAGGGCACTGGCGATGGGAGCGGGGGGCGGGGGCGGCCGCAGTGGCCGCAGGCAGTCGTGGGGAGATGGCGGCGGCGAGGGGGAGCGCTCTCTCTCTCTCTCTCAGCTGACTGCAAGCGGGAGCCCTGACGGTGGCGGTTGGACGTGCTGCTAGACGTCATACATGCTGGCGCTGCGGGCCTGGCATATACGGTGTCCAGCAGCACGTCCAGCTGCCGCCGTCAGGGCTCCCGCTTGCAGTCAGCTGAGAGAGAGAGAGAGAAAGAAAGAGAGACATATAAGAGAGGCAGAGAGAGAGAGAAAGAGAGACATAGCAAGAGAGGCAGAGAAAGAGACAGAGCAAGAAAGAGAGGCAGAGAAAGAGAGAGAGAGAAAGAGAGACATAGCAAGAGAGGCAGAGAGAGAGAGACAGAGCAAGAAAGAGAGGCAGAGAAAGAGAGACATAGCAAGAGAGGCAGAGAGAGAGAAAAAGAAAGAGAGACATAGCAAGAGAAAAAGAGAGACTTAGCAAGAGAGGCACAGAGAGAGAGAGAAAGAGAAAGAAAGAGAGACATAGCAAGAGAGACAGAGAGAGAGAAAGAGAAAGAAAGAGAGATAGCAAGAGAGGCAAAGAGAAAGAAAGAGACATATAGCAAGACAGTGAAAGAGAGAGAGAGAGCAAGAGAGAAAAGCAAGAAAGAGATAGCAAGAGAGACAGAGAGAGAGAGAGAGCAAAGGAGAGAGAAAGACATAGAGGAAGGGAAGGAGGGAGAGAGAAAGAGAGAAAAAAAGAGAGAAAGAAAGAAAGAGGGATGGAGAGAGAGAAAGAAGGGAAGGAAGGAAAAGAGAAAGAGGGAGAAATAGAGCGAAAGGGAGGAAGAGAGAGGGTTTTTTTGTCCAAACTTTTCTTTAGCCCTCCCCCCCGCCCCGCCCCTTTCAGTGTTCCCCGGGATTTTGAAAATATGAATAATGTGCCGCGGCTCAAAAAAGGTTGGGAAACACTGCTCTGGAGGGTTCATGTTTCATCCGACCTGTTCTGTCTGGGTCCCCCCAGACGCCAACCCCAACCAAAAAGAGTATCCAGACACACTGGTAAAAAGCAAAGGCAGTTTATATAATTCAAAGCAAACACATGTAACAAAAACTGTTCTTACAGACAGGAACACGATGAAGCTTCACAGAGGTTTCACGAAGGCCAGGCAATAAAACAGGATTCTTGCTGGCAAAAACAACGCTGGAGATAATAAAACCCACGCCTCCCCCAAGTCTTCCAGACTTCTAGGCCACAAGCCAAGATCAGAGACGCCGAGAATCGAAGCAAGGTCACAGGACTCCCAATTGATAACTCTCCACAAGACTGTAAGGGCGGGCCTGCCTTTTCAACCCTGCTGAGGAGAACCACACACAAACCCAGCTGTTGCCAATTCAGGGATGGAAATACCTTTCTAATTGGCCCCGTCTTTGAGCTGCTCGTTGCTGCCTCATGTCTATTATAGCCTGTGCGTCTTCATCCAATGAATCCAGGCTACTAGCTGGGGAGAGGGCCCCCCCGGGGGTCTCAGGCTGCTCTCCCTCCTCCTCTTCCTGACGTTCCTCTCCCCCGTCTGCCTGGTCCTCCCCCTCCTGTTCACTGTCCTCCTCCTCTGGGCATGGATCCGGCAGAGATCCAGCCGGTCCCTGAGGAGCCTCAGGCTGAATCACAACACGACCTAGGCTCCAAAGGCTTCCCTGGAGCCGGAAGAGGGTAAAAACTCCCTCCCCAGCCCCCTGGAGGCTCTCTGGAAGCCAAAAATGCCCTCCCAGAGCCTCTGTGAGAGCCAAAAATCAGCTGGCCAGCACACACATGCATGTTGAGCTGAGCTAGGGCAATAGTTCATGTGCCATCAGATGTGGCTCAGCGTGCCACCTGTGGCCCCCGTGCCATAGGTTCGCCATCACTGGTCTAGTTTCTCAAAGCAGCAAGTAAATGTCAGTGGAAAACATACAAGGGAGCAGAACTCTTCCAATATCAGCAACTTCAATCCCATGCTGCCTCTGATACTAGTGGCATTATATGACTATTATGTGTACTAGACGCAGAGGGCCTTATCTCTGGTAATATTTTTAAATCATCTGAATAGGTAACCATCTTCCTATGTTGTGATTTCACATTCACACAGATTAAATAATGTACAGTATTTTCATAAGTAAATACATGGCTTTGGGGATCTGGAATTCCCCTCTATTCAGCTGAATTAGATCAGTGTTTCCCAACTTTGGCCACTGGAAGATATCTGGACTTCAACTCCTAGAATTCCCCAGCCAGCATTCGCTGGCTAGGGAATTCTGGGAGCTGAAGTCCAAATATATTCAAGTGGCCAAGGTTGGGAAACACTGAATTAGATCTTCCCAAGATGGAAGAGGAGAAGGAGACAAGGGGAATATTTACGAACTGTACAAGTAACTGCTAAGATTACCTCCCTATGACTTTTCCCAATGCTAAATTACCAAGTAAGAAGAATTCATCATATGCACTTTTTTCTTACCTTTCTTGTCAGAATAAAAGTTTGCCACCTTACCTTTTTTTTCTACTGAACTAAAAGCCCCACAAATTGTTTGTTTGTTTGCTTGAAATTTACTCTAAGCATGTTAAATTTTCATGGTGCCTTTGATGATTTTTAAAAGAAAATGCCATAGCAAGTAAAAGGGCACAAAAGGGAAATAAAAATTACTACTTAGTAATTTTGATTTCCCTTTTGTGCTCTTTTACTTCCTATGGCATTTTCTTTTAAAAATCAACAAAAGCACCATGAAAATTTAACTTATTATTGCCAGTCTGCCAAAGTTAGTGCAAAGAGCTTTTTCTAGACACTCCATTATAAACATCACATTTTTTAAAAAAAAAGCTGGGAACCTTCTTTATCTCACTATTGAGTTAGGATGTTTTCTCTTGCTCAGAGATCAAAGGGAGTCTTACATGGAGAAAACATGGCAAAAATAAATTTATTATTTTATTATTATTTATTAATAGGATTTGTATGCCACCCCTCTCCGAGGACTCAGGGTGCCTCACAACATATCCAAGAAAACACGACAATACATCTAGATCCAATTAATATGATTAAAAAAGCTAAAAGTTCTAATATTATTAAAAACATTTATTACCATTCACTCCGTGAATTTGCAAATATTGCTACATATAAATTTGTATGTTTGAAACAAAAGCTCTTCCTTATTTCCCCTTCTATATCCAACCAAGCAAAAGTATCTCTGTAACTCCAAGACACACATTTAAACATTAGCATGTAACATCTAAGTGTTTAGGCAAATTCCAAAATAAAAGAACTACACAGGGCTCACTGGTTAATGGTGCTTTGAGTTGATCAGAAGAAGCCATAACATTTGGCAATTCTTCATGTGTTCCTTTCATATTTACTCCAACCTTTACAATAAAGATATAGGGCCCATCTTGCCATGTTTGCATAACAGCATTCATTGCCTGAAACAAACACACAATTGTAAGTCACTACACAATGCAAGATTTTAAAGACTGCACATTTCTCCTGTGTCAACAAGATTACTTCAGGAAATCAGATATAACCTAACAACCTAACCTATAGCCACAAAACAATGTAAGTTGTGCTACCAGGTGTTCTTTATTCTCAACATTAAATATTTACACACTATTGATTTTAATTGGGAAGCATGAAGTACAGAAGTCACAGGATGTATTTCCTGTAGTCAATGAATCATACAAACAGCAGACTTATTTAATAAAACACAATTATAACCATGCCCACTACATTCCACACACATCGCTTTTCACATACTTACAGAATTCTCTACTACAGTAGTGTTTGTTCCATTCTCTTTCCCATCCTATTTAAGGCAAAAGTAGATTTAGTCAAAAAGCCTAAACATATATTTGTAAATCACAATTTTGCAAGCAATAATAATTGTTTTAAATACCTCTTTACTCCCTAAGGGGACTGGGTGAACAAATTCACTGTAGAAATTCTAATAAAAGATAAACAATGGGGTTTTGTTACATCATATATACACACATATAGCAAATAGGAAGAATATAATATTAATGAGATTACAGCAATAAAAGGCTACAAAGAAGGGCTATAAATGTATTTATATTCATGTGTATATTCTAAAATCTGATTACACAACATGAGATGTTGGTTTCAGATAGCAATTCTACCATGCAGGCATTCACAATCAGTCAGGGAATGTCAGAGAGAGAAGTTCCTAAGGATAGGTTTCAGCACAAGTCTAGAAGCTCAAAAACTTGGTTGGTCTTGTCCCAATGACCAACGCAGATTGATCCATGGATAGATCATTTGTTGTGGTCATGTTTTACCCATTTCTCCTGATCCTTTTCTGCTATAGATTATATCATGAGTATACAGCCAAATGTATAAATGTAAATGGGCCCGTTTCCAGCCTCCAGAGGTCCTCTGAAGCCTGGGAAGGCTATTTTTGCCCTCCCAAAGGCTCGCAAAAAACCTCTGGAGCCCAAAGAGGGGAAAATTGCACACATACACCGCCATGGTGCAGGAGGCAGACTAGTCCACACCCACCATAGTCACATCCACCCAGCAGAAAACCCACCATAGCCACTCCCACCCAGCAGAGAATACCAATGCTAAAATTTTGGAAGCCCATCCCTGGACAGAAGCATGTATGATACATTAAGCTGAATCTGAAACAATATAATGCTGGCAAATGCAGTGGAGCTTTACAATTCTGGATTACCGACAATATGATCTTAAATATATTAAACATATTTTGATTGATTGATTGATTGATTGATTGATTGGAGTACTATGCCACCCCTCTCCGAAGACAATTTATGTAGGATGGAGTTATTTTAAAAGGGGTGGATCATAAATTAGTTTTGGTCAGTTCAGGAAAGAATTTGTGTTATATTTGACAGAATATTTGCAGCTCAGGGTAAAAATGAAGGGTCTCTCTGAACCTGGTTGATTTCTTACAGATGTTTCATTACCTAAACTCAGTAACATCATCAGTGTTAACTGACGGGTAATGAAACATCTATAATATATTTGCTGCATAGATATATCATTAGAATGACATGCATACAGTCCGTTTAGTAATAATTCTTGGGCTCAAAAGTATTAAAAATCAAACAGATTCAAATAATCTTGCAAGTACAGTAATACCTCATGATACGAACTTAATTGGTGCAAGGAGGAGGTTCGTAAGACGAAAGGTTCGTAAGACGAAACATTGTTTCCCATAGGAAACAATGTAAAGTCAATTAATCCGTGCAACAAAAAAACCCCCGCAAAAAAACAGCTTTCCGGCTGTTTTAAAATGTGACAGCCGGCCTGGAGGGCTTGCCAGCACCCCCCCGAACCCGGGGTTCGGGGGGGTGCTGGCAAGCCCCCCAGGCTGGCTGCGACCTTTTAAAACACCCGCGCCGCTTCGCAGCTGTCTCCTGAAGCCGAACGCTAAAGCCGAACTTCCGCGTTCGGCTTCGGGAGACAGCTGCGAAGCGGCGCGGGTGTTTTAAAAGGTCGCAGCCGGCCTGGGGGGCTTGCCAGCACCCCCCCGAACCCCGAACCTGGGTTTGGGGGGGTGCTGGCAAGCCCCCCAGGCTGGCTGCGACCTTTTAAAACACCCGCGCCGCTTCGCAGCTGTCTCCTGAAGCCGAACGCTAAAGCCGAACTTCCGCGTTCGGCTTCGGGAGACAGCTGCGAAGCGGCGCGGGTGTTTTAAAAGGTCGCAGCCGGCCTGGGGGGCTTGCCAGCACCCCCCCGAACCCCGAACCTGGGTTTGGGGGGGTGCTGGCAAGCCCCCCAGGCTGGCTGCGACCTTTTAAAACACCCGCGCCGCTTCGCAGCTGTCTCCTGAAGCCGAACGCTAAAGCCGAACTTCCGCGTTCGGCTTCGGGAGACAGCTGCGAAGCGGCGCGGGTGTTTTAAAAGGTCGCAGCCGGCCTGGGGGGCTTGCCAGCACACACCCCCGAACCCCGAACCTGGGTTTGGGGGGGTGCTGGCAAGCCCCCCAGGCCGGCTGCGACCTTTTAAAACACCCGCGCCGCTTCGCAGCTGTCTCCTGAAGCCGAACGCTAAAGCCGAACTTCCGCGTTCGGCTTCGGGAGACAGCTGCGAAGCGGCGCGGGTGTTTTAAAAGGTCGCAGCCGGCCTGGGGGGCTTGCCAGCACCCCCCCGAACCCCGAACCTGGGTTTGGGGGGGTGCTGGCAAGCCCCCCAGGCCGGCTGCGACCTTTTAAAACACCCGCGCCGCTTCGCAGCTGTCTCCTGAAGCCGAACGCTAAAGCCGAACTTCCACGTTCGGCTTCGGGAGACAGCTGCGAAGCGGCGCGGGTGTTTTAAAAGGTCGCAGCCGGCCTGGGGGGCTTCCCAGCAACCTCCCGAACCGAACCCAGGGTTCAGTAAAATTTTGCCTCTTCTTACGAACTTTGTTCGAGTTATGAACCGGCGTTCGGGAGGCTTCTGGGAAGCCCCGCCGCCCGGCTGTCACCTTTTAAAACAGCCGCGCGGCTTCCCAGCAGTCTCCGAACGCCGGTTCGTAACTCGAAAAAAGTTTGTAAGAAGAGGCAAAATTTTTCTGAACCCCGGGTTCGTATCACGAGTTGTTCGTAAGACGAGGGGTTCATATCTTGAGGTACCACTGTATAAACATCTACAAATGTAAAAGTTTTATTTCACCACCTTAAAAGCTCAAATGCTTCAGTATCTCAAATATGTTCTTGGGGGAAAAACAAGATATGGATTTTTCAGACAAATAGAGAAATATCAGTAGAAGAGCTAATATATATACTGTATACTGTAGCCTTGATTTATCTGTATTAAGATTTAACTAACAAATATACTTCATAATAAACCCGTCCATAGGCTCTTCATTGTCCCCATATCATACCTGTGGTTTTAAGAGTTCACTACAATTGTGGAAGTAGAGCTCAGACATAGCATAGTATCCTGCCCAGTTTGGATGTTGTTCTGAACTGCTTTGAAAATATATATTTGCCTGTTCATCCTGTCAAGATACACGACATGATTTGAACTAGCTGATATAGCAAGAGAAATAGAAGTCAGTAAACAAAAAATTGAAAACATAATGTTTTTCATTAAAAGTAATGATTCACAGGCTCTCCAATTAAAGAGAGCAAACAGTACACTATATGAAAAACTTGTAAGCCTTGAAAAGTCTGTTAGGAGAGACAATATTAGAAAAGAATGTACAAATAATTTAATGATATGGAGGTCAGTTTCCATACTCCTGTCTTGACATTGTTGAGGAACAGATATATTAAATCTAAAACCCAAAATATACTTTAGAGCAAGCAAGGGTGCATACATCAAACATATTAACCCCTTCTTATAATAACTGCTCAATTCCAGGAACTGAGGCTTCCTTAAGTCAGTGTATTTTAAATGAAGAGGTGCTGACAGGTGTAGCATGAGTTGCTATACCCATTCTGAAGTTCTTTTTGGCTTTGGATTCAAAAATTTGCATATCTTTATGAAAAAACATGGCATGTATACATGTAAAATATTACCTCAGAGGAAACTGGAAAGCAAAAGGAAAATCCATGTTCCTAAATATCAATATTGATTGTCATTCTAGGAGCTAATTATATTTTCAGATATTAGTAAACTATAGGCAAAGTCAAACATCCCCATTTTCCAAACGTATCAGAGCAGTTTTCTGATACAGCTCAACTATGATGGATTAAGAACTGCTAGCCAAAATGACTGTTGATGAGAAAAGCAAACAAAAGTAATGGAATAGATGGGCCTTTATTCTGCATAAGGGGTCAGCAGTATTTTCCTGTACAGTAGTATGATGTGGATCATAAGGTGGAAGGCTAAATTACTTTTTAAAACCAATTTCTTACCCCAAAATTGAAGACTTCATTGTAGCAATAGGAGAATCTTAAATACCAGCTTACAGTGTAACTTTGAGAAGGATCACAGGCGCTGTCATTGCCACTAACTAAACAAATAAGAAAAATATTATTTATTAGATTTGTATGCCGCCCCTCTCCGTAGAGTTAAAAAATGTTAAATACCGTATGTTAAAAAATTGAAATACTGTAAGAAGGAAATACTGTTGCCAAACTATCAACGGGTTTTTTGGCACTTTAATGACTAAAGCATTTATTACAGCTAGATGTATGCAATATTCAGATACAAAGCAGGAAAGGTGATTTGTAGGAATACACACGCATGAACGTGCTGTATCTGTTATCAACTCCTTAAAGAAGCTGTAGAAAAAGGCAGATAAAAAAAACATACTTAGCTTAATCCAAAGCACATTTCTTGCTTCAGATGCAAATATTGTACAACTCTATGGACTGTTTCATGTGATCAACTGTTACATGGACTGTTTCATGTGATCAACTGCATGAATATCATACCAATCAATCAATAAAATGCCTAAGGTTATTATTATTATCAATATATTATTACCGGTATATTATTTCATTTTTAATAGGAATGTACAAAAACAGTCCTGTCAATTTTTTACAGAAATGTAAGGGGAAAGAATTTATAAGATAACAGAGCCTAGCAAATAATTATAACTGTAAGAATATAGTTTAGATTGGGAAGTAAACTACTTTTTTATTTCAGTTAATTTAAAAAAAACAGTTTTATAAAGCTAGTCAATATTTTGCAAGGTCAGACAGCAAAAAATCATTTATAGTTCTGAGGTACTATTTGAAAAGAAGTCCTTACTTCACAATGACACTGTTTAATTGTCTAGTCCCTTTCCCCTTTGTTAGTGAGCCTTTGCATTCAAGATGACCAGACGGATTATTTTATAAACAGCTTTTACCCAGAATTTTATATAGTTTTAAGAACTAAGTCCCATTGAATGGATGGGGCCTACTTCCATAAGACACTCTTTATTTAATAACAAAATATTGTTATCTAGCGATCAATTGGAATTTTGTGATCCAATGTTATATATGATCCAGCAGCCATAGTATCTCTCAGCTAATGACAAATCATTTGTATACATTCACAGAGTTACCCTTCATACTATGTTACCATTTTTAAACAAGCTCACAGGAAACAAAAAGCATACTACAAAATCAATCATACTCACCAATGAAGCTACCATTATACAGTGGTACCTCTACCTAAGAACACCTCTACTTACAAACTTTTCTAGATAAGAATCGGGTGTTCAAGATTTTTGTACCTCTTTTCAAGAACCATTTTCCACTTACAAACCGGAGCCTACAAAACTGTAACCGGAAAAGGCAGGGGGAAGCCTCTGTGGGGCCTCTCTAGGAATCCCCTGGGAAAAACAGGGCCGGAAAAGGTGGGGAGAAGCCTCTGTGGGGCCTCTCTAGGAATCCCCTGGGAAAAACAGGGCCGGAAAAGGTGGGGAGAAGCCTCTGTGGGGCCTCTGTAGGAATCCTCTGGGAGAAAACAGGGCCAGAAAAGGTGGGGAGAAGCCTCTGTGGGGCCTCTCTAGAAATCTCCTGGGAGGAAACAGGGCCTCCACCCTCCCTGTGGTTTCCCCAATCTTACACATTATTTGCTTTTACATTGATTCCTATGGGGAAAATTGCTTCTTCTTACAAACTTTTCTACTTAAGAACCTGGTCATGGAATGAATTAAGTTTGTAAGTAGAGGTACCACTATACTATGACTCCTTTGTGAAACTATGTTGATACTACAATCTCAACCACTACCAAGAAAAATAGGTTAGGGATTTATAAAAAGATGTGTTCTGCAATTTTATAGGCCCAAGTCATTAAGTCATCCTAAATCACACATATTAGTCTCTAACCTAGTCCTTACAAAAAAATGGGATATTACACTTCAAGGTGCAGTATGAATGTACTTACACTTCAGGAAAATCGTAGTGTTGCTAAAGAGAAGTTTTCCAAAATGAAAATATGTATTCTATAAGAGAAAGAAAATAAAGAGAATCACTATCTAGGTATGAAAGCTCATTAATATCGGGGGAGGGGAACACCTGTATACTTAATACTATTAGGCAAATATGTCTCTCCAAAATTTAAGTAGCTACTTAATTCTTAAAGCATTGACCTTTCTATTATACGGAAGACTTTAGCATTATCCACAGCTTTTAAAACCAACCAGAAGATCGGCAATCTGGCACTTATGAGTGACATTGTATTTGTACACTCTAAAATAAATAAATACCCTTTTTTAATGGTCCAAGCATGCAGGACAGCCAAATGTCTTGAGATTTCAAGCAAGAATACAAAATCTTACAATATTTGGTCTTCTATTGAGATCTTGATTATTAGGAAAAACATTATTGATCATGAGAAAAAGCAGAATTTTTGAGTTAAAATTGCTGGGAAAAATACAGCTGTATTACTTCTGTATAAAGTAACCAGAAACCTATGGCACTCTTGAGGATTTTAAGCATGAAAGGTTTAAAGAACATCTTCCTGAATGTGAAAGGATATGTAAAAGACAGTCTGATATTTGATATTTTAAAAACTATTTTTTAAAGGCTATGTCAAAAGACAATGCCAACCAAGTGCAAATAGGCAGAGAAGCTGAAGTAGTAACAGACTTTAACTTCGTACTCTCAAAGGATAGTGACTGTAGCATAGATGTCTACGTATAAGAAAGCCTATGATGCTTCTAAACAAATGTTAAACTTCAAACAAAAATCACTGACACTAAATATACATATTACAAAGTCATGTTATTTTCAGTTGCAACACTTGTGCCTAGGAAAACTAGACCATCAAAATGTCTTAACAAAGAAAACAGTGATGCCTTTTAATTCTTGTGTTGGAAGGAATTGATGAGAATAGTTTAGATCACAAAGAGAAAAAGAGTACAGTGTTCCCTCGATTTTCGCGGGTTCGAACTTCGCGGAACGTCTATACCACGGTTTTTCAAAAATATTAATTAAAAAATACTTTACGGTTTTTCCCCGTATACCATGGTTTTTCCCACCCGATGATGTCATATGTCATTGCCAAACTGTCATCTGCCTTTAAAAAACATTTTTTAAAATAAACTTTAATAAATAAACATGGTGAGTAATAATCTAAATGGTTGCTAAGGGAATGGGAAATTGTAAATTTAGGAGTTTAAAGTGTTAAGGGAAGGCTTGGGATACTGTTCATAGCCAAAAATAGTGTATTTATTTCCACATCTCTACTTCGCGGAAATTCGACTTTCGCGGGCGGTCACGGAACGCATCTCCCGCAAAAATCGAGGGAACACTGTACATGAAGTAAAGCCAGGGTGCTCATTGGAAGCAGCAATAATTTAAATAAACTTAAATATTTTAGATATTGACATATTCTTGAAGGGAGCAGTCATTAGCAAAAAATAAATAAAAATAAAAAATCCAATGCCTATTTAATTGAAAAGAAAGCCAACAGAAAACAAGATTAGAAACAAAGATGAACTAGAAGAATTTAAAAAGCAATTATTGATAGACAATTCTGCTGAAATGACATTCATTAGGTCACAAAGTATCAGAAGTAACTGAACAGTTGTTCAGCAACCAACAGTTGTTCAACAACAATCACTGACAGTACGTCCGCAAACCATCAATATATTTCATCCATTGAAGGTTGGGAATTCCTGGCCTAAAATACTGTACATCTTCACAAAATCAGATATACTGTTCCTTTATTGTTACCACGTTGACGTAACAAGTAAATATTAATGTTATATTATCTGCAATTTCTGGGAATAAACCTATTATTAGTTGGACGTACTTATAAACATACTGCTCAAAAAAATAAAGGGAACACTCAAATAACACATCCTAGATCTGAATGAATGAAATATTCTCTTTGAATATGTAGTTCTGTACAAAGTTGAATATGCCCAACAGCATGTGAAATTGATTGTCAATCAGTGTTGCTTCCTAAGAGGTCAGTTTGATTTCACAGAAGTTTGATTTAGTTTGAGTTTGAGTTATATTTAAGTGTTCCCTTTTTTCTTTACTTTTTTGAGCAGTGTACTTTGGCTTTTAAAGGCATGGCATGGTACTGAGTTATTTTAAAGGCCACTTCTTCCAGATAACATCTGCCTGTTCCATTAGATCAAGCAGAAAAAAACATGCAGTGGATCCCATTAACTAAGCTTTACTAGGTCAGTCCTAGTGATGAATGTTTTCTGCTATGACCCCTCTTTATTGAACAGTCTTGAAGTGAGGCTAGCCTCATTTCTTTTAACTTTCCAGACATCCCCGACGACTTGCTTGTGCCATCAGGCTGGATGACATACCGTAAAGCAAATATAAGTATACCATCCAGAGTCATTTGTCCATATAATGGACGATCATATAAATATGACAATTTAAGACAGAAAGAAAAGGAGATAAAACTGCACAGAATCATTCATGTGTGTCGTCTGATTATTTAGTGCTTGATGAGCCATATTTCAAACTTGCAGCAAATAACATGATGGTTGCTACTGTCAAAAACTAAGAAATATGCCTCTATGAAATAGCTTCAAATATGGAGGGTGGTATATTCAATTAAAAAGAAGGCAAGAGTTCAATTAATAAAGACAACTGAGAAAAATACATCCTTTGGTGGGGAGAGATCTTTGTATGTGCAATGTATTAAAAATGGCACCCGCTTAACCTGAAGATTCGCTTTAGCGAAACATATACACTGTTAAATGCATGATGTGATAGGTACTTTGAATATTCCAACATACCATTTTTCTGCACTGCTTGCCAATGGAAGGTCCAGCCAGATATATACTGAATATACTAAATTTGCTATAGATTTTTTTTCACAAACAACACACAAACAACAATGTACTAAAGAGAAGAAAAGTGCATGTTGCTTTCATCAAATGTCTATTTGAAAGCATCCTGGTATTCAAGTTCAAATCCTCATTCTGATCCCTTATCTCTGCTATCTTGAGCCAATAAATAACAATGAGCCTAATATAGGTCACAAAGGTTGTAGCAAGGAAGAATATCATTAAGTGTTACACCTCATGATTCTAGAAAATGTATCTTTTCTTTTATGTACACAGAGAGCAGATGCACCAATGACAAATTCCTTGTGTGTCCAATCACACTTGGCCAATAAAGTATTCTATTCTATATACTGTACTACCTGAATTGCAAACCAGATAAGGGCTCAGATAGCCTGCCACTACCGTTTAGTTAATATTTCACCATACTGACATTCCAAAATCCTCTTGTGCGACTATTTTGTTTTCGCATACCAGTAATAATTATTTTCAAGATAAAATTCTTACACCATTCCTTGTGTAATTAAGGAATTACACAAGGAAATTAAGGTGGGGGAAAGCCTGCTATGATAATATGTGAGATTCCCCTATCTTGATTTCTCACACAAGATTAAAAAAAAAAAACCAGAAGTAGATGCTAAAATATTTCTGCAAATGTTAACAGCATTAGCTCATATCACTGCTAACATAAATCTTTTCAGCAATAAACAAATGAAACACACTCTCTTCATTAACATTTTTGGGAACAATTTTTTGACTGGCTCCTTTCTAGCCTTCCAACTGGTTGGGCAACACTTCAACCACGAGATCTTCTTCCTCTTTAACTGAACCTCCTACCTTGCACCCGTATGTAAGAGCATTGAGATGATAATAATAATAATAATAATAATAATAATAATAATAATAATAATAATAATAACAACAACAACAACAACAACAACAACATCAAGAAAGTATGGATCATTGACATCACAATCCCAGGAGACAGCAGAATTGAGGAGAAGCAGCTACAGAAATTTGTGAAATATGAAGATCTGAAAACCGAGCTGCAACGACTCTAGCATAAGCCAGTGAAAGTGGTCCCAGTGGTACTTGGCACGCTGGGCGCAGTGCCAAAGGATCTCAGCAGACATTTGAAAACCATTAGAATTGACAAAATCTACATCTGTCAATTG
The DNA here is from genome assembly GCF_031021105.1 of Erythrolamprus reginae. NCBI lineage: Eukaryota > Metazoa > Chordata > Lepidosauria > Squamata > Dipsadidae > Erythrolamprus > Erythrolamprus reginae. Next base: position 86,943,438 of record NC_091950.1, read on the forward strand.
AAAAAGGCCGCTTTACTGCGATCGGCACACATAATTCGCCGCTACATCACGCAGTCTTAGGTGCTTGGGAAGTGGCCCGACTGGTGTGCTTCCAGCTGTGTTGTACTGTTGAAATAACAACAACAACAATAATAATAATAATCCTGCCTTTATTATTGTATTTTAACTAGGATTTTAGAATTTGGTTTTTTTTTCTTATTATTATTGTTGTCTGTAATTTTATATTGTTGTAAACTGCCTTGAGTCCTTCAGATTGAGCAGCACAGAAGTGGAATTAAATAATTAAATAATTAGATAGATGGATGGATGGGTGGGTGGGTGGGTGGGTGGATGGATGGATGGATGGATGGATAGATAGATAGATAGATAGATAGATAGATAGATAGATAGATAGATAGATAGATAGATAGATAGAAAGATAAAATAAGCTGGCCAGAGTCCATTTTGGAATTGGGCGGCATATAAATACTACTAATAAATATAAATAAGTAAATAAATGATAACAAGGTATGGGAAGCTCAGGGCCTGCTTCCCCCGATTATTTATTTCATTCACCCTCACAGGATTTGGCAAAATGGATAGTTCCCAAAGAACCAGTTCAATCTCAAGTGATTAAAAATAGAAAGAGAGGCAAAAACCCTGTGCCAGATGTGTCAAACTGGACACCCAAAATAACCTCAAGCTGCCCAAAGCTGCCTTCTGCTCATCCCAGGAAGGCAGGAAAGATGGAAAGGCTCCAGGTGGCTCCAGAGCCTCCAAACCGACCCATCTACACCACCACCACTACCCCGGCCTTCACGGCAACGCTGCTCCGGGGTAGGGGTATCCCGGCCCCCCTCCGATCCAGGCCACCTGCCTTCCTCTTCGCCCTGCCCATCCAAAGGGACGGCTGTGGCGGGGACGGGCTGCCTGCCTGCGAGCTCACCGTGGGCAGCGGCACTTCCCACTTGGAGAACTGGTTGGCTCCAGCCCGGCAGGGCAGCTCCGCTAAGAGGAGCTGGAGGAGGAGCAGGGTCAGTCCTACAGAGAGGCGCCCCCGCGGCAACGGCATCCTCCCCGAAGCGCCTGGCACCGCCATCCCTTCTTTCAGCCAAGTCGACCAGGAAAAGAACCCGCTGCCGAGCGCCTTCGCCTCCCCTTCCGCCGAGTTCCGCCGCGATTCCCAACCGAGGGCCGAGTGATGGGGCGCCGCCGGATTGGCTCCGGCGCTCAGGCGGAGATGGGCGGGGGAGCGCGGCTCTTGCGCAGAGGGCCCAACGGGAGCTTTGGCGAGAGCGGCGGTGGGCGAGATGCTTCTCTCTTCGCTCCGCGTGGTGTTGCGTCCGGAGCAAGTTCTGCGGAGGGCGAGCTGTGGATTGCTGGGTTCCTTTCCCTTCCCTGTTGGATTTGCTCTCCGCGGAGTGCTGGGGAATGACTCTGGCTTTGCCTCCTTTCTATTATTTGGGGGTTTTTTTTCATTTTAGTTAGTTAGTTAGTTATAGGACCTAGCCTGGCTGGTCTAACCAAGGGAAGGAGAAATGGAGGGAGGGAGGAAGGAAGGGAGAAATGGAGGGAGGGGGAAAGAAGGAGAAATGGAGAGAGGAAGGAAGGAGAAATTAGGGAGGGAGGAAGGAGAGATTGAGGGGAGGGAGGAAGGAAGGAGAAATGAGGGAGGAAGGAAGGAAGGAGAAATGGAGGGAGGGAGGAAGGAAGGAGAAATGGAGAGAGGAAGGAAGGAGAAATGAGGGAGGGAGGAAGGAGAGATGGAGGGAGGGAGGGAGGAGAAATGAGGAAGGAAGGAAGGAGAAATGGAGGGAGGGAGGAAGGAAGGAGAAATGGAGGGAGGGAGGAAGGAGAAATATATAATATATACAGTGATCCCCCCGGTTATTGCGTCCCCGACCATTGCGAACGGGGCTACATCGCGATTTTTCAACCCGGAAGTAAAAACACCATCTGCGCATGTGCGCCCTTTTTTCCTATGGCCACACATGCGTAGATGGTGTTCCCCGCCGGGCAGATCAGCTGCTGGGCGGCTTCCCTGGGTCTTTCCCCTCTTGCTGGCGGGAGGGCGAGAAGCCCCCCCCCAGCACCCGCTCGCCCTCCGTTCGCCTGCCCTTCGCCCGGCCACCTGCCATTTGCTCGCTGCTCGCCCGGCCACCCGGGTTCGTTTGGCTTCGGGACTCAGTTGGGAGCGGCACGGGTGTTTTAAAAGGTCTCCGTCGGCATGGGGGGCTTCTTAGCACCCCCCCCAAACCCGGGTTGGGGGTTCGGGGTGGGGGTGGTAGGAAGCCCCCCCATGCCGGCGGAGACCTTTTAAAACACCCGTGCCGCTTCCCAGCTGAGTCCTCAAGCCAAGCACAGAAGTTAGCCTTGAATCCCTTTGAATCCCGCCGCTTCTGCTGGATACGGGCGATGGGCGGGGGCGAGCTGCCACAGCCCCTGGCTTCCGCGCCGCTCGTCCCCACCCACCGCCCGTATCCAGCAGAAGCTGCTGGATTCAAAGTGCTGGGGTGGGGGGCTGTCGGTACACCCCCCACCCCAGCACTTTGAATCCCGCCGCTTCTGCTGGATACGGGCGATGGGGGGGGCGAGCTGCCACAGCCCCTGGCTTCCGCGCCGCTCGTCCCACCCACCGCCCCGTATCCAGCAGAAGCTGCTGGATTCAAAGTGCTGGGGTGGGGGGCTGTCGGGACAAGCCGCGCACAAAGGCCGAGGCGAGGCTGAGCAGGAGGAGAAGCCAACCAGCGAGGCGGTGGGCTGGGAGCCGCAGGTGAAAGGAGCTCGGGCATCGGAGCGCGGCGCCAGGCATTGTTCTCCGGACCCCGCCCGCTCAGCCCCGCGGCGGCCCTTTCCCTCTCCAGGCTGCGGGCGGGGTCCGGAGAACAATGCCCGAGCTCCTTTCGCCTGCGGCTCCCAGCCCACCGCCTGTCTCCTGCTGCCCGGGTTTAGCCAGGACACGAGCGGCGAAATGACTTGGAGGAATGTGAAGCTGAAACCGGCCGGTTTCAGCTTCACATTCCTCCAAGTCATTTCGCCCGCTCGTGTCCTGGCTAAACCGGGCAGCAGGAGACAGGCTTTGAGTTTTGGCTGCGGGGGGAGAAGTAGGACTTTCCTAACTCCCTCGCCCCGCAGCCAAAACTCAAAGCCTGTCTCCTGCTGCCCCGGTTTAGCCAGGACACGAGCGGCGAAGTGACTTGGAGGAATGGGAAGTCCAAATCGGCCGGTTTCAGCTTCACATTCCTCCAAGTCATTTCGCACCCCCGCGTTTTAAAACAGCCGCGCCGCCCCCAATCTTCGGCTCCTCGCTAGCGCTGCGGAAGTTAAAAACATCATCTGCACATGCGCAGATGGTGTTTTTTACTTCCGCAGCGCTACTTCGCGAAAACCCGCTCGTTGCGGGGGGTCCTGGAACGGAACCCTCGCAACGAGCGGGGGATCACTGTAATTTTATATATATAATATATAATATAATATATAATTGTAATTTATAATTATAATATAATTAACTCAGTTCTACCCAATAATATACAGTATTGGGTAGAACTGAGTTAATTATATTAGTCCGGCCCTCTAAAACCATCCCAATTTCTCATGCAGCCCCTGGCAAAATTAATTGCCCACCCCTGTTATAGAGGATATAGTAGAGAAGATATAGGAGATATAGGAGAAACTATAGCACAGGGGACGAAAGGCACTCTAGTGCGCTTATGTACGCCCCATACTGACCTCTTAGAAATCTGGAGAGGTCAACTGTGGATAGTCTAAGGGTAAAGTGTTGGGGGTTAGGGGATGATACTACAGAGTCCAGTAATGAGTTCCACGCTTTGACAACCCGATTACTAAAGTTGTATTTTTTATAGTGAAGTTTGGAGCGGTTAATATTAAGCTTGATTCTGTTGTGTGCTCTTGTGTTGTTCCATAACAAAGCAGAATCTTTTGTACCGTGCGTCGTTTTATGAGGACAGAGCCTCTAAATACAGTGGTACCTCTACTTAAGAACATTTCTAGATAAGAACCGGGTGTTCAAGATTTTTTTTGCCTCTTCTTAAGAACCATTTTCTACTTAGGAACCAGAGCCCGGAAAAATTTCCCAGGAAATTTGAGAGCTGCACGAAGGCCCTGCCAGTTTCCTGCCATTCCACCTTTAATCCCTGCCATCTTGCGCTTTTCTGGGCTACCACAGGAGCCTTTCAGTGGTGCTTAAGGAGGCTTTGGCAGTCCAGAGCGAATGAAGCATTTTCCTTTCTCTGGGCACGGAGAGGGAATAAACTTCTGCCTGCAGCCAGAGAAAAGAAACGCTCCCTTCACTTTTCCTTTCTCTGGGCGCTGCCTCAGAGTCCCTTTTTTTTAAGCCTTAAGTTTTGGATTTTTTTTGATTCCCCTCACCTCACCTTCTTCCTTCAGCAGCGACTGTCCTCTTCCTCTTCCTCCTCCCACCCAAATTCTGTGCTTTTATTTCTTTCCTAATGGGTTTGCATACATGTTTTTTTACATTGATTCCTATGGGAATAATTGTTTCTACTTAAAAACCTGGTCAGGGAACGAATTAAGTTCTTAAGTAGAGGTACCACTGTATACTGCTCCCAAAAAATAAAGGGAGAACACTCAAAGAACACATCCTAGATCTGAATGAATGAAATATTCTCATAGAATACTTTATTCTATACAAAGTTGAATGTGCACAACAGCATGTGAAATTGATTGTCAATCAGTGTTGCTTCCTAAGTGGACAGTTTGATTTCACAGAAGTTTGATTTACTTGGAGTTATATTATGTTGTTTAAGTGTTCCCTTTATTTTTAATTTTTTGAGCAGTGTATTTTGTATTAATCTTTGTTGTGAGCCGCCCCGAGTCTGCGGAGAGAGGCAGGATACAAATTTAATAAATTATTGTTTGTTATTATTATTATTATTTATTAAATTATTTAAATTAATTAAATAATATATACGATATAGAACACACTTTCTTGGGAGTAGCCTCCTTGTATGAACCCAACCCATGTTTGTTCAAAGATGTTCATAGATTGTAAGGGGTTTGTTTATTCAGCAAAGTCCTGTTCATCCAGTTACTAGTAAAAAAAACCAGTGATTTCACTGAGGCTTATTTTAAATATTCTGCTCAAAAAAATAAAGGGAACACTCAAAGAACACATCCTAGATCTGAATGAATGAAATATTCTCATGGAATACTTTGTTCTGTACAAAGTTGAATGTGCACAACAGCATGTAAAATTGATTGTCAATCAGTGTTGCTTCCTAAATGGACAGTTTGATTTCACAGAAGTTTGATTTACTTGGAGTTATATTGTGTTGTTTTAAGTGTTCCCTTTATTATTATTATTTTTTTGAGCAGTGTACTTTTCCATGTGAGCTTCATCGGTACCGGGAATGAGCAATCATGGGCTTTTCCAAATATGACCATGTTGCACCAACACTCCGCAGTCTGCATTGGTTGCAGATCAATTTCCGGGCACAATTCAAAGTGTTGCTTATGACCTATAAAGCCCTTCATGGCATCGGACCAGAATATCTCCGAGACCGCCTTCTGCTGCACGAATCCCAGCAACCAATTAGGTCCCACAGAGTCGGCCTTCTCCGGGTCCCGTCAACTAAACAATGTCGGTTTGCGGGCCCCAGGGGAAGAGCCTTCTCTGTGGCGGCCCCGACTCTCTGGAACCAGCTCCCCCAGAGATTAGAACTGCCCCTACCCTCCTTGCCTTTCGTAAACTCCTCAAAACCCACCTTTGTCGTCAGGCATGGGGGAATTGAGATATCTCCCCTGGGCCTATATAATTTATGTATGGTATGTTTGTAGGTATGTCTGCTTAAAAATGGGGTTTTTTAACTATTTTAAATTTTAAATTGTATATTATTAGATTTGTTATGAATTGTTTTATTGTGTTGTGAGCCGCCCCAAGTCCACGGAAAGGGGCGGCATACAAATCTAATAAATAAATAAATGAAACCCACGTTTATGTCTGGCAATATTACACTGCTAACCAGAGCTTACAAAACATTTGGAATAGAGTAAAACTGTTTATTGGCCAAGTGTGATTGGAGACACAAGGAATTTGTCTTTGGTGCATATGCTCTCAATGCGCATAAAGGAACAGATACATTTGTCAAGAATCGTGAGGTACAACACTTAATGATTGTCACAGAGGTCAAATAAGCAACGAAGAAACAATATTAATAAAAAGTTAGACCAGTTCTGGAATACAGCTCATCTGTCTGGAACCCGCCCTGCCAGTCTGGGGGTCCTACTTACCACCGCTGCTGGTGCAATGCGTGCGCAGCTCTGAGTGACCAACAGGCACACTTGTGCATCCTCTCACGAGATTTCCCTTCTGTGCAAGCGCATGAAGTGAAATCTTGTGGGAGGATGCACGGCTGCGTGAGATTTTGGCGAAGCAACCCATTACTGTGCACTGCATATTGAGAAGGGTGGCATAGAAGTCAATTGAATGAATGAGTGAATAAATAAATAAATAAATAAAACATCAGATATTAATGCAATCGAGAAAGCCCAGAAATATTTCACAAGAAGAGTCCTTCACTCCTCTGCTCACAACAAAATTCCACCAAAGTTGAAATACTGGGATTAAACAATTTACAATTACGTCACCTCTGATCTGATCTAAAGGTAGTTCATAAAATCATATACCAAAATGTCCTTCCTGTTAATGACTACTTCACCTTCAACCGCAGCAATACACATGCACGTAATAGATTCAAACTCAATGTAAATCGCTCCAAACTCGACTGCAGAGAAAGTGAACTTCAGCATGCACTACCTGATTCTTTAGTTTCTTCCCCAAACCCCAAAAACTGCAACCTTAGATTGTCTACGGTCGACCTCTCCCCATTTCTAAGAGGTCTGTAAGGGGCGTGCATAAGTGTCCCTGTCCTATGTAGAGACTGAGGCCTCTTGCCACACTCAATAGCAGCAACTGTGAGAGGGATCTTGGAGTCTTGGTGGACAACCAACTAAATATGAGCCAGCAATATGCAGTGGCAGCCAAAAAAACTAATGCAATCCTAATACAATCCTAATACAGTCTAGGGCTACGGAGATACTAATACCACTCTATAAAGCCTTCATTACACCGCACCAAGAGTACTGCATCCAGTTTTGGTCACCACATTACAAAAATCACATTGAAACTCTAGAGAAAGTGCAGGCGAGCAATGAGGATGATAAGGGGATTGGAAACTAAAACATATGAAGAGTGATGCAGAAACTGAGCATGGTCAGTCTGGCAAAGAGAAGGACCAGGACCAGGCAGGACGGGGTGGAACACAGTTCCACCGGCGGAAATGAAGCTGTGTGCCCAGCTCCAGCTGACTATCCCCCCCTTCACATCTTCCTCCTCTTCCTCAGAAATTGGCAGGGAGACCAGCACCAGCAGGAGTTACAGGGGGGCCTTTTCCTCCCGCCTCTTTTCTCAACAGCTGATTGGCACCCATTTGCCTAGCTACCCAGCCTGAGGCAAGAGGCAACCCAGGAAGGAGAGCGCACGAAACACGAAGCAAATTATCACCCCAGAGAGCAAAACTGGTGACATTGTAAGTCGAGGAATTAACAGTTCACTTGAACGATGATGATCATTCAAGCCACTCCTACCCGGTCACATGACCATCGAGCCACACCCACAAAATAAGCCACACCCACAGTGTGGCAGTAAAAAAAATGGCTGCCAATTACTGATTAGGGGTGACATGATAGCAGTGTTCCAATACCTGAGGGGCTGCCACAGAGAGGACGGGGTAAGGCTGTTTTCCAAAGCACCAGAAGGCCAGACAAGGAATGATGGATGGAAGCTGACCAAGGAGAGATTCAACCTGGAAATGAGGAACTTTCTGACCGTGAGAGTGATCAACCAGTGGAACAGCTTGCCTGCTGATGTTGTGAGAGCTCCAACACTTTAAATTTTAGACTCAAGAGGAGATTGGACAGCCATTTATTGGAAATGGTGTAGGCACTCCTGCTTATGGTAGATTTAAAACAGTCCTCAGTTTGAAACGATCCATGTCTTACTTGGAGTATATTGTATGCTTTTGCAGTTAGTGAAAATTTGCCTTTCTAAAATGTTGATAGCAGATGATCTCTTAAAAGTGTCTAATGGGACAGAGAGAAATCACTTGGAAATTTGTCAGAAGGGGAAGTCAGAGCCACAATAAAAATTTTTAAAAAGATGAATCAAAACTAAGAGATCTTAATATTTTTGAACAAAATATTATGTAGATCTTATTTTTTTAAATTCATATTTTTGGAACTAATTGGCATAACTCCAAGCAAAATTTACTTTACCCCTGTACAATTAAACCGATTTAAGAAGAAAACTAATAGGAACCAATACTTCTCCAGTTCTCTCCTGAATGCAGCTCTCTGAGCACTGCAGAAATACAGTACTACCAGCAAAGCATACCGTACATACTGACGTCTCTTCCACGTTATTGGTCAAATAGTCAAAAACTCCATTTCCCAGCATGCAACAAGGGACTGTGAAATGGAAACTTATTGGCTAGAGAACTTCCTCTTCGTTTCCTAACGAATGTTTCAAAAAATAGCTCACTCCGAATCATGGAATCAGGCAGTCAAGAAATCAGGTAGATATATATCTGATTTTGCATTAACTGATTTGCAAATCTTACTTAGGTACAATGCTTGATTCTAAAAGAGTCCAAATAATATTTTGTTCTGAAATGCTAGTGAATTCATGCAGATTACAGCTGGGAATAAAATTCTGTAGATGGAATGCAAACAATACTTTTACAGCATTGATACTAATATACAGTACTATGTAATAAATAGTAATAGTATAGTAAGTATAAAGTGAAGGAGTTCCAGAAATACTAAATCAATCACATGACATTTGGAAAAGCAGCTTAAATGAGAAAATGAAAGTTTACAATGTAAATTGTTTTACCTTTTTTCAATAAAATACCCTTGTTGCAACTTGATTACTGCAGTCATATGAATACAAACAGTTTTTAAATGGTCTGCATGCAGTCATTTGACATGAAGGTTTTTGCAATGTATGAATTGAAGTGGTCCAAAGCTATTTAGCATGCAGAAGTTAATTATGTATTCACATGTCTCTTTTTCAATCAATCTTATCCTTGGCTTGTTGAATTCTAAGTAGCAATGCCAGCATATTTTCTGTGTGCATATACAGTAATCAAATCAGCACCCCTTGATTTAATTATAGTAGAATTAGTGTTCCTTCCTTGTTCTACAACAGTTTTATTTTGGTTTTGTTTGGCTGTTTATACTGTTTGACCTAATTGTGAAGATATATAATGTTTGCTTGTTTTTCAAACATATTTATATCACCACCATCGACCCTGGGCAGCATAAAATAAAAAAACAAAAAAGATATTAATAATACAATATTATTAAAACATGAAATGGATTAGCTCGTTGCTTAATTTTACATGGAGTATTATACCAGCCTTGGACATGTGCTTACAGTTTGAGCTGACTTTAGCAGGTTTGGCTACTTGAGAATTGGAATAAGTAGCCAGTACTGTATCTGCTTAAAGAAGATAATCCATTTGAGAATTTAAGAAGGACACCATAAGAATGTCTTCATTTAATTGACTTAGGTTTTTCTCAGTCAACTGGCAATAAAGATTTTACTTGTTTTGGAATAATATTGATAAACTGAAATATTGCCAATATTATGTGTAATAGTGTAGCTGCTTAGTGTGACCAGTATGCAATTAATACAGGTAATTATTTCAGAATTTTGAATTATATGCATCAGAATAAGCTTGTTCTGGGGTCTATAGATAAGGGGAAAATATTTTTTTGTTTCTTCACTATATGTTTTAGAATTATTATATTGTCTTGCATTTAGCGTTCAAGATGAGGCTGTGGATAAAAGCCATTTTAAGACGTGCAAACAAATTGCCTTTTACAGGTAAAGATTATGAATATTTTGTTATCTGCAAATATTGTATCCGTATAACATCACATGGTATGGCACAATCCTCACTGAAGAACGATTGCAGTAATATATCTTATAGTTATAGTGTGAAGTTTACATTGAGGGGAACTTTATAAGGGCTACTAGATCTACATGGCAGAAAAGTGTCTTATGTATTTATCCATTACATTTCTACACTGTCCTTCTTACCAACATGATTCTGGATGGTTTACAATGCAGATACAAATAAAACCCCACCTTAATTCTTGCAGCCGTTTAGTGGTGGTCCAGGTTTTTTAGGCCAGGATCTCCTAGCTCTAATTTTAAATTTGTTTCATTAATATAGTTACGGTAATCCCTTTCCTCAAATGGCAAAGCCTCCCAAGACTCCAAATGCCAAAGACTCCCAATTTACAATGAAAAGAACTATGAAATATACAAGTACAATAAAACAATTCTCAAACCAATATAAAATAACAATATAAAAGTATTTTTCAAATATATAGATCAAAAAGAGGGGAGAGGAAGTAATCTTCCAACTTTGCAGTGAGAAAGATGTGAAGAGAAAAATCTGAACATCTGAGAAATATTATATTATTACAGCCTACCTCAACAGAGTGCAGTTCTAGCCTTCCTTTAGAGTCTGGTTCTTCATGTGGTCTACCTTTTGGGCTACTACTACATTACTCTAGTAGTTTGTTTCACACAGTGGCCAACCAGCTGCTTTTTGAATGCTCCTAAGCAGGAGATACAGACATACCTCTCCCCAATTTCATTACCACACAATTGGTATTGCAAGGGCTGGCAAGTCCAGTTGCAAGTTAGTAGTACAGTGTTCCCTCGATTTTCGCGGGTTTGAACCTCGCGAAACGGCTATACCACGGTTTTTCAAAAATATTAATTAAAAAATACTTTGCTGTTTTTTCCCTATACACCATGGTTTTCCCCGCCCGATGACGTCATACGTCATCGCCAAACTTTCGTCCGCCTTTAATAAATATTTTTTTTAATAAACTTTAATAAATAAACATGGTGAGTAATAATCTAAATGGTTGCTAAGGGAATGAAAAATTGCAGTTTAGGGGTTTCAAGTGTTAAGGGAAGGCTTGTGAAACTGTTCATAGCCAAAAATAGTGTATTTACTTCCTCATCTCTACTTCGTGGAAATTCGATTTTCGCGGGCGGTCTCGGAACGCATCCCCCACAAAAATCGGGGGAACACTGTATACCTGTCTGATTCCACAACTAAATTACATGCTGTGGAAATAATTTTTTTCTTTAGTTCGTTTTAAATCTCCTTCCAATCATCTTCATTGGATGGTTCCTCTTTCTAGCATTTTGAGAATCGACAAAATACTTCTCCTGTCCACTTTCTCCATGCCATGAATGACATAGAAACATAGAAGACTGGCGGCAGAAAAAGACCTCATGATCCATCTAGTCTGCCCTTATACTATTTTTTGTATTTTATCTTAGGATGGATCTATGTTTATCCCAGGCATGTTTAAATTCAGTTACTGTGGATTTACCAACCACGTCTGCTGGAAGTTTGTTCCAAGGATCTACTACTCTTTCAGTAAAATAATATTTTCTCATGTTGCTTTTGATCTTTCCCCCAACTAACTTCAAATTGTGTCCCCCTTGTTCTTGTGACTTTAAAACCCCAGGTGTACTTTATTTCCAGTTGGAGTGTCAGATATCATAACTTATATATGGTATGCTTGTGTGTGTGTGTGTGTATGTTAGTATAGGGGTTTTTCTTAAATTTATAATATTTTAATTAATTGGATTAATGTATTGGATTGTCTTTTCACTTGTTGTGAGCCGCCCCGAGTTTTCGGAGAGGGGCGGCATACAAATCCAAATAATAAATAAAATAAAAATAAACTGTTTCTTTTGTTCAATAATCAGATTTTAGTGGTCTTGTGCTGTTTTATTATTTGTCGAATAATCAGAACTCTACCCTGTATTCCAGATTTATTTATTCAATTAGGATGGCCGCCTATCACAAAAATAAGATGAAAATATAACAAAACATTTAATATTGATTTGAAATTATGTAATTTAGATTTAGTTAACTCTTGTGATTTAGTCAAGTCTTTGAATATGATCACATGGGATTTAGTCAATCCTTTGAATATGATCACATTCTCATCTATAATGTGCAGGTAATATGATTTTTTATGTTTTTTGGTGGGTACATCAGGCGTCAGAAACGTTTATGCCCTGGGAAGTCCCCATACCAAGCCTTACTACAAACTCTGGAACTATCCAACAGCAATGTCAAATTCCAAATTTTCAATGAAGATAGCAAGGTAGGAGTACCTCTCAGTGTTTGATCAAAAACATGGATGCCCAGTTTGCATGTAAAATCTTTTTGATCTGGTGGATGTTAGATAGTATTTTATATTATGTTGGGAAGCATTTAAATAATTTTAGCTAATATTTATTTAGCTTTGAGTACTTTGCATGACAATGGTGTGGTGGTAGTATTTCAAAAGTTTCTCCATCCATAATTAATGTTATATGCATTGTTTTATTTATCAACCAATTTATTTTCACTCTTTCAAATGTTTCTGTCATGAAGCTAGGTAAACATGTAGGTAGTCCTCATTTAAAGTCCAACCATTCAGTGATCTTTCAAAGTTCCAATAGTGCTGAATAAAGAACTGATCCTTGAAGTTTCAGTCATTGCAGCACCCTCAAAATTCAGATACCCCTCAGGCTCACCCACAATTACAAATACCTTTTGGCCACCCACCTATTTACTACAGCCAACTGCCACAACAACTTAACCACTTAATTGCACCCTAATGCTTATTCTGACCAAAGTCTTCTGTTTGGATCCATAGTGTTAAGCCAGACAACAATTTATTTATGGGCTTAGAAAGTTGTAGAAATCTATATATGTCTGTAAGTCAAAATTTATGTACTGTATTATGTTAGGACCCAAGTATTAATTTGTTCAATATGGTTGAACAAATGGTATAAACCAGAGTATTATTTAGCGCTGAAGTTAGAAAAGGTCAGGGATTTTAAGAAATGTTTCTTAAGTCTATTAAAAGCATGAATGGTGCCTTCAGCAGATCGTCCTTTCCCCTGATTAATTGCAAGGAAAAAAATAGCATGGGTTACTATGGGACACTAGAGTCTAAAATCTTCTAATCTTTTAATTATTTTTCTACTTATTTTAAAACTTGTAAGCTACCCATAATCACTTTATAAGGGAGATGGACAACAGAATGGATGGATGGATGGATGAATGAATGAAAGAATGAATGAATGAATCAATGTATGTATGTACGTACATACATACATACATACATACATATATACATATATATGTTTTCGTAGATTTTCACGGGTACAGGTATGATGGTCTTGGTATATTCGGGTTTCTTCCCGTGTAGGATTTGGAAACACCAGCCTGAAGATGACGAGTGGGACCTCTTCGAAACGTCGCCAGAAATTTCCAAATCCTACACGGGAAGAAACCCGAATATACCAAGACTGTCATATATATAAACATTTATTTATAGTGCCCTTTTAACAAAGGGCATAACAGCATGTTAGCAATAGCACTTTTTAAAAAACAGAGCCAGCATATTGCCTCCACAATCCAGGTCCTCAATAAATGATACAATCCAATACATATCTATTCAGATATTTGGTCAACTCAATTTAGTCCCAATCCTGTTTGAATATGTAGAGGATCATAATATTAAATACCTAGAATAACAAATGATATAGTTGTTCCCAATTAATTTAAGATGGTCAGAAAAATAAAGTTTTCATTGTGAACATCCTAACTGAAAGCAGTTTAGAATCCCATTAGGTACTGTATTTCATTATTACTGATTTGCTTCTAATCTGTTTGATAGCAAACATTCACAAATTGGAGAACTTACAGTATGTTGAAATTGTCTTTTTTATTTTATTTTATTAATTTTGTTGAGTATGTTAATATACCATGTAAATAGTTGCCTGAGGTGAATGCTGTTACCAGGCAGATTGGAAATACTAGGAAGCGTCTGATTGGCTCAGACGCAGGACAGCTCTTTTGGCGCGAGCCTTAAGAGTATAAATAGAGCCGAGTTTCTCATTGCCGGCTGGTGAGTTCCCAGCTGATTGTCACTTGCGGAAAGAGCTGAATAAAGGGAACCACTGTTTTAGCAATTCGTCTGGCGTCTCAATACTTTTCACTGGCGACGAGAACCGGAGAGAACCTACAAGCAAGATGAATCCTTCGCAGATCGGCCGAGCACCCGACTACTTCGACCCCGAAAAAGCGTCTTGGGAAGCCTACATGACCCGCTTCGAAATCTTCCTGGAAGCCGCCGGAATGGGGACCGCCGAAGACGACAGAAAGCGAGCCATCTTCCTTAACTACTGCGGCCCCGAGATTTTCGACTTGGTTCAAACTCTCACCGATCCGCTTCCTGCAAAGAACGTGCCGTGGCCAGACTTACAATCCAAGCTTGCGGGTCATTTCAAACCCACGAAGCCAGCTGTGGTCTACCGCCATCAGTTCTCCAGGATGGCCCAACGAGAAGCTGAGTCTATCAATCAATTCGCCACAAGACTCCGAACCGTCCTGTCAAAATGCCGTTTTGACAGCCCAGAAGCTCGACTAACAGACGCGATCATATTCGGCATGAAAAACGCCACCGTACGAGGCAAACTCCTCACCGAGGACGAACCTACCTTGCAAACCGTCATCAAGCTTGCCCAGACAGCCGAGGTCGCCGAAGCGGCTGCCAAAGACCTCCAAAGCCACGTCAACAAAGAAACCGTCTCTAAGATCTCCTCCACAGCCGATCCAGCCGACGATCTCAGCCCGCCATCCACCACCGACGATTCCTGCCTCCTGCTTCCCAGCGACCCCTCACGACAACCGAGATACCCTCGCACACAAGCTCCATGCCCAGGATGCCGGGGAAATCATCCGCGACTTCGCTGCCCGTTTCGGGAAGCCATCTGTCGCCGCTGCAATCGGCGCGGTCACATCGCTGAGGCCTGCCGGGCTCCCCAGCCAGAAGAAACCTTCTCTGCTCCGCGCCAACCGCGGTTCTCCTACCAGGCTCCACAGGCCCGTGAAAATCGGCCTCCAAGATCTTTTAACCGGAAAAACAACTTAGCCGCTAACCGCGACTACAACAGAGGTAACTGTCAAACTTACGTAAATTGCGCAAATTCAACGCAAGGCACCAAAATCATTATTTCCCTACTTTTAAATGGCAAGCCTTGTGATTTAGAACTGGACACCGGGTCTAGGCACTCTATTATGCCTTGGGACAAATTTAAAATGTATATGCCACATGTCTGTAAGTCTAAGTTAACTCAAACTGCTTTGATTATAAGGGATTTCCAGGGACATGTAATCCCTGTATTGGGTAAAATTGATATTCCTGTACAATTCAAATCTGTTAATTGTTCCCTACCTTTGGTAATAGTGGATGGGGCAAGGCATTCCCTCCTTGGGTTAACCTGGATGGCCCCCTTAGGTATTGAGATCTCTGGCATCTGTTTAGTACAGTCCCCTTCTGATACCCCAAATTTTGTACATGAGTTTCCTGAAGTATTCAGCCCCACTTTGGGAACGTATAAGGGGGACCCTATCTCTTTCTCCATAGACCCAAAGGTTCCGCCCATTCGCCTGAAACCACGAAGGGTTCCTTTACCTTTACTGCCTAAACTAGACCTTCAGTTAGATCAACTTATTGCTCAAGGAATCCTAGTCCCTGTAGAGCAAGGGCCATGGGAGACTCCAATTGTCACTCCATTGAAACCAGACGGTTCGCTAAGAGTCTGTGCAGACTACAAGTCTACTATAAATAAGGCCCTTCAGCATCACCCCTATCCCATACCAGTAGTTCAGCACCTCCTACACTCCCTAGGAGAGGGAAAAGTCTTTGCAAAGATCGATCTTGCTCAGGCATACCTGCAGCTTCCGGTCGATGAGCCTACCTCTTTGGCTCAGACAATTGTCACGCACAGAGGTGCTTTCCGATGCACAAGATTGCAATTCGGGGTAAGCATAGCCCCTGGGATTTTTCAGAGCTTAATGGAGCGAGTGTTAGGGGGGCTTGAAGGAACCATACCCTACTTCGATGATATACTAATTTCGGCTAAAACCATTCCCCAATTGAACCAGAGAATCAGGGCTGTCCTACAACGACTCCAATCCAAGGGCCTCAGGGTAAAAGCAGACAAGTGTGTATGGGGCACCTCTAGCATTGAATTTCTAGGGTATAGAATAGATAGTCAGGGCATCCACCCTACAACCGATAAATTAAAAGCAATTACCGAAGCGCCTGAACCAACCAATAAGACTGAACTACAAGCTTTTTTAGGTCTTCTGAATTTTTATTCTATTTTTTTGAGACAGAAGGCAACGGTCGCAGAACCCCTCCACCGACTCCTTCAGAAGGGAATTCCCTGGACCTGGGGCAGACCTGAACGCCAAGCATTTTCTCTAATAAAGACCTTATTGACTTCTAATAGTGTGGTGGTTCAGTACAGTTCAGTCTTGCCCATAAGGCTTACATGCGATGCTTCGGCTTATGGGGTGGGCGGAGTACTGGCCCACGTAATGCCAGACAACACTGAGGCACCTATAGCTTTTTTCTCCAGAACACTAACCCCTGCTGAACGGAACTATAGCCAGTTGGATAAAGAGGCCCTGGCTTTAATAGCTTGCACTAAGAAATTTCATAATTATTTATTTGGAAGGAGGTTTGAATTAATAACAGACCACAAACCCCTTTTGGGACTGTTGCCTTCAGATAAACCTACCCCTCCGTTCATGTCCCCTAGACTGATTAGATGGGCTCTCTTCCTCTCCAGTTATCAGTATACCTTAATACATAAGGGAGGGAAGTCCATAAGCCACGCTGATGGACTAAGCAGGTGCCCCTTGGCACAAAGAGGGGAAGAACCAGTTCCTTCAGAAGATGTACTACTGCTAGATATAGAAGAAACCCCCCCAACTTCAGCCAGGGAAGTGGCTGAGCATACTAAGGCAGATCCCATTCTTCAAAGAGTGATAAATTGTATACTCAGGGGTTGGCTTGGGGGACCAGAGGAGGGGGGACTGGCAGACTTTAAGACAAAGCGACTAGAATTGTCATACATGAAAGGATGTGTACTATGGGGGGATCGAGTGGTCATTCCAACCACACTTAGGCAAAAGGTGTTGACTATGTTGCATGTGGGACACCCAGGCATTGTCCGAATGAAGGGTTTGGCAAGGGGATACCTGTGGTGGCCGGGCCTAGATCTCGATATAGAACATTGGGTAGCTCAGTGTGACCCCTGTCAGGAGTCACGACCCAATCCCCCTCGAACTGCCCCCGTAGAATGGGGAGAGCCCACTGGGCCTTGGTCCAGGATACATATAGACTTTGCTGGCCCCATCGGGTCCCAGTTTTTCCTGGTGGTCGTAGATGCTTTTTCTAAGTGGGTAGAGATAGTGACTATGCAGAATATAACAACATGTGCCACCATAAAGGCTCTGTATCATTTGTTTGCAACCCATGGGTGTCCTGATGTCCTTGTTTCAGATAATGGACCACAACTGACCGCACGACAGTTTGAGGTGTTTTTGAGTAATCTAGGGGTCAGACATGCGCTAATCTCCCCTTACTCCCCATGGGCTAACGGGTTGGCTGAACGTTATGTGCGTGTGGCGAAAGAGGCGCTGCGCAGAGCAGGCCCTGGGGAAGTACAAAGTAAATTAGACCAATTCCTGTTAATGCAACATATTACTCCAAATGCTGCCACCCATAAAAGCCCTGCAGAAGTCTTAATGGGGCGGAAACTAAGGTCCCCTTTAGACAGGTTACACCCCCGATTTTTAAATACCATGGGTCAAGGTGAAATGTCTGTAATACCTGAAAGAAGCATGTATCTAGGCCAGAATGTATTTGCCCGAAATTTTGATGGGGGAGTTCAATGGGTAAAAGGGAAAGTCCTACAACAAAAAGGGCCTAAAACATATTTAATACAATTAGAGGATGGCCGTATTTGGAAACGGCACATTGATTACTTAAGAGGGCGGATTAACTCTGAAAATACGCAAACCGCCATTGTAACCTCTTCCCCCAAAGCAGACTCTTATGTACAACCCGACTTGTTGGATGTAAATTTGGGCTCACCGAGGCTGGAACGCTCCCACGACACCAACGAGCCACCATCATCCTCCTCCGACGTCGATTCAGCCTCTATCCGGACTTCGCTGCAGGCCGGAGCCCCCACTCGGGCCCAGCCAGGCTCCGGATCCGACAGAGAGCCAACCTCCACCAACGAAGTTCCAGACTCTACTGATCTGCGCAGGTCTGAGCGAGCTTCGCGCAGACCCACTCGATTGGAGGACTTCATCACATGGCTAAATTGATGGACAGTTTGCAATTGACTAAGGAGGGAGGGGTGTTGAGTATGTTAATATACCATGTAAATAGTTGCCTGAGGTGAATGCTGTTACCAGGCAGATTGGAAATACTAGGAAGCGTCTGATTGGCTCAGACGCAGGACAGCTCTTTTGGCGCGAGCCTTAAGAGTATAAATAGAGCCGAGTTTCTCATTGCCGGCTGGTGAGTTCCCAGCTGATTGTCACTTGCGGAAAGAGCTGAATAAAGGGAACCACTGTTTTAGCAATTCGTCTGGCGTCTCAATACTTTTCAAATTTTATTTATTTTGAATAAATAATAAAAGAATAAGAAGAAAATTGATGTTTGTGAAGAACAGGTGTTTTGTCTAGTATGGCACATTAGTATTCTCTAATCATTTTCTGATGTTTATTCAATTACTAGGTAACTCTGTCAGTAGAAATGTATGAAATAGAGGGCAATATTTTCAGGCTCAAAATAAATGAGATAAATCCACTCAAGCCAAGATATGAAGTCCCTGATGTTCTCATAAAGGAACCAGCTAGCTTGAGGTAAGTTATGGGAAGTGATACCTTAGATCAGGTGTAGATTGAGAACAAGTCATCTTTTTGCTGCTATAGTTGAGTTTTAGCTCTCCAGTTTAGAAAAGAAATATCAGGAGAATTTTTTGAAGGAATATTGTGTCATATATTTTACTACATGTGGAGTAATAAAGAAGGACCTCATACTAGGTCTTCATCATTCAAATAAATATTGTTTATTTGGACTGAACAGTCCAAATAGCTTTATTAGTTTTTCAGTTAAAACAAACATACAAACATATAACATAAAACATACAATTGACTTATAACATTGAACATAACATAGAAACATAGAAGACTGACGGCAGAAAAAGACCTCATGGTCCATCTAGTCTGCCCTTATACTATTTTCTGTATTTTATCTTAGGATGGATATATGTTTATCCCAGGCATGTTTAAATTCAGTTACTGTGGATTTACCAACCACGTCTGCTGGAAGTTTGTTCCAAGGATCTACTACTCTTTCAGTAAAATAATATTTTCTCATGTTGCCTTTGATCTTTCCCCCAGCTAACTTCAGATTGTGTCCCCTTGTTCTTGTGTTCACTCTCCTATTAAAAACACTTCCCTCCTGAACACTATTTAACCCTTTAACATATTTAAATGTTTCGATCATGTCCCCCCTTTTCCTTCTGTCTTCCAGACTATACAGATTGAGTTCATTAAGTCTTTCCTGATACGTTTTATACTTAAGACCTTCCACCATTCTTGTAGCCCGTCTTTGGACCCGTTGGAACTTCAAATATAATATTGACAATTTCCTTTTACAGCCTAATTGTGCTATTTTCTTATATATTTGTAATTTACATTAATTTCATTCTTATTCAGTTCTACTAATATACTGTGTTATATTTCACAATCGTTACATTGAGTCCCCCATTGTTTTCTTTATCAACAACAATTTCATTTTTTCATTTCATTTATAATAAATAGATAAATAAATATCTCCATGTTTTCTTCCTATCAGTACAGAAAGTGAATATTATCTTAATATTAACATATTATCTTAATTTATGAGACCGGTTTATAACTGTGTTTTATATTTATTTTGTTTTAGCCAGCTAAATCACTTATCCCAAGTTTTATAAAAATCTGATTCCTCCTTATCATGCAATTCCAATGATAGCTTGCTCATTTCTGCACATTCTAATACATTTCTAACAATGTTTAGCATGGTTGGAATTGATTCAGGTTTCCAGTTTTGCACATATATAATTATTAAATATTTTGTCTATGCTGGTCTTTTTCCATTTCCAAGGCTGAGGATATCAGAGAAAGATGCAGACAAACTTGTGCTGGTAGGTTCTGAGCTAGACGAGCAGATTCATATAATGGCAAAACCTTTTCAAATACAGCTTATTTCTAAGGATGAAATTTTACTGAGTATGAATTCCAATGGCCTGTTATATTTGGAACACCTGCAATCACCACCTCAAAGCAGGTATGATATTGCTTTAATATATAAAAGAAAAGGGGGGAAATGTAAAGGGACAAACAGAAAAAGACAAAAATATTGTCTTATTTAAACATACAGAAAGCAATATCGGTATCTGTGCTCATCCTCTAAGCACAGATCAACTATTGAAGGTTGGGATAATTAACATTCTGACTCTAAAATACTTTTTTTTGGAGTATCTACTTGTAAATATACACTGAATACATTTGATTTTTAAAGGAAATCTACTTCTCAAGAAAAGGAAAGTGGATTGGCAGACTCTTTAAAGGTAAATTTAAAAGATGTAGGATATAAAATTAAAGTTGTAGATGTATGGATTTTTGTCTGGTCAGTTTGTCCAAGGGAAAAAATCAGTCCTGTGGTTGAAATACCAGTACTGTAATAAGTTTTGATTTTAAAATTATTTAAATAATAATAATATCAGTGCATTATTTGGGTACAACAGAAACAAGCCAGTTACTGACAATTATTATGGTCTGAAATGTTCAGTGATTTTATTGTAGAATATTGCTTGGAATTAGTTGTAACTCAGATTGGAAACTGATTGTATCATTAGACAATGCTAAATTATGTTGGATAGTCCATGACAGAGTTACACCTCTTTTCCATTTATCTTAAGGAAACTGGTGAAGATTTAGGTCTCTGGGAAGAAAAATTTGGCAACTTTTTAGACATCAAAGCTAATGGTAAGTGGCTCAGAGACCAGTATTCTTTTTCAGCTCTGAGTTTGATCAGTTTGTGATTGAAATCTCACAGGTTTTTATGTGAAAGCTTGGCTATCCTGCAAGTTTGGGTCATTTCCATTTTTTGTAAAAGTAATTATAAAAATATTGGAGATCATTGCTTCCTACTTTTATGTGAAAGCTTGGCTATCATGCAAGTTTGGGTCATTTCCATTTTTTGTAAAAGTAATTATAAAAATATTGGAGATCATTGCTTCCTACTGTATCTTGCGATATTGAATGTAGCATGCCATGTTGCCAATATTTAGCTATTATCTGATAATTGAAAACGTTGTCCTTTCTTTCAATTATGCTAATGTATGAGGATGTAGTTTCATTCGCCAAGCTTGTGGGTTAGTTTCTGGATGTTTCGTAATATCTTCAGGGGAGTTTAGAAAATATCAGTGTCAGTGTTCTTCTCTTTATAAGAGCTTCAGGTGTGAAAGATCCTGTGATAGGTCATCTGTGAATTATCTATGACTCTTGTGATAGATCTTGTGATAAGGAGATTACCTCAGATCAGGGTTGGGAGCTGAACTACGGGTGGAGGGGGAATTGCATGGGTTGATTGAGGGTCGGTGCTGTCTCTGGTTGGTTGGGCAATTGATGTGGATTCTGAGGGATTCATAGGCTGATTGTAGGTCAATGTGTCTGTTGATGGAATTGCTTGTAGAGTGCCAGGCTTGAATAAACTCATGAGTATGGCCAGGGGTAGCGTGACCAATGATTTTTGTGTTGATCCAATTTTACTCTTTCTTGCTGTCCTGTGTTTTCAATTCCTCACAATGCTACACTGTCTTACTACAGGTCCTAGCAGTGTAGGTTTAGATGTTTCTTTGCATGGATTTGAACATCTCTATGGAATACCTCAGCATGCAGAAACCCTCCTCTTGAAAAATACCAGGTAATGAAATAAGCATAAAAAGATAGTGACATTTTCTGAATGTCACCATAGCTCAAGACTTTTGGTCCAAGATCTGGGATATTTTCGTATTAACAATCATAGGTATGCCAAATTAATAGTAACATGAAATGGAAGACAACAGCCTCTGTGTTCCACATTCACTACCAGGAAGAAGTAGCTCAGCAGTCTCTTTCCAAACATCTAGAACAGGGATGTCAAACTAGATTTCATTGAGGGACACATCGAGATTGTGTTTGACCTTGGGGGGGGAGGGCCAAAATGGAGCCTAGGTGGGCCTGAGCTCTGTTTTCACTTGCAGAGGGTTGCAGGAGGCTATTGCGGCCAAAAAGGAAGTTCTGTTTTCGCTGGCAGAGGCACTGTGGGCCAATCCTTTTCTTTTCTGTTTTCAGGGCAGGCCCGTGCGTCCACGGGCCAGATCCATGCACCCTAGAGGCCTTGAGTTTGATACCCCTGATCTAGAATATCACATTCCATTCCCCAGATAGCATCGCTAATCCATTCAGCTGATCTTTTCCTGAAAGCCACTGTGGAGCAATGATGAAGATGTTGGATTAAGGCAGGGAAGACCAAAATTGTTATTTCCTTTAGCTTTGGGAGCTCATTGGGTGACTTTGAAGGTCACCCTTTCTCTGCCTAACCTCTCTCTCAAGTTTGTTGTTTGGGGGAGAGGGAAAAGAAGAGAAGGGAGTGCTGTGTACAACACCTTGTGTTTGAAATAATAATAATAATAATTTATTAGATTTGTATGCCGCCCCTCTCCGAAGACTCGGGGCGGCTCACAACAATAATAAAAACAATATTATAGTAGAACAAATCTAATAGTAAAAAACATATAAAACCCTATCATATTTAAAAAACCAAACAACACATTCATACCAAACATAAAACAAAATATAAAAGAGCCTGGGGGAAAGGTGTCTCAACTCCCCCATGCCTGGCGGTATAAGTGAGTCTTGAGTAGTTTACGAAAGACAGGGAGGGTGGGGGCAGTTCTAATCTCTGGGGGGAGTTGATTCCAGAGGGCCGGGGCCGCCACAGAGAAGGCTCTTCCCCTGGGGCCCACCAAACGACATTGTTTAGTCGACGGGACCCAGAGAAGGCCAACTCTGTGGGACCTTATCGGTCGCTGGGATTCGTGCAGTAGCAGGCAGTTCCGGAGGTACTCTGGTCCAATGCCATGTAGGGCTTTAAAGGTCGTAACCAACACTTTGAATTGTGACCGGAAACTGATTGGCAGCCAAAGCATTAAATGGAAACCTAACAATAAATAAATGTTTCCAATCAGCTTCTGCTCCCCTGGATTTTAAGCCCTTTCCTCATTTAGTGGAGCTGTTTAAACTCAGACAGCCTTAATCAGCCAGGCGTTCCCATGCCCATAGCTTCTCTTTTTCCTGCTTCTTGCTCCTCTTCTCCTGTTTTCTTCAACATAAAGCCCCGGAGCAGTCAATTGCTGGAGGTGACCTTTTGCTTTCTTTGCAGGCACAATGTTTTCCCAAGAGTTACATTCTAGATAAGTATTTTCTTTCAAATAACCCTTGCAAGGTGCTTTTCCAGGAGGCAACTGGATTTTCTTGTTTTTTCTTTAAAGACGGTTCACTTTTCATCAAAGAAGCTTCTTCAGCTATGATTGAATAGAAAAGAATAACAGAGTTGGAAGGGACCTTGGAGGTCTTCTAGTCCAACCCCTTGCTTAGGCAGGAAACCCTACACCACTTCAGACAAATGGTTATCCACCATCTTCTAAAAAACTTCCAGTGTTGGAGTATTCACAACTTCTGGAGGCAAGTTGCTCCACTGATTAATTGTTCTAACTGTCAGGAAATTTCTCCTTAGTTCTAAGTTGCTTCTCTCCTTGATTAGTTTCCACCCATTGCTCCTGGTTCATGATATTGAAGTCAGATTGATAGGTCTGTAGTTTGCTGGGTCTATACTAAGATGGAAACTACATCAGCTCTTTTCCAGTCCTCCGGCCATTCCCCAGTGCTCCAGGATCTTTGAAAGATATAGTTCAATGGTCCTGAGATCTTGTCTGCCAGTTTCTTCAGAACCTTGTTATTCTGTCTGGGTCACTCCAGAAGCCAATACCAACCCAAAAAGAGAAGCCAGACACACTGGTAAAAGGCAAAGGCAGTTTTATAGAATTCAAGAAAAACACAGGTAATAGAAAATGTCCTTACAAATAGGAAAATGCTGTATCTTCAGATATATTCACGAAGGCCAAAAGTCCATGCAGCAATACAGAATTCTTGCTGCCAAGCCAAGGCTGTAGATAGCAGACCTATACCTCCCACGGATCTTCCAAAGCTGCTGGGCCACAAGCCAGGAACAGAGACGCCGAGAAACAAGAGAGGATAACGCCACGCCAAGCTGATAACACTCCACATGGCTTAAAGGGCTTGCCTGCCTTTTAAACCCTGCTGATGAGTACCACACCCAAACACAGCTGTTTCTACTTCAATGGTGAAAATATCTCTTTAACTGCTCCTTTCGTTGCTCTGAACGTCGCTGTCTCATGTCAATGACAGCTTGTGCGTCATCACCTAATGACTCCAAGCTACTGGCTGGGGAGAGCCCCCCCCCCCCCCCGGGGCTCTCATGCTGTTCTCCTTCATCCCATTCCTGATTTTCCTCTCCCCCATCCGACTGTTCAGCCCCCTCCTCTGCGCTGTTATCCTCCTCCGGGCATGGAGCCAGCAGAGACACAGCTGGTCCCTGAGCAGCCTCAGGCTGAATCACAACACTTGGGGTGTAATCCATCCAATCCTGGTGATTTGAACTGTCTCAGGCAGACAGGCATTCACTTACCATTTTTCCCCCTATTTTAACTTGTGTTTCTGATATGCTTTTTGATAGGTTGAAATGTTTTTTCCCCTCTGTGTAAAGACAGATGCAAAAAATGAGTTAAGTGGCTCTGCTTTCTCCCTGTTGCTTGTCATCTTTTTGCCACTTTCTCCTCCTTGACTTTTTTTCTTATTTTTAACATGTTGGAAGAAGTTTTGTTTTTTGTTTTACTTTACACAAGGCTGTGTTCATTGTGAGCCTTAGCTTTCTTCACTTCATCTTTACAGGCTTGGGCTATTTGCTGATATTCTGCCATAGTTATTTCCCCCTCTTTCCACTTTTTATACTTGTCCTTTTTGTCTTTCAATTTGTCAGCGAATTATTTATGCTTCAATTTGTCAGAGGCTTCTTGTTTGCACTATTTACTGTTGTAAGCTACCCTGAGTCCCATTGGGATTGGGCGGCATAGAAGTTAAGTTAATTAAATTAAATTAAATCATGCATTAGATGGTGGAGAATGGAAGGATCCAGTCAGATTTGAAGAAGCTTCTTGGATGAGAAGTGAACCATCTTCAAAGAAAAAATCAGAAAGGTAGATTAATTATGGAAAACTACAAGGGATGTATAGTCCACGTTTTCCCCGTTGCAATGTAGGGCTGTGGAAGTTGAATAAAGAAGACTGAGTGCCAAAGAATTGAGGCCTTTAAACTATGGTGCTGGAGAAGATTCCTGCAAGTCCCTTAGACCAGTGTTTCCCAACCTTGGCAACTTGAAGATATTCCCCCTGCAAAAACACCTTTGGGATAAACATGACCTGGATGACTTAGAATATCTATAGAGCAAGAAAAACAGAGTGGAGGACATGCTCAGTCTGTTCTGTCCTTCCCCTTGCATTCACTGCAGGATTCAGTGCTCAGCAAAATGTTTGCAGGTGGTCCTTGGTTAAACCATTTGTTTAGTGATAGAAACATAGAAGTCTGATGGGAGAAAAAGACCTCATGGTCCATCTAGTCTGCCCTTATACTATTTTTTGTATTCTGTCTTAGGATGGATATATATTTATCCCAGGCATGTTTAAATTCAGTTACTGTGGATTTATCTACCACGTCTGCTGGAAGTTTGTTCCAAGGATCTACTACTCTTTCAGTAAAATAATATTTTCTCATGTTGCTTTTGATCTTTCCCCCAACTAACTTCAGATTGTGTCCCCTTGTTCTTGTGTTCACTTTCCTATTAAAAACACTTCCCTCCTGAACCTTATTTAACCCTTTGATATATTTAAATGTTTCGATCATGTCCCCCCTTTTCCTTCTGTCCTCCAGACTATACAGATTGAGTTCATTAAGTCTTTCCTGACACATTTTATGCTTAAGACCTTCCACCATTCTTGTAGCCCGTCTTTGGACCCATTCAATTTTGTCAATATCTTTTTGTAGGTGAGGTCTCCAGAACTGAACACAGTATTCCAAATGTGGTCTCACCAGTGCTCTATATAGCGGGATCATAATCTCCTTCTTCCTGCTTGTTATACCTCTAGCTATGCAGCCAAGCATCCTACTTGCTTTCCCTACCGCCTGACTGATCTTTCAAAGTTACAATGGCACTGAAAAAAAAATGACTAATGAGCATTTTTCACACTTAAGACCATTGCAGCATCCCCATGGTCACATGATCAAAATTCAGACACTTGGCAACTGGCATGTGTTTATGACAGTTGCAGTGTCCGGAGGTCATGTGGTCACCTTTTGTGACCTTCTGACATGCAAAGTCAATGACAAAGCCAGATTCATTTAACAGCCATGTTGCTAACTTAACGGCTGCATGGATTCACTTAACACCTATAACAAGAAAGGTCATTACATGGAGTAAAACTCACTTAACAACTCAGTTGCTTAGCAATGGACATTTTGGGCTCAATTGTAGTCATAAATCAAGGACTACCTGTGTGAGAAAAACACCCAGGAAATCAAACGGGAGTCCGAATGAACAATAAAAAGCATTTATTATGTTCTTTTGCAAAAGGGCAAATGGAAGGAGAATTTTGAGTTCTCCAACCAAAGGCAATATTGTCATTTGAATACACCATATAAATACAAATAATCTCTATATGGTAACAACAATATTACTCCTCCCATTCCATTGTTCCACTCCCACTGTGTGACATCTTGGCATTTTACTCGGCTGACTTCCAGCATGGAAATTCCCTGAAACTTCACATCTGCACACTACTTCTATCTAATGTCAGCATAACCCAATCTCACACTCTAGGGTCAGCATAACACATCCTCTTTATTTCTTTTTTCTGTGAGAACAGAGACTCAGAAAGAAAGCTGACAGGCAAAAATACATTTTGATTATACAATATAATATTACTCAGCAATCTGGCTGTCACATTATGCACTAAGTGTTATGATAACAGAACTGCAACAAAACTGGAAATACATCAAGAAAACTGTATAAATCATTATTGTGGACAACTTATTCATAAGGCATTTGTGTCAATATAATACCCTTTTCTCGCACTGAACAACATAAAATAATATCTCTACAAGTAATTCATTTGTCTTTGGGTTCCAGTGATGATGATGTCTACCGGCTTTATAATCTGGATGTCTTCGGGTATACCATCCACAGCAAAATGGGCATTTATGGTTCCGTGCCCTTACTCTTAGCACATAAGCCTGATCAGACAATTGGAGTCTTTTGGCTAAATTCCTCAGAAACATTGGTGGAGATTTCTACAAAAGCTTCAATGAAGGTGAGGTTCACTATGTTCTACATGGAAGTATAGCGGCATTGTGTAAGAATTAATAACATTATAAAGTATCTTCCGCCCCCCTGAAAATCTCATGTTGAGTTGGACAACATTGACCATCTAGCCATCCTGGTCACTAGAAGGTATCATTAATGCTGGAAAACTTTTTGAAGACTTTTTAAATCTTACTTTTATTATGTTTTAATAAATGCATTTAACATTAATTTTAAGTATTTGTATATGTTTGTTTTAAAGGTTTTACCATCCCAAACTCCAGACATGCCCAAGCAGAGGGTAGTGCCTCAAACTGATGTGCGCTGGATGTCAGAAAGTGGAATCATTGACATGTTCATCCTAAAGGGACCCAGTCCTTTTGATATTTTTAAGCAGTATGGACAGCTAACAGGTATTGCCGCTCTGAGTCTTTGGAAAGGGGCGGCATACAAGTCTAATAAATTATTATTATTATTATTATTATTATTATTATTATTATTATTATTATTATTATTATTGGCTTATGGAGAAATTTCCTTTATCCCTCCCTTGTTGTTGTTAGTTGCGAAGTCATGTCTGACCCATCGCAACCCCATGGACAACGTTCCTCCAGGCCTTCCTGTCCTCTACCATCCCCCAGAGACCATTTAAACTCACGCCAACTCTTTCAGTGACTCTATCCAGCCATCTCATTCTCTGTCGTCCCTTTATTTTTTTGTCCTCAATCATTCCCAGCATTAGGCTTTTCTCCAGCAAGATCTTCCTTCTCATTAGGTGGCCAAAGTACAGTGATACCTAATCTTATGAACTTAATTGGTGCCGGGACGAGGTTTGTAAGATGAAAAGTTTTGTAAGATGAAACAATGTTTCCCATAGGAATCAATGGAAACGCAATTAATGTGTGCAAGCCCAAAACTCACCCCTTTTGCCAGCCGAAGCGCCCATTTTTGTGCTGCTGGGATTCTCCTGAGGCTCCCCTCCATGGGAAACCCCACCTCCGGACTTCCGTGTTTTTGTGATGCTGCAGGAGAATCCCAGCAGCGCAAAAACGGGTGCTTCACTGGTAACCGAAGTCCGGAGGTGGTGTTTCCCAGCAAGGGGAGCCTCAGCGAAATTGCAGCATTGCAAAAACACGGAAGTCCTCAAAACCCCACCTCCGAACTTCTGTGTTTTTGCGATACTGCGATTTCGCTGAGGCTCCCCTCGCTGGGAAACCCCACCTCCGGACTTCCGTTGCCAGTGAAGCGCCCATTTTTGTACTGCTGGGATTCCCTTGCAGCATCGCAAAAACACGGGAGTCTGGAGATGGTGTTTCCCATGGAGGGGAGCCTCAGGAGAATCTCAGCAGCACAAAAATGGGTGCTTCGCTGGCAACAGAAATCCGGAGGCGGGGCATCCCAGTGGCAGCGGCTTGGATTTGTAAGGTAAAAATAGTTTGGAAGAAGAGGCAAAAAAATCTTAAACCCTGGGTTTGTATCTCAAAAAGTTTGTATGATGAGGGGTTTGTAAGACGAGGTATCACTGTATTTGAATTTCATCTTCAGGATCTAGCCTTCTAAAGAGGAGTTGATCTCCTCTAGGACTGACCAATTTGATAACCTTGCAGTCTAAGGCAGTGTTTCCCAACCTTGGCAACTTAAAGATATCTGGACTTCAACTCCCAGAATTCCCCAGCCAGCAAATGCTGGCTGGGGTATTCTAGTAGTTGAAGTCCAGATATCTTCAAGTTGCCAAGGTTGGGAAACACTGGTCTAAGGGACTCGCAGGAATCTTCTCCAGCACCATAGTTTAAAGGCCTCAATTCTTTGGCACACGGTCTTCTTTATTCAACTTCCACAGCCCTACATTGCAACGGGGAAAACCTGGACTACACATCCCTTGTAGTCTTCCATAATTAATCTACCAGCTATACAATATATGGCATGGAAGCCTGTCCTGATAATTTATATTAAGTGAAAGATATTAATTGAAAGACCAAAAATGAAATATTTATCATTTAATACGTCCTTAGTTATATTTTGAACGGTAGCACAATTTTTTCTCTCTTCGTTCTCCTCACAGGCACTCAGGCGCTGCCTCCCCTCTTCTCTCTTGGCTACCATCAATGCCGCTGGAATTATGAAGATGACCATGATGTAGAAAAAGTGGATGTAGGTTTTGATATCTTTGACATCCCGTATGATGTCATATGGCTAGACATTGAGCACACTGACGGCAAGCGGTACTTCACTTGGGACAAGAAGAGATTTCCCAATCCCGAGAAGATGCAGAAGCAGATACTTATGAAGAAAAAACGCAAGGTAAGCAATGCACTAAAATAGAGGGTAATGTAGCTATGCGCTTTTTTTGTATTAGTGTCTAGTGAAAGCATCCTTTCCTTGAAATTTTTAAAATAAATGTTATTGTTTGGAAATAAATACAATTATTATTATTATTATTATTATTATTATTATTATTATTATTATTATTATTTAGATTTGTATGCCGCTCCTCTCTGAAGACTCAAGGCGGCTCACAACAACAACAATACAATACACAGAGTACAAATCCAATATTAGATAAAAACGAAATTCAAAACCCACAATTCAAAGTGTTGGTTATGACCTTTAAAGCCCTACATGGCATTGGACCAGAGTACCTCTGGAACCGCCTGCTACCGCACGAATCCCAGCGACCGATAAGGTCCCACAGAGTTGGCCTTCTTCGGGTCCCGTCGACTAAACAATGTCCTTTGGCGGGCCCCAGGGGAAGAGCCTTCTCTGTGGCGGCCCCGGACCTCTGGAATCAACTCCCCCCAGAGATTGGAACGGCCCCCACCCTCCTTGTCTTTTGCAAATGACTCAAGACCCACCTTTGTCCCCAGGCATGGGGGAGTTAAGGTATTCCTTCCTCTAGGCCATTACAAGTTATGTATGGTATGTTTGTGTGTAAGGTCCCACAGAGTTGGCCTTCTTCGGGTCCCGTCGACTAAACAATGTCCTTTGGCGGGCCCCAGGGGAAGAGCCTTCTCTGTGGCGGCCCCGGCCCTCTGGAATCAACTCCCCCCGGAGATTAGAACTGCCCCCACCCTCCTTGTCTTTCCTAAATTACTCAAGACCCACCTACACCACCAGGCATGGGGGAGTTGAGACACCTTTCCCCCAGGCTTTTTTTATATTTATGTTTGGATATGTATATGTTGTTTGTTTTTTAAATATGATAGGGTTTTTATGTGCTTTTAATATTAGATTTGTTTTCGCTAGAATATTGTTTTTATTGTTGTTGTGAGCCGCCCCGAGTCTTCGGAGAGGGACGGCATACAAATCTAATAAATTGAATTTGAAATTGAATAAATATTAAAAACAATTGTTACTGCACAATCACACCATTCTCATGTATTACAGTCAGGAAAAAAGTGGTGGTGCCTGGCGACATAGATAGGTCTTCAACATCTTATTTATTTTATTTATTTATTTATTAGATTTGTATGCCGCCCCTCTCCGTAGACTCAGGGCGGCTCACAGCAATAATAAAAACAGTGTACAATAACAAATCTAATATTTAAAAATATCTAAAAACCCATTATTTTAAAAAGCATACACACAAGTATACCATGCATAAACTATATAGGCCTGGGGGAGATGTCTCAATTCCCCCATGCCTGACGGCAGAGGTGGGTTTTAAGGAGTTTACGAAAGGCAAGGAGGGTGGGGGCGATCCTAATCTCCGAGGGAGCTGGTTCCAGAGGGTTGGGGCCACCACAGAGAAGATTCTTCCCCTGGATCCCGCCAGACGACATTGTTTAATCTTGCGGAAGGTGGGAAGAGTAGGGGCAATTCTAATCTCTGGGGGGAGTTGATTCCATAGGGTTGGGGCCACCACAAAGAAGGCTCTTTGCGGAAGAAAACAACCATGCTAGCAAATTCCCTTTATTGGTCTAAAGCAGTGGTCACCAAATGGTGGTCCATGGACCACTGTTGGTCTGTGAGAAAATTTTGGTGGTCTGCAGAAAAATTATTTACATTTTTTATATTGCACTAAATGCTATTTATCTTTTTAAAAAATTAATATTAGTAGTCCTTGGGATTTCAAATTATGAATTTAGTGGTCCCTGAGGTCTGAAAGGTTGGTGATCCCTGGTATAAAGCATTCTGTTTTTCCCCAGCTAACTTGGGAAGATTTTTGACTTCTTACATATGCTTTTTCATCTGCTTTAATTTGCTGAAAGCCAATCTAATTGGTAGTTCTTGCAATTAGGAATCCAAAGCATTTAGAAGAGAATATCAGCTCATGGAAGGCTATTCTAAACATTCCTGCAACATATTATTCAGTCAACAATAAGGCTGTGTTATTATCTCTCATGTTGGCAGCTGGTTGTCATTGTGGACCCACATGTTAAGATTGATCCTCTTTACACTATATACTCACAAGCAAAAGCAAAGGGATTCTTTGTAAAAGATCGTAATGGTGAAGATTTTGAGGGCATCTGCTGGCCAGGTAATAAACTCTTTTTGTTTTTAAAACCACTTCAAAGAAGCACATAGGAGATAAATCAAAATGGATTTTTTCGCTAATTGTAATTGACCTATTTGAAATCAATTGATAAGTTCCTTATCTTCACAATTGACAGGTTTCTCTCTATTTCTGCAAATTTCTTATTTCTACCTTAACATTTGTCAGAACCAGAAATGATAGTAATAGGCCTCTGTCTCATGTATCATTACATTGGATTGAACATTAATATTTTCTATTATTGTAATGGGATAGGGCACCACAAGAAAAAGCCAGTTTTGCTTTTTCTTCCTGCAAATATAATACAATCCTAACATCTGCAGGTCTCTCATCATACCTGGATTTTACCAATCCTGAAGTCCGACAATGGTATGCAGATCAGTTTGACTTCAAAACATACAAGGTTTGTGCTTTGTAATGATATGGTCAGGATCCACAGAATAGTACTATCTATTAATGTAATTTCTATACAGCCCTGGTTGCTTAATTTTGGAAATATGGAAAAAGACAAAATATAAATAACTTTGGGAATTATAAATAAAATCCATCCAGAATATAAAATGATAGACTAAAGCAGAACATTTTCTGCATAGTCATCCTTGTATAAGATATCTGGACACTTTTTAGCTCATGCAAATTCCATTACAGATAAAGATGGAAATAAGAGGATTGTACTATCTTAAATACAGTGGTACCTCTATACTTAAGAATGCCTCTACTTAAGAACTTTTCTAGATAAGAACCGGGTGTTCAAGATTTTTTTGCCTCTACTTAAGAACCTGAGCCTGGAAAAATTTCCCAGGAAATTTTAGAGTGGCACAAAGCCAGTTTCCTGCCATTCCCCCTTTAATCCTGGCCATCTCGGGCTTTTCTGGGCTGCCAGAGGAGCCTTTCGGTGGCGCTTAAGGAGGCTTTGGCAGCCCAAAACGAACGGAGCATTTTCCTTTCTCTAGGGCTAGGCACTTGGAGAAGGAATAAACCACTTCGCTGTGGTGACTCCTTCGCTCTGCCTCACATAAACCCGGCGCGAGGTTGCCTCCCGGAGCGTCTGGGCATGGAAAGGCAAAAGGGGGCGCTTTACCCCAGCCAGATCAATTCGGCTTTAGCCAAACCGAGGAGTCACCACAGTGAAGTAAAGGCACCGGCTACAAAGCGAATGAGCGAGAGGAGAGGGGAGCCCTTCAGCATGGGAAGGAAGCAGGTAGCAGCAGCAGCAGCCGCCTTTCAGTCAAAGGAGCGGGAGGTTCCCCCCTCTCACCCGCCTGGATTTCTCTCTCTGGCGCAGTGTATGGAAGGCAGCCTCGCGCCGGGTGTATGGGAGGCGCATGCTTCTCCTCACCACCTCAGAGTCCCTCTTTTTTTTAAGCCTTAAAGTTTTGGATTTTTTTGATTCACCTCACCTCACCTTCTTCCTTCAGCAACAACTGTCCCCCTCTTCTCCCTCTTCCTCCTCCCACCCAAATTCCAAGCTTTTATTTCTTTCCTAATGTGTTTGCACACATTATTTACTTTTACATTGATTCTTATGGGAAAAATTCCTTCTACTTAAGAACATTTCTACTTAAGACCTGGTCACGGAACGAAATAAGTTCTTAACTAGAGGTACCACTGTACTTTATTTGGTTTAACGTTGATTTGAATTGAGAAGGTATGTGAGATATCCCTGTTTTGAATTACCCCCAAGAAGGAAACCTTCATATTGGATTATCACTGTGTTCAGTTGGATCTCAGGCACAAGAGACAGGTAAAGAGGCCAAGGAAAAAGGAAAAAGCACACTACTCAAAGCAGTGTGAACAAAATAAGTTAGAACAAGTATTTAGCTACAGTACTTGTACTTTACTAATACATTAAATAAACTTAAATGTTGGCCTACAGAGTTCTTCTGAAATTGTTTTTATCTGGAATGATATGAATGAGCCTTCAGTCTTCAAAGGGATAGAACAAAGCATGTCAAAAGACGCTATTCATTATGGCAAATGGGAACATCGAGATGTTCATAATCTCTATGGCTTTTACCAGGTAGGACAATTATAACTGAATTAACAATTATAATACCGGTAAATTCTTATTATGTCATTGCCTGTGGCTGCTGACCTTGCATTTTGTCTATAGTTTCTTAATCAAAGTGGATTATAAATTCATTAATATAAAAAACAAGATGTTAATAATTTGTTTTAACATCTTTGTACAATAATACATTATTTTAAAATCTTTGTAGATGCTAATGTTACTTAAAAACAATCTTCAGCATAATATATTCCACAATATCATATTTTATTACAAAGTACTGTACAGTACAGTACTTTATTATACACAATGTCATTCTTTCCTTTCTTTCTGTTCCTAAGATGTGTCTCTTCTATATTTCAATATGTTTTGCTGTATTTTATCATTCCTGGCCTTCAGTTTTGTATTATTTGTTTGTTTGTTTGTTTGTTTTTGATTTGATTTGATTTGATTTGATTTGATTTGATTTGATTTGTATGCCGCCCCTCTCCGAAGACTTGGGGCAGCTAACAACAATAAAAAAGACAATGTAAACAAATCTAATATTAAAAATAATCTTAAAAACCCCAATTTAAAGAACCAATCATACATACAAGCATACCATATATAAATTCTATAAGCTTAGGGGGGAGGGGAAATTTTCAATTCCCCCATGCCTGACGACAGAGGTGGGTTTTAAGGAGCTTGCGAAAGGCATCATTCCAATCCCGTTGCAAAATGTGCTAAAAATATTTTGCTTATCATTACTGTGCTGCATAGTGATTAAAGTGCTGAATAAGACATAGGAGTCCATGACTCCTTAAAAAATGGGTATGAAAGCCAGCTGGGTGACTTGGGGCCAGTCATATTCTCTCAGCCCAACCCACCTCACAGTTGTGCATAAAATGTCTACAGAGGTTCTCAGTCATCTAGGTCATGGTTGTCCCAAAGGTGCTTTTTCCAAAAGCAACTAGACTTTCTGTGGTTCTGAGTTGAAGAAGCTTCTTGGATGAGAAGTGAAATGTCTTCAAGGGGGGAAAAAAACAAAAGTCCAGTTGCCTTTTGAACAAGAACCTTTGGGATAGTTATGGGGAAAATAAAACAACCTGAGTTGTTCAAAGTAAAGATGGTATTTGTAATATAATAACACTATGATACACAATACATCATCATCATCATCATCATCATTATTATTATTATTATTATTATTATATTATTATTATTATATTATTTATTGGGTTTGTATGCCGCCCCTCTCCGCAGACTCGGGGCGGCTAACAACAATGATAAAAAACAACATGTAACAATCCAATTTAATAAAACAACTAAAAACCCTTATTATAAAAACCAAACATACACACAAACATACCACACATAACTTGTAATGGCCTAGAGGAAGGAATACCTTAACTCCCCCATGCCTGGGGACAAAGGTGGGTCTTGAGTAATTTGCAAAAGACAAGGAGGGTGGGGGCCGTTCCAATCTCTGGGGGGGAGTTGATTCCAGAGGTCCGGGGCCGCCACAGAGAACGCTCTTCCCCTGGGGCCCGCCAAACAACATTGTTTGGTCGACGGGACCCGGAGAAGGCCAACTCTTTGGGACCTTATCGGCCGCTGGGATTCATGCGGTAGAAGGCGGTTCCAGATGTATTCTGGCCCAATGCCATGTAGGGCTTTAAAGGTAACTACCATTATTATTATTATTATTATAACTTTTTCAGCAAATGGCAACTGCAGATGGGCTGGTGAAACGAAGTGGAGGAGTGGAGAGACCCTTTGTTCTTACCCGCTCTTTCTTTGCCGGATCGCAGAAATATGGTAAGTGTCAAGAAAGGCTGGTTTTTGTCTGGATTTGATAATTTCTAGGCTACTCGATGATTTGAACAATTGTGTACGCTTGAAAGTAAAAGTGATGCAAGTATATGTGTTTATTTGGGCACATATTCCCTTTAATCCCACCCTGATCCACAGTTAAATCAGATGACCTTTAGGGACTATAGTTAATCAGATTTAGGGTGTTAAACTGAAATACGTATTTATTTCATCTGCTGACTTGAGTCCAAATGAGATCCATACCATTCTGTTTGCTTATTCCTGAATGGCATTGGTGAATTTCATTTTTAAAAATCACCTTTTTATATTAAAAAAAATGCATTGATAAACAACTCATGTTCTCTATGTCCCCACAGTCATGACAGTTATGCTGTGTGAGTCATTGTAAGATGTTGAATTTGAAATGTGAAGACATGCGAAGCACCTGACATGCTGACAGATGGAGAGACTAACAAATGCTTTGCTGTTGTACATTAGCCTCTTTTTGCACGGCAAATGATTTCCTTAAAATAAAAATATTATCTTTTCTCGACCTAAATTATTATAAGCGGCCTAGAGTCATCACCATGGGAGATGGGTGGCATATAAATTAAATAAGTACATGATATAAATAAGAGATAAATAATGAAAACTATAAAAAATAACAGGAGAGCAAATTTCCAATTTTTAGGATGACCAGATTTTTCAGAAGTTGAAGATCACTTAGTTATAGAGACATCTACAGGATCTTACTGTGTAAATTACACAGTTTCATGTTATTTGTGCTGTGTCACATATATAAAAGAGGTGAAATTTGTGTCATGTTAGCATAATACTGTTTTTGTCATTTAGACACACAAATGTGCTCAAAGATGCCTCTCCTGAATTATTTTCCAAAATATACAGTGGTACTTCTACCTAAGAACGCCTCTACTTACGAACCTTTCTAGATAAGAACCTGGTATTCAAGATTTTTTTGCCTCCTCTCAAGAACCATTTTCCACTTACAAACCCGAGCCTCCGAAACTGTAACTAGAAAAGGCAGGAGAAGCCTCCGTGGGGCCTCTCTAGGAATCTCCTGGGAGGAAACAGGGCCTTCACCCTCCCTGCGGTTTCCCCAATCGCACACATTATTTGCTTTTACATTGATTCCTATGGGAAAAATTGCTTCTTCTTACAAACTTTTTGCAGGTGCAGTTTGGACTGGAGACAATACAGCAGATTGGAGTTACTTGAAAATCTCTATTCCAATGTTGCTGACAATCAGCATTGCGGGAATTTCTTTCTGTGGTGGTAAGATATATATTTCTTTATCAACTCCATTTAACTGGACAAATGACATCCTTTCCTCTTTCAGAAAGCATGCTACATTCCATTAAAACAAAATAAAAAGTAGTAGGTGACACTTCTGAAGTCTAAAAAGAGACTGAAACATTTCAAAAGTTGTTTTTAATTAAAACATGTATACATTTTTAATGAAAATTAGTCTGTTTGGTCTTAGGACATGCCCTGTTTCCCCGAAAATAAGACATACCCCGAAAGTAAGGCATGTCAGAGGTTTTGTAGAATTTGCTAATATAAGGCACCCCCTGAAAATAAGGCATAGTCAACTTTACATACGGTACAGTGGAAAAACATACGGTACCATTCAAAGCTGCTCATAGCGGTACTGTAATAATGTGGCGTCCCCTTCTGGCCCTTTCCATCGCTTTGTACCGTCCAGTACAGCAGACACAGTCTGCTGCTGTCTCACCGCCATTACAGTCTCCACTACAGTGCGTAGACTGTAGTTCCTCTGGTGGCCGGAAGCTGCAATAGCAGGAGTGTACTGTTGTACCATATAAGTGCCGTCGTTTGTACCGTAATCAGTGTACCATACAGTACACTTTCTTTGGGGGTGTCAGCTTTTCTGCCTGTGAATTTGTCTTATTTGAGAAATATAAGGCACCCCCCCCCCCCCGAAAATAAGACGTAGCACAACTTTTGGAGCAAAAATTAATATAAGACAGTGTCTTATTTTCGGGGAAACACGGTAGCACATAACTCTATTAATAAATGGGGACAATCCAAGAAGTTTGAATTTCTCACCAATTTCTGACAAAACAAACCATTTTTTTTTTTTGGATGTCCAGCGGATGTAGGGGGATTTATCGGAGATCCAGAACCAGAACTATTGGTTCGATGGTATCAGGCTGGGGCTTTGCAGCCTTTCTTCAGAGGACATGCCAATATGGATACCAAACGTCGTGAACCCTGGCTATTTGGGGAGAAGAACACAAAGATCATCAAGGAAGCTATTAAGGAGCGCTACTCCCTGCTTCCTTACATTTATACGTTGTTCTATCAGGCCTACAGCATGGCTGAACCGGTTATGAGGTAAGCCGGTCATTGGAAAGATTTAATTTCTGCTTTATGCACAAATATTTGTAACAGATATAGAGTTTATGATTAGACAACTCATAGAAATGAAATATGTATTGAAATGCAGGGCTGGCATAGATGCTAGTTCACTACTTTAGCTGCGATCTCTTAGAGCAGTGTTTCCCAACCTTGGTAACTTGAAGATGTCTGGACTTCAACTCCCAGAATTCCCCAGCCAGCATTTTCTGGCTGGGATTTCTGGGAAGTTGAAGTCCAAATATCTTCAAGTTGCCAAGGTTGGGAAACACTGTCTTAGAGCACCATCTGTGTATCATGAGCTGGTAAAAAAAAAAACAGGTTATCTTGAAACTCTTTGCATTTTCTAGGATTAAATGAGGTTTGGAATACAATTCCTAATCAGACTTTCAAAACTGTATCTTAATCTCAATAAAAAATAGTTTTAGTGCATATCTGTAGTGATAATTTTGTGTCTTGGTCTATCTAGTATGGCTGATAGCAGTCTTGCGAGTCTGACTGTATTATACTACTTCCTCTGACTTATTGTTGGGAAGGTATCTGAGTTGCTTTTCAGTGTGTCCTGGATATTCTGGACTTAATGTTTTATCCTTTGTTGCTTTGGCAACAGAGTTTGAATACGTCCATCAAGGTCATCTTTCTTACGCTCTATATATACAGCTTCCCAGAGTTTTGTTATGGGAAGTGGTAGGAAATGATTCTTACATCAACTTTCCATTTAGTGCTCTTGGGACTATTGTAAATTAGCTTTCTGGGGACTGGTGGCTTGTCTTGGTCTTTGACTGGCATACCAGGGACCAAATTCTAAAAAATCAGTTGAACCAGGAAAAATCAGGGGGAAAGACAGGACCAAAGCTAAATTTGATTTGTTTAAATATGTAAATAAAGTTGATAAAATATCATGTATGTTTCTTTCTTATGCATTTAATAACTTCCTATTTATACCACATTTGCATTCTAATTTTATAATTATAATTATTATAACTCATGTGGTATAGTGGTGATTAAGGTATGACATAGGAGCAAGGAGAAACTGCTTCTAGTTCACCTCAGCCAAGAAAGCTCTCTGGATGACTCAGCTATCAAACTCTCCCAATCCCAGTCCACTCAAAGGGTTTTTATTCAGTTATTCTCATTGTTGGTCAGTGCACCTTTTAAACTGAAATCACAATATTTGTTCTATGTGTTCAGTTTTTCAATGAGAATGGAACTATAGATATAGACATAAATATATAGACACACAGAGAGAGAAAGAGAGAGAGTGAGAGAGAGAGATACAGTGACACCTCGTCTTACAAACTTAATTGGTTCCAGGAGGAGGTTCGTAAGGTGAAAAGTTTGTAAGACGAAACAATGTTTCCCATAGGAATCAATGGAAAAGCAATTAATGCGTGCAAGCCCAAAATTCACCCATTTTGCCAGCCGAAGTGCCCATTCTTGTGCTGCTGGGATTCCCCTGCGGCTCCCCTCCATGGGAAACCCCACCTCTGGACTTCCGTTGCCAGCGAAGCGCCTGTTTTGCACTGCTGGGATTCACCTGCTGGGATTCCCCTGCAGCATCACAAAAAAAGTTCGGAGGTGGGGTTTCCCATGGAGGGTAGCCTCAGGGGAATCCCAGCAGTCCAGCAGTGCAAAAAAGGGCACTTCGCTGGCAACGGAAGTCCGGAGGCGGGACATCCCAGTGGCGGCGGTGGGTTTGTAAAGTGAAAATAGTTCGTAAGAGGCAAAAAAATCTTAAACCCCGGGTTTGTATCTCGAAAAGTTTGTATGACGAGGCGTTTGTAAGATGAGGTATCACTGTATTTTAAATAGTTAAAATAGCAACTTTAATGCCCACATCCAAAGCATGAACTTAAGAAGTTATAAATAGATGTAGTATAGGAGAGAAAATTATGTTCCTTAGCATTTGTATGAATAGTAAAATGCCTTTATTTTCATAGGCCTCTCTGGGTGGAATTTCCAAAGGAATTAGAAACTTTTGGCATTGAAGATGAGTACATGCTTGGTAAATTTAAATTATCCGTAATGTCTACTATTTATTCTGAAGTTGCAGCATTATGTACCCCATTTTTTCCCTAATCTGTTTATTATTCCAATTTATATAGCCAATTTTATAAGAATTGGAGGAGATACATATAATTGTATTGGTTAAGGCTCCTCTGAGTTGGCTGAGGCATTGCTATTTCAGCATATTCTATATTCTGTATTATAGATGTAAAGTTGTTGTTTTTTTCCTGTGGGGTACTTACAACCAGTCTCCTTGGGTGGCAGAGTTAATCAAGTAGCACAAAACATTCAGAACCTGAACATAAAGGTCTTCCTTTAGATCACATAGATCAATTTATAAACAAGTTTTTGAAATTCTGCTACGGAATAATTTTTTTGTTTTTAATTTAGGAAATATGTTACTGGTACATCCCGTCACTGCTCCAAAAACCAGTACAGTAAATGTCTTTCTGCCAGGCCCACAAGAGGTAAGAGAGATGGAATTAATTCCCTCCCCCCAAACACACACATCACAGAGACATACATTTTACTCACACACACACACAAACATGCACACACACACACACAATTTTCAAATGGCAACTTGCACTATTATTTTAATAACCTCATGCAAATTTTGTTTTTCTGTCAAGAAAATTGGCCATAATCTTTTTAAAAAGTTAATCAGAATGAAAAGTAGAGTCATACAAAGTAACGTTCATTCAATTACATCTTATATTATCTATTTCTAGCTTAGGCAAAGAGGGTATGGTATGGACATAATCAGTTAAATTATTTTGATTAACAGGCCTTAGGAAGAGCTCCCCCTAGGTGAGATTGTCTCCTTGTCTTCTGGAAGAGCGTTAAGACCTCTCTGTCAACTGTCAAGGGGATTCAAGAATAGTATCCAATCCTGGAAGTGGTTGGGGGCTTGAGGCCCTCCCTCTACTTTTTTAAAATTTGTTTTTAACTGTTTTTAATTCTGTCTTATTAACTATTTTT
The DNA here is from genome assembly GCF_031021105.1 of Erythrolamprus reginae. Classification (NCBI taxonomy): domain Eukaryota; kingdom Metazoa; phylum Chordata; class Lepidosauria; order Squamata; family Dipsadidae; genus Erythrolamprus; species Erythrolamprus reginae. Next base: position 86,984,627 of record NC_091950.1, read on the forward strand.
ATATGGTTCTAATCTGTAAACTGTCCAAGTCACTTAAATAGTGAGGTGGGCAGTGTATAAATTTGATAAATAAATAAAAATAAACATAACATATTAACTAAATGATTTATGGACCCATATTTTTTCTAGAATATTCTCGGAGATAGAGATACAGTATTGTGATTGTTCAGACGGTATACTTCAGTACCTTTGCTGGTTTAATACTCAAATAATGTATTAATCATTATTATTATTATTATTATTATTATAATTATTATTATTATTATTATTATTTATTAAATTTGTATGCCGCCCCTCTCCGTAGACTCAGGGCGGCCACAATCATGGCAATCATTATAATTAATGCCTATAACCACCATTAGTATCTAATTCAAAATTCTTTTGACAACACCACTTTGCTTCTGGGCCAGTTCAAGTTATGGCTTTGGTTCTTTGTAGCCCTTTAGAGCCTGAACCTGCTCGTTCCAGGAATCACCTCTCACCTGTTAAAAGTGACTGCAACAGAAAAGTTCAGATTGTTCTTCATGGTTACTTTTCAGGACAGGCAATTTTTTGCACTCCAGACATTGTTAGATTTCAACTTCCAAAAATTTCTGGGAGCTCAACCAGAGAGCAGCAATAATATGCTTTCCTCCTCTACTTGAAACAGATGGAAAATGTACTAATATGAAAACTTCTTTCTGTGCAGCCTACTTTTTATAAAACTTTGCCAATAAAACTAGTAGCCTCATTCCCCAAACAGTAAAGAACCCAGGTTATTAATAAGGCAGTAATTTTCTCTTCCTCTTCAAAAAGCAACTCTTTTTGTAGAGAGTCTTCTACTCTACTAAACCAGGATAATCTGCTACTACTTCAGGGAAGGGTTTGGAAGTCTATCGTTTTTATTTTTTAGATTCCCATTTCTGGCCAATTAATTAAATTGTTGAGTGGAAGATTTGAGCTGAATAAATGTAGATCAGTTTTTGAGAAAAATGTAAAGTGATAGATTCACTGATTATAGTTGTCTTAATGAAAACTTAACTACTCTCTTTTTTAATTTTAAAAATAGACTTTATTTAAACACAAAATACAAACAATAAAACTTACACAGAGAAAAAAACATTGAAATAAAAGTTGGACAATTTGTGAAGTGCCTGTAGTACAATTCTAACAGTGCTTATTTACTATTACATGGATTATATTTACATATATACATCAAAAACTTAACTACTCTCAACTTAATGCTATTTATGTGTTGTTTCCTACTTCTGTGTTGGTTGAGATTTATGGGTCATTTATTGATTTGATTTTTTACAAGGATTCGCGTGGGATTTCTGTATCTAAAATCTAATTCCTCCTCATTTGTTTTCTTTTTTATTATTTGACAGATTTGGTATGACTTTCGAAATTTTAGACCTCTGGAGGGTCATGGCATATTGAAGATCCCAGTAACATTGAACAATGTATGTGCTTGTTTTAAGATTTTTCTAAAAGCTTTATCTTATCTTTAATTTAATTTAATTTAATTAAAACTGGAGTTCTGTTAAGAGAATGGGATAATTCTAGTTTAGTCAACTCTGTTGATTTAAATGTAGAATTTATAAAGATTTAAATCTAAAATGTATAACTACCAAAGTTCGGAATTGAATAGTATAAACTAAGCAAGAGCTAGCTACAAAAAAAGTATTTCATTGTCTTCTTCCTTTGTTCAGAAAGTATTTTATTGTACTTATTTACTGGCTGGGTTGATACAATATTTTAACGCACAGTTTGTAAGGTTTTGGCTTTGTATATTTTATGAAGTGAAACGTTGTGTTTTGATTTATGGGTTTGAGTTCTGTGAGAACTCATCTAAAGATGGTTAGTTTAATAAGCTATATGTCAACTCATGAAGCATTCCTGGCCTGCTCTCAAGTTGGCATAGACAGGGAGATGGGGAATCGAACATCGCAGCTGCATTGAGGAACTTGCACTTCAGTCAAAATAAAGCATATTCCAACCGGCCATGTCAAGGTCATATCCATGCAGACCCACAGTGGCCAGAGAGAGAGACTTTCTACAAGCCTCAAAATTGCTTTGTTGGAGAATGTGACTGATGACACAGCTTGGGGAAAAGGAGGAAACAGGATCAGAGCCAGGACGCGAATTAAGTGGGGACAGAGTTGGCTTCATTTGGTCCGTGCCAACATGAAGCTCCTAATAAATAACTGGCTTACTTTTGAAGCTTGGCTTGAGGTTCATGATTTAATTAGGGCATCATTTGGAACCCTGACACTATGATTAAAATATTGTCTTGGTGCAATGTGTGAATCCAGTCACTATTTATTTTCTTTTTGCAGATTCCTGTATTTCAACGGGGTGGGACTATTATACCTCTAAAGATTTCTGTAGGAAAATCAACAGAATGGATGGTAGATGTTCCATATGAACTGCGTGCTGCCCTAGATTATAAGGTCCTCTAAAACTATTTTCGTACACACTATGTATTTATAGTCAATTTTAAATGTATATTAAGTTATTTAAAATGAATAAGTATCATTTTTCAGTACTGATCACCATTTTAATTTCAATATTAATTTGGTTTTCATTTCTTTAATTAGCAGCAATTAAGATTATAGGAAAATAAAGCAAAGTGAATCTTGCTGTGGAGAATCATAAACGTTTCCAATAAAGTCTCTATCTGTCTATGTGTTTGTGTGCATCTGCATGCTTGCAGATTAACAGTTGGGCAAAACAATCAAATTTGTTGTTGTGAGCCGCCCCGAGTCTTAGGAGAGGGGCGGCATACAAATCTAATAAATAAATAAATAAAATAAATGATAGTGAATTTGATTATAAAATAGTTCTGTTGTTTTCCTAATGTATAGGGATGTGCAACAGGTAAATTATACCTGGATGATGGCCACTCATTTCATTATCTTCATGAGAAACAATTCCTGTTGAGAAAGTTCAGCTTCCACGAGAATGTCCTCTCCTCCAGGTAAAGTATACTCTAAATATGGAAGGAAGAATCAGGAAATATTGATCATCATAGGCACTTACATTTGCATGGCTCATCAGTTTCATGCTTCAGCTTACAAAGAGCACAACAAATTGCAATTTTCAGTTCCTTGTCCCAAAAATGAATGGTTAGGCTTACTTTCTTTCACCTATTTTGAATCATAGTTTGTTTTACTATGCTTGGGTTTTTATGTTATACAGGTAGTCCTTGACGCACAGCCACAATTCAAACCAACTTTCTGTTTATTTATTTATTTCAATTTCTATGCCGCCTAACTTCATAAGGACTCTAGGCGGCTCACAGTGAAAAAAATTAAACATCAATAATAGTACTAAAACCTCTAAGTTATGTTAGCAACACGGTTGTTAAGTGAACTTGGCTTCCCCATTGACTTTGCTAGTCCGAAAACATAATCACATAACCTTGAGACAGTGCTATCATCATTACTACGAGTCAATTGCCAAGCATCTGAATTTTTATCATCTGACCACGGAGATAATGCAACAGTTGTACATGTGAAAAATGGTCATAAATCACTATTTTCAGGGCCGTTTTTACTTTGGTCACTAAATGAACTGTTGTAAGTGGAACACTACCTGTAATAGACTTCAAGTACTCACTGCAAATCATACAAACCATCCCAGCTATGGTGCGTGAATTCACCCTGTTTAAGAACCAGAAAATCCCCTTCATCTTATCTTCCAGCCAGGTTCTCTTTCAGGGAGGTACTTGTACCTGTTTCTTCTCCCTCCCAAGCATATAAAATTTGGGTTTGTACACCATATTGGAGATAGTCTTGGCAGCTCCAAAGCAGCACCAGGTCCACAAAATTTTGTCAAGTTAACCAAGGTTCTCAATTTTTTCCTGCCACAATTTAGATTTGGTCGAGCCGCCTGTGGTTTACAGCTTGTTTACAGCTTGTTGTTCACACCCCCGCAGCACGCTGCCTGCTGTATGAGCTTAGCAGAGATTGTTTTATTCAGCGTGGAAAGATCTTGCTGCACCCTTTTCCGTGGCGTTTGTTCAATCTATTTCAGCCACGGAGATTTTGTGGAGGAAGCAGCTGGGCTGCAGGGAAATGGCGGTTCCCCTTAATTACAACAGGAGGCTGTAGCTGAGACTGGGGGGAGAGATTGATTGATACTGATAAAAGTGGAGCCTTGAAGGGAGGAGAGAACGAGGAGAGACGGGACCGAGAGGCGAAGGTGACGCTGGTTGGAGGTGCTGCTGCTGGAACGACCCCCCCCCCCCCATGAACTAAGGACGCTTGTGAGCTGCTTGGTGGGAGCGCCCAAGCGTCGGAGGCTCTACGGGGTGAAAAGACCGGCATGGAAAGATTAGACTGGATATTGCTGTCGAGGAAGAGGAGATGGTGGCCCGTGAGAGGAGCGTGGAGACTGGGGGAGATGTCGAAGCGATACCGAGGTGGGAAAGAGAGTTCTTGGAGGCCATGCAGTGGGGTCTGGCAGACAGAGAACTGGAAATGTCGCTCGGAAATCAGCGACGCCATCGGAGGCCACCGAGGAGTGACCAGCAAGGGGCGAGGGTCCTATGAGAGCGAAGAGACTGGTGATGGAACTGAGAGACTGAGAAGAGACCTGGGAGACATCATAGCGCCAGAAAAAGGGGTGACTAATATTAAGAAGAGATCCTTCCTTTTAACCAGGCTGAGATATTCCCCTGGGACCCTGAACACTGTTATAATCCAGAACTTCCAATTAAGAACTAATTAAGAATTTAAGAACTGCTGACTGACTCCTTTTCTATATTTTTATATATTTTTAATACATCTTAATACATCCATTCTTAGCTATTTTTATATTTTTATATTTTTTATCTGTTTTAATATTTAACTAATGAATTAATTAACTGGGAATTGCATTTCTTACATATTTATTAGTGTTTTAAAGTGTTATCAATTTAATCTATTTTTAGTATTGGGGGTTCTAATTTAAATGGATGACTGGGACAGAATTACTTGTGTGCATGAGTTAAATGGCTGGTATGACTGGGATGACTGGGGTGGGAGGGGCTACGGGATGGATGAGATGAATGGTAAGAGTATGAATGGTAGATTTGGCCCACCTGACGCTCAAGAGGCGGGAGGAGATGGGGCACCGATCTCTGGGGTGGCAGAGGGTCGGAATATTCCTGTGTTGCTGGGGAGAGGCAGATATGGCGGGGGCCACGGAGTTAGCCGTTCCAGGGGAACGAGGGACCGTTGCTTAATAACGATCCCTTGTTCTGGCTCCGTGAGCCCAATCTTGGGTACTGGTGATGAGTGTAACTCTGGCCCTGGGCTCAGGTTGCTGCTGCTTAATGCCAGGTTGGTGGTAAATAAAGCTCTCCTCATCCGGGATTTGATCCTGGATGAGGAGGCCAACCTGGCATGTATTACTGAAACCTGGCTGGGCCCAGAGGGAGGTGTTCCTCTCTCTGAAATTTGCCCAGCTGGGTTTCAGATATGGCATCAACCTCAACCCCAGGGAAGGGGGGGAGGAGTGGCTATTATAGCCAGGGAGAGCCTTTGCCTACGTGGACTCATTGCTCCGGAAATTGCGGGTTGCGAGTCACTCCTGATGAAGTTGGACTTAGGGGTTCAGGTGGGCTTATTTCTCACGTACCTGCCTCCCAGCTACGTGTCAAAAGCCCTGCCTGTGCTACTCGAGGAGGTAGCCGGGTTGGCGGTGGAGTTCCCCAGACTTATTGTCTTGGGGGACTTCAACCTGCCGTCACTCGGCGAAACCTCTGGGTTGGCACAGGAGTTCATGGCCACCATGACAGCCATGGACCTGACTCAAGTAGTACGGGGTCCGACTCATGAGGGGGGGCACGCACCCGACATGGTATTCCTTTCCGAGCAATTGAGTAATGGTCTGAGACTAAGGGGCTTAGAAGCAGTGCCTTTGTCATGGTCAGACCATTTTCTATTACGGCTTGACTTCCTGGCTCCAATCCTTCCCCGCAGGGAGGCGGAACCAATTAAGATGTTCCGCCCCAGACGCCTGATGGACCCAGAGGGCTTTCAGACGGCGCTTGGGGTTATTCCAGAGGCACTTGTCCACAGTTCGGCAGAGTCTCTTGCGAAAGCCTGGAATGAGGCTGCAGCAGGGGCTCTTGACCGGATTGCGCCTTTGCGACCTCTCCGTGGCGCTAGACCCCGTAGAGCTCCATGGTTCAACGAGGAGCTCCGGGAGTTGAAACGCCAGAAGAGACGTCTAGAGAAGCGATGGAGGAAGAGTAGGTCTGAATCTGATCGAACACTTGTAAGAGCTTTTATTAAGACTTACAAAGTGGCGCTCAAGGCGGCAAGATGCGCGTACCATGCCGCTTTGATTGCATCAGCGGAATCCCGCCCGGCCGCTCTGTTTAGGGTGACCCGCTCCCTTCTTAATCAGGGGGGAGTTGGGGAGCCCTTGCAGAGTAGTGCCGAGGACTTTAACACGTTTTTCGCTGATAAAGTCGCTCGGATTCGGGCCGACCTCGACTCCAATTGTAAAACAGAGTCGACTGACAACGAGTCAGTCGAGGTGACTGGGGTACGTACTTGTCCACCTGTCTGGGAAGAGTTTGATCTGGTGACACCTGATGAAGTGGACAAGGCCATTGGAGCTGTGAGTTCCGCCACCTGTTCACTGGATCCGTGTCCCTCCTGGTTGGTTTCGGCCAGCAGGGAGGTGACACGGAGCTGGGCCCAGGAGATTACCAACGCTTCCTTGGGGAGGGGAGTTTTTCCATCACTCTATAAAGAAGCGCTTGTGCGCCCCCTCCTCAAGAAGCCCTCCCTGGACCCAGCTGTGCTTAATAACTACCGTCCAGTCTCCAACCTTCCCTTTATGGGGAAGGTTGTTGAGAAGGTGGTGGCACTCCAGCTCCAGCGGTCCTTGGAAGAAGCCGATTATCTAGGTCCCCGGCAGTCGGGTTTCAGGCCCGGTTACAGCACGGAAACTGCTTTGGTCGCGTTGATGGATGATCTCTGGCGGGCCCGGGACAGGGGTTTGTCCTCTGTCCTGGTGCTCCTTGACCTCTCAGCGGCTTTCGATACCATCGACCATGGTATCCTTCTGCACCGGCTGGAGGGGTTGGGAGTGGGAGGCACTGTTCTTCAGTGGTTCTCCTCCTACCTCTCTGGCCGGTCGCAGTCGGTGTTAGTGGGGGGACAGAGGTCGGCTCCTAGGTCTCTCCCTTGTGGGGTGCCTCAGGGGTCGGTCCTCTCCCCCCTGCTATTTAACATCTACATGAAACCGCTGGGCGAGATCATCCAAGGACATGGGGTGAGGTATCATCAATATGCGGATGATACCCAGCTTTACATCTCCACCCCATGCCCAGTCAGCGAAGCGGTGGAAGTGATGTGCCGGTGCCTGGAGGCTGTTGGGGCCTGGATGGGTGTCAACAGACTCAAGCTCAACCCGGATAAGACGGAGTGGCTGTGGGTTCTGCCTCCCAAGGACAACTCCATCTGTCCGTCCATTACCCTGGGGGGGGAATTATTGACCCCCTCAGAGAGGGTCCGCAACTTGGGCGTCCTCCTCGATCCACAGCTCACATTAGAACAACATCTCTCAGCTGTGGCGAGGGGGGCGTTTGCCCAGGTTCGCCTGGTGCACCAGTTGCGGCCCTACCTGGACCAGGACTCATTGCTCACAGTCACTCATGCCCTCATCACCTCGAGGTTCGACTACTGTAATGCTCTCTACATGGGGCTACCTTTGAAAAGTGTTCGGAAACTTCAGATCGTGCAGAATGCAGCTGCGAGAGCAGTCATGGGCTTACCCAGGTATGCCCATGTTTCACCATCACTCCGCAGCCTGCATTGGCTGCCGATCAGTTTCCGGTCACAATTCAAAGTGTTGGTTATGACCTTTAAAGCCCTTCATGGCACTGGACCAGAATATCTCCGAGACCGCCTTCTGCCGCACAAATCCCAGCGACCGATTAGGTCCCACAGAGTGGGCCTCCTCCGGGTCCCGTCAACTAAACAATGCCGGTTGGCGGGCCCCAGGGGGAGAGCCTTCTCTGTGGCGGCACCGGCTCTCTGGAACCAACTCCCCCCGGAGATCAGGACTGCCCCTACTCTTCCTGCCTTCCGTAAACTCCTCAAAACCCACCTTTGCCGTCAGGCATGGGGAAACTAAACATCTTCCCCTGGGCACGTTGAATTTATATATGGTATGCTTGTGTGTGTGTGTATGTTAGTATAGGGGTTTTTCTTAAATTTATAATATTTTAATTAATTGGATTAATGTATTGGATTGTCTTTTCACTTGTTGTGAGCCGCCCCGAGTTTTCGGAGAGGGGCGGCATACAAATCCAAATAATAAATAAATAAATAAGGGAAGGTACAATATTTCCTATGGAACATTGCCAAAAGAAGTCATAATAATTAAATTATTATTATTAATTAAATTAATAATTAAAACACTGTCTTTGTTTTCTCAGATGCGCTAGTGAAGAAGGGCTATTCCAGACAAAATGTATAGTTCAACAGATACTGATTTTGGGAATAAAAAAGGAGCCCAAGGTTGTGACAACCACCATGTTTGGTAAGAGAGAGAAATAATCCAATTTCCAGCTTGTTTGCTTATACTCCAGACTCTCTAGGGCATGATGGCAAAACTTTTTCTTCTTGTGTGTCAAAAATAGGAGCGTGCATGCACGCTAGAACACACATGTGCTAGCACACAGCATCTTCCCCCATATGCCACACTGCACATATGTGCATCACCACGCATGCACACACACACCCCAAAATTGGGCTGCTTTTCACCCTCAGACTCCCCTGAAGCCTCCTGAGTACAAAAACAGCTCAACAGGCAAACCGGAAGTTCAGAAAAACAGACTTCCGGTTTGCCCATTGGGCCATTTTTCAGGGAAGCCTCCAGAGGGCGAAAACTGCCTTCCCCAAGGCTGAAAATCAGCTAACCAGCTCACTCATGCACACAATGCCTCACATGCCCTCAGATATGGCTCTGCATGCCACCTGTGGCACACATGCCAAAGGTTTGCCATCACGGCTATAGGACATTTGAAGCATTGCATTTCTCTCATTGGAAGAAATCAGATCTATTGATTTAAATTGTTTTATATGGCCACTCTTCTCTTTAAATATGACTCTGAGTGGCTGACAAAGGTTTTAAAAATATATAATCCAGAAACAATACAAAAACAAATTTCACACTCAGTTAAAATGCAAAGTAGTTGCCAAAGACACAATTCACCAACACTGTGGGTTCACTGATGCTAGCCCTTCAAGGCTTTCTAAAGGTGAACAGAGTTGAAGCCAACTAAATCTTGTGTGGTTTGGTAATCCAGAATTTAGCTATTTCCTGGGTCTCATTAGGTGACAATTGCCGAATTAAATGGAACTCCTGCACAGAATAAGGTGCATTTGGTTTTCTGTAGCAAAATTCTTCTTTAATAAAGTTCCATTCAACAAGGTTATTTCCTAAACACAAGGTGACAACATTCAGTTGATAGGTAATGACCAACATCTTGAATTGCTTCCAGAAGTCAACTGGAACTAATGTAATTTATATAGCAGCAGTGACAGATTAATATCACAAGAAGTATCAGTAGTGCTTGTGCTGCTACTTTTGTTATTGGAGCAGATCAATGACTTTTCTTCATCCATTAGAAGTAGATATTTGAGTTGCTTTGCATAGCAGGTTGGAAGGAATACTTGGATAGTAGTAAGTCCTGAACTTGTCCATAACTCGCCAACATATCTCAAAAGACCACAAGAACATTCTCCTAAAGTTGAGAACAGGTGCTCATTCTGGAAGCTTTTGCTTCAGAACAGAAAACCTGATTACAGCTTTATTTTGAGCAGATATAGGACAACATTAATATGCATGGCTTACTTTAAATAAATGTTTAATGTGTATTTCTTTAATTGCAATTCAGATGGAAAAGAAGACAAGACAGTGACTTTCAGATACGATACCAGAAATTCTGTGCTGACCCTTCAAAATCTTTCCTTAAACATAGGCAATAACTGGGAACTTCGTATCAAATGAAAGCACGGCTTCAGACATGCTGACTCTGTCAACCACTTACTTAGAATGGGCTGTAAAGCAGAATATAAGTCTAGGTGCCATTGCTATTCAGAGATGTAGATGAAAAACTAAAAAATAATGCTTTGAAAAATTTAATATGGTTTTTTTTTAACTAGACCAAAACTGAAGTGTGACATACAAACTACTGTTTGTATAATTTAATGGATTCACATTCAAAATGCTTTTCAGGGATGAAAACATTTTGATATTATTTGCAAAAACTGTTTCTTGGGAAAATTGGTTTTATCTGGGATTTTGCAGTTCTGTATTAAATATTTATATTTTTTTGTATAGCCGTGCAATGGTTTTCTTGCCTTTATAACACTTTTGGTGTAAATTGTCTGCTTGTGTTCTAATTGGTGCATTGCTCTGTTTCTTGGTGGACTCTGTTTAGCAATTTGACACATTAATTCTGCCAAGAAGTTCTTCAAAAGAAGAAATATGAGTGAGAATAATTATAATAGGTATACATCTGCCACAAAGAGATTATGCTTCATAAAACACAAATGTATCATTATATGAGGTAAAGACATCTGGAATTAATGAACTCTAGCCTTCGTTTAGCTGGTGTGTCAGACTATAGAATTCCCATAAAAATTGTGAGAATCATCCTCCAATTATGTACGCCGCCCCTCTCCGAGGACTCTTACTATTTCATATGGAAAATAATTACCAAAAGCAACTTTTTCTGTTTGCAGAGCAGAGAAACATATTTGCCATATTAGTATTAAAAGGGTCATATTTTAGAAGTGTCCAAAACACTCAGAGTCTCAAGTTTTCACAACAAATGTCTCTTGTTTCAGAATATATTTCATGCTTACTCAAGCAGAATTTACCTAAGGAAAGAGTCTCAGGACATATAACCATCATTCTCATAGTAGAAATCAGATACATATAGTATCCTCATATAGTATTCTAGATATGGATAGCAAAGATATACCGATAGCTATTACAATCATGTAAAAGTGGAATGAGATTTTGCTAAATATATTCTGCATAATAAAATATAGTTTGAAACATTATATTTTGTATTATTTTATTCTTAGAAATAGGAATAAAAACCATTTCTTCATTTGTTTACTGTTAGGCTTTTTCTCAATATGGTACAGAACACAAATATGAAGACTGCATTTGTTTTTCCCCCATACAAAACTTTTATTGCACAATATTTGGTTCCTATCTTATTCTATTATTTTCCTATTACTATAAGCTTACCAATATTTCTTAAATTGCTATCTCTCATGTTCTATTTATGCCTCCCAGCGGGCATACAGCTCCAAGAACTGTTTTCTCCTCCTTCTGAACTACTTGTTAAAATCTTCTCTTTTCCTAGCTCTCCGCTGTCTTCCTAGTTAACTTGACACACCCGGGCCTGTGCCAAGCTGTGTGGTATGCAAAAGCTTTGGTCTTTTTCCCGTATTTAAGTTTTGGCAATATCTGGGAGTGCCACTTGAAGATGATTCACTTGTGCAAAAGGCACATGATGTTCTGAAAAATAATCTGCAACTAGCGCTTCAGCCTTTGCACCTTTTTCCCTTTCTGGGATTGTCTTTTTTATTAAGAAAGATGAGAAAAATAGTACAGAATTTGCAGCTTCGAATTTTTTTCTGAGCATTTTTCAATTCTTTTGCGAGTTAACGATATTAACTTATTTGCAGTCTTAAGTTAAATTTTACAACACATGCAGTAGCTGTTCTTTTTATTAGCATTGTCTTTTTTTAACCAGCCTTTAAATTCCTACAGCCATTCATTCATTCATTCATTCATTCATTCATTCATTCATTCATTCATTCATTCATTCATTCATTTATTTATTGTTACAGTTGAAAGGGACCATGCAGGTCATCAAGTCCAACTCCCTGCCTGAGCAGGAGTCCTAAAGCACCCCATATAATGGAATATATCATGTTTTTATTTTCTTTACTTCCGCAACTCTTTACTTCAATCATTTGTATTACTCTGTATCATGCGCAGTGCCCAGGATGCTTCTCTGCATGTACACGCAAGCCAGCAACAAAATAATTTACAACCCACCATTGCTATATATGTATGTATTACTAAATTGGAACTTGAAAGCATGCAAACACATACACTGAAATCAAAGACAATCTATGGGTAGATCTCAATTTACAATCACAATTGAGCTTGAAAGTTTGATCATAAATGCTTGCAGTTGTAAGTTGAGTCACTATGTGACCAGCCTTGATTTTTATGACTGTTTTTACAATGGATGTTAAGCGAGGCACTGCAGTCACTAAATGAATCATATATGAATCCGAGTTATCCAATGGTCATTTTTGCTACAAAATGGCAAGAGAAGTCACGAAATGCAACCTCGTGACTGAATAGGAGGTCAAAAATAACTGAGCAACTGGTCATAAATGAAAGCCAGTTTTCAAGTACTGTACCTGAAATATATTCATGTGACCATAGGGGTACTATATCAGTCATAACTTTATTATAACTGACATACCACAATTTTCGACTATGTCATAACTTCAAATGATTTTAAGCAATCAATCATGTTGAGGACTATGTTGCCATCACCGGTCTGGGCTTCCCAGTTGGTGAATGGAGCGAGTAGGCTGGGTGGGGTTCCTCCTGGTTCGGACCAGAACACCCAAACCGTTAGCAACCTACTGGTGGCGTGAAAATGGTGTCATGGATCCTGTTCAGGCACTCCATGGACGCCGCCATCTTTTTTTTAGAATTTTCGGCGGAATTGTACGTCTTTGGATGACTTCCCTTCTTTCTCTGCTTCAAAAAGAGCCCTCCCACTCACCCCCAGACTAATACTCACCTTTATTACTTTACCTGAAGCACAGCTGATGAGCTTCTCAGCTGTGTTTCGGGCTGAATCCCGCTACAAAGCATGCGTGGAAGTGGAATTTTCAGTGCACAAAGCATTTCAATGCGAATTTAGAATAGAATTTTTAATTGGCCAAGTGTGATTGGACACACAAGGAATTAGTCTTGGTGCATATGCTCTCAGCGTACATAAAATAAAATATACATTTGTCAAGAATCATGTGGTACAACACTTAATGATTGTCATAGAGGTCAAATAAGCAATGAAGAAGCAATATTAATAAAAATCTTAGGATATAAGCAACAAGTTACAGTCATACAGTCAACATGGGAGGAAATGGGTGAAAGGAATGATGAGAAAAACTAGTAGAATAGAAGTGCAGATTTAGTAGAAAGTGTGACAGTGTTGAGGGAATTATTTGTTTAGTAGAGCGATGGCATTCGGGAAAAAACTGTTCTTGTGTCTAGTTGTCTTGGTGTGCAGTGCTCTGTAGCGATGCCTCGAGGGTAGGAGTTGAAACAATTTGTGTCCAGGATGTGAGGGGTCAGTAAATATTTTCCCCGCCCTCTTTTTGGCTTGTGCAGTATACAGGTCCTCAATGGAAGGCAGGTTGGCAGCAATTGTTTTTTCTGCAGTTCTGATTGTCCTCTAAAGTCTGTGTCGGTCCCGTTGGGTTGCAGCACCAAATCAGACAGTTATAGAGGTGCAGATGAATTGTTGGTGTAGGTAAGCGCAACTCCCCCCTGGAGTAGGCGCACTTGACTTCAATAGATTGGCCAAAGATGGGAGATGGGAAGGAACAGGGTCTTCTAGTTGAACTATGCCCACCATACTCAGCAGCAACTAGAAATCTAGGAACTCTGAGCTCTAGCCTCAACTTAGGTATGAAAGCCAGCTGGGTGACTTTGAGCCAGTCATACACACTCAGCCCAGCTCACCTTATAGTATTGTTGTTATAGGGAAAATAGAATGAGGAAAGCGTATTAGATGCGGTTGCCACCTTGAGTTATTAAAAAATAATAAGGTGCAGGGTGGGGAGAGAGAGAGACCTCAAAAACAAATCTCACAGAATTGCCTGGTGCTGCGTGTTGGTGTCACTCGTTTTAGAGGAATGAAGGTATTTCTGCCAGTCAATCAGATGATAAACAGTGGGAAATTCAAGTGCATGTAACTCTTGGGAGAAGGGAGATGTGTCAGTCAATAAGCCACTATAATACTGCCATTGCAACTAAATTTCGGCACTCTGGACTGCAAAACAAATTTAATATTGTATGTGTATCATATACTGAATTTGTTTGCAGTTTGTAGCTGTGTCAATCAATACAGAAAAAAATCATTAAATTTTACAATAAAAAAATCTGAAACCCAAACAGGGATTGAAAAATCCATATCTGGGCTTAAAAACCCACTATTGGCAATATTGTCACATGTACACACACATGCTTTCAATATTTTTTTAATACAATAAAGTCTCCAAGTAAGGAAAGGGTGGGGCTGTTTTAATTCTCCTTTGCAGGTAGTCCCAAACTCTGGATTCCAAGAAAGGATAAAAATGCCTTGCTAACTCCACAAGGTAAGTTCTACTCTTCCATATTTCCCTTTATTTAAAGCTTTATAAGACTGTAGTATGTATGTAGATCCTCCCAGGGCAAGATTTTTGTGTCTAGTAACATAGCTTCTGGATTCCATTCACAGCAACCAAATCTCCCACGTGCAGAAATATGCTCAGCTTCTGGGTACTTTCATAGAATTTAAGTCGATCAGCAAACGAAGCCTGTTTTTCTGTAGTGGGTACGCCTGGTAAAACCTGTTTGTCCAAAGAAATTACTAGCACTGCACTTTAAGCTGCTAAATATAAATTGATCTTTGCCAGCCTGCTTTACATGGAATCTTAAAGAACTCTCCCACTTCATGCCTTTGAACTATTCTGGGAACTGATTTGAGAGCAGATGATACCACCACTTTAATTTTTAATGGGGGATTGCCTCATACATAGACAAGATGTAAAATACATAGGAGCCTTGTGTATAGGCAAGATGTAAAAATGTTCTCTGCATTTTTGTGGGCATGTCACAGCCTGGCATCCGTTGATGTTTTAAAACATTTCCAGTTCCAAGGATATACACTGCTCAAAAAAAATAAAGGGAACACTCAAATAACACATCCTAGATCTGAATGAATGAAATATTCTCATTGATTACTTCATTCTGTACAAAGTTGAATGTGCACAACAGCATGTGAAATTGATTGTCAATCAGTGTTGCTTCCTAAGTGGACAATTTTTTAAATTTATTTGTTTGTCTGTCTGTCTATCTATCTATCTATCTATCTATCTATCTATCTATCTATCTATCTTTTTGTTTTTTATGCCGCCCTTCTTCTTAGATTCAGGGCGGCTTACTTTAGCACTTTTTAACAGAGCCAGCATATTGCCCCCACAATCCGGGTCCTCATTTTACCCACCTTGGAAGGATGGAAGGCTGAGTCAACCTTGAGCCGGTGATGAGATTTGAACCGCTGACTTGCAGATCTACAGTCAGCTTCTGTGGCCTGCAGTACAGCACTCTACCTGCTGCGCCACCCCCCGACTCACAGTTTCACAGAAGTTTGATTTACTTGGAGTTATATTCTGTTTAATAATAATAATAATAATAATAATAATAATAATAATAATAATAATAAAAATTTATTAGATTGGTATGCCACCTCTCTCCGAGGACTCGGAGCGGCTAATACCAATCTAATAAATTATTTATTTATTATTATTATTTTTGTTCCCTTTATTTTTTTGAGAAGTATATTTAATAATCTCTGCTGAAAACTAGTGCTGAACTCTTTATTGAGTTCAGTGGTAGTTACCTTCTCTGCCAGGAGTATCAAAGTCAAGTTTCAGGGTCCAGATCCGGCCCACAGGGTGCTTAGATCTGGCCCACGGAGCTGCCCTGGAAACAGCGAAGGACCAGCCTGCGGTGCTCCATTTTCACTGCCAGAAGGTTTCAGGAGGCCATCGCAGACAAAAACAGAGCTTGTGAGCTGGGCACCACCAACACCCTGGCCATGCCCCCCTCAGCCCCCCCAAGTTCAAACACAATCCTAATGCGGTCCTCAGTGAAATCAAGTGTGATAAATTGCCCAATGGGTAAACCAGAAGTCTGTTTTTCCAAACTTCGGGCTTGCCTGTTGGGCTGTTTTTCACACTCCGGAGGCTTCAAGGGAACCTGAGGGTGAAAAATGGTCCAACGGGGGGGGGGGGGATGTGTGGGGATGCGCACATAAACAGTGTGACATGCGTGGGGAAGTGTTGTGTGCTGACACGCATGTACGCTAGCACATGCACACTCCCATTTTTGGCACGCAAGAAGTAAAAAGTTCACCATCACTGTCCTAGTGTTACTAGAATTCATAGAACTGCTAAATTGGCAAGTATATTTTGCAAACCGTATATTTACCACAAAAGTACTTGTCTGTTGTGCTTGGAGCTGCAGTTTTTTTGTACATTTGCACTTTTTCATTGTGAACCTTTGTATGCCGCCCCTCTCTGTAGACTCGGGGCGGCTCACAACAATAATGAAACAATGTACAACAAATCTAATATTTAAAAGTAACTACAAAACCCTTATTTAAAAAGCAAGACATACACACAAACATACCATGCATAAACTATATAGGCCTGGGGGAGATGTCTCAATCCCCCCATGCCTGACGGCAGAGGTGGGTTTTAAGGAGTTTACAAAAGGCAAGGAGGGTGGGGGCAGTTCTAATCTCCGGGGGGAGTTGATTCCAGAGGGCCAGGGCCACCACAGAGAAGGCTCTTTCCCTGGGTCCCGCCAGACGGCATTGTTTAGTCGACGGGACCCGGAGAAGGCCAACTCTTGGACCTATCTGGTCACTTAGCAATAGTCTTAGATAGCAACATTAACAAATACCATGGTAATAATAATAAAGGTAATTCATAGTCTTGGATTTACCACTTTTTCATTTAGTGACCATTCCAAATTGCAAAAAAAAAAGACCTACACCTACTCCTTTCAGTTACTACTGTTGCAATATCCTCATGGTTGTGTGATCCCAATTTGTGTGCTTGGCCAGCTGGCATGCATTTATGAAGGGAAACGATATCACCATTTACAACATTCTCAGCTGGCTTCTGACAAGCAAAGTCAGTAGGAGAAGCCAGATCACTTAACCACTGCAGCAAAAAAGATCGTAAGCTTGGGCACAGCCATCTGATGATTCATTTAACAAAGGACAAAACGTTCTGATTCCAATTGCAGTTATAAGTTGAGAACTAACTGTAAACAATTCATTTTCAGACCAATTAGTGCATTTAGTGAAACTGATTAGTGCAGTTTTTAGTGAAACTGGTGCCAATTAATGCAGTTTTGGTGAAATCTGATCTCGGAGTGTTGTTAACTTGGCATAACCCTTTTTTGGGGGGATAGGGGTGGGTGGGAAACAGCTCAGGAACAGAGAGCTTGTTTAAGCAATCTTAAACAACTACGGTGCCTAAAACACGATTTGAGTATTGCCCACAAGATCATATGCTGCAACGTTCTACCGGTCAATGACTACTTCAGCTTCAACCGCAACAACACAAGAGCACGCAACAGATTCAAACTTAATACGAACCACTCCAAACTTGACTGTAAAAAATATGATTTCAACAATCGAGTTAACGAAGCGTGGAACTCATTGCTGGACTCAATTGTGTCAACCCCTAACCCCCAACATTTCTCCCTTAGACTCTCCACGATTGACCTCTCCAGGTTCCTAAGAGGCCAGTAAGGCCACTGGTGTGCCTTTCGTCCCCTGTCCAATTGTCTTTCTTTTCTCTCACTTATCATATATATTTTCTTTCTTTCATATATCCTCTCCTCTAAGTTCACTTTACCCTTATATATATTACTACGTCTATTTTTCTTCCTATGTATTTGTGTATTGGACAAATGAATGAATGAATAAATAAATAAATAAATAAACTTAATACACACTGCATTTTAGACATTAATACAATCGAGAGAGTCCAGAAATATTTCACAAGAAGAGTCTTCCACTCCTCTGAGTGCAACACAATACCTTATTCTACCAGACTTGCAATTTTGGGCTTAGATAGCTTAGAGCTACATTGCCTTCTTTATGGTCTAAATGTAATTCATAAAATCATCTACCACAATGAATACTTTACCTTCAACCACAATAATACATGAGCACACAATAGATTCAAACTCAATATAAACCGCTTCAAACTTGAATGCAGAAAATGCGACTTGATGAATGACTGAAATGCACTATTTGACTCTGGTTTTTTCCCCAAACCCCCAAAACTTTAACCTTAGGCTGTCTACAGTCGACCTCTCCCCATTTTCAAGAGGTCTGTAAGGGGTAGGCATAAGCACACCCATTGTGCCTACCGTCCCTGTCTTACTGTCCTATTGTCCAAATTTACCTGTACCTACTCTGCTTATGTTTATGTTTATACCAATACCTATTATCTTGTACATGTTTTTGGCAAATAAATAAATAAAATAAATCTCTGCACCTTGCAAGCCAGTGGGTGAGTGTGTAGGGGAAACGGTTCAGACAGAGGACGCTGTATCAGATAAAGTTATAACTTTATCTAATGAGGCAGTAACCAGCAATCTTCCTAGCATCCCTCTTTCTCAGTCACATGGCTCACTTGGTGACCATGTGACCATGGCTCACTTGGTGACCATGTGACCATGGCTCACTTGGTGACCATGTGACTTAGCAACCATTTACTAAATTAGGATATCTGTACTGTTCTATATAACCTGTAATATATAGTGTAGCACACACACACACACACTCTCTGTGTAAATGTAGTAAAACCTCTCTTTTTTACTTTTAACTCATTGTAATGTTCCTTCCTCTACTTTTCAAGAACATATTTTGCTCCAAGTTCTTTGTTGTTTCGAAATGACTGAGCATTTTCTTTTCAAAACTTAAAATATCTTTTTTATTTTCATTTGCATTTATTTATATTTATTAATCAAATATATACAGTATAGCCTCCCATCTCACCGAATCGACTGTGGTTGAGGACTAGATAGGTAAATACTCATTGCTCTGACAAATGATAAAGATTTCATCTAAATAGCAATTGTATAATTTAAATTTTGAGGTAAATGTTGTTTCAAGATACGTTTTGGACAAATTGAAACAAACCTATAGCCAATAAAAATGAACTTTAAATTTAGAAAAAGCCCTTGTAGTGTGAGCTTTGTTAAAGAATAAGGGGGAAGGAGAGTATTATAAATTCTAGAATTTAAGACCTTATTCATAATTTCAGTAAGGCTTATTTACCACTAGATGTGAGTATGGATTTAGTTCTGTCTAAAAGCCAGTTCTTATCCAATTAGTATCATTTCAGATTCATGGGAACATGACAGAGTATTTAACTCCAAATAAATGCTGATAGGGATTTTACAATACTTACCATATTCAAAAATAGCTGTTATGATTACTCTGCCATAGATTAATGGAAGATTGAAAGATGAGAGTGCAGAATGACTGCCAGTCATTCATTTGTGCCTCTGTCAGAATGACTTGAATTTTTTTACTAGAATAAATCAGGGAAGGAAAGAATCCAAAGTCTTCCACAAGTTGCAGAAATGTATCATTGGCGCTGTTCTAACTGTGCAGTGATCTGAATCACTCATGTCTTCCCATACCAATCAGCTTACGTTGCTTCTAGTATTTCCTGCTGCAAGAGAAGCACATGCACAGGTCTTGTAATAACTAAATTAGTAGATACCAGGAGAAAGCAGAATGTGGAAGTAAATATTTTTATTTTATTTTTTATTTTATTTATTTATTTTGTCCATTACACGATGAGGGTTATATTGGATATACATATAGTAAATACATAATGAAGGTTATAGAGCAGGGATCCCCAAACGTTTTACACAGGGGGCCAGTTCACTGTCCCTCAGACTGTTGGAGGGCCGGACTATAACAAAAAAGCTATGAACAAATCCCTATGCACACTACACATACCTTATTTTAAAGTAAAAAACAAAATGGGAATGTACTATTTAGAGGGAGGGAAGAAGTCTGAAATTCATATATGTTTATGTTTTGTTTTTAATTTTCTTTTGCTAACATCTGATTGTAGGTTTTCTTGGCTTGTAGAAAAATGTATAAAGAAAGAAGGAAGCACTTTGGCATAATGGTTAATAAGTTAGAAATATAATTGTACTTTTTGAAGGAACATTAAGGAGGGAATTTAATTAAAAGAAAATGAATGTAACTGGATGACAAAATTAGGGGGGGAAATTTGCAACTTTTTTGATGATTGATATTAGTTACTAACAAAACACCACATTTTATTCATAGAAAATTAGATGGAACACTGTGTTGTGTCACTCACCTGTGGGCCGGATAAATGGCCTCAGTGGGCCGTAGTTTGGGGACCGCTGTTATAGAGGATACACTCATAGTAAAATATATCTAAGAAATAATAGAAAAGAAGATATAGGAATAAAACATATCAATGAAAGAATAGAAGAGATATAGGAATAGAAGAAAGGTATAGGAGATATAGGAGAGCAATAGGACAGGGATCGGAAGGCACTCTAGTGTGCTTATGCATGCCCCTTGTTGGTTGGGAAAACATTTTCAGTCAAATAGTGATACATGTATCTCAAGAATGTCCCATTTCTCTTTCAGATCCTACACAGTTGTTTTGTGGAGTCACGTAGTTTCTTAGAAGTTAATTTTCTGAATCAAAATGCTTTATAATATTTTGGAGATAAAATTCCAGATGATGTAGGAGCATGCTTTATGGACTTTTTCCTGGAAAAAAATGAGTTTATGGGTTTGATGATAGACCGCCGGGACCGCCTTCTGCCGCACGAATCCCAGCGACCGGTTAGGACCCACAGAGTGGGCCTTCTCCGGGTCCCGTCGACTAAACAATGTCGTCTGGCGGGACCCAGGGGAAGAGCCTTCTCTGTGGTGGCTCCAACCCTCTGGAACCAGCTCCCCCCAGAGATCAGGATTGCCCCCACCCTCCTTTCCTTTTGGAAACTCCTTAAAACCCACCTCTGCCGTCAGGCATGGGGGAATTGAAACATCTCCCCCTTGCCCATGTAGTTTCTGTGTATGATTCGACTGTGTGCTTGTTTTTTATATATTGGGGTTTCTTTTGGATTTTTTAACCTAAAACTGTAATTTAGATTGCTAAATATTAGATTTGTTACTATGTATTGTTTTTTACCATTGTTGTGAGCCGCCCCGAGTCTACGGAGAGGGGCGGCATATAAATCCAACAAATCTAATCTAATCTAATCTGTGGAAATAAGGAAACTATGTTATATAGAAAGGGTGTACAGTATAGGGAGAGTGTAAAATGTACTTGTAACTGCTGTTAAAAGATTGGAAAACATTCCTTTATAACTTTTCCTTCCCTCTCCTCCTCTTTTCTATTCTTCTTCACATTTTTATTTCTTTCTTTACAATTTCCACTTACTTATTCTTTTCCTCTCTTACTTTTTTTCCTTTCAAAATTTGTATAGTTTTTATTCTGTTAAACATTTCTTTATTAAAAATGATCAGGAAGGAACATTCCTTCTTTGGAAAGGTTTGTCTTGCTTTTTAGCACATCTCTGCATATACTGTAAAATGATTTGCATCAGAATAATGTTACATCATCCTGTAATTTTTGTATATGGAGTAAATGCTGGTTTAAAAAATTGTGTAAAGTTCCCTGGCATTTGCACTTACTTGAACTCTCAATCTTACTGAAAGATCCAACACGGACAAGGGAACTTTTCACATCTCCTCCTCCATGCCAATATGCTTCCTAAGAGTTTATTTTTAGTTGTCAGAACTGCAACCTTTACAAAGCATGCCACAGCCACCCTCACACACATGAATCGGAGGATGGAAGTTACTCTACAAATTTGCTTCCTTCTAAAATGAGGATTTTAACATGAAAGGACAGAGTAACTGCTGTGAGAACCTCAGGATAACATCTATACAACTCGGTGGCATCAGTAAAATTGTTTGAAGTCTTGCAAAAAAAGGAAGAGAAAAGAAACCCTCAGTCTGCAGAAGAGATTGTGCAACGCCATTTCTTCTTCTTCTTCCCCCCCCTACTTCCTTCCAGATCCTAGTTTCTTTTTCAATTGTTATAATTTAATTGATAGTTTTGCTTCAATTGGATCTAGATGCCGTCCACTGTCAGTAGCACTGTTGTTCAAAGGACTGGCTCTGAACCAATTCCCTGTCAGCATGCTGCCACAACTACGGAAACAGGTGGTGGAACAGGAGGGATCTATTCAGCCATCCTCAGCCGCAACCAGCCCATCACTGAAGTCAAGGAGAAAACTTTTCATGAGCGTCATAAGAAGTGCCTTGAGAAGAAGATTCTTTATGAGGATCCAGAGTTTCCAGCTAATGACAGCTCCCTTTTCTTCAGTCAAAGGCTTCCATTCAAATTTGAGTGGAAAAGACCATCAGTGAGTAGAATAGAATAGATTTTTATATTGGCCAAGTGTGATTGTCTGATCTAAAGTTTAAAGATGTAGGCCTCTTGTCTGATCTAAAGTTTAGCATGTGCTTAAAATTTGCAAGTCATCTAGGTCAGTGTTTCCCAACCTTGGCAACTTGAAGATATTGGCAAATGCTGGCTGGGGAATTCTGGGAGTTGAAATCCAAATATCTTCAAGTTGCCAAGGTTGGGAAACACTGATCTAGGTAATATTATTTCAAATGGAAAGCAGCAGTGTACTATACAGTGATACCTTGTCTTACAAACTTAATTGGTTCCGGGACGAGGTTCTTAAGATGAAAAGTTTGTAAGACGAAACAATGTTTCCCATAGGAATCAATGGAAAATTGATTAATGCGTGCTAGCCCAAAATTCACCCCTTTTGCCAGCCGAAGCGCCCGTTTTTGTGCTGCTGGGATTCCCCTGAGGCTCCCCTCCATGGGAAACCCCACCTCTGGACTTCAGTGTTTTTGTGATGCTGCAGGGGAATCGCAGCATCGCAAAAACGAGCACTTTGCTGGCAACAGAAGTCTGGAGGTGGGGTTTCCCAGCAAAGGGAGCATCAGTGAAATCACAGCATCGCATAAACACTGAAGTCCTCAAAACCCCACTTCCGGATCTCTGTGTTTTTGCGATGCTGCGATTTCACTGAGGCTCCCCTTGCTGGGAAACCCCACCTCCGGACTTTCATTGCCAGCGAAGCGCCCATTTTTGCACTGCTGGGATTCCCCTGCAACATCACAAAAACACGGAAGTCCTGAGGTGGGGTTTCCCATGGAGGGGAGCCTCAGGGGAACCCCAGCAGTGCAAAAACGGGTGCTTCGCTGGCAACAGAAGTCCGGAGGCGGGGCATCCCAGTGGCGGTGGTGGGTTTGTAAGGTGAAAATAGTTTGTAAGATGAGGCAAAAAAAATTTAAACCCCGGGTTTGTATCTCGAAAAGTTTGTATGATGAGGCGTTTGTAAGATGAGGTATCACTGTATCTCCAAATGAAATCTTTGACAGATCTTGGAATTGTGTGTTGCGAAGTTACAGTCAATAACCTAGGCATGAACAAGAAGTCGAGGTCAGAAAAAAAATAATTAACAGCTGGATTTTATGAATGTGTTTATTTAACACATATTTTATAATTTCTTACTTCCATCATTTTAAAAAAATCACCTTTTCGTAGCCACTTTTTTGTGGCACACAAGGTTTTGGGGGACCATAAGCAGCCTTGTATAGTATGACACTGTGAGAAAGCATAGATCATTTTAAAAGGCTATCTGGAAAAGAAGAATTTGAAATACAGTGATACCTTGTCTTACAAACATAATTGGTTCTGGGACGAGGTTCTTAAGGTGAAAAGTTTGTGAGACGAAACAATGTTTCCCACAGGAATCAATGGAAAAGCGATTAATGCGTGCAAGCCCAAAATTCACCCCTTTTGCCAACCGAAGTGCCCATTTTTGTGCTTCTGGGATTCCCCTGAGGTTCCCCTCCATGGGAAACCCCACCTCCAGACTTCCGTGTTTTTGTGATGCTGCAGGGAAATCCCAGCAGAGGAATCCCAGCAGCGTAAAAACGAGTGCTTTGCTGGCAACGGAAGTCTGGAGGTGGGGTTTCCCAGCAAAGGGAGCATCAGTGAAATCGCAGCATCGCAAAAACACCGAAGTCCTCGAAACCCCACCTCTGGACCTCTGTGTTTTTGCAATGATGCGATTTCACTGAGGCTTCCCTCGCTGGGAAACCCCACTTTCAGGCTTCCATTGCCAGCGAAGTGCCCGTTTTTGTGCTGCAGGGATTCCCCTGAAGCATCACAAAAACGTGAAAGTCCGGAGGTGGGGTTTCCCAGCTGCGGCGGTGGGTTTGTAAGGTGAAAATAGTTTGTAAGAAGAGGCAAAAAAATCTTAAACTCCGGGTTTGTATCTCGAAAAGTTTGTATGATGAGGCGTTTGTAAGACGAGGTATCACTGTAGTGTATTTGCTCGTTCCCTCAAATTTAGCAATGTGTTGTTGTGCAGCAAGATCCACCCCTTTTGTACTTGCCCTATGTCATCAGTCAGATGCAAACAAGGAGTGCAGTTGGCAATGTGGTGGCAGGATGAAGCAAAATCCAGTAGCTATCCACGGCAAAGGCGGGCGTTTCTCAACCTTGACAACTTTAAGAAGCATGGACTTCAATTCCCAGAATAGCTGGCTGGGGAACTATAGAAGTTAAAAACTACACATTTTAAAATTGCCAAGGTTGAGAAATATTGGCATAGGCTAAGTTATGGAGAAATATTTACCCAGAAGACGTAGTCTGCTAATGTAATGCATGGACAAATGTATAGTAACCAGAGTGTTCTACAGCAGTGTTTCTCAATCCTAGAAACTTATGTGTGTTTGTGTGATTACCATATTTTTCAGAGTATAAGACACATCTTTTTACCTTCAAAAAGAGGGTAGAAAACTTCGGTGCATTTTATACACCAAATGTAATCCCATTGAGTCACCCCATCCTTTGGCCTCTGCCTCCCAGCAGTTTGTTTGTTTGTTTGTTTGTTTGTTTATTTACTTACTTACTTACTTACTTACTTACTTACTTACTTATTTATTAGATTTGTATGCCGCCCCTCTCTGTAGACTTGGGGCGGCTAACAACAATAATAAAAACAGCATATAACAAATCTAATATTTAAAACAACTAAAAAAACACCCCTTATTAAAAACCAAACACACACACAAACATACCATGTATAAATTGTATAGGCCTAGGGAGAAAGGATATCTCAGTTCCCCATGCCTGATGACAGAGGTGGGTTTTAAGGAGCTTACAAAAGGCGAGAAGGGTGGGGGCAATTCTGATCTCTGGGGGCAGCTGGTTTCAGAGGGCCGGGGCCGCCACAGAGAAGGCTTTTCCCCTGGGTCCCACCAATCAACATTGTTTACCTCCTTGCAGCAAACAGCACAGAGCCTGATTAGCACAACCAACTGATATCAGCCCCCTGAGCCCCAGCTGATTCAGGAGCTGCAGGAAGGCCCAAGTGCTAAAATGAAAGTGAAACTAAAGCTGCAAAATGGCAAATTCCTGGGAGGGAGAAGCAAAGGCAGAATTTTATTTTCTTGTGCTAATCAGTGGCTGAAACTCTATGCAAGAGGTAAATCATAAATAAGTCATAAGTGTCTGTAGAATGCTCAAATTATTAGACTTATTTTTAAAGACTGCTTTGTTCTAGACCAGTGGTAGGCAAAGTTGGCTCTTCTATGACTATAGCCAATCATGCTAGCTCAGGAATTCTGGGAGTTGAAGTCCACATGTCATAGAAGAGCCAACTTTGCCTACACCTGTACTAGACAATTTAACAAAATGAAGAACCTTTTTAAAATAAATGCTTGATATGAAGAGGCCCAGTGCTATTGTATCTTGTTTTAAATAGCAGAGAATAATGTATACTTCCAGAAAGCCACATCAATTTTAACAGCATCTGTACAATATAATCTGAAATGTAGCAATGTCCTGTTTAATATTAAGATAAGGCAGCTGAGTTAAACCCTGACTTAGTCATGTTTGGAATAGATCTATTTAAATAATTGGGAGGAGTTAGTGTGGCTACATTTAAGAAAACTTTCTGGCATTAATATATTGCCATAATGGCACATTTCTTCAATTCTTTGCTATTTCTATGGGTCATACACACATGCACAGAAATACACATCAAACAGTGTATATCATCTCTTTGCAGGGAGGCAAATTGCTGGGAGGCAAAGGCAGAATTTATTTCCTCTTGTTTTCCTCCCCCCAAACTAAGGTGCATCTTATACTCCGAAAAAACAGTATGTTGACTGGGCTATGCTGCCTAAGGAATTCTGGAAGTTGAGGTCCACATGTCTTAAAGTTGTTAAGATTGAGAAACAACGCTCCAGTAAAAAGTCTGATGTTCTTATGCAGAAACTGAAGCCTCCAATCAAGAACATTTTGCATGTATTTTCAGCCCTTCTGTGAACTGATTGTCAGTGCTACATTTTGGAATTATCACTTAGGTAACTTCAAGGTTGTTGCTTATTTACCCTTTCAATATGTACGAATTGAATCCTATCAGAGGAACTATTTTGTTCACAAAGCATCAAAAAGTTTTCACAAGTGGTAGACTTTTTTTTTTTTGCATTCCTTAATCATTGAAGTGTGTTTATGTATATCTGTGTGTGCATTTCTCATCAATGTATTTCTTTTATCTAGGAAATCTGTGAGAATCCACGCTTTATCCTTGGTGGAGCTAATAGGTCTGACATTTGTCAAGGAGAACTAGGTATGAAATCCTTCCTTTGCAGTTGTTTAGGTTTTAAACTATTTTGTTTATCCAATTAATTTATCAATTATCACTTTCTAATTAATATATGTACTAAACATTTGTCTGAAAAACAACAAAATGTGATTAGTGGTGTAAAATCTAATTATTCAGTTGCTTGCATTCTTTTTCATTCTGATATTGAATTTCTCCCACCCTGTTTATTTTCTTTCAGGGGATTGTTGGTTTTTGGCTGCCATTGCTTGTCTGACCCTGAATGAAAAATTGTTGTTTCGGGTCATTCCAGAAGGTCAGACCTTCACAAAAGATTATGCTGGGATTTTTCACTTCCAGGTATATATTATACAGTATATATGGGTATATAACTTACCTTGCTGTCGCTTTGCTTCCTCCCGTGCTGCGTGACTATGCCTCTTGGGCACATGCACATATGCACAGTACTGGATTTTTTTAACCCCCCCCCCCCAAAAAAAAAGCCAAAATGAAGATGGCAATGCATGTGCAGTGCTGGAAGTTTGGCTTCTGAGCATACTCAGAAGGGGGGGAAAACCCTGGAATTAAAAAAAAAAAAAAGATGGCCGTGTCCATGGACCAGCACCTACCAAACCGGTTCCATTACATTATTGTGATGTCACCAGCAGGTTGCTACCAGTTCAGGCAAACCAGTCCAAACCGGGAGGAACCCACCTCTAATCCAAGATGGTATTCATTTCTGCATTTCCACTATGATCTATAAATTACTAGACAATAACTCAGAAGTACACCCAGAAATGAAAAGCCTATATTAATCACTATTTTGCTAATGTCAGAATAATGCAGAATATGTATGTACTCACTGTGCCCCACAGAAGAGAACTACTGTAGTAACTTATAGGTTTGTTTGTTTGTTTGTTTGTTTGTTTGTTTGATTGATTGATTGATTGATTGATTGATTGATTGATATGCCACCCCTCTTTGAGAACTTAAAGGAAAATGGATTGTACATATATACCATTTCAATAGATTATGTAATAGCAAATAACTAGATTATATAGTCACAAACAACTAAGCAGACAGATTTGGATAGTTGCTAAAGTCAAAGCAATATAAATTGTCATCTAAAATGCAGAGATTCAAGAGGTCAATTTGTGATAGAGTAATGTGTGTCTGATGAGTTCTAAATAGGACAAAATCAGTCATGCAGCGCCTTCTGCTGATAAGTGTATTTTCCTATTACGAATTAATCATTAAATATAGTCTAGTCCCTTTTATGGTGTATAAACCAGCTTTTGATCATAAGTGACATATTTCTTTTATGCTGTTACCATGGTGAATTGTAATTTGTTTGTTTGTTTTTCAAATCTTCCAGTTCTGGCGTTATGGAAGTTGGGTGGAAGTTATTATCGATGATCGTTTACCAACATATGGAAAACGTCTGGTCTTCACTAAATCCTCCCAGCAGAATGAATTCTGGAGTGCATTACTGGAAAAAGCTTATGCAAAGTAAGGAGGTTTTGTCCATTCAGTCCTTTTCTTGGACATGCCGTTTATTTTTCAGGCTGAGATTAAAGCACGTAGATCAGGGCCGCCATCAGGAATTTTGGGGCCCCATACAGCCTAAGTGTCTGGGCCCCTCACCATTTTAAAACTACTTTAAGTCACCGAGCCACTCCATCCCCCAGGGATCATTTCCCGCTTTACACCAAGCGAGGCGGTCCCATAGGCCAGTGTTTCCCAACCTTGGCAACCTGAAGATATCTGGACTTCAACTCCCAGAATTCCCCAGCCAGATATCTTCAAGCAGTGTTCCCTCTAATTTTTTTTCGGTGTGAGCAGAAAAGTATAATGTCTGAGCGGCACATTTCCATGCCTGGGCGTGGATCGGTTAGAAACAAAAGGGGGTCACGTGACCTCAGGACACACAGCAACGGTCATAAAAATGAAACGGCAGCAAAGTTTTGATCCTCTGATCATTGGGCTGCTGCGAAGGTGCTAAGTGTTAAAAAGGGCCATGTCACTTTATTCAGGGCCGTTGTGACTTTGAACCATCAGTAAATGAACCAATGAGGCCAATGTTTCTATCTCCTGAGTAAGACGGTTATTAAGTGAGTTCTGCCTCACTTTACCACCTTTCTTGCCACAGTCGTTAAGTTAATCCTTGCAGCTGCTTGAACTTCCCAAAAGATGTTCACATAACCCTGGGACATGGCCACCATCATAACTAACTTGTCAAGTGTCCAAAGTTTGATCCGATAACCCCTTTATTTTTCTAACAAAATCCTTTCTTCCTAGAAGGAAGAATAGAAAGAATAAAATGGAAAAGGGGATTAAAAGGGGATACAAAAAATAAAAAAAAGGGTTTGGTTGAAAGTTCTGCTCAGATTGAAGAAATTGGAGTTTGAGAAGGGTTGATTAAGCTTAGAGTATTGTTTTGTTTGCTCTTTTTTAACTTCTATTTTTCTATTTACATATATGAATTTAGGAATTGCTGATCTGTTTTAATAAAGTTAGAAGTATTGATTATAATATGATATGCAGTAGGTGATACTGATTTGGATTAATGCATAAATGGAATTGAATTTAGCACTTTGGCATACTGGTTAATAAGTTAGAAATATTTTTTGAAGGAACATTAAGGAGGGAATTTAACTAAAAGAAAATGTATGTAACTGGATGACAAAATTAGAAAAAAACCTTTTGCAACTTTTGGGATGATTGATATTAATTACTAAGAAAATACAGCATTTTATTCGTGGAAAATTAGATGGTGCATTGTATTATTTGAATGTTGAGAGAGAAAGAAATTACCCCCCAAAGGTCCTTCCACCCTCTTTCCCTCCATTCATTTCATTCTTCCTTCTTCCTCCCTCCATTTCTCTCTTTTCTTTCTCTCTCATTCTCTCCTTCCAGGTCTCTTCATTCCTGCATCCTCTCCCTCTGTCTCCCCTTCACTCTCTCATATGTTTATCTCTCCTCCCTTGTGTATCCAATCATACTTGGCCAATAAAGAAATAAAGGAAGGATCGTCCCGGAACAGATCCCAATGGCTCCAAAACCGGGGGGGGGGGGGGCGGTCGGTCGTGTTGGAGGGAAACGGGGTGGGGAAAAGACGTGCTGCCAGGCACTGGATTCCAGCCCCTCCTGCCTTTTCATCCTCCCTCTCCGAAGCTTCGTCCTCCCTCTACCAAACCCCCACCCATCTCTCCGAAGTTTTACAACTCTGTCTCAGCACTCACAATGATCAGCTCTCATCTCTTTTGACTGCTGGATTCTCCCTTTCAAAATGCGGGGGGGAGGCAATCTTCTAGCCCCTGCTTTAAACCCCCTGAGGAGGCTTTTGAGACGCCTTCCCAGCAATCGGGTGGTTGCTATCAGCAGCATTGCTGGCCGTCGCGAGCAGATGCTTGCTTCCCTCGTTGGCGAGCCACCTCCTGCAAGACGGAGCCATGGTGCCCGCACCGGCTCCGCGCGTTTTAAGGGGGCAGCTCCAAAACCGGCTTCTTCCTTTTCAGCTACCCAGTGGCCAAGCCTCCCCGCTTTCTCCCCTCCTTCCGGCCTCCCCCCTCTCTCTTGCCTCGCCCCCACTTTCCCTCCCCTGCCCCGGGGGGAGAGATCCGACCACCTCCCACCCTTTCCACCTTCCCTGCGCCTTGCAGGATGGCGCCGAGCGGCTCCTTTGTCTGCGGCCGGGCGGGGAGAGACGGAGAGAGAGAGAGAGAGGCGACTCGTTCGGGCCATACAAAAACCGGTGCCTGCCAGCCTTCTCTCTTCGCTTCCCCCTTCTTCGTTCCCCTCCCGGCCGTGGGAGGGAAGGGGATCCCCTGGGAGCTTCGGAAAGGAGTCCCCCCCCTCACCGGTCGTGCAAGCCCTGGCTCTTTTGTTGTCTTGGTGCAGGCCGCGGTCGGAGAAGCTCCGCAGTGGCAGAGTTTGTCTCAATTGGGGTTGGGGAGTTTTTGGCAGGCTCCGGGCCCCCCCTTGGCCCGGGCCCGTGACACCACTCCCAGTAATACCCGTCTATCGGCGGCCCTGACGTAGATGTAAAACAGTAGCAGATTTCACAAATAACATGGTACCTAGTGATGACAATAAAGTTAATTATATTTTTTTCTTGGGATTCATTGTCCCATTGTTCGTGCAAATACTGCATTTTCTTGCACTCTATATCTTTGCACAATAAAACAAAATGGGTGCTTTGCTTCTTGGCCAAATTGTTTTCTGTTTCCACCAGATTAATTAGTTTGAATCATGATTTCTACACAATTGTTGTAGTCAGATATTGATATGATGATTATGTCATCATGTGGATTGCACATAATCATCATTATCATTAAGTTTATTCCTAGTGACTACATAGTCAGATTTTCTCCTAGATGATCTGTCCTTCACCTGGACCTTCCAACGATGTACTCATTGCTACTATAACCAAGTTCATCCGTCATGCTGCTGGTCATCCTCTCTTTCCTTTCATCTTTCTGAGAGAGTTATGCATTTCCATAATGTGTCTGACAATGAGTAATAAACTATGGTTTATAACAGGGATAAAATGCTCCTGGTTCGCTTGTGCCTGTCAGTCATCGGAGAGTCGGTCACGAAGGGAGCGTAAGGCTCCACCCACCTACCAGGACACTGCCATTTAGAACACTTTGCCCAATCACACAGAGTAAAAGAACAAAATGGCGGCATCCAGGCAGGTGGGTGGAGCCTCATGCTCCCGTCGTGACCATCTCTTCACAACAACTGATACGGACGAAAGCATTTCACCCCTGGTTTATAATCTGCAGTGACTGACTTCATAGAACACTTTAATCAAATCCAAATAAATCTACTTATGCTTAAGACTAATAAGTAAAAACATTTATTAAGGAAGCTAGCTTTTCTTGTAGTGTAAACCTTTGCTGTCTGCAGATAGCTGACGTACATACAAATGGATGGAGACTAATAAGGAGAGTCATTTAACTTTGTGTCTGTTCCTTTTCAGGCTTCATGGGTCCTATGAAGCATTAAAAGGAGGCAACACCACAGAGGCCATGGAGGATTTCACAGGAGGAGTGACAGAATTTTATGAGATAAAGGATGCTCCTAAAGATACATACAAAATCATGAAGCACGCCATTGAGAGAGGATCACTTATGGCTTGCTCCATTGAGGTACATTTTAGGCAATATATTTGTAATAAGTCTTGGCTCATCTTGTGTGCAAATAAAAGGGCAACAAAATGAAGGTGAAACCTGGGCACTGAATGAGTCTTGAGGGTATAACACAGCAAGAGTCCAATATGCAAGTGAAATATTTGCACGGAAGAATATCTAAAAGCTACAAATCCTATAATAAATCTGGATCTCAAAAATGGTGACCTCGCATGCCTCAGGGAATAGGCTGGTGAATAATGAGCAATCATCTTCTCCTTTACTTCCTCTTTTATGGCTTCCGGTGTCGAGGGAGGTAATACAATGAAAGCATGACATTGAGAAATAGGCAAAAGGGAAAAGTGTAATTGTTGTGGGAAAAGCATTCATTGATAAAATAGCATTCAGATAAATCTTTGAAGAATAGTAATAGAACAATGGGTGCACTGCAGTTTATAGGAAAGAGGAGTAACCCAGTGTATCCTCTGTGCAGTTATTTGACTTGGAAAGGAAATATTTTGCATAAAGAAATGAGTAGTGGTACTATAATAACTAATTTATAAATAGGTGAGGAAATGAAAAACAACAGAGGAAGAGGAATAAAAATCAGAAAGGGCTGAAAATCCTATCTGTATATAAAAAATAGACATTGGTGCTTTTTAGCCAGGCTAGCTCGGCTCATTCCTTGATTCAGGTTACCATTCCTTTCTCTGACTCTGGATACAGAACATCAAGTAATGTTGACTGACTCTTCCAGGCTGTGAAACCTAAGGGCTTTTTCAGGGACCTAGGAAGTTATACTTCTAAGGCAGGGGTGGACAATTAATTTTGCCATGGGGCCGCATGAGAAATTGGGATGGTTTTAGAGGGCTGGACTAATATAATTAACTCAGTTCTACCCAATACTGTAAAGACCCAGACCCTGGCCTGACCTAAACACCCAGACCTATTCTACAGACCCTTAATTGTTTGCTTTACGGCAACACGGTGCTTCACAGTCACTGCGCTGGAGCGTTTGCGTGGTTTCTGTTCTCGGCCGCTCTCAGTAGGAGGTCGGGGTCCGCTCCAGTGCGAGGATGAAAGAGCTCACCGCGTCTGCCCGGACTCCTCCGGTTCCTGCTTTCCTCATGATTCATCAGGAAAGCAGGAACCGGAGGAGTCCCGGCAGACACGGTGAGTTCTTTCATCCTCGCACTGGAGCGGACCCCGACCTCTGCTGACCAGTCACAGACAGCGGGTGGGCTGGAAGTTTGTGCCTTCTGTTAGGTGGATTTCAGATATGTGACGATGTATTTTTTGATCTTATAGTGACATTGCATTTATTTACATATAAATACTCTGCATAAATATTCTGCAACACATAAAAACAATATTAATAAAAATATATTCTTAATATTCTGGTAAAATGTTCAACAACATATATAAAAGAAATAAAAGAGATTTTATGTTGTTGGGCATTGTTGATAAAGGTACATTTTATTTAATTATAATGTTATTCAGTTATTATTCAGCGTTTTGCTATATCACTGCTTTATTTTTCATACTATCTTCCTACTTTTCTTTTCTATTTTTTCTCTCTAGGACAGTTCAGGATTTATTTATGGAAGTGCTCCTACAACTGATATTGGAGAATTCATTTCCCAAATGTTGCAGAAGGTGAATTCTGAATTTTTGAATGAGTCAATTGAAGAAACAGAAAAGAGAACAACCCGGGTATGTATTATTCAAATGAATTGCCAGTAAGAACAATGTGGTTTTTATGCCATCTTCATCAACTAGATCCCTTGAAAGATTTGCATTAGGTTCAAGTTGTAGCACTGGAATTTTAGAATATTTATTTATTTATTTATTTATTTATTTATTTATTTATTTATTTATTTATTTATTTATTTATTTATTTATTTATTTATTTATTTATTCCAATACACAATGAGGGTTTTAGTGGGTATATATCTATATACACATAGTAAATTACATGATAAAGGTTACAGAGGAGATACTCATAGTAAAATATATCTAAGAAATAATAGAAAAGAAGATATAGTAATAGAACATATCAATGAAAGAATAGAAGAAGAGATATAGGAATAGAAGAAAGGTATAGGGGATATAGGAGAGCAATAGGACAGGGGACGGAAGGCACTCTAGTGCACTTGTACTCGCCCCTTACTGACCTCTTAGGAATCTGGATAGGTCAACCGTAGATAATCTAAGGGAAAAGTGTTGGGGGTTTGGGGATATTATGATTAATGAAGTTGGAATTATCTACTCAATAATAATTACCAGGCAAGCACTTGGTTTTTAAACTATAATCTATTGGGGCATTTTTCTATTTTTCCCCAGTGAAATATATAGTAAATATATATATATAGTACTTGATAATGCCTGTATACTCTAGTCCAATGGCATTCAAGAGGGAGTTTCAGACCTTGTCCTCTTGAACTTACATAATGTCTCCAGACTAATTCCACATTTGACTCCTCCTGCCAACTATGGTGGTTAGTCTCCAACAATAACAAAGCATTGGAAATGAAGATGCTTGTCTTTCTACTTCCAGAGTTCTTGATTCTTTGACATATAGTTTTGTAGGTGATAATCAGAACCTTGCACTTGACCCAGAATTAGATGTTTTGAGCCCATTTGATCCAGAAGTAAACTGTTGGCCTTTTATAGGTCCTGTAATCATTCCAACAAGCTTTTTCTGCTTTTAACAGACCATCATTCCATTGTTGTATGAAAGGCGCATGACTAATGGACTGGTCACAGGCCATG
Source organism: Erythrolamprus reginae (assembly GCF_031021105.1). NCBI lineage: Eukaryota > Metazoa > Chordata > Lepidosauria > Squamata > Dipsadidae > Erythrolamprus > Erythrolamprus reginae. The sequence continues at coordinate 87,019,135 of NC_091950.1, forward strand.
CATATTCAGTCACAGGAGTAGAAGATGTAAGTATGGAATTCTATTTCTTAATCAAGAAGCCTGACATCGATTTAACAATTTTTTGACTTTCTATACAAGATTTTGAACCAAGCAATTTCATTATTTAAAAAGGAATAGATGTTTCTGACTATTAGTGAAACATAAATAACCTTGGAAAAAGTAAGGACATTCACTATTTTGCCACATTTGGTTTGGCTGCGATATCTATTACCTCCAGGTTCATTTGGCTGATTTAGCTGACTGACCAGATGTTTCCTCCTCCATGCCACAGGCCAGAATCTGTAAGGAGTTGCTATGATATTTCAGGGTATCTCTAATTATGTGTTTCTTCCCCTTCCTATCATCAAGACAACACTTAAAGGGGAGAAGATAAAACTGGTGCGGCTCAGAAATCCCTGGGGACAAGTAGAATGGAATGGAGCTTGGAGTGATAAGTAAGTGAAAGCTGATCTGGGGGCTTCCAAGATTCGCCCATGTTTCCTCAACACTCCGTGGCTTGCATTGGCTGCCGATCAGTTTCCGGTCACAATTCAAAGTGTTGGTCATGACCTTTAAAGCCCTACATGGCTTTGGACCAGACTACCTCCGGAACCGCCTGCTACCGCACGAATCCCAGCGACCGATAAGGTCCCACAGAGTTGGCCTTCTCCGGGTCCCATCGACTAAACAATGTTATTTGGCGGGCCCCAGGGGAAGAGCCTTCTCTGTGGTGGCCCTGGCCCTCTGGAACCAACTCCCACCGGAGATTAGAATTGCCCCCACCCTCCCTGTCTTTTGTAAACTACTCAAGACTCACTGCCAGGCATGGGGAAGTTGAGATATTCCTTCTCCCTAGGCCATTACAAGTTATGCATGGTATGTCTGTGTGTATGTTTGGTTTTATAATAAGGGTTTTTAGTTGCTTTATTATTGGATTGTCACATGCGGTTTTTATGATTGTTGTTAGCTGCCCCGAGTCTACGGAGAGGGGCGGCATACAAATCCAATAAATTATTATTATTATTATTAATTATTATTATCTTCTTGGAAGCCAGTGATGTATACCAGCGGTGGGCTGCTCCTGGTTGGGCCTAGTTCTTTGAACCGGTAGCGGCAGCAGCAGGAGGCTCCACCCACCCACCCACCTACCCGTGATGCTTCTGCACATGTGCAGCAGCAGCACAGGCACAAGCACAAGCACGCACACAAATTGGTAGCAAAACCATTTAGAACCCACTACTGATGTATACTGAATAAGATAACTTAATTTCACTTTGCAAAATTGTATTCTTTAGTTTGCTCAGACACATTGCCAACATGATATTGGTCTGATGTGACAGTCAGGAATTAAATGTTTTTCCTTTGTCCATCTTAATTTTTTAAGACTGTTCTTGAACAATTGAGATATTCCCTTCCCCCTCGGCTTATAAAATTTATGCATGATATGTCTATATGTATGATTGGTTTCTTAAATTGAGGTTTTTTACATTACTTTTAATATTAGATTTGTTCATATTGTCTTTTTACTGTTGTTAGCCGCCCCGAGTCTACAGAGAGGGGCGGCATACAAATCTAATAAATAAATTAACCAATTAATCAATCAATCAATCAATTAATTAATTAATTAAAATAAACATATAAATAAATTTCCTTAAATATGATAAGGATGGCAGGAGAAAGTATATATATATATTGCATATTCATGATTCAGTGATGCAATAATATATATTTTTAAATAAAACAGAATAGTATGTAGTGTGTTTGTGTGCATATCAGGGATGGGTTCCAACTTATGTCGCTGACACTTTGCTTCCTCCCGTGCCACCTGGCTATACGCAGTGCAAAAAACCTCCCCAAAATTGCAAAAAAAACTCTACACCAAAAATAAAATGGTAGTGCATATGCAGTTCCAGAAACCTGGCTTTTGCACATGCACAAGAAAAATAAAAAAAAATAAAAAACTGGGGGGGAAAATAAAAAAAAATTCACAAACAATCCAATTTGGTGATGAAATGAATCAGACCACAATCAGACGCGACCTTGATTTATTCACATTTAAAATTTACAGAGACAGTATTTTTACAGAATTTCTTTTTACAGACTTAACAGGTGATATCATCATGACATCACCAGCAGGCTGCTACCAGTTCGGGCAAATCAGTCTGAACTGGGAGGAACCCACCCCTGTACATACCCCTTCGATTTTTCTTCTCTGAGATTCCTCTACATGAGATTTCTTCTCATGAAGATTCCATGGGGAGCATAATTTTTGAATAATCAGCTTAATTAAGAGAAATTCCCCCCCCCACCTATTTGGGTTGAAGATTAGATTCATGTAGATTTAAGAATGAAAGCTGAAACCAGTTTTTATGGATCTAGTGTTAATTGATGCATACATAGGGAGATACAATTTATAGTTAGGATGACTCCAAGATATTCTGAGCTTTAACCAACACACACACACACACACACACAGCCTGAAAATAAACATGGAAGCTATGGAACTTTTTTTCTCAGAGATAAATTTCAGAGAAGCTAATTCTCTATTATGTTTAAGAAGATGATAATTTGTAATATTTTAGTCAATGATATAATTGTAGGTAAAGAACAACCATCTGAATTTGCAATTGATAAGGTAGAAAAGGAGCAGTTTAAACTAAATTCAGTATTTACTAAATTAATAAAAGATAAACTTTGTTCATAGATAATGCAAGTCTGCGAAGAGGGGCAGCATACCAATCTAATAAATAATAATAATTATTATTATTATTATTATTATTATTATTATTATTATTATTATTATTAACAAGTCTCTTTCTGCTTTATGATTGAAAAAGTAACTCCATTTTTATCAGCTGAAAAGGGTTCTTTCTTTTCTTGTAGCTCAGATGAATGGAATGAAATTGACAATGCTGAGAAGGTCCGCTTGCAACATAAAATTGCAGAGGATGGCGAGTTTTGGTAATACTCAAGTTCCTTTGTCTTTTTTTAAAAGATGCATTTCTTTTTGAAGAATCTTTTCATTTTTGCGTTTAACATCCTAACTTGAGTATTTAAGTAGCCATCGTATGAAGTGCACAATGTTGTTGCTATCTTGTGACTTCCTGTTTCCCTCTCTGTAGGATATCATTTCAAGATTTTCTGAGATATTTCACAAAGTTGGAGATTTGTAATCTCACCCCTGATACCCTTGAGGTCGATAAACTTCACACATGGACAGTTTCCGTCACGGAAGGACAATGGGTGAGAGGCAGCACTGCAGGTGGCTGCCGTAACTATCCAGGTAAATAAAGTGTTAGGGATCCTTTGCTTGAATGGAACAGAGAATATAAACAGATTTTGCTGCTGAATAATTATTTCTATACAAATCTTTTTAAAAAGCTGGATAGTGGAAATCATTGTAGATGAGTTTTTTCTGCCATCTCTCAAACACAAAGGAGAATGTGTAACACACAGTGAGAAGAAACTTGGGACATAGAAGGAAGAACCAGCAGCCTAGACAACTGTGAATTTAAGTCTAAAATGGGGAGTGAGGGCAGAAAACATCTCAGAAGGGACCTTCTTCTCTCTAAATACAGGGAAGGGGATGGAGTACTTTTGAAAGTACTGTTTGCTGGACTACTTCAAAGAGCTGACAGAATGCCTCTTCTCTTGCAATATTTTTGAAACCAAAAAAAGGATTCCTTCTCAGAAGTTTCTGCTATGGCAGATTTTATAGCACAGTGCTTTGAATAGTAGATAGGAAGGCCATGTCGTACTCATGGGAGACCATACACTGGTTATGCAGTGTTGGAATATTTACAACGTCTGGAGGCAAGTTGTTCCATTGGTTAATTGTTCTAACAGTCAGGAAATTTGTCCTTAGTTCTAAGTTGCTTCTCTCCTTGATTAGTTTCTACCCATTGCTTCTTGTCCTGCCCTCATATGCTTTGGAAAATAGCTTGACTCCCTCTTCTTTATGGCAGCCCCTGAGATATTGGAACACTGCTCTCATGTCTCCTCTAATCCGTTTTTTCATTAAATTAGACATACCCAATTCCAGCCACAATTTGTTATATGTTTTAGACTCCAGTTCCCTAATCATCTTTGTTGCTCTTCTCTGCATTCTTTCTTGAGTCTCAACATCTTTTTTTCATTATGGCGACCAAAACTGGATGCATAATGCCAAGTGTGGCCTTGAAATTTATATTATTTAAATCTAAAATAATCAGATGAATAATCAGATGCTCTTTTTGAAATGTTTCTGCTGAAAAAAGTCTTTGTTCTTGTTATCCCGGGCCCTTCACTAATAGCCCCCAGTGAGTTAGGAATGCAAATTCAAACACATCACAGAAGAAATGCAAATAAGTTTGCATTGTGAGCACACACTCTTAAAAGAGCCAAATTTCTCTCACCCAGATAACATTCCTGGAATGCCGCAAAAGGCAAAACAAATGAGCAATTAAGGCGGCTGTGAATCTTCACAGCCACCCCCTTCAATGAATCCACAAGAGTGATTTAACTGTGAAGTGTCCAAAAGTCAGTAGAAGTCCTGGAATAATCTAAACAGTAGCAATGGTCTTTCTCCAATGGATAAATGCCCACACGCACACTCCCCAATGCCCGTAATTTATCATCAAACACATTAACCTAATTGCCTCTGCAACAGATGTTCTCCCTTATCTTCGATGACACCTGCGCAGCTGGTCCCTTCTTGCCATGAGCCTGTGCACACAGGCATCCACAAGCAGATCCTCCTCCAATTCTGACGTCTCACTAATGGGAGCATTAACTGATGGGCTGGTTGCACCCATCTCGCCGTCTGATTCCTCTCCCCCACTGTCTGTCCTTGCCAATGAATCTTCACTATCAGAATCTGCTGGCAATAACACCCATCTCTGTGAACCCAAGAATTCCCCTGAAGCAATGTCCAAATTCCCTGTTGCAGGAGCTGGCCCAGAGCCAACCACAACAGTTCTAAAATGACCAGTAATAGTAATAGTACCAAGATTGACAACAATTAAAAACATCTTATAATCAAACAGGCCTAAAGAGTTCCTTAGAGCAGTAGTTCTAATTCTTGGCAATTCAAGGATAACTGAGGATTTCTGGGAGTTGAAGTCCACAGATCTGAAAGTTTGCCCAAGTAGAGAAACACTGCCTTAAGTATTTCAATGTCTTTAATACCCTTCAGGCCGTTGAGATTTCCTTAAAGCAGTGTTTTTCAACCGGTGTGCCGCGGCACACTGGTGTGCCGCGAGACATCATCAGGTGTGCCGCGAAGCTCAGCTTCTGAGACCGGAAGCTGAGCTTTATTCTTCGCGCCCAGCTGGAGCTTCCCAGTGGAGGCGGCAACAAGTGTCTTTTCGGGCCCGGCGGGAGGGCAGTGGCAGCAGGAACGGGAGGCTGCCAGCTGCAGCGGCCCCGGGCAGTTGCTGGGGGATGGCAGCGGTGAGCAAGAGCTCCAGGGCGGAGCCACCGGCAGCACCCCGCCCAGCTGGAGCTTTCCTGGCGGGGGTGGCAACAATTGTCCTTTGGGGCCCGGCGGGAGGGCAATGGCAGCGGAAACAGGAGGCTGCCGGGTGCAGCGGCCCTGGGCACCGTTCCCTGTAGGCTGGGCATGCCTGCGCCAGCGCACCCCAAAATGCCCCCCGCGCACCCTTTTCCAGGGGCGTGCAGGGAGCCGCGGCCACTCGCCAGCCTGCACGGTTTCCCTCCGCGCGGCTGGGGACGCGGATCCACTGCCCTCGCCAGCCCGATCTCCCTCCACCCGGCTGGGGAGGTGGATTTGCCGCCCCCGCCAGCCCGATTTCCCTCCGCCCGGCTGGGGAGGTGGATTTGCCGCCCCCGCCAGCCCGATTTCCCTCCAGTGGCTGGGGACGCAGATCTACCGCCCTCGCCAGCCTGATCTCCCTCCGTGTGGGGAGGGGCGACGAACCGACGACCGGGGGCTGTCCATCCGTGTTGGGTGGTGCAGGGCAGGCACAGGCAGCCCCAGGGGAGAACAAGGGAGGGAGAGAAAGGAAAGAGAGAGAAAGGGAGGGAGAGAAAATTGAATGAAGGAGGGAGAGAAAGAAAGAGTAAGAGGTAGAAAGGATAGAGAAAAAGGAAGAGAAAGGGAGGGGGAGAAAGGAAAGAGGGAGGAAGGGGGGAGAGAAAGAAGATATGAAGGAGGGAGAAAAAGAAAGAGATAGAAAGGAAAGAGGGAGAGAAAGGAATGAGAGAGAAAGGGAGGGAGAGAAAGGGAATGAAAGAGGGAGAAGGGGTGAGAGATAGAAAGGATAGACAGAAAGGGAGAGAAAGGAAAGAGAGAAAGGGAGGGAGAGGAAGGAAAGAGAGATGAGAGAGGAAATAGGAGACAGAAAGAGAGGAAGGAAGGAAGAGAGAAAGAAAGAGGGAGGGAGAGAGAAATAGAGCGAAAGGGAGGAAGAGAGATTTTTTTGTCCAAACTTTTTTAGCCCCCCCCCCTCAATGTTCCCCAGGATTTTGAAAATATGAAAAATGTGCCACGGCTCCAAAAAGGTTGGGAAACACTGCCTTAAAGCATATATAGTGGCACTGAGTCCATAATCTTATGAAAACTGTCAAAACATTGTGTAGGAAAATGAAATGTAATTTAAATTGCGGCATCATTTACAGACACTTTTTGGACCAATCCCCAATATCGTTTGAAACTCCTGGAAGAAGATGATGATCCAGAAGATACTGAGGTGATATGCAGCTTCCTGGTGGCACTGATGCAGAAAAACAGGAGAAAAGAGCGCAAACTAGGAGCCAATCTCCTCACAATTGGTTTTGCCATTTATGAGGTATGTTAGTCATCAGGCTACTGATTAATCACGTCCTACTGCTTCAGAATTGAGCCGGTCTGATTCCAGCCCAATTATATACACAGTAGACAAACTAATTGTACAGGTACATCCTTAACTTAGAACCACAATTGGTACCAGAACCTCTGTCACTAAGGGATAAAGTCATTAAATGAGCCAACCTATGACTCAACCCAATTTGACAAGCATTTTGACTGTGGTCTTAAGCAAATCACATGTTTAGCAAATCTGGTTTTTCCCATCGGCTTTGCTTGTCAGAGGTCAGCTGAGAAGTCACAAATGGAGATCATATGACCCTGTGACACTGCAATGACCACAGAAATGTTATGCTCAACTGGGATTTCTGCAATGGTTGTAAATATGAAAAATGGTCATGTCACTTTTTTTAGTCATTGTAGCTTCAGTCACTAAGCAAAGTGTTGTTAGTCAAGGACCACCTGTATATAACCTGGCTTAAGGTTTCTTAAAAGTTGATGGAACTATAATCATAACTACAATAATCATAACTACAATATTTAATAAGTGTTGGAAAGATCCTAAGCTGAATGTACATTTGTCAAAACTCTGAACATAGATTTTAAATCATACTATATGACATTTTCACTTCTTTCCTAATTGCATTTCTACCTTGCTTGCTTTTCAGGTGCCGAAAGAGGTAAGAGGAGACTGAAAAAACCTGTCAATTGCTTGGGTAACATTTTGAATACAACTCCTTTTCTACTCTACTCTTCAGACGTTTCCAGGTTAAATTTCTTAGTGACCATTAGAATTAACCTCTAGGCCACAGGATCTGATCCCTTCAGCCTTGTACCAGGGAGGGGCTATATATTTTTTCCTGTTGAATCACCCTGGTATATTGAAGGAACGGCATAGCTCCTTTTATAAATAAAAGAGGCCATGTGTAAAATTCGATATATATATATATCGAATATAATTTTCAATAGATAGATAGATAGAAAATACAATAATTTTGACTGTATGACTTTTACATCTGTTAAAGTACTATAGGCATATCGAATCTACTCCAGAACTTTCTTACACTTTATGACATTATTTTAGATAGTTTACACAACAGTAGCAATATCAATAAAGCGATGGCAAATCATATATGATTTGAACTAGTATCTTAGATTAATTTTCCTACCCAACAGAAAGCCCTAAGTCACATCAGGTTCAGTTAGTTCTTGAAAGGCAGGTATCAGAGAATCAAAAAACTCCATGAAGTCTAAAAAAAAAAGTCATAGAAAACATGTTATATTGACAATAATTTTTATGAGTTGAACAGAAATTGAACTTGACCCAAATGAGTTTTTCCTTAGCACAAGACTGTAGAAAATGATTTAAATGATCAAATTCTTGTCAAATGTTCTTATTCGTGATGCCCCTACTGTATTTAATAAATTAAAGAAATTCAGGGTAACTAGACATTATATTAGGCATGGTTGTAGTCAGTCTTCTATGTTTCTATGTTTCTATCTCAAATATTTTTTCTGTCAATTGAAAAAGATCACATACATTGGGCAGTTCACAGTTTTGTGAAGCCAAATAGAATGGCCAACACTCCTAATGATAGGCTCAAGATCCAAATGCATCTCAACAAACTTGAACATTGGACCCTATCTAACAAAATGAAATTCAACATAGAGAAAAGTAAACTCTTACACTTCGGCAAGAAATTATAAATGAAACCTGTCTTAAAAACAATATCTGTGACATGATGTGAGCAATCAATTAAATATGAGCCAGCAGTATACAGCAGCAGTCAAAAAAGCCAATGCAACCCTAAATTGCATTCATAGAAGGATTGAAATTGAATCAAGATCTTTTGAGGTACTAACACCACTCTATAAGGCTTTAGTAAGACCACATCTAGTATACTGCATCCGATTTGGATCACCATACTATAAAAAAGATGTTGAGACTCTAGACCAGTGGTTCCCAGCCTAAAAGGCCATTAACTTGGTTTAAACAAGGTCCCAATTGCCCCCATTAAAAATCAAATTGCACTTCTGTGTGGCATGGGGCCCAAGTTGGGAACCAGGTTTCTAGACAGAGTGCAGAGAAGAGTAACAGAAATGATTGGGAACTGGAAGCTAAAACGTATGAAGAATGGTTGCAAACACTGAGTATGGATGGAATGGGATGGGATGGGATGGGATGGGATGGAACGGAACAGAATAGAATAGAATAGAATAGAATTTTATTGGTCAAGTGTGATTGGATACACAAGGAATTTGTCTTGGTGAACATGCTCTCAATGTACATAAAAGAGACTTGCTGCAATGTTGTAACTTTGAACTGTTGGCTGAATGAATGGTTGTAAGTTATAAATCAAAGGCTACTTTGTAATTGTGGTTTTTCTGTGTCCATAGTTTAATTTCAGTTTATTTTAAAGTACCAAATATGAGGATGTCCTCTTGAGCACCTGCCTTATGACATAGCAACACTTTGGTCTCTTCAGCCTTGAAAGACAACATTTAAGGGGTGACTTGATCGAAGTGTATAAACTCATGCATGGGATAGAAAAGGTGGATAGAGAAAAATGATTTTCTCTATCACACAATACTAGGACAAGGGGGCACTCCCTAAAGCTCATAGGTAAGAAAGTGAGGACAAATCAAGGGAAATATTTCTTCACCCAGAGGGTCATTGGTTTATGGAATTCACTTCCAGAAGAGGTCGTGACAGCTGTCAGCCTTGATAGCTTCAAGGCAGGATTAGACAGATTCATGGATGCCAAGTGTATCGGTGGTTATTGAAACGTATGTCCGTGTGCCGCCTCTATGTTGGTTGAGGCAGGCAGGATTCCCTTGAGTACCATTTGTTTGGGGTCAAGGGAAAGGGAGGGTTTTGCCTTCTCCTTCTGCTCAAGATCCCCATGTACAATTGGTGGGCCACTCTGTGACACAGAATGCTGGACTCCATGGGCTTTGGCCTGATTCAGCATGGCTCTTCTTATGTTCTTATGTCTTGTAACGCAGGCCATATGTATATTTCACTCGATTCATGTTTACAGATGCAGGGTGACAAGAAACACTTACAAAAGGATTTTTTCCTTTACAATGCCTCCAAAGTAAAATGCAAGTCTTACATAAACATGCGAGAAATCGCAGAACGCTTCCGGCTACCACCTAACGAGTACGTCATCATCCCATCCACCTATGAACCCCACCAAGAAGGAGAATTTATCCTGAGAGTTTTCTCAGAGAAAAGAAGTCTTTCAGAGTAAGTAAAAGATTCCCATTTTGGATTTCAGACCACAGACATATACACACGCATATTGCTTTATATTCATTCCAGCGCCTGTTATGCCAATACTGTTCAATGTTAAGTGGCAATGTAGAAGTCAGCAAGACACCATCCTTGGCTCCACTTATTTCCATGACACCACTAGATGGTGACTGTGGACTTTCAAAATAAAAAATATATTTTCAAACACTGCAACATCTCTTTAATGTCCAGAATCTCATAGGATGATAAAATCTTGAAAGAATTGCCTTATCGTATGAGATTTGGGGCATATTTAAATTAATGTGGAGCCAGGATGTGGTGGGGCAGCCATCTTGGTTCTCCTTGAATTTTTTATTGCCTTCAGCACCATTAATCATGGTATAGGTAGTCCTCGATTTACAACAGTTCATTTAGTGACCGTTTGAAGTTACAATGGCACTGAAAAAAGTGACTTATGACCATTTTTCACACTTATTTATTTATTTATTTATTTATTTATTTATTTATTTATTTATTTATTTATTTATTGGACTTTTATGCCGCCCATCTCTGAGGACCTGGGGCAGCTTACAACATATGAAATAATAATATATAACATCCTGAATCCAATTAATAACTAACAACCTAAAAACACAAAGACCATAAAAACACTCATGCCCATTCAATCCACTAACTCGCATAACTTTCATTGGCCAGGGGGCAGAAGTCTAATAGCCCCAAGCTTGGTGACATAAATGAGTCTTGAGACTCTTACGGAAGGCAAGGAGGGTGGGGGCAGTACGAATCTCCCGGGGAACCTGATTCCAGAGGGCTGGGGCCACCACAGAGAAGGCTCTTATGCCTTTTGCAGCATCCCCATGATCACGTGATTTACATTCAGATACTTAACAACTGGCTCATATTTATGATGGTTGCAGGATCGTGTGATCATCTTTTGCGACGTTCTGACAAGCAAAGTCAATGGGGAAACCAAATTTATTTAATAACCATGTTACTAATTTAACAACTGCAGTGGTTCACTTGACAAATGTGGGAAGAAAGGTCATAATATGGGGCAAAACTCACTTAACAAATTTCTCACTTAGCAACATAAATTCTGTGCTCAATTGTGGACATAAATCGAAGACTACCTGTATTCCTTTGTACTGGCTACAGGACATGAAAGTGGGAGGCGGTGTTGTGATGCTTATTCACCTTCCTTTGTGGCCAGTTGTAGACAATGTTGCCTGGTGAGGAGAAGCTGAGCCCAAATCCCCTAATGTGTGGGTCCCTCGGGGTTTCATATTCTCAGCCCTCCTGTTTATCATCCACATCAGTGTTGTGGTGATAATCTGTAAAGATAGGAATAGAAATCACTTAATTTTGTTTTTTCCAAACCAAATAAAGACAGGATACTTCAACCATTATTTCTTTTTTCCATTTTTTCAATTTTCTTACAGGGAAGTTGAAACCAAGATAGAAGCAGGAAATATCTCGGTGAGTACATTCTATACAATTCAAATATAAGTTGAATTTGAATTGTTTCTTTTCAACATGAAGCTCCAGAAAAGTGGTATTGTTGTGGTTCTCTTGCTTCATTACATATTTATAGTCAGTGTAGAAACTTTTTTATATCACTTTGCACATCTTGAGTGGAATCATCCTCATTGCTACTATTTGGAATATTGTTTATTTGTTTATTTTTGGTTCATTTCTATAGTGCAGGTTCTTGTGCTTAGGAACAATTGCAGTAAAGAATCATATAGACTTTCCAAGCCTTTTGAAACTGATGCTGCAGCATTTATACTTCATCAAACATTAACTGAAGGCATAGCCAGTGATGTTCATGAAAAAGGTTTAAAAAAATAAATATGGCAATTGAGATGCAAATGAACAAATCTTCAATTGTGTGATCCTGTCCCATATCCTGACTTTTTTCACAGAAACACCCACACCCACACACCCAAACCCCTTGTGCATGACATAAGACAGTGTTTCTGGTCCTGTGATGCACAGAACCAGAGATGGGCTGCTAAGGTGGAACGGTGATGTGTGCTCGTCCCCATGGCTCTGAGTGCTAGTGGAGTCCAGTGCAATTATGCTACTGGACCTGGGCAGATAGCAAAATCATGTGCAGACACGCAGGTGCGCCCATGTTTGGCTGCACCTGCATGTCCGTGCGTGATTTTGCTATCTGCTCAGGTGCAGTAGCATAATTGCACTGGACTCCACTAGCACTCAGAGCCACGGGGGTGAGCTCATGTCACCATTCTACCTTAGCAGCCCACCTCTGCCCAGAACCTTGGGGTTCTGCAATATTGTCACAGAGGTCCATGAAGGCCTCTGAAGGTCCAAATGTTTATGATTTAAATCTTGAGTTACGTCTTGAGGGGAGGGGTCTGTGGCCATGGTTGATGGCCACAAAAGGTGTTCAAAGGGGCTCGTGGTGAAGAAAAGATTGAGAGCCACTGGATAGAGTTTAGAGTGAGAAAACCTGACTTGATCTTTCTTCGTTCTCCATACGTGACACTATGTTTTCTGCGTGATATAACTGGGGGGTGGGGGGAGAGCAAAGGAAGAAAAATCTCCTCTGTGAAAATGCTATCCTGCTATCCTGTAATCTGTCCCAAATTGATTAGTTCCTACTTCTCTGCTTTTCCTCTTTCCGGTAGCCAATCATCTTTGTCTCAGACAGAGCAAACAAGATGAAAGATCGGAAAGGTGGCGAGGGGCCAAGAAAGGACAAGGAAAAAACGAGCCCAAATAAGCAAAAGAAGAGCACTGAGGTTTTATATCGATCAGCATGAGGAACTTGCATGCACTCTAACCAATCAGCATGTTAAAGTGGTGCCAGCTCTGTGAGGTAGCCCAGATAGGAAGCATGCCCAGATGAACTAACTACTAGTATATTTTATTGTAAGGTTATTTTAATAGAATCTTACAAGTCTGGAAGTGCATTTCTTCCTTGTCACTTTTACAGCCCAAGAAACCAGGGAAGATACCTTCTAGATGGTGGCATACCCATAATCCATCTGTGAACTAAGCTGTTTCTTATTCTGACTATTCTCCTGGCTGTAGTTCTTCACACTGTCGCTCAAAAGAATAGTTGCGGCCCTATTTGGACCGGGAGTCACTGCTCACAGTCACTCTTGCCCTCATCACTTCGAGGCTCGACTACTGTAACGCTCTCTACTTGGGGCTACCTTTGAAAAGTGTTCGGAAACTTCAGATCGTGCAGAATGCAGCTGCGAGAGCAATCATGGGCTTCCCTAAATATGCCCATATCACACCAACACTCCGCAGTCTGCATTGGTTGCCGATCAGTTTCTGGTCACAATTCAAAGTGTTGGCTATGACCTATAAAGCCCTTCATGGCACCGGACCAGATTACCCCAGGGACCGCCTTCTGCTGCACGAATCCCAGCGACCAGTTAGGTCCCACAGAGTGGGTCTTCTCTGGGTCCCGTCAACTAAACAATGCCGCTTGGCGGGACCCAGGGGAAGAGCCTTCTCTGTGGTGGCCCCAGCCCTCTGAAACCAACTCCCCCCAGAGATTAGAATTGCCCCCACCCTCCTTGCCTTTCGTAAGCTACTTAAAACCCACCTCTGCCGCCAGGCATGGGGGAATTAAGATTCCTTCTCCCCCTAGGCCTTTACAATTGTATGCATGGTATGTTTGTATGTATGTTTGGTTTTTTATATTAAGGGGTTTTTAATTCACTTTTAGTATTGGATTATTATTGTATACTGTTTATGATTGCTGTTAGCTGCACTGAGTTTTCGGAGAGGGGCGGCATATAAATCCAATAAATAATAATAATAATAATAATAATAATAATAATAATAATCCCCAAATATTCTGATTGCTAAATCAACATGGCAAGCAAGTATTTTCAGATGTAATCGGAGAGGGGCGGGATACAAATCTAATAATAAATAATAATATTTACCTTCCTTAGAGAATTAGAAAATATTTATTCTTTAATGAGGTCAGGATGGCTCAGCGGTTAAAGATGCTGAGCTTGTCAACTGGAAAGCTGACAGTGTTTGAGACAGAGGTGGGTTCTTTGCCAGTCTGTGCACAGCGCCATCTTATTTTCCTAATTTTCAGTGCATTTTTTTGCTCTCGGAGCCTGCACAGAAGGAAAATTGTCCCTCTGTGCATGCACAGAAGCAAAATTGCAACACACCGGTAGGAATAAGAGGAACATACCCCTGGCTTGAGACCTGAGTGTCACACAACAAGGTGAGGTCCTGTTACATGCCCCAGTTTGCACCATTTGGGTAGAATCATCCTCACTGTGTAGTAGCTTACTAGCTATAAGGAGGAAAGAGACACACAGAGAGAGAATGTAAAAAAAATATTTTAGTTCATTCCATAGAGTTAGGTCATTCTATCTCATGGCTGTCTTTCTCTTTATTCTTATCCAATAAATTTGTTTTCTTATGGATTGGCTGTACTGCTGTGGTAGACATACTTTTGCCATGAGAAGAGGTTCCTTGCTCTTCTCCCCTATAGGTTACAACTCCAACCAATCCTACAGTAGCAATGAGAGTCATATGGATACAAAGAATGGGAAGACAGATTTACAGAATCTGTACCTGAAGAGGAATGGAAAACCTAGTTCTTTTGAAAATATTTGCAGTACAGTTAATAACCAGCGCCAATCTAGTTTCAAGTTCGGACAAGCTTAATAATTTATTTTTATAAATTATCAGATTCCATAAGACCTGGAATCAGTGATAAATTTGAGGCATTTCCCAAGCACTTAATTATGGAATTCTATGTACATACAAGGACATTTTCGAACTTGAATGGTTGGCATGCCTCCAAATAAAATCGAGATATAAAGAATGGGAGATAAAATTAGAGCATAAAGAATTAGATAAAATCTTATTAGGAACAGAGAATAAAGTAATAAAAAAAATACCATTACTTACTGAAGCAGGATATGTGGGAAGAACAAGTTAAAGACACGATGCTAATTCGGGGTAAAAATTTTGGATATGGCATTGATTTAGACAACTGGCAAGAACTATGGGAAAGGAATAGAAAGTTAGCAACCACAAATAGAGAAAATCTATACAAGATGTTCTATAGGTAGGACCTCCCTCCTATGAGAATAGCTAAAATGGATAAAAAGAGTTCATCAAAATGTTGCAAATGTAAAGAAGCACTGGGGACCTGCCCCAAAGCCCAAACATTCTGGTATATGATAAAACGCTGGTTGGAAGAGATATTAATGCAAAACATTGAGTTGAAACCAGAGCTCTTCTTATTAGACATCACCAAGGACAAATTCAACAAATAGAATAGAATAGAATAGAATTGAATAGAATTGAATTGAATTTTTATTGGCCAAGTGTGATTGGACACACAAAGGAACCCTATACATTATTATACATTAGCAAGATTAGCCTTTGTTCAGAAATGTAAAGACAAAGAGACACCTTCAGAAGTAATAATTAAGGTATTATCCTGTACTGAAATGGATAGGTTGACGTTAGAACTCAAGAAGAAGAGCGAAACAGATTATTATGAAATCTGGGATGAATTTATAAATGGTTGGAATTGAGGAGGAATGCTGGGATAAGTGATAATGGCTAAGTTGAAAATTTAGAAATTTATGTTCTAGTATTTTTTGAAAGATAGGACTGGAATATGTATAGTTACAATGTATAAAATGGAAAGAATGGGTGTTTTTGAAAGTTGATAGATTGTACATAATGCTTACAATGTTATAAGGTAGGGGAAACTGGTTTCTTGTAAGGTCATTGGAATTGTTTAAACCAGGGAAGTTACACAACATCCAATGTTTTAATTGTATTATTAATTTTTTTAAAATTAAATAAAAAACAAAGAAATATGGAGTTCTGTGACATTTTACAACGGCCAAAAATGCTTTATTGGCCATAATAAAGCATCTTTCTTTTTTAGGCAATTGTAGCTCCAAAAGGTCATTAAACCACCGGCCATCAGTTGAGGATTATCTCTATGAGAACCCAGTTTCCTTTTAAAAGTGCTAATTACTATTCGAGCAATCTAGATGGCTATCCTCTAATCTCCCAGAACTTTAAACCCACCAGAGATTGCTATCTTGCAACTGTCAGGAGCAACTGTCGCAGCCCTTGTGGGGTGCTTGTGGGCAATCTAAGCAATTATATAGACCTGATCTAACTTGCTAGCTCCACTTTTCACAGAGCCTAATCAATTTGCCATTACTTTCCTAGAAATCTATCTCTGGCCTATTCAAGTTAAAGTCCAGCCACCTTGCCCACCATTGGTCTCACTTTTCTGTTTGGGCTCATTTCCTTATGATGCTGTAAAACAAAAGAAAGCTGAAATAAAATCTAAGCACAGTCTCTGCCATGTGATTTTTCATTTGGACCCACTTCTCTTAACCAACCAGATGCCAGTCCTTTTATGGTCACTAAACAAGGACTAGCTGTATTGTTCCTGTATTGCTCTGCACTAATAGAAATATTGTAAATAATTTGAAGTTAATACTCTGTTTCCTCCAAAATAAGACATCCCCTGATAATAAGCCCAATCGGGCTTTTGAGTACATGGCAATAAGGCCAAGCGCTTATTTCAGGATTAAAAAATATATATAAGACAAGGTCTTATTTTCAGGGAGGCATGGTAACTCATTAATAATTTCTCTCAGGAAGAAATAACCCAGAAAGAGGATGGAAAATATTTTCTTCGAAAGATAGGAATCTGGAAAGAAATACAGTGATATCTCTACTTAAGAACTTAATTCATTCCATGACCAGGTTCTTAAGTAGAAAAGTTTGTACGAAGAAGCAATTTTTCCCATAGGAATCAATGCAAAAGTAAATAATGTGTGCGACTGGAGAAACCACAGGGAGGGTGGAGGCCCTGTTTCCTCCCAGGAAATTCCTAGAGAGGCCCCACGGAGACTTCTCTCCACCTTTTCCGGTTACAGTTGTGGAGGCTCGGGTTTGTAAGTGGGAAATGGTTCTTGAGAAGAGGCAAAAAAATCTTGAATACCCGGTTCCTATCTAGAAAAGTTTGTAAATAGAGGCGTTTGTAGGTAATTTCAGCAATGAAGTACTGTATCTCATAAAGATCTAACAGCCCTTCTACTTTCCAAAAGCTGAGAAGTTAATCTTTCTGTCCACTTCTTTTTCATTCCATGTCTTTACAGCCTGCAGAAAGGGATACAGAGAATGAAGAAGATGAGCAGTTCAGAAATATTTTTCGACAAATTGCTGGGGACGTAAGTATATAGCTGTTTCTTAAAGCAGGCCAGCATTGGCAGCTGGCAGTAAATAGCTTATGCAACGCCTGTAGGTAAGCAAAGCTAAGCCCAAATTATTTCAAAGACTTTTCAGTTCTGTAATCTATAAGTAAAAAGAGGCCACGGTAAAAGGGCCCTCCCCAGATGTTCTACCTGCAAGTTGAAAGGGATGGGCAAAACTGAAAAAAGCAAATAAGATTTTGAGATAAATTTATCTGTGAAATGGAAACACTTGTAGGGCTGAAGGAAAATATATTCCCAGGCCATTGTAGCAAAAGACTTCAGATTCCTGCAAGTGAGACAAAAGATTAGGGATTGTACATTGAGATGGCGATGATCAGTAATGGGTTCTGAAATCCTTTATTACTGGTTTGCTCTTGCACGCTCACAATGCTTTTGCACATGTGCAGAAGCGTTCTGAATGGGTGGGTGGAGCCTCCTGCCGCCAGCATTATTGGTTCTAAGTCAGTAAGGGGCATGCATAAGTGCACCAGGGTGCCTTCCGTCCCTTGTCCAATTGTCTCTCCTACTATTCTTCTATTCTATTCTTCTTATACTACTCTCATAATATCCTTCTATTCTCTAATTCAGTGTTTCCCAACCTTGGCAACTTGAAGATACCTGGACTTCAACTCTCAGAATTCCCCAGCCAGCAAGTCCAAATATCTTCAAGTGGCCAAGGTTGGGAAACACTGCTCTAATTGATATATTCTATTCCTAAATTTTCACTTCTATTCTTTCTCTAATATATTTTACTCGAGTATAACCTCTATAACCTTCATTATGTATTATTGTGCATTGGCCAAAATAAATAAATAAACCGGTCTGAACCAGGAGCAAACCACCACTGGTGATGATCTTGGGAATCTTGGTGAGCCTGCAGTATTGGAATTGCTGATCAACCTTTCTTTAAAAAAAAAAAAAAAAAAGGTGGCAGATCAGCTTTCAAGCATAATTTTGGGAGAAATCTGCCAGATGCTTATGAATACCCAGTTCAGAAAGAATTATTCCAATGGATAAAAATAAAGATGGGTTTATTATTCAATTGGGGATGGAAGAAGCCAAGAACTTGAAGTCAAACATAATCTATTCAAAATCCCAAGGACCAAAGAGGCGGGGGGGGGGGGGGACACAAATTAGGAAAATCTTACAGAACTTTCTTAAAAACATTCCTGCTCTTGGTTACATGTCTGGAAAGGAAGAAGGAAAGGAAGCTTAGAATGGCCCAGTTAGCAGCATTCTGAAGTGCTGCCAAGCAGCCTCTCTCTTATGGGGATTTTTTCCTCCTTAGAATTATTTGCTCATTCAGCCCATTTTCAAACTCCTTTTTTATTTTGTTGGCTTCTCTCTGTTCTGCCAGCGTGTCTCAACCGCCTGTAATTACAGGGTAATTAGTCCAGGAAGACACACACCACACGATAAAAGGAAAACCCAAAAGTTTTTATAAACAGAAAAACAGAAACAGCTCCCTTTTTAAATGTCAAAGGGATTTTCTAGTACACACAAGGCACAGGTTAAATGCAGTCCAATTGCTCACCCAATAACTGGGAAATTGAGTCCAATTCTAAAGTCCAGAGAGTCCACACACACAATGCTGAACAGCAAAAACCACGATCTTGACGTAACAATGAATCAGATAAACTGCCATGAGGCTAAAACACCAGGCTGCACTTTTATCTGTAGCGCTAATTACAGCAGCCCCACCCAACCACAGGTGGCCTCATTTTCTCTTGTAATAATCCTTCAGTTGTTGTCTCCTATGCATCACTCTACACATGCATGGATGTGTCATTAATTCTTGTTCAGAATCCAGGGATGAAACAGATGACTGATCTCCTCCTGGGCTGTCTGCCAAACTCCCCTCTTCCCTGTCACTCATGCTTCCTTGGTCAGAGGAGGCTTCGTCGGCAGATTCCATGGGGAGCAAAACAGACCTGCGGCATGTGGATGTTTCCCCCACATCCACCTGCACATTCCTTGGGGCAGGAGCTGGGCCAGAGCTAACCACAACACTCTCCCACTGACAGGGCAACAAAGCCCAGAATCCCTTTATATAATTTCTTTCCAACATTCCACTCAAGAAGTTGAAGAGTGTATTGCTAACAACCTTAAAGTTAGTAACAAATACCTAATACTTTACAATGCTAGAAGCAGAACATAGATCAAGGAGATGCTTGGATAACTGAATGATATGGGAAAGAAATGATGTGGATTACCCCAACAATTTGACCCATCCTAAACATAATATGCTCGTTCTTGCAATGTCTCATTTCCACAGCTCTTTGCATTTTTTTAAAATGACTTACAGGACATGGAGATCAGTGCTGATGAATTAAGGAATGTCCTCAACAACGTTCTGAAAAAACGTAAGCGTTGCTTCTCTCTTTCCTTATTTCTGGGGTAGGCAACGATGGCTCTTCTATGACTTGTGGACTTCAACTCCCAGAATTCCTGAGTCAATCATGCTAGCTCAGGAATTCTGGGTCTTGAAGTCCACATGTCATAGAAGAGCCAGCTTTGCCTACCCCTGCCTTATATAACCCCCAAGAATATAAAGACGCAGAGACTGGATTTTGTACAAGTCTCATTTTACAATATGATTTGCTGAGGTTATTCTGGTGATGAAATCCTAAAGATCTGAACTTTTCCCATTATGGTACAAAATAATAATTTGGCATATGAAGCACAAATGTAGCCATGTTCATTAGGAAGCCATCAGCAAATATATTGTATTGTTGCATCAGGTTTATCATCTTTGGACTTAAATGGGGTTGCACTGCCCCAGATAATCCTAGTGCATAATCTGGGATTTCACTTCTATTCTAAAGAAGCAGGCAGCAGCTATGACTAGAAGGGCTACAATTTTGCTAAATTATCTTGATTACTCATGCCCTGGTCCATCTCCCTATGGATTACTACAATTTGCTCTACATCTGCAGACTACTATAGCTTTGGGGGGGGAGGCTAGGAATGTGCATATATTACATATAAAGTTTCTTAATGCTCAGAATGTAATAACTGGTTTACATTTTAAATGTACCAAGACCACAGTTAGCTTTCATGTTATATAGTAATAGAGTATTTCACTGCATTTTAGATAAAGTCTTGAAAACAGAAGGTTTTGCCCTGGAATCCTGCCGCAGCATGATTGCCTTAATGGATGTATCCTTTTTAATTAATAATATCAATATCAATATCAACTTTATTTGATTAGTCAATCGATCATATCAAAGCGAGGAAAAGGATCACATCAGTCGTCATAAAACTGTGACTGGTTAAAATACAATAAAATTGGCTAAAATAGAGGGAATTTGAATAAATAATAAGTTAAAATGCAGTATAATATGCTAAAATTGAGTAGTAAAACATGAGAATATAACTCGTGCAAAGGATTATATTAAACAAATCTAAGATACTGATATAAAATATTCTTAAGTGAGTTCATCTCCTTTGCTTCTATAAAACGTATTCTCATCTGAACAGCCTTGACTATAAACTTAGCGGTTCTAGAAACTACATATATATTTGTACCCTGAAGAAAATATGATAATTGTTTATTACAGTCCCAGTGTATGATTTTGTCAAGTAGGGTCTGTAAATACTGAGGTCTTACTGAGGAGTATACTTTACAATTGAGTAGCACATGTGCAATGTCTTCTATTTCTGGTGCACCGCAAATGCATGTTCTCTCAAAATATGGTACTTGGTGGAATCGTCCATATTTGACCATAGAATCTAACTGCTCAAATCTTGCTCTAGTGAGTGCTGTTCTATGGTATTGAGTCAGATCCATTGTCAGGTATTTTTCTAGTTGAAAGGCTGTTTTGTTCTTGGCTAACCATTTCAGTGACCTGCACTTAGAAAGTGCCTCAATATCAGTTTGATATTTTTAATTAATAAAAAATTAGAAGACAAAATAACAATAATTCCTTGCGCTAAAAAGCTGTTATTCCCATCCTTTTAAAGATTTGTTTCCTATTATAAACTTTATCAATTTTGGGAGCAAAACCATGACAGTTGACCCAGAATATAGTTATATCTTTGCAATGTGGGGAAACATGATTTAGCAGGATGGGATATGCAGTCATAAAATAAATAATTGTCATCATATTATTGAAGTGCAATGAGTTTTATTTATAATTATATTTTTAAAATCACTCCATAATTGTTCTATTAATTTTTTGTAATTGTTTTAGTACTTTTTTTAATTCTTACAGAAACAATCTATAAGAGAACATAACTTCTATTTCACGGGTAAAGAATTATCTACAACCAGAAGCCCTTGGCTGAATTTGTCTGAACAAAAACATGAATGACCCTATGAAATTGTTAATAAATGGTTAAATGTTAATGCAGTAGAAGGGTGGAATCATGAAATATATGAGAACTAATAATAGTGTGAATCATTTCATTTGATTTTTATTTAATGTAGATGTTAATTACTTTGTTCTAGCCTTTTCCGGTTCTTAGAGAATGGGTTCTTGCATGCCATTTCATTGTGACTTTCAGCCCCCCCAGATTTCACACACTCTTCATCTAAAGCAGAGGCATCAAACTCGATTTCATTGAGGCCATCATCAGGGCAGCCTCTCAGGGGGCTGGAGTGAGCGTGGCCAGAGTGGGCACAGCCAGCTCAATGTCACTCATGTTTACCGTTCCCTGTAAGCTGCGCGTGTGAGAGTGCGCTCTCTCTAAAATACCCCCGCACGCACCCTTTTCCTTGGTCGCGCGCTCCTCATCCCCCTGCCAGCCCGCGGGGGGGGCGGGCGGGGAGGCGCAGGCAGTAGAAGGGAGCCGCGGCCGTCCCTGCCTCTCCCTCCGGCCCCCTCGTGCTCCTGGCCTCTCGGCCCTGATGAGAAAGGAAGGAAGGAAGTGAGAGAGAGGAAGAAAGAGAGAGAGAGAAGAGTGGAAGGAAGAGAGAGAGAAATGATAGAAAAGGGGGAGAAAAAAAGAGAAATGAGAAAATGATTCAGGCAGAGAATGACACGAAAGAGATAGAAACAGAGAGAGAAGTGACTCTTGATTTAAAGCATATAGTAAAAGCACTTAAATAATAACAGAGAAAAAAACCCAGCCCTCACCTGTTTTTATTAATCGTTTTTCTGGTTGTTTTAGTTTTAATAGTAATGGATTTTGGTTTTTTAAAATTATTAATTCCTTTTAATAAAAAAGAAAAGATTTATTTATTTGTTTGTTTGTTTGTTTGTTTGTTTATTTATTTATTTATTTATTTATTTATTTATTTATTTATTTATACTTCTATGCCGCTCAGTCCCAAAGGGACTGTCGCTCAGACACTATACTTTTCCGCCCACACCGAAAAAAAATTAGAGGGAACATTGCTCATGTTGGGAGTGCCTGTGGTCACCCGAGCGCTCTGCCAGAGAAAATGGGTTCCCAACCTCATTTTTTGTCTATAATGGCGTCCTGCTGCAACCCTCTGCTAGCGAAAACGGAGCTTGTTTCCAGGATGGCACCACAGGCTAGTCCTAAGCACTCCTTAGTTGGGATTCGGACCCCAGGCCTTGAGTTTGACACCCCTTGTTTAAAGAGCCTCTTTTCTAATATCTCACTATCTAAGCAATTAAGATGTTTTATCTCAGATGTTCCATTTCTGGAAACGAAAAGAAAAATGTTTGAAAAGTTTGAACTTAACTGCTATCACAGACAGATGGTTCCGGGAAAATAAATCTTGATGAATTTCGCCATCTTTGGACTAAAATTAAAAGCTGGCAGGTATTCTTGTTTTGTTGAATTCATTGTGGTCTAGACAGAACATGACAACAGCAATAAGGATACAAAATAGAAGAGCTGGTCATTCACCAGTAAATCACCATCTTTAACACTCTGTTCACATATTATTTTAAAGCACGTGGAAGAAATGATATAGTGTTTCTTTTCCAAACTCCAAGATTTATTGCATTATGTTTTGCAGCTTTGTTATCCAGTTCTTATAGTTGGAATGATTAGAGAGGGCTACAAATATTGTAAATATAAAACTAGGTCAGTGGTGGATTGCTGCCGGTTCGGAACGGTTCTTTAGAACTGGTAATGAAAATTTACTGCCACTTGCTGAATTGGCGATGACCGGTAGTCCACGCTCCCTAACCAGTCCTCTGGTCATCAGTTTGCAAAAAAAAAACTCTGCACATGCACAAAGGCTTCTGTGCATGCACAGAGAGTCATTTCTTGGTGTTTTGCACAATGTGACATTGGCGCACGCGCAAAACACACACTTCCATTGCAATGTGAATGGGTAGGAAAGCAGTGATGGGCTCCTATGGGTATGGTCAGGTACGCAGAACCGGTAGAAAAATTTTGATCCCCCCCCCCCCCTTTTTTCCCCGTCTGGGCTTTGTTGGGTATTCTGGTTAATATTAATATTACTAGCATTAGCAAAGTTTAGCTGGCTTTAGTTGCAGTGGATTCAGCATGGCAAGAAATCAATTGTATGGCTTAGAATCCCATTTGTTGGTAATGAATGATCACTCCTTCATAAAGATGAAATAAACTGTAACCTTTACTTACAATTCAGTTGATTCATGCATTTACACAATGCAGGCATATATGCTTATTTTTCAGTATATATCAATAACTTCTGGATGCTTCCATGTGTGAGGATGTCTTCGGATTGATCTCACACATGTGTCCTCAACCGAGGACAATGGAGCACACAGGGAGAGAGAAGGAGGTGGAAGAAGGCTCAGCAGGGCCAAAAAGAGGATCAGAAGGGGAGGAGCATCTACTCTGCAGAAGTTTATATAGTCTGCAGAGTACCTGCCCCTTTTGGTCATCAAAAGGTGACACGCTAGTCAGTTAATTGCGACCTGACCATAGAGGTATGTTTACAAGAGAGTGCAAGCATGTAGTAGAGTGGTTAAACCCAACACACATATGGCATATACAGTGTTCCCTCGATTTTTGCAGGTTCAAACTTCGCGAAAAGTTTATACCACGGTTTTTCAAAAATATTAATTAAAAAATACTTCACGGGTTTTTTCCCTACACCATGGTTTTTCCCGGCTCATGATGCCATGTCATCGCCAACCTTTCGTCTGCCTTTAATAAATATTTTTTTAATAAACTTTAATAAATAAACATGGTGTGTAAATAATCTGAATGGTTGCTAAAGGAATGGAAAATTGTAATTTAGGGGTTTAAAGTGTTAAGGGAAGGCTTGTGATACTGTTCATAGCCAAAAATAGTGTATTTACTTCTGCATCTCTACTTCGCGGAAATTCGACTTTCGCAGGCGGTCTCGGAACGCATCCCCCGCGAAAAGCAAGGGAACACTATACGTAAAATTAAATAGTATATTTTTTATGTTTAGTAATAGTAAATAGACAGGGAAATTGTATCTCTTTAAGGCAAGGAGAGGCCAGTCACCCTAATCCTAACCGAAACCCCTGATGTGAGTGACCTCAAGTTGGCCACCTTTAAGCCAGACACATGACCTTTAAGCCAGCCCCGGTCACATGATCGTCAAGCTACTCCTACCTGGTCACATGGCTGGCAGGGTACACCCACAAAATAAGACACACCTACAGTGTGGTAGTAAAACTTTTTGCAGCCCTTCACTGTAGGAAAGGTAAGTGGACCCACCCCTGAACTAAGTATAGGAAAGAATGTTGAGTGGGTCCACATATATGATTCATTCTCTCTTTGTGATTCTTGCTTCGTCATTTCATGATTTAGTTTACCAGCATTTCTGGGACAGTGCATTATTAGTCTGGGAAATAGTTTATGCGTCAAATTCTTGCAAGTTATTTCACTTTTTGCTTTTCCAGAAAATTTTCAAGCGTTATGACTCTGATCACTCAGGAACCATTAACAGCTATGAGATGCGCAATGCAGTTAAAGATGCAGGTTTGTATGGTGCTAGCCGGGTTCTCAGACAGAATTTGGGGTGGGGAGGTCTTCTCTTATTTTCTCTGTCTGGATGTTTGTAACTTTTCACAGAAAAGAAGTCACTTCTCTCCATCAGGACCTTCTCATCTCTTTCTCTCCTCAGGATTTCAACTGAATAACCAATTATATGATATCATTACAATGCGCTACGGTAACAGAAATATGAATATTGAATTTGACAGTTTCATCTGTTGCTTTGTGCGACTAGAAGGAATGTTCCGTGAGTACATTTCTTTAAAATGTCTCTACAGTGGTACCTCTACTTAAGAATGCTTCTACTTAAGAAGTTTTCTAGATAAGAACCGGGTGTTCAAGATTTTTTTGAACCATTTTCTACTTATGAACCTGAGCCCGGAAAAATTTCCCAGGAAATTTGAGAGCAGCACGAAGGCCTGGCCAGTTTCCTGCCATTCCCCCTTTAATCCCAGCCATCTTGGGCTTTTCTGGGCTGCCAGAGGAGCCTTTTGGTGGTGCCTAAAGAGGCTTTGGCAGCCCAGAACGAACAGAGGGAGGCGCGTGCTCCTCCTCGCCACCTCAGAGTCCCTCTTTTTTAAAAAACCTTAAAGTTTTGGATCTTTTTGATTCCCCTCACCTCACCTACTTCCTCAGCAGCGACTCTCCTCCTCTTCTTCCTCCTCCTCCTCCCACCCGAATTCCGAGCTTTTATTTCTTTCCTAATGGGTTTGCACGCATTATTTGCTTTTACATTGATTCCTATGGGAAAAATTGCTTCTACTTAAGAACATGGTCACAGAACTAATTAAATTCTTAAGCAGAGGTACCACTGTATCTTGTTATTCTATTCCAAGATCCCAGGATGGTTGGGGTTTTTTAGCATATGGCATACATAACCAGGGAAGTCTACAATGGTTTTTACCACAAAATAGTGGTAAAAGATTGCTAATTCATTTTGTTCATGCATGTACACTATCCATGGTACATCACAGGGAGCAAACTAGCTTTTCACCAAGTGGCTAACAGGTAGCAAGATCCTAGAGAATCTGTTTCATGAATAGCATCTGATGCTGGGACATAGGGTCTTCCAACTGGAATTCAGCTGCTCTTATCTTCAACTTTTCTTTGTACTTTAGGCCTTGTAAATAGTGCTTCCCAGTAGCGGGTTGCTACCAGCTAACCAAGAAAATCGCCAAGAAGGCATCAAGAGTTGTTAATCTAATCCTACGTAGCTTCTGCTCTGGAAATCTCACACTACTTACCAGAGCTTACAAAACTTTCGCCAGACCCATCCTAGAATACAGCTCACCTGTTTGGAACACATACCACATTTCTGACATTAACACCCTCGAAAATGTCCAAAGATACTTCACCAGAAGAGCCCTTCACTCCGCTACCCAAACAGAATTCCCTACGAAACTAGACTTACAATCCTGGGTCTAGAAAGCTTAGAACTACGACGCCTTAAACATGATCTAAGTATTTCCCACAAGATCATATGTTGCAATGTCCTGTCTGTCAAAGACTATTTCAACTTCAACCACAACAACACAAGAGCACACAACAGATTCAAGCTTAACATTAACCGCTCCAAATTTGACTGTAAAAAATACGACTTTAGTAATCAAGTTGTCAAAGCGTGGAACTCATTACCGGACTCCGTAGTATGTTCCCCTAATCCCCAACATTTTACCCTTAGACTATCCACGGTTGACTTCTCCAAATTCCTAAGAGGTCAGTAAGGGGCGTACATAAGCGCACTAGAGTGCCTTCCATCCCCTGTCCTATTGTCCTTCCTATATCTCGTATTTCTTCTCTACTATATCCTCTATATAAGCTTCATTGTGTATTACTGTGTATTGGACAAAATAAACAAACAAATAAATAAAATAAGTATGGTAAAGAACGACACACCGGTAGCAATCACTGTGTTGCACACGCAGCTTCGGTTAGCGTGTGTGCACATGTGCATGCGTCCTAGTTTTTGCTTCTGCGCATGTCCAGGAAGCAAAATCTTGTGAGGGGACAGGTGTGAGAAAGAAATTTCAGTGATTTTTTTGCTTCTGCGCATGAGTGGAAGCAAAAAAAATCTCACGCACGTACGCGGCCCCTCATGAGATTTTACTTCCTGCACATGCACAGAAACAAAAACATGCTGGGACACACACACGCACACAAGCTAACCAATGCTATGTATGCAGTACACCGGTAGTGATGGTAATAGGAATCCACCTCTAGTGCTTCCTCTTCATAAGTTGTATAGTAGGGATACCAAACTCAAGGCCCAGGCCCAAGGTGCTTAGATCTGGCCTGCAGAGCCTCCCTGGAAACACTGAAGGAACAGCCCACGGTGCCTCTGCCAGCAACAACAGAACTCGGGAGGGCCATGAGTGGCCCTTCCAAGCTCCATTTTGGCTGGCAGAGCTCTGCAGGAGGCCATCGCAGCCAAAAATGAAGCCTGGTGGGGGGGGTGCCCCAGACATGAGTGATATTGCCCCATGATACTACGGAGTAGTATCTACGGAGAGGGGCAGCAAACAAATCCAATAAATTATTATTATTAAATTATTAATTGTTATTATACTGCCCTCAATAAAATCGAGTTTGACACTCCTGTTGTATAGGAACTAGAAATAAGCAATGCATTTGTTTTGGTAGAAGTGTCCTAAAGCAAAAAAATCCCTAGTCTCTTTAGCTATCTTAGCTCTTGCCACATGAATATTATTTATTTATTTATTTATTTTATTTTATTTATTAGATTTGTATGCCGCCCCTCTCCGTAGACTCGGGGTGGCTCACAACACAATAAAACAATTCATAACAAATCTAATAATTTACAATTTAAAGTATTTAAAAAACCCCATTATTAAGCAAACATACATACAAACATACCATACATACATTGTATAGGCCCGGGGGAGATATCTCAGTTCCCCCATGCCTGACGACAAAGGTGGGTTTTAAGGAGTTATTACCTGACTGGAAGTATTTTCAGAAACAGATAGCATTTCATTCCATTGTTTGTTTATATCATTTATATAGGCATCCATTTCACAAGCAACTCTGGGTGGCAAACAACAAAATTGATATTTATTTATTTATTTATTCATTCATTCATTCATTCATTCATTCATTCGATTTTTAAACTGTGTTAGGGGCTCTTGTGGTTAATCGTGTTATTTATTTATTCAATTTTTATGCCGCCCTTCTCCTTAGACTCAGGGCGGCTTACAACATGTTAGCAATAGCACTTTTTAACAGAGCCAGCCTATTGCCCCCACAATCCGGGTCCTCATTTTACCCACCTTGGAAGGATGGAAGGCTGAGTCAACCTTGAGCTGGTGATGAGATTTGAACCGCTGACCTACAGATCTACAGTCAGCTTCAGTAGCCTGCAGTACAGCACTCTACCTGCTGCGCCACCCCGGCTCATATTGCCTGCTTCATGGAAAGACTGCTTCTTTGGTCAAATCAAAACATCCAAATCCCACATGGCCTCTTTAAACTGAGAGTCCATGTTATTAACAGGAAAATATCTACTTGTCTAAACAAATGTTTTCTCAAATATCGAAGTATCCAAGGCTGAGGGTTGATAGTTATGCAATTCTGTTATATAAGATAAATTATCTGACTGAATGGTATACAGTAGCTAGGAATTTCCTATTAATATTGAAATGATAACGTTAACAATAATGAGAACAAATTGTGGTTCTAATATGTTGTGTTTACTGTTCCAATTTCTTGGCTTCCTACATAGAATGATCTTCCTTATGTTTCTCTCATGTTAGGTGCATTCAATGCCTTTGATAAAGATGGAGATGGCATTATTAAACTGAACGTCTTAGAGGTAACTACAGATGTATTTACTCAAACGCTGATAATCATGCCACTTTGAGAAGTTTACAGAAAAGAATGCCCATATTATAATAATTAAAAATGTATAGCAAATATTTATTTATTTTTAAAACCAGGAAACAAACAATTATCTTAGAAAAACAAACTAACTCTCTGAAAGGGGTCCATCTTAACTTTCTTCCCAAAGGCCAACACAGAAGTCTAATTAAACTATTCCATGATAAAGGTCATATCAGAGAAGCATTTTCTCTCATTTCCCCTTAATCTTTATGAACCCCAAGGAGTAAAGAACAGTTTTTCCCAAGTTGTTCCCATTTAATGTGTCAGTTATTGAAGCTAGATTTTCTGATTCATGTAAGACTTCACAAGTCAAAATCAGTACAGTAGTACCTCTACTTACAAACTTAATTCATTCTGTGGCCAGGTTCTTAAGTAGAAAAGTTTGTAAGAAGAAGAAATTTGTTCTATAGGAATCAACGTAAAGGCAAATAATGCGTGCAATTGGGGAAACCACAGGGAGGGTGGAGGCCCTGTTTCCTCCCAGGAGATTTCTAGAGAGGCCCCATGGAGGCTTCTCCCCGCCTTTTCCAGCCTTGTTTCCTCCCAGAAGATTCCTAGAGAGACCCCACAGAGGCTTCTCCCTGCCTTTTCCGGTTACAGTTTCGGAGGCTCAGGTTTGTAAGTGGAAAATGGTTCTTGAGAAGAGGCTAAAAAATATTGAACACCCGGTTCTTATCTAGAAAAGTTTTTAAGTAGAGGCATTTGTAGGTAGAGGTACCACTGTACTTAAATTGCCGAATTTTGGCACCCAAATGCAAAGTTTACAATACAGATGAAAAACAGTCATGGCATATAGTGATAGTTAGCACACACATCACTGCATCCTTATTCATTATGGGTTCCTTATTGCCTTTAAAACAGCCAGGAGTGGGTTGCTATCGGTGCAGTAGCAACCTACTCCTGGCTGTTTCAGATTTCAGTGCATTTTTGCTTCAGTAGCTATAATCAGCCCGAAACACAGCTGAAAAGCTGATCAACTGTGCTTCCGGCAAAGGAACAAAGGTAAGTATAAACTCAGGGGTGGGCAGGAGGGCCCTTTTTCAATCTGCAGCAGATGAAAAAAACTTCAAAACAGTAAAATAAATTCCAAAAAATATTCCAGAGAAGATGGTGGCGTCCACCAACCGGCACCAACTGAACTGGATCTGTGACACTATCATGATGTCATCAGCAGGTCGCTACTGGTTTGGGCGATCCAGTCCGAACCGGCAGCAACTCATCCCTGAGCGTTGGGATTTACTGTATATGTGTCTGAAATTATTTCAAAGATTATTCTTCTGATAGTGAAACCTTAATTTACCTTTAATAGTGTGTATTATAATTTATTTTTGAGGTAGCAAAAAATAAATGTTCTTAAGAGTTCTAACCCAACTTTGTGATAGAGTACAAGCTTGAAGAATGAACTAATTTCTAATTGAGCTAATACAACCTAGCAAATGCAGTGTCACAGGTGTAATAATACACCTGTATATTTTTATTTGGACATAAGTATCTGAGTATAGGAATAGAAATTGACTTAAAATACAAACAGAACGCAAACAAAATTGTTTGTTGAACACATTCAGTTTGTATTTTAAGTCAATTTCTTTATTGGGTTAAAGGGATTTGCACAAATCAGTTAGTTCTGCTTATTAAAGAAATGCCTATTATCTTACAATACTCATTTTCTACTTTCAGTGGCTACAGCTCACCATGTATGCCTGAGTATCACTTATTTCGCACCTTCTCTTGGATTATTGACTTAATGAGCCAACATTCAGTTACAAGATTCTGATCTTTCGACATCTCCTTCTTAAAAATTACATGGAAAGGATGTATAAATTCAGCAGATTTATGTTCAAGGAAAGAGCTTACGGAGAAGAAACAAAAGCAGTGAAGCATGTTGTGCACAAGAAGGATCCTGCTCTCCTGATGGAATCAACTCTAGATATATGGCTTCTCTGCAAATCAAAATTATTGTTCTTACTTTGAAACAGCACCTCTTCTGACCATCTGAGATCTTCAGGGGGCAGCAGAACAATTTATTTATATATTAAACACTACAACTTGCCAAAATGTGATTCATCTAAGAAATTCAACTCATCGAAAAATAACAGGACTCAAAACATTTAACTATCTAAATTATTTTTATATGACTTAGTATCTTAGGTTACATCAGTTATTATTCCTGTAGCCCAAGCTTCCTACAATCATGCTCGGCAACAGAATATATCAATGTATCAAATGATGTGTCAAATGACTAGATAGATGGCTAAGTATTGGGGCTGAATTATAGGTGGTCCCCAACCATTCATTTATAGCGACCACTTGAAGTTACAACAGCACTGGGGTGGGAGGGGAAAGTGACTTCCAACCAGGCCTAGCACTTACAACTCTTGTACCACCACCCAAAATCATGTTTTCACATTTTGGATGCTTGGCAACTGGCATATATTTACAATGGTTGCGGTGTCCTGGAGTCACGTGATTCACTTAGCTGCAGTGACTGTGCACAACAGAGGTGGGTTCCTACCAGTTTGGATCAGTTATATAGAACCGTTAGTTACTTGGCGGCCTAGGTCGCTGGAACTGGCAGTGACCCAGGCCTGCCACACCCCCAAGCTGGTTCTCTCGGCGGTGCCTATGGTTTGTTTTTTCCTTCTGTTCATGCAGGTTTAGCACTTGTACATGTGCGCGCAGGGCGCACAATGTACGCCCATCCATACTGCATGTCCCTGAGAACTGGCAGTAGGAGACTCGGGAACCTACCCCTGGTGCCCAATGGTCATATAATCAGGTGCGACTGACTTAACAACATCTCACTTAGCAATAGAAATTCTAGTCCCCATCATAGTTGTTAAGTCGAGGGGCTACTTGCAATTAATTTTCTTCCTAGGCTGCAGGGAAAACATTTTATAAGTTTGTTCTGGCTGTAACAAACTGACAGATTCAGCAAGTCTGGGTTCTCTTACGGTAGAACTTTTACAGAAATCTGTATTGGCATATAAACAAGACTTCTTTTATAAGACATTTTGCACATAGGGTTGTAACTGTGATCTAGTGCTGTGACTACATTTGCTTGGAAGCTGCATTCCTTATCCCATTTTTAAAAATACCATGCAAGCAATGTTTCCATTGTTTTGGGGATAATGTGGCCAAAGTTGCATAATAAATAAATGAGACCTCTTTCAGTGGTTCTGCTGTGTTAAAATTATGAAGTATGATTTTTTAAAGGAACCCTGTGAAAAAATGCCACCTGTAGATATCCAGTTGATTTTATAGATTTTTAAGGAGGATTGCTATCCAATATTTTTCTTTATGTTTGGAATTGTGGTTTTGGGAAGTTGACCTTTCAGGTGTGTGGAGTAGCTAGATTAAAACAAAAGAGTGAAACAAGCTTTATGTTATGGAAACATTCTTCCAAGAGTGTTTTTTGCTATACAGTACTTAGAGGCCAGAGCTTGACTCTCAACAATTTAAAGACATCTGGACTTCAACTCCCAGAATCCCTCTTGGTTGACTGGGGAACCTTTTTAAAATTGCTCTGAATTTTGATGCCAAACGATCCTTTTCCCATTTTCCCCCTTAAAAGTAAATGACATATTTAAATTACTGAGTGAAATCTGAAGAAAAAAATAGACCACACCACATCTCTCTTGGGATAAAGTAAATTTATTTTGTTTTCTTTTTGCTGTTTGTCTTATCTAATTCACAGCTTTGTAGCAAAAAAGGAAAGACTAAATCATTCACTGAAACAATTTGAGAAAAGATGTTAGACAGTTACAGCATAGTAAGTATGCTATTTTCCCACCTGGTATTTCTGCAATTACAGGAATCTGTTCATGCCTTAAATGATGTATTGTTTTAGAACGTCTAGTTGAATTAATGCACAGTACTGTATGGAGCACCTACTTGTATGTTCTGTGGAAACCATCTCTCACAACTATAGATTATCTAGGAAACTCAGTGTTTAGAGCAAGTTAGCTGCTGGCTGCCCAAATACTAATTCTTAATGTATCTGTCTTTGAACATATTTGAACTATGAAACACATATCTCCAACCTGCATTATAAAAGAAGATAAAATGTCATGCTAGCTTTTTTATATCTAATGTCATTAGAATGCAGCCCAGACTTTTTAAGGTGGGTGCTTTGCCACTTTAAGATGTTGCTGCTTTTATGTTTCAATCCACCGTAACTCAGGTAGTGTCTCAAAGTCCAAACAGAAGCTGGAATACTTGCAAGTGTTCTGTTATTTAGTGGGACAAAAATGCAACCAGCCAAAATACCTGAATTCTACGGAGCTGATACACACAACAGTCCTCCACAGCAGAACCATTAATGTAAAGAAACACATTCACCACACACACACACACGCACACACAAACTTAAAGGCATTTTAAAAATGCACACCTCTTTATACCGAGGAAATATCTTGGCATGCAGTCGAAATACATTGCATATGCAACCTGCAACAACTTACTCAGACATCAGCCAGCACGCAAAACTAAACACTTCCCACACACTTCAATAATGCACTCTGCGATTCACTCTGGCAACCTCATTTCTATCTCCTTTCCTTCAAAATAAATCTCTTCTAAAGATAAAGTTAATATATTTGAGGAAATGAGACAAAAACCTGCAACCTTCCAGAATGTGACAATCTTCAACGTATGCAACTTCAATGCATCTGCCTTGCCATTCTATCAATAATCAGCAAAACTCCATTTGCCCTCTTTGAATAAAGATTTCTAGAGCAATCTAAAGAAGCATGCTTACATTTCCAACTAAAGAGATATAAGTCCGGAAACAACCTCAAACCAAACAAACCACCTGAATCGCAAGATAAGAGTCCACATGAAAGAACTGTGGAGCTTCAGCCCAACACACTGAAGGAGGAGGAGTTTAACTTCCTAAATAATGTACATGTAGCCTCATTTGCAACGATTCTTCTTATTAAGAAAAACATATATCATAGGACAAACTAATAATAAACTTGGCCACACTTTTATCGCTGAACACGTTTTAATACAAATTATGAAAGCGTCTCAAAACACACTCATCTTAAATGTGCATCCTCACACACTCAAGCATACATAGTAAAAAAAAAACAATTAAGCAGTCCGTTATAAATCACTTGCAATTACTGATGTCAAGACATTTCAGTCACTGCATATCAAGGCACTATCCACTCCCACTTAAAATACTGAAAAAGAAACTTGAAGAGGATGCAAAATTAAAATTCACCCGTTCACGTTAATAACGCACTCCATATATTTTTCTTCACAAAAATACTTCCTATCTCTGTAATTTAACTTCAAACACATTCGATTAGGAATGAGCTATGTTTTAAAATGTTATTCGATATTTGGCTGTCTACAAAATGAGTTTTTGCAGCCATTCAAAAAAGCATTTGAGGGTTTCCTTCGCCCTGTTTGATTTTAGTTGCCAACAATGTAATGGAAAGAGTTGACACTATTGTCCAGAAATCACACACAGGCTACAGAGGTTGTTCTAAAAATAGAAGATAACCAGTGAATTGTTCATTATTTCTGAACATAGCAAAAGGTCAAAAGGTGGGACCAAACTCAAAACATCTTCAAGCTATCGGAGTTATCAAGAAATCATGTAAATCAACTTCCATCTGTTCTTCCAACTGTTTTTAAAGGTTGATTACAATACCATTTGTTCTAATATGTATATATTGTCTGGTGTAGTTAAGCTCACAGTCAGTAATGAGGTTTTTAGCTTTTCTGTGGAAGAAAAACCAGAACTAGAAGAAATCTAAATAGGGAACCATTTTCTGAATACCGCAAATTGCAGCACAAAACCTTTCCCAGAGAGCCCTGACCACGTACCCATTTCTTTCACAAACACATGAGTTTCCGGGAAGGGCGGCATAGAAATCGAAGGCTATTTTTCTTTCAATTCTTGCATTTGTCATGCTGCTTGGTTTCGCTCCATTAAATGATAGCACAAAATATATGCAAAATTCTCAGCTTCTGCTTGGGTTTTAAATCTTTGCAGTTTGTGCCCAACAGCTTTTTAACTTGCAATTATAGGAACTGAAATTTAGTCAGTTGCTGTGAAACAAGATGGTTATCAAAAACACAGGATTCTTGCAGGCTTAGCTGAATGAAGCAAGTAAAAATGTGTATAAGTTCACTTACTTCAAATGCCAGAATGGTTATAACTTAAAATTCTCAGAATCAAAAACACAGTCCCAATATTGTGGCAATAGAACACTGGGTATAAACCTAACCAAAAATGTTTAATATAAATTATATTTACTGGTTTTTCTTTCATGGTGCCTGGAACTCTTAAGATAACTGGGAAATAACAGTATGTTTAAGAAACAGGTATTCTGCCATCTTAATAACATGTTCACTGCCAACCTAAGATTCTTTGGAGCCAAAGCATATCCATAAAATCAAGTACAATTGAGATTAATTATGCAGATGTTATATTTTAAACTGAAGCCACAATATAAAGTAACTCAAACAATGAGCCAAATGTTCATTCCCACAGCAAAATATCTTAAAGTAGGGGGAAAAAATAAGGAATTCAACGATCAGATGGTATTTCTAGCCTGAGTTCAATAATGTTTTGATTAACATTAAAATAATCCAAAACCAGAAACATAAATTAACAGGGGATCCTACATATATCATGATGGTTAAAACACTTATATGTAGGGCCCCAAATAAAGTATAAAGCATTACTCTGAATACCAAGTCATAGATAAGCACACTGCACTTATTTGCACTGTACTGAATTGCACTGCACTTATTTGCACAATAAGAGGGAAGGTAGATTTCCCCACCACCAACAAGTGAATGGTATTAACAGTTATTTGGTATGACTGTCATTCCTTTCTCTACAGAGCTGCGAATAGATCCTGTCTCTGTAGACGAAACATAAAAAGGCGTGTGTTCTTTTTGCACTCCAATGATGAACAGGAGGAAAAAGGAAAGAATGAAGTGGACAAGGCATGTAAAATTACTTGTGTATAAAAAAAGACTTCCCAATATGGGAGGCTGAAAAATGTCACGAGTCAATCTTGCTATCATCCTCTGCGTGCTTCTCAATATGTCCCACCGCATCCTAGAGGCAGAAAGAAAACAGGATTGATTTTAATGAGATTTTTATACTTTAATGAGCAATTAAAAAAATTAAGCATGTCAATGATGCATTCTAGGCCAGGGTTCATCCAAGATTTTGGACAGCACTAGTCAGAGTTCAAATGTTCTTATTCTCATATTTTTAAGTTTTAACCAGCAAATTAAAACCATCCCCAATACTTTTATGGCCAGCTTTAGCTTTGGTTTGATTGGTCTTTGTGAAATGTTGTATGATATATTCAGTAGCTTTTTAGTGAACTGTTTGGTACAGTAATGTATGTATGTCATCAATGTGTATGTAACATTTATGATAAAAAACATCTTATAAAGCAATCTGATGAAGGGCTGAGAAGAATGAATAAAGATAGAATGAATGCTCACAAGGAAAGAAGGGGGAAAGAAGGGGAATCTGAAGAAAAAATAGATATATCAACAACTAGTACATTTTTAAATACTTCTATAGTCTGCAGACAATAAGAGACTTTTAGATTAAGACTGTTAAGCTGGTCTCTTTTCCAGTTACCGCTATGAAAGAACCAACAACGGAGTAACAAGGTCCCCAGACATTTTCTGTCACTATATCAGGAACAGAATTTCCTTTCACTTTACAACAC
The DNA here is from genome assembly GCF_031021105.1 of Erythrolamprus reginae. Taxonomy (NCBI): domain Eukaryota; kingdom Metazoa; phylum Chordata; class Lepidosauria; order Squamata; family Dipsadidae; genus Erythrolamprus; species Erythrolamprus reginae. The sequence continues at coordinate 87,055,909 of NC_091950.1, forward strand.
AGTGGCAGCAGGACTGCCAATTAATTGTGCACCTTTTTTTCTTAAAAGACATATTAAAGTTTTTGTAGATTGCTCTCTTCCCAAGCTATAAGAACTATGCTCCAAATGACTCCTTCATCTTTTCCCTTTTATCCAATTTCTTTGCTACATACCTGTTTGGAGCTTTTCCTGGAGGTGAAGAATGCATCACAATTCTTCCAGCGACACTTCAGAGTTTGAAAATTCGGATTTGTGTGGTCATTTAACAAATGCTGTTTCAAGTGGTCCACAACTCCAAATATAAGTGAACACCCATGCCACTGATAAACAAAATAAGCAAACAAAACTGTTAGAGGGAATGGCTGAAAGGCAGTGGAGACATTAACAATGGAACCATTTTTCTGCAGTTCATAAATGTAAGAAAGAGAAAAATTTAAAACAATTTTGAACTAGAGGAACCTTAATTAGCTTGATTTAATAAACATAGTGAGCATACCATTTTATGGTTTTACAAAGCTATGTAAAACCATAAAATGGTATGTTCATTCATTCATTTTTGTCCACCGCATCCCTTCAGAAATTTTTCTCAGCATCAACTGTGAAATAAATTGGTTTGAGATAAAAGTGGCCAACCCCAAATCATCCAAGGAGCTCCCCAGGTCTTCTGGGTCTTACAGTACCTTAATCACTATACTGCACAGCTCTGTATATCACAACTATTTTTAATCCTCCATTGACAGTGCAAGTATCAATAGGACTGAAGAAACTAAAACTGTAAAGACCATATCTATCCACATCTAGAATATATATATTTGGAAATCAGCCTTAAACAAAACACTTCATAAAAATCTCCATGTCATTCCTTCTAATAACTATGATTACACCAACCAATCAGATCACTGAAACATAATCACCCAATCTATTTGCTACATTCAAAACAAATCTCCACCCCCACACTACATACTAGGAAGAAATGTCAGTTGCTAACATTCCATTTACAACAACACAAAGATTGGAACTTCAGCCTGAAGATGGTGAATGTGATTTCGCCAAAACGTCGCATAGACATGCAAAACATTACACAGGGCAAAACCCGAACTCAGAACAATCTACATACACACACACACACACACACACACACACACACACACACACACATATATATATATATATATACATACACATATATATATATATACATACATACACACACACACACACACACACACACACACACACACACGGTCTGAAAACTATGCTTTTCTTGCCCTGACAGTGGAGGATGTGAACTAGTGAAGAGAATCCTGTTCCCAACAGCTTCCTTGCGGTACAAATGGAGGATATCTAGAGATGGGCAGGTGGCCCTCGCCATCTTTCTGAGCCCACCTCCCAAAGAATACTTAGAATGGCTGGAGTCAATATTTTCAGCCATTCTTAGACAAAGACTAAACTTAGGAGTTGAAAAACTATTTGAGATTCATCTGAAATGAACTAATTGCTTTCCGTAGTAGGTAAGGAATTTGATTCAAACTTGGCTAAGAAAGTTGATTTATAATATCTGATACCTTATGCCCAGCCTGAGTTTTAAATAAGCAAATCAATCAATGAAATTTGTTATAATTGCCCAACTTCAATTTCAACTGTTTCAACTATTTGATTTTGTTGACATTTTATCCTATTTATGTTACATTTTTGTGGGTTCAACAGGTTTCAAATATTATAAACAACTACATGAACTTCAGACTCTAGAATAGGACAGGACAGAATTCTTTATTGGCCAAGGGTGATTGGACACACAAGGAATTTGTCATTGGTGCATATGCTCTCAGTATACATAAAAAAAGATAAATTTGTCAATAATTATGAGGTACAACACTTAATGATTGTCATAGGGTTCAAATAAGCAATCAGGAAACAATCAATATTAATTATTGATTAATTATTAACCAAAGAGCAAGTGTTTTTTCTTTACCCAACAACGATAGTTCTGCATCAGGTTAAGCCGCACTGCTTGAATACTACCATCATAACAACCTGTGTAGATCTGAAAAGAGGAAAAAAAGAATTCTAGAATTAAAAGAATAAAAAGACAAACTCCAAATGCAGTAGCCACTGGTATATTTAAAACTCTACTATGATTAGAATACAGTATATATTTTCTGTACAGTACCTTATATATTTTAGTGATAAAAAACAAAATGTTGAAATTAATTCTATACACTCCTTTATCACTCACTTCATAAGGGAAACAATTAAATTAATATGTTGTATATTGAATATATGAATAATCTTTTATATGAAGATTTTTAAAAAAAATCTTGAGATATCAATAACAGCAAAACAGCTAGTGCATGTATGGACACAAAACCTATGGATGAACTGTTTTGCAAAAGAAATCAGTAGTAATGTTTAGAGAATATACATTAATATGTAACCGAAGAAAGTATTAATTGAATGAAGTCCCTCAGTTACACTATGGAGTTATTAAGTTAAGTTCTGTAACTAAACAAGTGGTTTAACAGTACAAATATCATTAAGTGTTTGAGTGGTAATACTCTGCTCCTGGGAAATCATTTTTAAATGTATTGCATGCATTGTTATCAATAGGATAACAAACTACAATGATGTCATTCAGGCTATGGAGACATTCTAAGTTAAGTATCCAGTTTAAAAAAAAAAACAGACACACATATGCCCAGAAACCTTACCTAGTTACTTAGACTGTTGGTTAAACTAGAGTTGCTGTCCTTTTCAGATTTCACTTGATTTAGTCATAGTAAATGTTAAAGTTTATTCAAAAGTTATCTGATGCTTTTCACATATTGAAAAGAGTCGGATAAAATTGTATTATTTTATCACAATTTAGTTGTTTTAATAAACTATCCAACTCGGATATTTTTTAATAAGAGCAGGCTTATAGAGACGCATATTGTCCCCAAAACAATCTAGGTCCTCATTTTACCGACCTTGTAAAGCAGGGGTCCCCAAACTTGGCAACTTTAAGATTTGTGGACTTCAACTCCCAGAATTCTCCAGCCAGCAAAGCTGGCTGGAGAATTCTGGGAGTTGAAGTCCACAAGTCTTAAAGTTGCCAAGTTTGAAGACCTCTGTTGTAAAGGATGGAAGGCTGAGTCAACCTGAGCCAGTCTGGATTGAAACAATTATACTCCTGGCATGTGAGCAGAGTTAGCATGCAATACTGCATTCTTACCACTGTGACACCATGCAGGAAAAAAGGAGTACCAAATAAATGATACTAAATACTCTCCAGATTTTCTGGACTCCCAAAGTGGAGTCTGGAATCCTGGCCATCTTGCAAGAGCAGATAAGAGTTTGGAGTCCAACACAACTGCAGGGCATTAGATTGACTTCTTCTGATCTGTGAATTTACTTATGTCTTTTGTTAGAGCCTGGCTTGAATCCAGAATCCTCCCCCTTATGCATATGGAGAAGTGGTGATGTCAGATGATTATAGTAGTTTGATGTTTTTAAATATAAGATGCAAATGCCTGTTATCTTCCTCCAGGTGACAGAAACTCCTCATGGGGTGCTCTAGTACAGAGGTCTTCAACCTTGGCAACTTTAAGACTTGTGGACTTGGAGGCTACAAGTCTTAAAGTTGCCAAGGTTGGAGACCTTTGCTCTAGTAGGTTTGAAGATATTTGGCTCTTTGGACACAGCTTATAACAAATTCATAATTCCTTCACAGTCTTATTTCCCAACCAGAGGGAACCAAGCATGAAGTAACTTGACAAACGCTATCTACAAAGCAAGCAAGAATTCTGGATAGCTATAATCATAAGAGAAAAATCCCTAATATTATGGAAAGGGAAAACAAAACGTTACCATGCTTTTATGAATGGCCATGCACATAATCATGTCCGAATGTCCTCCATAAACTTGTAAACGATCGTGAGACTTGGTGGAAAAGAGGGGGAGGGGGGAAGAAAGAAAACTTGTCAGACATGTAATAAGCTGATAAGTATATACCTAAAGATTCAGTTACAGTAAACTGCATGTGAACAATGTAAGAAAAACAAAACAACCTGCCTTTTTGTCCCACAATACTAGTTCGCTTATTTTAAATACTCATTTCCAGCCAGAAATTATCCCGGTTATCAAATAGGAAAAGTCACTGACTTATCTAAATAACCTCACATGCTTTCAGAATGTATGGCAGACAATGTAACATAACCTAGGACTTGCACCACAACATTCTTATCTCATGGCAGGTAAGTTTAGCAGGCAAAACAGACAACCCAACTTCCTAAAGAAAATTAGATCCTGAAGTCTCTGCAACTCCTACAAGACTTCTTTAAAAACCCAATTCGGACCTAAAAGAGTTGCTTCAATTTAGATCTTATGAAATATTTGAAGATGAATATATCACTTGGGATCAAAGAAAAACAAAGGATATCATTTACAAAAATAATGATCGCATTTCACTTTAAATAATATCAACTAGATGTTTACCTGCAACTCATATACTCGAACACACTTGTCTAAACAGGCTGTTACCATCACTTTCCCCAGGATATTCACAACAGTTACTGCATGGTTATGTCCCTTGTATATCCGTACCAACTCTCCAGTCTGGAACAAGATCATCAGAATAAATGGGTATGCACAGAGCATGTAAATTGACTGTTTCTATAAAATTCATATAGACACCTTCCTTTTAAGAAGAAAATCTTAAGAGGAGATTTTTCTTCTTTAATTTGCACTATTAATAAAGTGAGCATTGTAAGAAAGATAGTAACTGTCTAGCACAGTGATGGTAAACTTTTTTTCCCTTGGGTGCCGAAAGTGTGTGTGTGTGTGTGTGTGTGTGTGTGTGTGCCCACACCCATAATTCAATGCATGGGGACAGCCCCCCATCTGCATGATCTGAAGTTTCCGAACACTTTTCAAAGGTAGCCCATGTAGAGAGCATTGCAGTAGTCGAACCTCAAGGTGATGAGGGCATGAGCAACTGTGAGCAATGACTCCCTGTCTAAATAGGGCCACAACTGATGCACCAGGTGAACCTGGGCAAACGCCCTCCTCGCCACAGTCGAAAGATCATGTTCCAATGTTAGCTGTGAATCGAGGAGGATGCCCAAGTTGCGGACCCTCTCCGAAGGGGGCAATAATTCCTCCCCCCCCCCCAGGGTAATGGATGGACAGATGGAATTGTCCTTGGGAGGCAAAACCCACAGCCACTCCGTCTTGTCAGGAGCATTTGTGACCCCTGTTTCTACTGTATTTAGATGAAACAGGGCTGGTAGTATATTTTTAAATTGGCACAGCTGTCTAGTCAAATTAAAAATATAGTGCATGCAACTTTCCTAAGTCAACTAATTTTTCTATTTCTCAGAATATCTACAGTCAAGATTCAAGTTTCAGTATTAGGTGTTTTCTCTGTGAACACTTGTTTAAAATTGAATTACATTTATGTAAATGAATTATCAACACTAATTTCATAGCAAATTATTTTGTTAGAAGTGAAAGAAGTATGAAGCACTTCATATTTTATAGATTAAAATGAAATGACTTTTCAGCAACTCACATGTATGTTGTGGGCATGGACAGATTGGTCACTGGAACCACTGAAGACCAGATCATTCACAACCTTGGAAGATAAAGCCAACAGCCAGGTTGCATACAATATTTAACCAGAAATACTTCATTCCTTATCAGCTCTCATGTTTATTTGTCCCAATATAATTACAATGAATGAATCACCTCTAGAGAATGAATTTCAAAGCCAGTCTGAGCACCAGCTGCAACAGAACTGCATTAGGCTCAACCAAATTACACAGAGACCTAATCAATCAAGTTCAGCTGCATTTCAAAATTACTATTACCGTATTTTTTGGAGTATAACAGGCACCGAGTAATACAGGCACCTAGATTTTAGAGGTGGAAAACAAGGAAAAATGTATTCTGAAACCAAATGGTGTAGTAATATGTTATTTTAATAAATACCAATGTAGCAGTATACTTTTTATAAACATGCATAGTTTTTACAACCATGTACTGTACACTTTTTACAAACTTCAAACTTGACAGCTTTAAGATTAGTGGACTTCAACTCCCAAAATTTTCCCCAGAGGGCACAAATGTTATTTTTGTGAAAAACAGGCCATTTTTCACCGTTTTTTCTACAAAAATGGGGGCATTTTTGCCTTTTGCCCCTAGGAGCTGTCTGCAGTCTTCCCTAACTCTTTGTCCATCCCATTTTTGCAAATAATGGGCCCGTTTTTCGCAAAAGTGGGACATAGGGTCAGGGCTTTGGAACAGCAAAAAAAAGAGCTATATTCGGTGTATAAGACGCACTGACATTTCCACCCTCTTTTGAGGGGAGGAAGGTGTGTCTTATACTCCGAAAAATATGGTATATATTACAAGGAAGGTTTTTACATCTCCAATTGAATCAAACACTCCCTTCCTACTTGCAGTTGATATATACAAGCTGTCTCTCCTCTTACATCTCAGCAGAACTGATGAAATAGCATCAAGCAAAAAAAAAAAAAGGAGTTTCATTTACAAGTTACGAATTGTTTCAAATGGCTGCATTTCAATAAAAGAGGTGTTTTTTTGAAGTACTTGCCTTCATACAGAGAACTGTTTTGCTATGGCCTTCAAGGGTTCGGAGCAGAAGTCCATTTCGGGCATCTCGCACACTAATTGTACAATCGTAGGATCCCACAATCAATAGTCGTCGTGCCCCTTCCTGAGCTGTAGCCAGGCAGCTAATCGCCCTTGGACCATGACATTCAAAAGTCTCAAGTTGTCGGTTGTTCTGGGGGGAAAGATAATACAACCCAAACACAAGTTATGGACCCAATTATTTCCTTCCAGATCCAACAGCATTAAATTATTCTCCTTCTAATTATTTGAATGCCTTCCCACAAATTCCAGATCCCCATATATCTGGACTTGCAAAACAATGTTCTTTTTTCATTAAGAAAATAGTGTTGTTTACTTTTTATAAAGTGAATTTCTTTAAGATACACTCTCCTCCAGAGCAAATACTTTCATAATTTTAATTTTGAAAAAAAAATATTATAAAAGAAAAAATAAAAGTGTGCATGGGCTCCTTTTCCAGTAACTACTCCCCCAGGCAAATTTTAGTCTTACATCTCATTGTACTCATGCATCAATTAACCTCTAACTGTGCTTAGGTAGATCTTTCCCTTATTTTTTATGCAAGTCGAACTGAAACATTATTTATCCTTTTCATTTATCACACAATACAACAGCCTTTTTTCTGGGAGATTAGCAATGTTTACATCTCTTACACTGACCTTTATATTAAAAGTGACCACATTTCCATTTGCTAGACCGGCATAAAGGATCCTCCATCTACTGTGCAGGCAAAGCACACGGTCATCCACTTTAAACTGATCAATAAGTTCTCTTGTCTAGTAAGGAAAAAAAAATAGGATTTACTAAACTCATAGTAAATAGCCTTAAGAAGCAGCTTGAACACAAACTTTGAAAGTATAATTTAGGAAACTCTCTTGTACATTGAGAAACCTAAAGTGCTACATGTATTATAAAAGTTAAAGGAAAGTTTCATTTATGTAGCAGTTTAAGTTTCTTAACATACAAGCAAACTGTTGCTTTAGGTATAAGTCTGCTCCGGAAAAACCACTGGAAGAATGAAAAACTGAATTCTAAACATATATTTAACTCTGTACTCTTTTAAAGTCTTCTGTGTGGTCTTCTGCTCTAAACATAGAAGTAATACACATAAAATATTGCCTTAACTTTTGTAAATAAAACACAACCAAGAATTTTATCAATGCATACAAATAATGAAAGTATAAAAATAATTTGGCTTAAAAAATTGTTTAAATTGTAATTCAAGTATTATCACTTTGCATCAGTGAAAATATTTTTACTTCTGGAAGTCGCTTCACGTTTTTAGATGCTTAGAAGGTTCTTTAGATCAAAGGTCTCCAACCATGGCAACTTTAAGACTTGTGGACTTCAGCAAAACTTGTGGACCTCAGCAAAACTTGTGGATTTCAGCAAAGCTGGCTGAGGAATTCTGGGAGTTGAAGTCCACATGTCTTAAAGTTGCCAAAGTTGGAGACCTCTGCTTTAGATGCACAGAGCTGAAGAAATATCAGACTCCAAAATGTCTGGGAAGGTATACCTTCCCAGAGCCAATCCATCCCAATATTCACAATTGGCAGAGGAAGAAAGTGAATAAATTCAGAATACAGAATTACAAAAGGCAATGCATTTTCCTCCTGGTTAATTAGTTGCATCAACCCTTATCTCTACACTTACCTTGACATTATAGCAATTTATATTGTGATCACTGGAGCCAGAATAGAGTGCTGCATTTTTCCCTGTTGTCTGAATTACCAGGAGGCAGTTGACTTTGGAAATGTGCCCTTCAAAGACACCCATGCATTTCCTGTTCTATGAAAAGAAGAACGAAATGTGATCAGATTGTATTTAAATTGGGACGGATGACTTTTTAAGAGGTAGAGATCACCCTTTTTGAAAGAAAGCAAATACCATGCATGAGATTGGGGGAGGGGGTATTTTGTTTTTAGTTTTATTAAAATTATTTTGGGGCTTGCACCTCCATTTCTTTGTATTTCCCATCTCCAAAGCTGGAAGCCAGGTCACCAGTTCTTGACACTTGCAATAAAGAGGCAGCTCTTTATTGTAATTTAAGATGCATGTGCAACTATAGATATAATAGTTGGCTGATTTACAGCCAATCACCTGGCGACCATTTGAAGTTACAACAGAGCCTTCCAAAAGCTACTTATGACTCGATTTCAAAGTTACAACAGCGGCAACACCTTTCCACAGTCATAGGAACAGTTTGGGCACTTGGCAACATACTCACTTTTGCAGCCTCCCACAATCATTCAAGCATGATTTTTTAAAAAAAATGATTTTTGCCAGTTTCTGGCATTTATTTTCCAGCAAAAAGCACCCATAGAATAAAGTAGATTCACATAATAAATATAGTGTTTACTTAATAGCCTTTCCCAATTCCCCCTGCCTATGTAGTTCTAGTGCATGATATGACTGTATGTATGTTTTTTATATTGGGGTTCCTTGCTTTTAGATTTTTAAATGTACAATTGTTATCTTAGATTTTAATTATTAGATTTGTCAATATATATTGTTTTTATCATTGTGAGCCGCCCCGAGTCTGTGGAGAGGGGCGGCATACAAATCTAATAAATAATAATAATTTTTAATAAAAAGTTGTAAAATTGATCCCAATCACTTAATCACTCACCAACTGCAATAATATGATCAATTTCAGGTTCAAATGCAATTGTTAATTGAGGACTACCTCTGTAAGAAAACTGTTGACACCACTTTTTCATGAAGCAGCATGCAGATGTCTGCATAAACTTGGGAACAAGAAGTTACTTCTTTTATTGTTTTGAATTATTTTGTATTTCCATCACTGGTTTCTTTTACCAAGAGAAATGTTAAATATCATATGGCATTCACTAGATTTGATTAATAGCTCCCAAAGATTAATTTCTAAAACAGAGTTGTAATATTTTAAAGTGTCCTTTGTCTCTCCCCACAAAAATGAACATGTTTCAGCTTCAACTGAACAGATGTATTTATCTCAAGGCTGTTAAAAGTTGCTGTCTAAAATATAGACGCTCCGAGTCTACCGAGAGGGGTGGCATACAAATCTAATAAATAAATAAATCTAATAAATAAATATCGAGGGCCTACTTTTCCACCTTTTCTAATTATTCAATCATTTTAATAGCCTCGAAACTTTCTTTGGGTCAAAGAGGTCACAATCCAGCCGCAACATCTTCAGCAGGTCTACTTACCACTAAGTTATATGCACGGACAGTTTTGTCTGCTGAGCAGGTATACAACATATTTCCAAAAATCTGAATGGCATTCACTGAAGCTGAATGCCCCTCAAATATCCCTTCTGTGGGTTCCTCATCTTCACCTGGCTCTGAAGACACTTCTGGCAAATGTAAATCAAAGTTTACAATTAAACATTTTGTTCATATGAGTACATTTGATCTTCTATACTTTGGGGAATGGTTAATGGTTCTACTTTGCCTTCCCACCCAACCATTTCTTCTTCATCGTACCCATTACAGCAAGGGGTCCCCAAACTTGGCAAGTTTAAGACTTATGGACTTCAACTCCCAGAATTCTCCAGACAGCATAGCTGGAGTTGAAGTCTGCAAGTCTTAAAGTTGGCAAGTTTTGCCGTCCACACCCTTTCTTCAACATGTGCAAAGGCTGCTAGGTTTCCATGACGCTTCTCCCAACCCACAATAATCTTCCAAGGTCTGATCACTCTCCCTTATCTGCCCTATCTAACCCTTCCGCTGAGCAACAAATCAAGGTTGTTTCAATCCTGTTAATTGAAGGAGTTGAGAAAAAGAACTATACTGCAATTTTGTCAATGAAAAAATACAGTATAAAAAGAGTTAACAACTTTATTACATACAATCTAGAACCATACAGAAACTTGCTGAAACCACAGGAAAATACAGTGGTACCTCGTGATACAAACCCCTCGCCATACGAACAATTCGAGATACGAACCCGGGGTTCGGAAATTTTTTGCCTCTTCTTCCGAACTTTTTCCATCTTACGAACCCGCAGCATGAATGCCAAACCCGGAAGTTCGGCAAAAGTTCGGGTTCGGGTGGCCACCGAGAAGCCCCGCCGCCCGGCTGTCACCTTTTGAAACAGCTGGGGGGCTTCTTGGCGTCCTCCTGAACCCGAACACCAAACCCGAACTTTTGCCGAACTTCCAGGTTCGGTGTTTGGGAGGTCGCCGAGAAGCCCCGCCGCCCGGCTGTCGCCTTTCAAAAGGTGACAGCCAGGCAGCGGAGCTTCTCGGTGGCCACCCGAACCCGAACTTTTGCCGAACTTCCGGGTTCGGCGTTCGTGCGGCGGGCTCGTAAGATGGCAAAAATTCAGAAGAAGAGGCAAAAAATTTCTGAACCCTGGGTTCGTATCTTGAATTGTTCGTATGGCGAGGGGTTCGTATCACGAGGTACCACTGTAGGGCGGTCGGGAGGCTGGAAAGGAGGTGGGAATTCCCCACCTCCTTTCCAGCCTCCCGACCGGACAGCTCCGCGGCTCTTTTAAAAAGCTAACAGCCGGGCGGCGGGGTTTCTCGGCGGCCTCCCGAATGCCGAACCCGGAAGTTCGGCAAAAGTTCGGGTTTGGTGTTCGGGTTCGGGAGGACGCCAAGAAGCCCCCCGGCTGTTTCAAAAGGTGACAGCCGGGTGGCGGGGTTTCTTGGTGGCCACCCGAACCCGAACTTTTGCCGAACTTCCGGGTTCGGCATTGGGAGAATGCTGAGAAGCACCCGGCTGTTTCAAAAGGTGACAGCCGGGCGGTGGTGGGTTTTTTTCTTGCACGCATTAATTCGTTTTACATTGTTTCCTATGGGAAACAATGTTTCATCTTACGAACATTTCACCTTACGAACCACCTTCTGGCACCAATTAAGTTCGTAAGACGAGGTATTACTGTATTAAGTATGAGGGGGAACAGAAATGGAAATTGACTGCATTGCCAGAAGAGTGAAACTAACATTCTCCAAATGCATTTAAACATGTGTTACAAATAAGCATAGCATCAAAAGTATTAGCTTTGAACAACATTTTGTCATCTAGTCGAGAAGATTATATTAAAACTCTTCAAAAGTTTACTGTCAGAAATTGATTCCAAATGATTACATTCCTTGAGTCAAAATTTATCTCAAAGTAGCCTTCTTCATACAGGGTTGATAAAAAAAATACAGAAAGAAATAATAAATAATTTACTGGCTAGAAGAAAGAAATAAAATTTAATTTTCACCAAACAGATCAAAGGACAAGCAAGAGATATTAAGTCTCAGAAAAAATAATAGCCTGGATATTTTGGAAATTTCATAATATTTTTAAGTGCATAATTACAGCAGTACGAAGCAACTGAATTCCAAAGAACTTCTTCATCTTTCCTCCAAAAGATCTAATACTTATTTTGCTGTTAAGAAAACCAATATGCAGACAGATGTACCTGATGGGGTTTTTGATCCTCGTAATGACGACAAAGGTGTTTGAGTCTCAGCCACACTATAGAAGAAAGAAAATGCCACTGGTAATTTAAGTACTTTGGAAAAAAACCAAAACATCTTTACAAACCCAATACTACATTAGAATCAGGGGTGAAAAGTCCATGAAGGGCTACCAAAATTTTTACTACCACACTGTGGACGTGGCTTATGCAGGACAACCTGCATTTTCTTTCAACATCTTTCAGTGCAAACTGGGTGCTCTGGGGTGGAGCTCCATTTTCGCTACCCCATTGCATTCCCCCCCCCTAATCCGGGCAGTAGACCACCCCTGGGTGAAATGCTATTGGTTCAGGTGTACTGGTAGCGGCAGATGCCTGTGTTTTGGAGAACTGGTAGCGATGGCAGTACGAGGCTCTGTCCACCCACCACCCTTTAATTTCATTTTTAACCTTCTGCGCATGCGCAAAGCCTTCTGAGTGCACCCTTGTGAACCATAGGGAAGGTAAGTAGATTGAAACCGCTGATTAGAATCTTCCTGGAAAAATATTCTATGAAAAAGCAGCAAGTTGTACATAAACTACAAAGAAACTTTTCTCAAACTTTATATGGAATAGGATTTTTGTCATAAATGGATTGCTGAATATGGTTCCTTACGTCAAATTTAGTATAATAGTTTGCTAAACCATTTCTCAACTAAAGGATTCCTGAATATTCCTTTTGAATTCCTAAAGGATTTCTAAGTATTAAGAACACCAATTATACCACCCTTAAGAATCCATAAACTCTAATATTCTACTAGCCATGCAGTCAGCAATCATTATACATATAGTTTGCCGGCTTACCTTCTACCAATGTTATCCTTATAGTTTACTCCAATCTCACTAGTGGAGCTCACTTCATCGTAGCCTGACCGAGATGATTCTCTCAACAGTTTATCTGTGGAACTGAAGATATTTCTCTTAGAAGGGCTGTCTGGTTTCTCACTTTCCGATTCCGATGAGTTTATGGCCACCACTTCCAGAGGAGATTTAGGGAGTTCCACAAATTCAAGAGATGCGTCACTGTCATTCTCCTCCTTCTTCCTGTTTCTTTCCTGAGCAGCCACACCATCCTTTGGTTTTGGAGGAGTGGATGTTGTTACTTTTTCCCCCTTGGGTATCTTTACAGTCTTTATTTTTCTAATTGGTTTTGAATCACTCACGTCCTGTTCTGTATCACTGTTATCAGGAACACGCACTGCTGCTCGGAGTGCTTTCTTTTTTTTTAACTTTTTCTTCTTCTTGCTTATTTTGAATTCCATGGTGACCATAGTAGAGATGGCCGTCTGCTCGGGTTGCTCAGTTGACTGCTTATTATTTTCATTTGCAGCAAGTTTGGAAGTCAATGACTGACTTTCAAATGAACGAGTGCATGGTTCAGATATGGTATTGCCTGCTGGAGTTATCCTGCCTGGGGTTTTCACTGAAGATACGGATCCTGAATTAGTAGGGGAAGAATGGCCAGATAAACTTGTCCCCATCATATTTGGAATAGATTTCTGAATATTTTGATTTGCTTTTTGGAAATCAATAAGTTCCAGCAATGACATACTAGCAGTAATAACTGGGTACAGTGAAGACTGTTGACTTGTATTTCCTGAAGAAAGAAGATGGAATATTCCTTTTCACCTATATGTACAATGTACTGTTATACAAAGTGAACTTTATTATATATGACTTTTTGTGACAAATCAATAATCAATTCAAGCAATCAAGATATCATTTCATAGTCTGAGCCTAATATTAAATGGGCTCCCACTCCTGTAAATAGGGTTGAGGCAAGTCATTTTCTCCTGTCATGACTTCTGCATCTATACAATATAGATAACAATGAAAACTTTTGAAAGATTGTTCTCAAGTTATATGTGGTAAGTCAATTGAAACTTGAACTTAGCTAAAATTGGGATAGAAATAAGCCATAATTAAGCTTGGGAAGCCACAACCTTACTACAATATTGAAAGGTATCCAAGCTATTTGTGAAATTCTCAGGAAGAAGACATATCAATGCAATACCAACCTATGAGTGAATTGGGCTAAAACACGTTTATTTAATGAAGTATTCAAATAAATAGTATCCCTAAGGGGGGGAGGGAGAATTATTTCTATTAAATAATTGGGAATTATTCTCTCCTTCAGTCACAAGCTGAGTCATTAGTGAAAAGTCACGGACTGGTTAGAGTGACACAATTATTGTCACGAATTTACTTCTTTACCACTTCTGCATACCGGATATGCTGAACTCACTAAAAATTAGACTTGTTCACTAAGCAGCCCAGCAGGAGAGGAGGATCCATATGGCTCAGTTTTCATCCAAAATTAAGACTCCGTAATCACAATGAGAGAGGGAGGGAGGGAGAGAGAGGCAGAGATCAATTTATCTTTAATATACAGTAAACCAACATACTATCCTGCAAGTGAAGTTCTGCTTGTGGGGAACATGAAGTACTCTGTTCAGGAACCTTCATGCAGTCTTCTGTAAACTTTGGAGAAATAGCTTCTTGCTTGATTTGTATGGATGAATCGGGGACTGTGATGGTGGCAACGTCACCAACAGTCTGGAATGTAGGTTCAGCCATTTCTTGGACAGGGGCTGCAAAAGGAGGAGGGATTGGCGTGGAGGTAGGTGGGACAGCGTCCAGAAGAGGAGTAAAAAGACCTGCATTAGCAGTAGCATCCTGTGTCAAATGGAGCTTGCCAAGGCTTTTTTCACTTGAGTTGCTGTGATGTGGCTGTTGCAATTGCAATTGTTCCGAAGGCTCATAAGTTTCTAAGAAAGGAGCAACATATTTCACATTAAAATATTTTTTTTAAAAAAATAAAGAATATTATGTGGCACAAGTTCTGCCTTGTTGTTTTCCAAACTCACTAGTACTCACAGGGTTACCTAGTTTGGGTAAACATCTGTAAGAAAAGAAAGAACAAAGCTCAGAGAGCACCAAGGATCCTGAGCTACAAATATTCTCCTTTATTGGTTTCCAGACTCTGCATACACCTGGCTTGTTCAGGAAACACATTCCCCACCTGCTTCTTTTTACCTTATAATTCACATAAAAGCTGAGAGTCCATTTTTTTCTATGCAGCTTTCTTCTTTTAAACATCTACAGAACTTAAAGTATCCATCTGCCACTAATTGTAAATAAAATATGGAACCTGCCCCCCCAATATGTGACCATCAACACCAAATATATTTAAAAGTATATCCCTTGGTGTCATTTCTTATTCAATATTTTTCCCACTTTTTTAATTAAGAAGAAATAAACGAGAAGCTGAAAAGCACCAGGGGTAAAATATAGCATTTATTTGCAAAGGTGTTTCTGGGTCCTGGATAGAAAAGATTGAAAATACTCACTAATAAAATAATTCATAGTACACGATGACTATCAGTTCAAGAGCATATAGGAGCAGAGCAACTGAGGTTCACATAATGTTCATCAAATGTTTCTTTTTTAAAATAATAATAGATTTGTTGTCAATCAGAAAATGCAACCAGATGACTAATAGGGGTGAAACTATGAAGCATCTCAGTGAATTTTATCAATCAGAGAACAATATGGATGGAAACAAGACATGTGTGAAGTGGATAGTCCTGGCAGATTTTCAGGTGATCATCAACACACAATGAAAAACTGCAATGAAAAGAAGCAAAAATTCTGAAGAAGTTAGAGTGGACCTTCCACTATACTCTAATGAAGCAGCTTGGCTTCCTATTTCAATTAAACCACATTCAATTAAACCTCAGTATAATACACTTTGAAGATCATATTACTGAATGAATTCCAAAATCCTACCCTGTCTCTTGATACTGACCCAAATAAAACCTGGCTACTAATTACATTATGTATATCAAGAAATAACAAAGCATTTCAGAGAGGTGTCAAATGAGACCAAAAGCAATATTAGGACATCTGTAAAGACATTGAAGACGGAAATAGACGTAGAAAAACAAAAAAGGTTTTCAAAATGATCTCTGAACTCAAAAAGTGTTGCAAACTTGAAATGCTATTCACAATCACCAATTGTGATGATTTGAACAAGCTAAAAATGGAAGGAATGAAATTCTGTACTGAAAAAAAATCTGTACTGTTCTGAAAAATGTAAGAAATGAACATCTGTACTGCAGAGATGTCAACAACCAAGATACCATAAAAAATATTCCCTATTGATAAAACCCACAATATTAAAAGATGAAATTACATCAGCGCTACAGTGGTTAGGCTATAAGAATTGATGGAACATCTACGAAAATATGGCAAGTTAAAGATGGAGAATCTGTAAAAGTTCTAACCAAATTATATCAACAAATCAAGAGAACAGCAAAATGACCAAAATATTTCAAAAGTAAATCTACATAGCAATGCCAATGAAAGAAGGCTTAACGGTATGTGCAATCTACAGCATATACCCTTAATTTCACATCGTAGCAAAATAATGCTTAGGATGGCCCCACATAGAAAAGAAGATAACAGAAGATGGATTTAGAAATTTAAGTACAGTAATACCTCGTCTTACGAACTTAGTTGGTTCCGGAAGTAGGTTCGTAAGGTGAAAAGTTCGTAAGATGAAACATTGTTTCCCATAGGAAACAATGTAAAAGCGATTAATGCGTGCAAAAAGAAAAAAAAATCACAAAATGGCGCTCCACTGGGCGCCGCCGTCCGGCTGTCACCTTTTAAAACAGCCAGGGGGCTTCTCGGCGTTCTCCGAACCCAAACCCAAACCCAAAGAGGCCGCCGAGAAGCGCTGCCGTCTAGCTGTTACGTTCTGAAACAGCCGGGGGGCTTCTCGGTGTTCTCCCGAACGCCGAGCCCGGAAGTTCGGGTTCGGGTTCCGGAAGTCGCCGAGAAGCGCCCGGCTGTTTCAGAAGGTGACGTCAAAGCTCTGCCCATGGAATTCCCTATTGGGATTCCCCATCTCCTTTCCAGGCTCCAGATCGGCCGAAAACGTCGCCACCGATCGCAAAAACGGCGCTCCACCAAGCAGCGCCGCCCAGCTTCTGAAACAGCCGGGCGCTTCTCGGTGGCCTCCGGAACCCGAACCCGAACTTCCAGGTTCAGCGTTCAGAAGAACGCCGAGAAGCCTCCCTGCTGTTTCAGAAGGTGACAGCTGGGCGACGGTGCTTCTCGTCGGCCTCCCAAACCCGAAAAGTTCGGGTTCGGGAGAACGCCGAGAAGCCCCCCGGCTGTTTTAAAAGGTGACAGCCAGGCGGTGGCGCCCAGTGGAGCGCCATTTTGCGATCTGCGGTGGGTTCGTAAGCCGAAAAAAGTTTGTAAGAAGAGGCAAAAAATTTCCGAACCCCAGGTTCGTATCACGAGGGGTTCATATCACGAGGTACCACTGTAATTGAGAAAACCAAAGAATCCCCCAAATAGGTACTTTGCTGACTACAGGAAAGACTTTTGATTGCAGTGATCCTATTGAGCTGTCAAATCTACTTAGGAAACTGGGAATCCAGAGACCATCTCACTGTATCCTGTTTTTTTATACCAGACCAAATACCAAGATCCAGATAGAACATAGCTCCAATTCAGCCAAGTTACCTTGTAACCCTTGTAGGATCTGAATCCTCTGAGCCCTCAGGGATCCCATTTCTACTGATATCTATAAAATAAAAGATATTTAAATAAGGACCAGCAAATAACATCTTTCTGAAATTGGAGGGAAACCAAAGCAAATAGATTCCAACTTATGCAATACCTGCTGTTTTAATACAAGTAATCGCTGGACTTCAATATAAGCTGCTTGCAGAGCTGCTCGAGCCTGCAGGAGGCTTTCATCTAGGCATGGTAACGATTTGCTTAATTCTTCCTCTCTCAGGGAAATAACCAACAACTGATCCACCTGAGAACGCTCTGAAAAAGAAAATGTTGGGAAACATAATGGAGGCACGTGTCATTTGGGAAAAGATGTTAAAAATGATTGTGTATATCAGCTGTCTGAGCTCCATCTAAACCTTACCCAAACACCTTTCTCTTATGCATTCTGCAGTGCAAGTACAGGTAGTCCTCAACATACGACTGCAATTAAGCCCAAAATTTATGTTGCTAAAGGAGAAATTTTGAGTTTTGGCCCTATTTACGACTTTTCTCATCACATTGGTTAAGTGAATTGATGCCGTTTCTTAAATTAGACACACGGTTGTTAATTGAATATGGTTTTCCCCATCGACTTTGCTTGTCAGGAGGTCGCAAAATGGGATCACACGACCCTGTGACACTGCAACAGTCATAAATGTGAGTCAGTTGCCAAGAACCCAAATGTAAATCACATGACCATGGGGATGCTGCAGTGGTCATAAGTGTGAAAAATGGCCATAGGTCACCTTTTTTTTCAGTATAACTTCAAACAGTCACTAAATAAACTGTTGTAAGTTGAGGACTGACTGTATGCGTATTAGCTTACTGAAATCATGAAGGATCATGAAGACAATTTTTCTTTCCATCTATCTATCTGTCTGTCTGTCTCTCTATTTCTCTACCTACCTACCTACCTAGATAATTATATGCCACCCAACTCCAGCAGGACTCTGGGTGCCTCACAATAATCACAATAACTAATAATAATATAAAATGTGGCACAAAAAAAACAGGAAATGACATAAAATACATAACCTTAAAAACCATGCGTTCACTCACGTTATTCCTAATCCCTGGCCTACAGGAAAAGCCAGGTCTTAACGGCTTTCCGGAAGATCAGTAGGGTAGGAATGATACAGATCTCTGGAGGCAGTTGATTCCAAAGGGTTGGAGACACTACAAAGAAGGCCCTTCCCTGCGGCCCCGCCAGCCAACATTGTTTGGCAGTTGGACTCAGAGAAGGCCGACCCTGTGGGCCCTTATTGGCCGTTGAGAGGTATGAAACAGAAGGCGGTCCTGTAAACATAGCCCTGAACCATGTGATAACCAATTAAACTTCTGTCTCCCTAGGGAATACCGTTATTACTATATACAGAACTCCTAAAATATAAATTTAAGGCAATAATGTGATGTTAACTTGAGTGCAATCACCCACCTTTTTTTCCTTTGATCTTCCTTCGTTTAGTCTTCCTTTCTAAACTTGGGATTTCAGGACAGGAGCCCTCCTTGAAATTAAAAGATTAACATTTCTTGTTAGCTAAGTCATGGTACTTTAAGGATTTACACATAATCTTCAGAACTAACAGCAATTCTTTTCAATGAGAATTATTTCAAGTGAAATAATTAAACCACTGAACTTATTGAGGCAAACCTTTTTATTATTGTGGACCTCAGTTTGATCCACAGGCAATCCTCATCTAATGAAACAGATGTAACCAAGACTTTGCATTGATTTTTCATTACAGTACTGATACCCTCCCTAGCAAGAACTTAAGACAAACTTTAGTTTGAAAGTGATAAATGTCAGGATAATATTTTCATGACCTATTAAGCACCCACATAGCAAAAGGATAAATATCCAGTGTGCCCCAGCTTTTACAACCTGGATTTCAACGCCTACGGTCTGTCATTCAACGTGGTAATTGAGTGCGCTTATTGGGGAATTGGGGAAGGTAAAACTGAATACTATTATGAGATTGGGAAAGGTTGCTTTAATAGTAACTGTCCTGGTTAGAAGTCTCTAAAGAAACATGCTGAGGGGGGATTTCTATATTAAATGACCTAAAATGGTCATCTAACATCAAAAAGGACAACAAAAAATGTTCTTTCTCCACCAACTCAGGAAGCTCAAACTGCCCAAGGAGCTGCTGATACAGTTCTACAGAGGAATCATTGAGTCTGTCATCTGCACCTCTATAACTGTCTGGTTTGGTTCTGCAACCCAACAAGACCAACACAGACTTCAGAGGATAATCAGAGTTGCAGAAAAAACAATTGCTGCCAACGTTCCTTCCATTGAGGACCTATATACTGCACAAGCCAAAAAGAGGGCTGTGAAAATATTTACAGACCCCCTCGCATCCTGGACATAAACTGTTTCAACTCCTACCCTCAAAATATTGCTATAGAGCACCACACACCAAGACAACTAGACCCAATAACAGTTTTTCCCCAAATGCCATCATTCTGGTAAACAAATAATTCCCTCAACACTGTTAAACTATTTACTAAGTCTGCACTACTATTACTACTAATTATTTCTCAACATTCCTATCACCCATCTCCTCCCACTTATGACTGTATGACTATAACTTGTTGCTTGTATCCTTAAAAGTTGTATTAATATTGTTTCTTCATTGCTTATTTGACCCCTATGGCAATCATTAAGTGTTGTACCTCATGATTCTTGACAAATGTATCTTTTTCTTTTATGTACACTGAGAGCATATGCACCAAAGACAAATTCCTTGTGTGTCCGATCACACTTGGCCAATAAAGAATTCTATTCTGTTTTATTCTATGACAATCATTAAGTGTTGTACCTCAAAGACAAATTCCTTGTGTGTCCGATCACACTTGGCCAATAAAGAATTCTATTCTGTTCTATTCTATGACAATCATTAAGTGTTGTGCCTCATGATTCTTGACAAATGTATCTTTTTCTTTTATGTACACTGAGAGCATATGCACCAAAGACAAATTCCCTGTGTGTCCGATCACACTTGGCCAATAAAGAATTCTATTCTGTTCTATTCTATGACAAATCATTAAGTGTTGTGCCTCATGATTCTTGACAAATGTATCTTTTTCTTTTATGTACACTGACAGCATATGCACCAAAGACAAATTCCTTGTATGTCCGATCACACTTGGCCAATAAAGAATTCTATTCTGTTTTATTCTATGACAATCATTAAGTGTTGTACCTCATGATTCTTGACAAATGTATCTTTTTCTTTTATGTACACTGAGAGCATATACACCAAAGACAAATTCCTTGTGTGTCCGATCACACTTGGCCAATAAAGAATTCTATTCTGTTCTATTCTATTCTGGCTTATGGGATTTTTTGACATGCAGATTCATGAATTCAACGGCCGCAAATAAAATGAAATCACGTCTAATAGCATAGAACTTACTCCTGATGCTCTTCTTTTCTTTCCCATTCCCTGGCTATCATTCTGCTCATTGCTTGATGTATAGCTGCTATCAGTAGCTGCATCCAGAGCACTGATGTCTGCAAGGCCCGAAACCAGGGTGGAATGTTCTTCCGCACTCTCCAATGTTCCTTTGTTTTCGGATGGATGAACGGTATAGTCAAGGCTTGTACTAAAGATTGCGACATTTGGGGTAGAATGGAGACTAAGTTTTCTTTCACTTGAAATTAAATCAGTTCTGTCGCTCTTGAATGGGGAGGAAGGAAGAGAAGAGAACTCCTGTTTCACGGTAACCGCAGTATCTTCTAACGTCTGAATTCTGCATGTTATATCCTCAGAATTGGCAACTGAGCCAGATTTTTTCAGGTTGTCTTCTTTACTTGTGCCTTGATTAGTGAACAAATTGTAAATGGAGGCTGCCTTATCGACAGCCACGCTGCTTTCCGAGAGGCTACGTTTCCTAACTGTTCCTGGGGAATCTATAGATATCCCTTCCCACTGGAATCCTTCAAGACTGGGGAGGTCGATGTCTTCATCCAACTCAAGGTCTTCGTGTTCATTCTGGATGAGTGGAACCATCTCAATGCCAAACCTTAAAACACAACCGTGAAACATCTATGAGTTAAACTTTTTTTTTAAAAAAAAGACACAACCACTTCTTTCAGGTAGGTAATTTGTCTGCTACCAAAAGCTAAGGAGAGCTTAGCGAAGGAAATTCCTGGTTGCAAGGCTAGACTGTGGAATTAGAAAGGCACTCTAGAAGAAGTCAAAGGCAATCTACTTCCTACTGTTGTTCAGAAAACCATATGATGTGTTCATGAAGCTATACAGTGATACCTTGTCTTACAAATGCCTTGTCATACAAACTTTTCGAGATACAAACCTGGGGTTTAAGATTTTTTTGCCTCTTCTTACAAACTATTTTCACCTTACAAACCCACCGCCGCCACTGGGATGCCCCGCCTCCGGACTTCTGTTGCCAGCGAAGCACCCATTTTTGCGCTGCTGGGATTTCCCTGAGGCTCCCCTCCATGGGAAACACCACCTCCAGACTTCTGTGTTTTTGTAATGCTGCAGGGGAATCCCAGCAGCGCAAAAACTGGCGCTTCACTGGCAACGGAAGTCTGGTGGTGGGGTTTCCCAGCGAGGGGAGCCTCAGTGAAATCGCAGCATCACAAAAACACAGAGGTCCAGAGGTGGGGTTTCCCATGGAGGGGAGCCTCAGGGGAATCCCAGCAGCGCAAAATCGGGCACTTCGGCTGGCAAAAGGGGTGAATTTTGGGCTTGCACGCATTAATCGCTTTTCCATTGATTCCTATGGGAAACATTGTTTCATCTTACAAACTTTTCACCTTAAGAACCTCATCCCAGAACCAATTAAGTTTGTAAGACAAGGTATCACTGTATAAGGAATATAGCTGGATTTTAAGGAATCTTTAAATTTAAATTTTATCTATAAATACTTCAGCAACATGACTGGATTTCTCTAACTAATGGAGCTCAATTATTTTATCTTAAAAAAAAAAACATTAACTGGACTTACCATAAAACCAAAGTAGTATTTGTAGCCACTGTTGGATGTGCAAAATATTGGCCAAATTCAAACACATCACTAGAAGCCATAAAATGGAATACAATGTGTCTATGAAGATTCTCAACCATCCAAGTCATGGTTGTCCCAAAGGTGCTTTTCAAAAGGAAACTGGATTTTCTTGGGTTTTTTCCTTGAAAACATTTCACTTCTCATCCAAGAAGCTTTTCAGTTTGGGCTGAATGGTGGGGAATGGAAGGGTTTGTATTCCATTTATATTACATTATATATATGAAGACTACTGGTTTGAGAAGAAGGGTCAAAACACCATCGATATAAAAACTTAACAATCATCTCTTAACAGAAGAGGATGGATATGACACCACCGTATACAACACAATCTCTTTGGAAATCCCACACCCATTTGCACTGATTCAGGTGACCCTAAGGGTACAGATAAACCCCCAAGTGGCCTCAATAAGGAGCTAATAGACCAGTGTTTCCAAACCTTGGCAACTTGAAGCTATTTGGACTTCAACTCCCAGAATTCCCCAGCCAGCGAATGCTGGCTGGGGAATTCTGGGAGTTGAAGTCCAGATATCTTCAAGTTGCCAAGGTTGGGAAACACTGTAATAGACAGATGACTGCTAAAGAATATAAATTCTTCCATTCTCCATCATTCAGCTAGAATTGAAGAAGCTTTGGGATGAGAAGTGAAACATTTTCAAGGGGAAAAAATTCCAAGAAAGTCCAGTTGCCTTTGGGAAAAAAACAAAACTTTGGGATAACCTATTAAAACTTCAGTTTGCTCAAAAGCTTTAAGGCTGTCCTCCAAAAAGTGGGTTGTTGTTAGGGCCCATTTTGAGAGGGTTTTTTTTTCCTAAGGGGAAAAACAAACTATTTGTTTGTTTGTTTGTTTGTTTATTTATTTATTTATTTAGATTTGTATGTTTTTAGGGTTGTATGTGAACCAATGTTACTGAAGATTCTCCAGTTACAAATTCCTCTCCATTAGACTTAATATCATGAAGGAAGCTTGTGTATAAATTAGTCTATAATATCTTGTACCTGTAAATTGATGAGCTAACAGGTTTTTCAATACAAATGTAAAACAGCAGCTTAACCTTTGCTGAAATGGATGGGAGGGCAGATTTTAAACTTTTCATCAATTTTACATACGGTAATTACATAATTTCTTTACATAATTACAACACAATATGAGCAAAAGGGTGTACAGTATTGAAATTTTAAATGCTAAAAAACCTATTTTAAAAAGTAAATCTTGTTCTATAGGTTGACTACAGGCAGCCTTTGTTGTTGATTTAAATGCAAGGATATCTTTTGCAATAAGAATTGTGATCTTTATTTATTTATTTATTTATTTATTTGTTTGTTTGTTTGTTTATTAGATTTGTATGCCGCCCCTCTCTGAACTTAATGTTCAGTTAATTGGTGAATCAAACTAAAGGGAAAGCAGAATAACATCAGTAATTGTGAAAAATACTAAGTATTTAAATTAAATTAACTTATTGTAATTTAAATTAAAATACACATATTTCTTAATCCCAGACTCATAATTCAGTTATATAACACTGTTCCTTTAAATATCCTTAGATTGTAGGAGATAAATCCTAAAGTTATTTTTACCATTTTGTAGTCAATTCGATGTTAATTGCATATATTATATTGGGGTAGTCACTTTTACAACTTTATAACTTTCCTGTGATATTTAGTAAGCATAATGTATTAGTTATATTAATTTTATAACATTGTTAGTAATTCTACAACAAATACATAAATACATTTATTCAATGAATTTTTAGTTGGACTGAAAGACACACACAGAGACAACTCAGACACGCTCTAAAGTAACATCCTTGGTAAGATTACAAACCTTGGCAAACCTTTGCCTTGCTCTTGTTTTTTCTTTGACACCTGCTGAATAACCTGTTCCCAGTTCACATTTCTACCGGACGCACTGATAATCTGCCTCAAAGTAGGTTTCAGTCCGGATTCTTTTTCTGTCTCATTCTTCCGGTGACCACTCACATTTCGAATGCGTCTTGCATTGTTGAGATTTGGCTCAGGCAAATGAGAGCTAATTTTATTTTTTAAGTTAGTGCGCCATGTCAGGTCTCTTTGGAGAGAAGCTGGGAACCCAAGTTTACTTAATTCAGGAAGAAGAGGGCCCGTAGACGGCCCTGTAGTGCCTTTCAGCATCTCATGATTTGAATTATCTCCATCATCTTCTTTTTCGAGAGCGTCATTTGATTTTGTAGCATCTTCACCCCCATTTTCAATATCTAATGCGCAGGGATAGTTTGACATAGAGTCTGGGGTCGCCTTTTGGAGTTCAATGTGTTTTTTATTAGCACCATTCAATTCATCTAAACAGTTATCATTTTTAGCTGCAATGTGATCAGGTTCAGCAAGGCCATAAGATGAATAAGAATTTATGCTTCCTGATTTATTATCATCATTCTTGTTCTCCACTCCTTTAGTCTGGGCTTCAAGCGTCTTCAAATCATGTGAAGAATCTTCAGTTTTCTGTTCTTCTTTCCCATCAGTCCAGGACTTCTGAAAAGAATAACTATGCTGGAGTTCAACTTTGGCCTTTTCTAACACTTTGTTTAAGCTTTCATTGCTGTTAAGTAGAGGTAAGTTCCCTTTTAAACTGCTACAGTTACCTGGGTTATTGTTCAGCTTGGATTTATTCAAGCAATTGCTAGCCTCTACACTTGGCTGCTTTTGGACATCCCCAGATGATGAGGTGACATGGGCATGTTTCAAGAGATTCTTTGAATTTCTACTTTTAGAAGAGGGTTTAATATCTGGAGTAGGTAGAAGTGGGGACTTCAAAGGGGGCATCTTTCTATTTTTGCTTTCAGCTTTACTTGATTTATTCTCATCTGTACAGGCCACTGGCACTTTGCATGGTGCAACTTTAGGGGATGCCTTACTCTTAGTTGAAGGTACTTCCCGTTTTTTCACTTTCGAGTTGCTGGTTTTAGGATCTGCCGTTTCTAAAGATAGCTGAGACAATGCTTTCTCTGATGTTTTAGCTACATTCTCGTCAGACAGTGGCTGCTGTTCTACAGTTTTTGGGGAAGGATAAGGAGCCCATCGGTTAGTCTTATCTCGAGAAGGACTACTGCACTTTCTACTGACTTTGGAATTCTTACTCTGTGAATGTTTAGGAGCACTGAAATTTAGCAATTGATCTGAAGGTAGCTGGTCATTTGTGAAATCTAATAAGCAATCAGGATTGCCGTTATGATTATCAACACCGGTATAATTTTCCACACCTTCCTGCCATTGCCATGTATAATTTTCACCGCTGCATATATCCTGTACACTATTTATATTTAACCAGGAAGTATCCATGTTGTCTACTTGAGCACTACTGTTGACAGATCTATTTCTTCTATTGTTCCATCCATTTCTATTATGTTGAGCAGATTTCCAGTGCCCCCCTACATTTTTGGATTGCCAGCAAGACACTGCAATACTTGCTTCAGAACTCCAATTGGAATTTCTTCCTCTACCACGATAATGCCAACCTGATGTTGCACCTCTGTGATTCTGATGCCAAATACCTCCAGTATTTCCATAGCTATGATATCGACTTGGAGGCCCTCTGGAACCATTTGGATGCCACCCAAGTTGCCCTCTTTGGCTGCTGAGATGTCTGTTTGAGTTAGTAGAATTCCTTGAAGAGTGGATGAATTTTCCTTGCTTGGAATTTAAGAAATTATCCTTTTCCCAGTCCCAGTCCCTCTGTGGTGGTCCGTGATGCCTCCTTGGTGTTGTTTCATAACAATCTTGGTCTTGATAAGAGAGTCTGTCATTTTGTCGCCTTCGCACCCTCCTGTCATCACCTTCTGTTTCATGGTTTATGTGACAAAATTCACCTGTCCTACAAAGACATAAACATTTACATTTAATGATCAAAGATACAGATATTTACATCTAATGATTTAATAATCAAAATAACAAAAAATTAAAACTATCAAATCCTGGCTTAAATCCAATTCTATGTTTTTAATCCAATTCTACATTTTTGTTAAGTTTCTTTAATCAATATTGTCAAAAAACAGCTTCTTCTAAGGAAGTAAAGATCAAAGTTCAAATGAAAGTGAACTTGAAATTACCTTTCACTTTCAAATGGGACAAACATTTAAAGCAACACTCCATATATACATATCACCCTTTACTACTATTATTATTTTTACCACAGCATATCAAATAATATATTATGAAAATTATTTCCTTAGTGAAAAACTCAAAGAAACAACTCAGAAAAAGAGATATAATGAATCTTTAGGGGAGATACTTCCTTTATTTTCCACTTCTAACACATTGGGTTAACTGAAAACGATTCTTGAAGCACACAATAACTACTTAATGAACTACTTAATGTCCAGTCAACGAAGCAGTGGAAGTGATGTGCCGGTGCCTGGAGGCAGTTGGGGTCTGGATGGGTGTCAACAGACTCAAACTCAACCCTGATAAGATGGAGTGGCTGTGGGTTTTGCCTCCCAAGGACAATTCCATCTGTCATCTGGCGGGACCCAGGGAAGAGCCTTCTCTGTGGCGGCCCCGACCCTCTGGAACCAGCTCCCCCCGGAGATTAGGACTGTCCCCACCCTCCTCGTCTTTTGTAAACTCCTCAAAACCCACCTCTGCCATCAGGCAAGGGAGAATTGAGACATCTCCCCCAGGCCTATATAGTTTATGCATGGTATGTTTGTGTGTATGTCTTGCTTTTTAAATAAGAGGTTTTTAGATATTTTAAATATTAGATTTGTTGTACATTGTTTTTACTATTGCTGTGAGCCGCCCCGAGTCTACGGAGAGGGGCGGCATACAAATCTAATAAATAAAATAAATAAATAAATAAATAAACTATGCAAAAGTACTTAAGGTCTGAAATAACTCAAAATGAAACCAATTCAGTTCTAGAATGCAAGAACAGCAGTGCACAGTTATAGCTTTCCTTAGCTTCCAACTGATGCTATGGTTATTGCATAAATCACGGGTTGTCCCAGGACCAGGGTTCCTCCAGAAAGTTTTATAATATATCTACGACTATGTAATACTGTTCTTGGTTAGAACAGAATCAGCTTCACTTTGAGCTATTTCAAATGAAGGAAAATGGCAGGAAAACATTACACTGCTTTTAAAAAATCAATGTAATTTTCTCTCTTTCTCTATAGCCAACTGGAGATGTAAGAAAAAGAAAATTTCACACTATAGCAGGAGTCCCCAAACTTGGCAATTTTAAGATTTGTGGACTTCAATTCCCAGAATTCCTATGCTGGCTGGAGAATTCTGGGAATTGAAGTCCACAGGTCTTAAAGTTGCCAAGTCTGAAGACCTCTGCACTATGGCATCTAACAACTTCTGTTCATGGGCATGCTGAAGGTTTTGAGTTCCATATCCTTTTTTAACTTCAAGAAGACTCCTTAGCAATTCCATAAATAGGAATCAATTAACTGTGGATCATCAAGATTTCAAGGAGATCACTAGATCAAAGGTCAAAAAACCCATAGCCCAATCATGTAATGCTAAGTTACTTCTTTTCTCATTTCCTATATTTAATTCTACCAGGATAATCCTGGTACATTTAATTGAATCCACCTAGTTTTATTACTTTGGATTCTAGAATAAAATATAACATGTTCAAAAATCTCCACCAAGGTTATTCAAGAGACAGACAATTACAACTGGCAGGAGCCCAAATCCTCCTGATTCAATGAACAGCATTAGTATTATCCATATCTTTGGGGGACAAGCATAGCAACAGAAAAGGCACCTTTTCTGTTAGAATTTCTTAGAAGTTGAGACCCTGTCAGATCTTAGTGGAGGTGCAGAGCTTTTCCCCAAGGCAATTTGAGAGGGTAGCTATATAAATAATATAAATGAATAATATTGATAGCCCTTTTGAGTTGATCATGACTGAAAAGGGGAAAGCTTTAGTAAAGTTTTAAAATAATTGTCACTAATGCTAATGCTGAAAGTCACTAATGCTGAAAGTCACTAATGCTGAAAGTCACTAATGCTGAAAGTCACTAATGCTGAAAGTCACTAATGCTGAAAGTCACTTAGTCAGATACACAATGGATTTCTTCACTTTCATAGACTTATTTATCCAACCAAGGAGGAGGAGGGAAGTATCACACTTTGAAGTAGGGGAGAATGGACAGAATTGGTGACCACATCAACAAAGGTTTTCTACCGTACAGAAGACTATACATCTACAACTTAAACATAAAGTAAATACACAATCTTTAAATTGTACATTACTAAAAAGCAGTCAAACAAAAGGCATGAATCTATTTTTGCAAATTGTCTGAAAGGATTTTTTTTCCCTGGCAGCGTCAAAAGTAAAGTACTGAAAACAATCACATTGTCCTGAATGTTTGGCAATTTTGAGACCCTTCCTAGTCTTTGCTTAAATACCAATCCCAATGGAATCCAGTGCTTGTACTTTCATGCGCATACAATCTGGGAAAGCCTGCAAAGCAGCTGCACCAGACACAGGGGAATACATATCTGCCTCAACCTTTCACCAAGCAATGCTCACTCACTGGCTTGCTGCCACTGAACCATCACTCTGAATGGGTTGCCCTGCTCTTCTATTTCAAAGATTGAAATAGGATACAGTACATTCTTTTACAGAGAATCCTAAAAGGAAAAAAAAAACCCTACCCACATGCTAGAACGAAAGAGATTGATTAGAAATGCATTTACAGCTTGAAACATCTGATGAATTTAACTCCAATCCCGGTAAGGATATGGCTAGCTGATGAGAGCAAAATAGCTTGAAATATATCTTTACTAGTCTCTATTGCTTTTTATTATCAGCAAAAATGTTACACACACACACACACACACACGAACTGTTCAGTTTCTTCGTTCTGGGTTTTGCATGTACATAAAAACTAAGGGCGAAGCCACCACATTTAGAAACATAGAAGACTGACGGCAGAAAAAGACCTCATGGTCCATCTAGTCTGCCCTTATACTATTTTATCTTACAATGGATCTATGTTTATCCCAGGCATGTTTAAATTCAGTTACTGTGGATTTACCAACCACATCTGCTGGAAGTTTGTTCCAAGGATCTATTACTCTTTCAGTAAAATAATATTTTCTCATGTTGCTTTTGATCTTTCCCCCAACTAACTTCAGATTGTGTCCCCTTGTTCTTGTGTTCACTTTGCTATTAAAAACACTTCCCTCCTGAACCTTATTTAACCCTTTAACATATTTAAATGTTTCGATCATGTCCCCCCTTTTCCTTCTTGATTTATTTTGCATGATAGAATAAAAAAATAGGTTATAAATGTGGCAGAATTAGTTACTGTGGCCTGAACAAAAAAATGCAACAGGCATGACAGGAGAGTATATTTATAGAAGATTCTTAATATCCATATTAGGTATGTTTAAATGTAAGCGGCAAAAAATAAATCCGCAGCTATTTCATGAAGAGAAAGCTGTATCAATAGCAGTCAAGTTTAATTGTTCATCCAGAAAGTATTATTCAAAGTCAAAACACTTTTAAATCATAGACTTAAAATAGCCAATTAGTCAGTAGTTGGAATTCTCCCAGCTACACGCAACTGGAGGCTGCAGAAAAGGCACCCCCTGCACTTTCAAAAGCATTTTCTTTTGTTCAAAGAACCAGTAAAGAACTTCATCAAGTACAAATGAATGAAATGTGAAAAGACTCACCGGTTCTGTTCATTTCTTTGCTGTATCAGTTGGAGGAGTTCCTTGTCGAAGTATTCTTCGTCAGTCTTTTCTTTCTCTTCCTCGGCACCGTGGGCTTCCACGCCGTCTTTGTGCAACTGGCTGGAGATGTGCTTGGCATATGCTGACAAGCCCACCACGGTCACCCTGCACACTTGGCACTCATGGTTGCTGTCCCTGGGGAAAGAAGGAGAAGGGGGGCACTCAATTCTTCCCACAGGCATGGCAAGTGATGCTGATCTTAATTCAGTTTCCTTAATTCGAGTCAATGAGACACAAGAGCTGGTAAATTTAGGCTGAAGTTTAAAAAATAAAAATAAACCTGTTGCTTTCTAAGCTTTTTTCTTTTGAATTCACTTGGCTATTTCTTGGTGGATTTCAGATATATTTTTTCCAACAATCAAGAGGTAACAAGCTTGGTAATAAGAAAGGGTCATCTAAGATTCTTCTTGAATTGCTGTACTCAAAATCTTGTGGAAGGAAACATAGCGGAGCAGGGGGGCTTGCAGAGCGAGCTGAAGCTGCTCTAAAGCACCTCCATGGTGCCAGCTGCACTGGGGAAGAACCAGTGTCGGAGTCTAGAATTAAGCTCTGTTTCAGCAGAGGAGGGGACAAAAAACCTCAGCAGCCAATCTTAACACAGTGAAATCTGATCCGGGACAACTGGCACAGTGGCCTGGAATTTGAAGACTGTAAGGGAGTCTCCAATTCACTGTACTTTATTTGGTTTCAGAAAATGCAAGTTGTCCATTCTCTACTTTGCAAGGATTAGGCTAAAGGCACAAAATTATTTCAGCTGGAGGGAACAGACAGCTGTCAGACAAGTGGCCAAGAAATAAAAACCTTACATATTTAGTTTCTCGCCTTGGAAGCCTCCAGGGAAAGAAACAACCTTGAAAGTCTTTAAATGTTTTGAAGAGAGGATAGTTGTCACTGCCAAAATAGGGCAAGAAACCCCTGTAACTTAGAATATAAGAACATCAGAAGAGCCATGCTGAATCAGGCCAAAGCCCATCGAGTCCAGCATTCTGCGTCACACAGTGGCCCACTAATTGTCCATGGGGATCTTGAGCAGAAAGAGAAGAGAATACCTTCCCTTTCCCCTGACCTCCAACAAATAGTACTAATTTTAACTTATTAAAATTCAACCTTTTCTTTTATTAAGGTTGCAATTTTCTCAAAATTTGTGTGATTTTGTGATCTCCTATGAAAATGCCAAAATTACTATCCTTCACTTGGCAAGTGGAGCCAAGCCATCACAGAAACTCATGAAATAAACACTAAAGGCCTGAAAATCTATTCCCCAAAAATAACAACAGAAGAAACTGAATAGCAAAATTAGTGCCTTTTGTGACTATGACCTGCAACAGTTTTACATATCGACAGTCTACAATTCCATATACTTCATATATGATATATAATAGGCAGAAGAGTAGTACAAAATGAGCTGGGGTGGCGCAGCAAGTAGAGTGCTGTACTGCAGGCCACTGAAGCTGACTTGTAGATCTGCAGATCAGCGGTTCAAATCTCATCACCGGCTCAAGGTTGACTCAGCCTTCCATCCTTCCGAGGTGGATAAAATGAGGACCCGGATTGTGGGGGCAATAGCCTAGCTCTGTTAAAAAAGTGCTATTGCTAACATGTTGTAAGCCGCCCTGAGTCTAAGGAGAAGGGCGGCATAAAAATTGAATAAATAAATAAATAAAATAAATAAAATAAATAAACAATCTTTGGGGGAAAAGTGATGGCTTACTGCAATGTGAATTGGAGCTCTGAAATCTTCTTTCCATTTCCAAATGGAAAAGAGTAAAAGTGAAATTTTCAGAATTCCAAAAACCACAAGCTTAAATAAAACCTTTTTTTTTTTTGGAAGAAGGAAAAGAAGTTCAGAGACCAATAATATGCCAGACTGCATTCCTACTCGTTCCACAATTAAGTATGTGAACCACTGTACTAAGCTTTTATTAAGGTTTAATAAAGGGACAGCAAGCATACTTAGAATACTGTGTTTCGCTTTAAAGTTTTATGCCATCAATAAGTTATTATGTGGGCACAACACAGCTGCAAAACCATCTGGCCAGAACATTCTTTAGTGGTGTGATAGAAGCCCCCATTTCCTGGGCTAGAATCATCTTTGCTATTCTGTAAAGAATTTCTCTTAAAGGAAATACAGGCTGAGGAATCTTCTTCCACCTCTGTAATTTGGAAAGTGTGAAAGACAAGCCAAGGGGAGAAAAATCCTTCACCCACCCACAAGACATGAGACTACATGCTTCACTGAGAGATCAGCTGATTGCTAAATAAAGCATCATCCTCTTCATTTTTAAAAAAGCTTTAAAATGCAATTCTGTATATTCTGCTAATTCTATATAAATGAACACTTACTTTTCTTGAGTTCATCCCAGTCTTATTAATGGGCACCAGGGACAGACCATGGAAAACAATTTTTTCAGGGAGGCTGGCAAGAGTGGTTTTGTGCGTTACCTAGATCAGTGATGGCGAGCCTTTTTTTCCTTGGGTGCCAAAAGAGAAGGGGTGCGCGCTATCGCGCATATGCGAATGCCCACACCCATAATTCAATGCCTGGGGAGGGTGAAAGCAGCTTCTCTCGTCTCCCAGAGGCCCTCTGGAGGTCGGAAATGGTCTGTTTCCCAACTTCTGGTGGGCCCAATAGGCTCTTGCTTCGCCCTCCCCAGGCTCCAAAAGCTTCCCTGGAACCCGGGGATGGTAAAAACACCCTCACCATCCCCACGGAGGCTCTCTGGAAGCCAAAAACGCCCTCCCAGAGCCTTTGTGTGAGCCAAAAATCAGCTGGCTGGTACACACATGCACATTGGAACTGAGCTAAGGCAACTGTGAGAGCAGTCATGGGCTTCCCAAGGTATGCCCATGTTACACCAACACTCCACAGTCTGCATTGGTTGCCGATCAATTTCCGGTCACAATTCAAAGTGTTGGTTATGACCTATAAAGCCCTTCATGGCATCGGACCAGAATATCTCCGAGACCGCCTTCTGCTGCACGAATCCCAGCAACCGATTAGGTCCTGTCAACTAAACAATGTCGTTTGGCGGGCCCCAGGGGAAGAGCCTTCTCTGTGGCGGCCCAGACTCTCTGGAACCAGGTCCCCCCAGAGATTAGAACTGCCCCCACCCTCCTTGCCTTTCGTAAACTCCTCAAAACCCACCTTTGTCGTCAGGCATGGGGGAACTGAGATATCTCCCACGGGCCTAAACAATTTATGTATGGTATGTTTGTACGTATGTCTGTTTAATAATGGGGTTTTTAAAATATTTTAAATTGTAAATTATTAGATTTGTTATGAACTATTTTATTGCGTTGTGAGCCGCCCCGAGTCTACGGAGAGGGGCGGCATACAAATCTAATAAATAATAATAATAATAATAATAATAATAATAATAATAATAATAATAACAACAACAACAACAACACCTCGCATGCCTGCAGATAGGGCTCCACGCGCCACTGTGGCACCCAAACCATTGGTTCCCCATCACTGACCTAGATCTTGTGCATTAAGCTTTGTTCACATGAAACTTTACTTACTTGCATGGTGCAGTTCCTAACAAGCCGTAGACTGGTACCAGTCCACAGTTCAGGGTTTGGGAACCCCTGTTTTAAACAATATCGTCCTTTCTATTGCTTGCCCCAAAGTTTTCCTCCTGAGAGGGGGTCCTGACCTTCTTGGCTTTCCAGAAGGCTATGAAGATCTGTTTTCCCCACTAGGCATTAGAGCTGGATGTTAGGGGGATCCATTATATACTGCTTGCTTTGCAAGTGTATTTTAAGATGAGTGGCTATATGTAAATTGTCTAAAATTTATAGCAAAAAAAGGGCTAGATGTATCCATGCACCGAATACATCTTGGTCCCAGCCAAAATTACAATGAACTCAGAAGTGTTACTGGTTTCAAATGTGCATTTAAGATTTTTAAATTCACAACATTTCAATTATCTTTAGGCAAAACAGAGACCAAGCAAAATGATGATATGTATTTTGTGGTCTAGAAATCTAACAACACAAATCTTCCCAAATTTCACATTTAATATTCAGCTGCAAGCACTGTATGAACTATGGAAAAAAAGTTTAATTTTTGCTAACACTATCAACAGATTGGCAGTTTACAAATTGCAAATAACACTATCAATGTATTGACAACAAAAACAAATTTTATTTAATCTACATAATTCCTCTTAATGTTTAATAGATTTTTCCTATGGATTGTGCCATAATGGATTGTTACTGTTGTATCACAGATATCCAAGTAACTTAGTAAGGACCAAACTGCTTCTGGATTTAGATGGAGAGTCCTCTTTAAACTCTAAAAAGTTGGCATATCCAATGTACTCTACCCATTGATATAAATGGGTCATATTCATACCTTCCCAAATCTGAACATTAAACAGAATAGAACAGTCACAGAAGATGGGAAACCTAAATGCAACGCTAAATTAAGACCCTTCCTGATATAGCTGTTTAGATTGGACAGATGGGACATAAAACCTATCAACCAAAGTACCTGGAAAGAACTGATGTTACCTTGATGGCACATAAGCAATTTAAAACACAATTATAAGAACAAGTTGTTTAAAATTATCATTTTAATTAAAAATTAGCTGGAATTGCTAGCTCAAGTTACACAGCTAAAGTTAATGTTGATGACACTCTGCTATCAGAGCCCTAACCCTTCAGCTGTTCAGCCAGGCAACAGATGGATCCTTATTTCCAAGAACAAGGTCAATTGGTTGTAAGATTTAATTTCAAGATTAACAGATTAAAGGAGAGGTGATTATTAGATGACTACTTTAACTTGTTTGTTTGTTTGTTTCTCAGAAACTGTATTTCCCATATACAGTGGTACCTCTACCTAAGAACACCTCTACTTACGAACTTTTCTAAATAAAAACCGGGTGTTCAAGGTTTTTCTTTTCCGATTCTCAAGAAACATTTTCTACTTACAAACCTGAGCCTCCGAAACTGTAACCGGAAAAGGCAGGGAGAAGCCTCCATGGGGCCTCTCTAGGAATCTCCTGGGAGGAAACAGGGATGGAAAAGACAGGGAGAAGTCTCTGTGGGACCTCTCTGGGAATCTCCTGGGAGGAAACAGGACTGGAAAAGGTGGGGAGAAGTCTCTGTGGGGGCCTCTCTGGGAATCTCCTGGGAGGAAACAGGACCAGAAAAGGCGGGGAGAAGCCTCTGTGGGGCCTCTCTAGGAATCTCCTGGGAAGAAACAGGGACGGAAACGATGGGGAGAAGCCTCCATGGGGCCTCTCAAGGAATCTCCTGGGAGGAAACAGGGCTGGGAAAGGCGGGGAGAAGCCTCCATGGGGCCTCTCTAGGAATCTCCTGGGAGGAAACAGGGCCTCCACTCTCCCTGGGGTTTCCACAATCGCATGCATTATTTGCTTTTACATTAATTCCTATGGGAAAAATTGCTTCCCCTTAAAAACATTTCTACTTAAGAACTTGGTCACGGAACAAATTAAGTTCGTAAGTATAGGTACCACTGTATTGGGACAACTCCTCCCTAAATTCACACCAGAATGCTTATATTCAGAAGGCACTAAATTGTTGAACACACTTTACAAAAAATATAGGAGAAGGCTAACTTTATGTTCTGAACTGACAGAATTTTAACAACTTTATAAGCTACAATTTTTTTGGGTTGTTATTAAGCTGATATGCTCACTCCTACAACCAATACTGATGAATTCATGCTCAGGGTACATATTATGGCTTTATGCAGGGTTTTTCAACCTTGAAAACTTTACAATAAGTGGAGTTCAACTCCCAGAATTCTATAGCCAGCACACTCAGTTTTTATATTGTTTCTGCTTCCAACTTGAAGTACTCCAGATGTTTTGGGTTACTGTTCCAGAATTTCTATCCAGCAATTTTAGAAGTTGAATTTTAACTCACCTGACAGGCCCAAGGAAACCATTTGACAATATGAAACTGAGTATTGTGGCATTCAGACACTGCAGGACTCCAGCCTACTTTTATTCATGAGTTAATTAAGATGGAATCTTTTTGAATTTCAGTATCTTCTTCCTGGGTGTTTTAAATTCAGACTGAATTGCTATCTTAAAGAATACCTTTCTATCCCATCTATTGAATATTTATGTCTAGAATTCATTTATTTATTTATTCGATTTTTATGCTGCCCTTCTCCTTAGACTCAGGGCGGCTTACAACATGTTAGCAATAGCACTTTTTAACAGAGCTAAGCTATTGCCACCACAATCCGGGTCCTCATTTTACCCACCTCGGAAGGATGGAAGGCTGAGTCAACCTTGAGCCGGTGATGAGATTTGAACCGCTGACCTTCAGATCTACAGTCAGCTTCAGTGGCCTACAGTACAGCACTCTACCTGCTGCGCCACCCCGGCTCATCCTATTTCTTTCTCACCTTCCTCACAACTTCTCACAATCTTCTCGCCATATCAGTCACACTTAATTACAGGAACTTTAAACACTATGCCATACAGGATTTTTAAAATGTAAATACTTTTCAATTGCACAGGTATTATAATTTAAAAAAAATGATTCACACAAGAGTTGTGTTGTACTAAAGTGAAGATGAAATTATCATTGTCAAAGTCATACCTCCCCTTGAGATTTTCAAGTTCCCGATGATGAAGCATACTTCTCATGTGCTCATCCATCTCCTGAAAAAATGAAAGTAAGAAGCCATAAATAAATAGGAAAGAAACTATTTATGTATACATTTTTTTTAAAATTATTATTATTTAGATTTGTATGCCGCCCCTCTCCGCAGACTTGGGGCGGCTCACAACAAAGTGAAACAATTATTGTTATGTGATTCTAATATTTAGTACATAATTATGTTCATTCTTAGACATAGGGTGTCCACAGGGACATGGACACATCTCACCTGCATATTCATAAGCAATTAAGTTACATTTAGTCAACCTATGAATTCCACTTCAGGAAAAGTCATAACTGGATACCAGATATTGTGCAAAGCTCTCTCCTAGTTCACCTGCTCTTTGACTCTGTGGGTGAAGGACCCTCAAGTTAAAAATCAGTTTGGCTAATAATTTTGAATAAATAAATGGAGAGGACACATCCATCCAAAACTAAGTAGCCAGATGGCTTCCTAACTGAAAACCATTCTAACTTGCTGCCATTGAGAGCCATATTTTTTGGAGTATAAGACACACCTTTTCCCCACTAAAAGAGGTTGGAAATGGCAGTACGTTTTATACACCGAATACAGCCATTTTTTGCCTCCAGAAGCCCCACCCCATTTTTCACAAAAATTGGGTGCACAGAGAACTTGGGAAGGCCTGCAGAGTGCTCCTGGGGGCTGGAAAAAAGCAAAAATGCCCCATTTGGGAAAAAAGGGTAAAAAGTGAGCCATTCTTTTTGCAAAAATAGGGGTGTTTTTGTCTTCCTCCAGCCCCCAGGAGCACTCTGCAGGCCTCCCAAGCCCTCTGCTCACCCTATTTTTGCAATAAATGGGTGAAAGATGAGCTGTTTTTGCCTTCCCCCAGGAACACTCTGCAGGCTTCCCAAACTCTCTACATGCCTCATTTTTGGTGAAAATTGGCCCATTTTTGCAAAAAACGGAGCACGCAGAGGGTTTGGAAGACTTGCAGAGTGCTCCTGGGGGCCGGGGACGACAAAACCTTTTCCCCTTACATCAGTGCGTCTTATAGTCTAAAAAATATGGTAACTCATACTGGCAAACATATCCAACAGACATTTCCCCCATACACACAACAGCCACCCTCTGAGGTGAATAGGGCTGAAGGAGTATGATGGTCTCTGGCTTTCTAGCATGGTACCCTTAACCATTAGACCAAACTGTCTATTTTTATTACATCTGGTAGGAATTATGCCTGGTAGGAAGCTACAAAGTCTAAATTACATGCAAGTTATAATGTGCATTGCATCAAGAGCCATTTGTTTCTTTCTTTGCATCAAGGCACTAATTCTATTTTGAGTTTTCTAGAGCAGAAATACATAATAGGATACTCCAGTGGTAGACAACTTTTAAAAGCTTCCGAAAACTACCCAAGAATCGCCACCCAACTCTATTTTACTGTGACAAAAAAGGTGAAATCTATTTATAATACAGCAGGTGAGTATATTAATTAATAGAAGCCTCTTCCTAATTTTGGAAGGCAGCTGCAAGCATTATCCAAACAAACAAGATTCAAGTATTAAGTATTTGCAAAAATAAAAACCTCTATCTTCTTGTATGGCTGCACTGATTATTGGTGTTTATTGTTGTGAACTTAAAAGATAATTGAATACTCAGGCAAAGTAAGCTTTATATTTTCTAAGCCAGAAATAAAATGAAAGTTTCTTGGAATGGTGCTAAAATTTTATTTTACCTTTTTTGAGCTGTACACGATATGACACAATATACATTTTCGTTCTCGGACCATAGTGAATTCTTCAAAAAGATCTTACCCTATCCCTACAAAAAAGAAAATAGATTATGGTAATTAACTCTTTGCCAGCCTTATAATTTTCCAAAATATCACTTTTAAAAGGAGAACTATTCAATTAAATAAACATTTTATTTCTACTTTCTTATTCACCTGATTATGTCTAAAGGAAGACACAGACACTACCTTGATTAAGATCTGTTTTTCACAGCAGCCTTGTTTGTATACTCTCCATTTCAAGATTCAGAGCCATGTGGATTTCATTAGAACAATAACACAAACATAGTAAATAAAATTAGCAGTAACTTCCTTCCTATAAGGATGATGTCATTTAATGACATTTTTAAAATGTCACCTGCTAATTGTATTTTTATCCTAAATAAAAAGAAATTCAGGAAAAATTGGTGGGTTTAATGCTATTCAGCTGATCATAGAAACTCTATAAGTGTCTACCGTGTTTCCCCAAAATAACACCCTGGTGTCTTATATTTTTTTTGAACCCTGAAATAAGCACTTGGTCTTATTGCCATGCATTCAAAAGCCCAATTGGGCTTATTATCAGGGGATGCCTTATTTGGGGGGAAACAGGGTAAGTACTAAAATATTAGTGTAAGAACATTAACCTTTTTAAAGCTTAAAAGTAGAAAAGATTGATATGGAATAATGATGTTTTCTTGGGTTGCACAATCTTATATATTTTTTTAATTGTCTATATCAGCATTGCTTTGTAGTTAATGAATTAATGTTCTTCATATGTTGTTCAAAATTGCTTCAGCATTTCTGGAATTCATTTAGAAATTACTTCTTCAAGTGGGGAAGTAAAATGCTTACAAGAGATAACAAGGGCAGTAGAGTAGGCTTATCTTATTTCATCAGTTGGCAGGCTAATTAGAAGTGACGTTTACCAAGCAGATCTAAAATTACATCTGCTTTGGCTAATTAGAAATACAAGTGTATTTAAGTATGCCTGACTGTAAAAATATTTAACTATGCCTGACTGCAAGAAGAGCTTAAGGGTTCCATTAGCTGCCCAATCAACTTCAGCCACTTGTAGGAGAGGGCTAAAAATACTATCCGAATTCAACTGCTATTGGCTCTCACTATGAAAAAGCAAGAGCTTATTTTCTTCCTCTGCAAAGGGATTGCTTGGCTGGCACTCTAAAATTAAGGTTCTCAAGGTTTCTTGCTCCTTCACCCTGCAACAGGGAAAATAAATAAAGTGCAGCTCTATAATGTGTAACATAAGAACACCATAATGTCATCAGAGACATCCACTTGTCCTTCTCTTTATGGAAGGGAAGCAATGTTAATTTAACACACACATTAAAGGATATATGGTAATGACATGGACTTCATAGAATCATCATCAAATTATTTATTGGAAAGTTTATGGTTTTTTAAAATTTCTGTATGGACAAAAATATCAGAAAAGGGCAAAGGAAGAAAGAGATCTCAGTAGTTCAAATAATTCCTTTTTTATCCCCTTAGGCGCTCTAACATAATTTGTTCTATTAGTGATACCACTGTGAATCTACCAGGCACCTTTCAAATTATCGTATAGTTCTTATAGCTTGACTACTTATATCAGGAAGGCGCAGGAGATATCGACCACAATAGACCCTGAGCCATCTAGGCTACAAGTAGAGCAAAAAATAATTGAAAAGAGAAAGACATCAAAGAAGGAAAAATGGCAGATGGTCTATTTCCTAAGAATAAAAGGAAAAAAAATATTGAGCCCAGTCAGCAAATGCATTAGAAGCAAATATAATAATTTATTAAATTTGTATGTCACTCAACTCTCAACAAATCTGGGATGATCTAGAATCACTCCCTGTATAGCTCTTATATGCTATAAGACACATATGCTTAAATTTGTATATTTCACAACTGTCTAATTTTGGTGGGGTATCATGGTGTTTTGGGACAGATTTTACCATCTAAACACAAGCCATTGTCATATCCTTTTGAATGGACAAAAAAAGATGAAAAATGATATATGTTTAATGCTTGAATTACAAAACAGCTACAGCTAAATAAAATATAAATAACTAATGACTTTGAAAGCACAAGTTCAAAACCAATTATATTTTTTATTCCAGAACTAGTCTAGCTGTAGTATCATTGCATGATGTGGTCCTGGTTAATTATTCTGCAAGCCTGAGACAAAAAAGCAATAAATCATGAGCATCATTTGCCTAAACACAGAAGTGAGACTTCCTAAAACACAACTCTCAGCAGACCCAAAGAGCAAGGCTATAATGATGATAAATCCTGGGAGTTGTATTTCAAAAACAATTGATGGGTCATACACTCTGTACCTTATGCCTAAATTATTGCCTGTAAAGAGAATTTAATGATTTCTGATATACTTTCAGAAAAAAAAGCCTTTCCAGAACATGAAGAATCATAACATATTTCAAATGCTCATAATATTCATATTTCATGTACATTTGATAATTGATGAAGTAGGAACAATCACCTTTGTAAGTTTAATAAAGGAGAGGATTTACAAAATGGTTTAATTCCAGTTTTTCCAATAGTGTCTTCACGGGCATACATACACACATACATACATACATACATACATACATACATACATACATGCATGCATGCATACAATATAATAATAATAATAATAATAATAATAATAATAATAATAATTTATTAGATTTGTATGCCGCCCTTCTCCAAAGACTACAAGGCATCTTCTCATATAATGTTTTTTTCAGAATGCAAAAGTGCTGACAACCTACAAAACCCTGCCCACAGTACCTATATTTGGAGCATGGGATATTCCATCTTCTTGAATAACCAAGCAAAGAAGGTATTCCAAAAGAAGAAAATATCTGAAAGCTGCAGGACAGTGGTATCAGCACATTTAGCCAAAAAGCTCAGCACAGTAGGAGTGCCACATTTTAGCATATCACATACTACATTTAAAAACTGAGACTTACTGAATCCAGACAGTACAATAACTGTTTGGGAGTCAAACAACATGGTAAGTCTAACATTTATAATAAATACATTATGCATTGATGGATACATACTCATTAACCTTTTGTCTTAGCACACCTTGGAACATTGACCATAAAGATAATGGAATTTAAAATATTTTCTTTATGTATTTACCATAAAAGTAGTCTTTTACTTACAACCATAATTGCACCCAAAATTTATGTTGTAAAGAAAGACACCTGTTGTGAGTTTTGTCCCAGCAAGACAGCTGTTGTGAGTGAATAAATGCAGCTGCTAAATTAATAAGACAGTTGTTACATGAATAAATATGGCTTCCTGTTGACTTCACTTTTCATAAGGTGACCCCAGGACAGGACACTGCAACTGTCATAAATAGGAGTTAATTGCCGAATGTCTGAATTTTGAACACATGACCATTCAGATGTTGCAATCATAAGTGTAAAAACGGTCATAAGTCCCTTTTTTCAGTGCTGTTATAACTTTGAATAGTCACTAAACAAATAGTTGTAAATCTAGGATTACCTGTACAGTGGTACCTCTACCTAAGAATGTCTCTACTTACGAACTTTTCTAGATAAGAAGCAGGTGTTCAAGATTTTTTTGCCTCTTCTCAAGAACCATTTTCCACTTACAAACCCCAGCCTCAGAAACTG
The DNA here is from genome assembly GCF_031021105.1 of Erythrolamprus reginae. Classification (NCBI taxonomy): domain Eukaryota; kingdom Metazoa; phylum Chordata; class Lepidosauria; order Squamata; family Dipsadidae; genus Erythrolamprus; species Erythrolamprus reginae. The sequence goes on from NC_091950.1 coordinate 87,098,321, forward strand.
TAACTGGAAAAGGCAGGGATAAGCCTCCATGGGGCCTCTCTAGGAATCTCCTGGGAGAAAACAGGGCCTCCACCCTCCCTGGGGTTTCCCCAATCGCACACATTATTTGCTTTTACATTGATTCCTATGGGGAAAAATGCTTCTTCTTACAAACTTTTCTACTTAAGAACCTGGTCATGGAACGAATTAAGTTCATAAGTAGAGGTACCACTGTACTGGGTTTTGTAAACAGTAATGCATACCTATAGTTACAGTGAAGATTGTACAGCGGAAATAGTGCAAGGGCAGACTAGATGGACCATGAGGTCTTTTTCTGCCATCAATCTTCTATGTATCTAGATTAAATAATCACGCATAATTATCAAAAGATACTAAAGTGTACACGTGTACTAAAAGTACATGTAGTACTTTTCAAAAAAGTATAAATTTCAAATGAAATTATAAAGTAATGAGAATCTTATTTAAAATTTATACAGCTCTATTTGAATATACAAGCAACTTTTAAATGCCGTTGGAATATCCACAGTAGCTCAATATATCATCTTTTGTGATTGTAAAATTTTTGAAAAGAAGCAGAAATAAGCTACACTGACAACTATTATTACATATTATATTTCCACACATTCCATAACAATTCACTTATGCAAATTCACTTCCCTTTTACTGACTCAATTCACAAAATTTTCTGAATTTGCAGTTACCTTGAATGGTAAACTAAACTCACAGCCGGAATCCACACAGTACAAAATTAAAACTCAAATTGGCTAATTTTTATCTCTGTATATATGTCTACATAGGCTATATGGGAGTCTGAAAGGTTTCCAAATTACATTTAGTCTTCTGAAGTATGAACCAGCAAAATAAACCACTATTTCCGTATTTGTGCTGCTTTGTCAACTGAGAATAAAAGGAAATTCTCTATTTATTGCTTTCCCTTTTAAGACAATTAAAAACTGTTTCTTTAGTCATTTTCCTCTATTAATTTTTTGAATTTTTGATAGCTGAATTGGCTACAGTACTTGGCAACTAGTGAACAGGTTACATAAAGACTCTTTTACCACAGTTGTTTTATGCAATTGCAAATATAAAGCTTTATCGTGCTCTTATTTATTGGATGCTGCCATTTGTGCATTTATCATAGCTTAGGAAGAAAACTAAGTTTTGCAACACTTCCGAAGTTTATATACGGCTCCTGTGTTTTCCTCTAAGTTTTTGATTTAAAAACAACGAATGTTCACTTCTTATAACAAACGGGGATTCGTTGTGCTACAGTAATAGGTCCTCGGCTGCTTTGCAAACGTCTGAAGTTGGTTCCCTATCAACTGATCCTCAAGATTGTTTAACTACTTTCCAGCCGACTCCAAGAAAAATAAAAGCTTCAGCCCCCATTACAAGCGCTACCAACATTAGCAAATCCTCGAGTCCGGGACTTTAAAGCACAGCTTCCGCCTCATAGTTTTTGAAGGGCTAAGCAGCAACAGCCCGCTTCGCGGTACTCACAGATTGTATCCGCCTCATCCAGCCGCGAAGCACGAGCGCATCACCCAACAAGATGGGCCACCGAAGCCCCGCCCATTGCCGGTGCAGCCTCCTCCGGAGACCTGCAAAGCCCGACCCAAAAGAGAACCCCCGCCACAGGCCGGGAGCGCCTTGATTCAACCAATCAGAGAACCAAATCCTCTTTATTTTGTATGCATTCTGGGAAAAGTAGTTTACCAATTCGGAGAAGCCGGTTTTGCAATACCATAGAAACAGGAAATGAGTCACAGAGTGTCCCTGATTTAAAGAAGAGCAGAGCGTGATGCATTTTGGTAGATGTAGGGGTTTTGGGGAGGAGAGAGAATTACCCTTTTAGAGCAGGATTGTATTGGGCTTGCACAGCTAGCGGGCCATTGGTCAGTTCGATTCTGAGTGCTTCTGAATGAGATTTGCGTAAGGAAAACAATCTTCTTGGCTCAAATAAAAAGGCATGGCTTAGAAACTAAAGAACAGTTGACAATATGAAGTGAAAATGAAGATTTTCCAAACAAAATGGATATATGCAGCAAGTTCTCAAAAGGCTTAACACTAGCACAGCAGTAGCAGATTGCCTTTGAGTGATGTTAAATCAAACGAAAAAATACTTTAAAAAAAAAATTCAGCTCCTAGTGGCCTTAAGTTTAAGGGCACGTGTGTATAATTATCTTAGCAACCAGCAGGAAGTGCTTTGACATCGCCTTTCCTGTTTATTCAGTTTCTCAGTGTAACTTGCAGTACAGCTTTGGCACTTCCTGCTGATTTTCCATCCATGTAGTATATTTGCTTGGATTCATGATGTTTTAATTTCCAAGGCCAGGCTAGGTAGCATGAAAAGACACACAATGCTGCTTTACCCAGCATCACAGCAAATGCAAAACACGAGTACGAATCACAGGGATGCAGTTTTCCTACTTATTGATAGATTTCATGTCATTGCAGCTTTGTAAGATAGAAGACCCTGTATTTTATTGCTGGAGCTGTGTCTTAGAAAGTACCTGATAACACGGTAACTATTAAAAACCTGCTACAATCATGTCATCGTTTTTCTGCTAATTTAGACCTGAAAATTTGGAGAGGGCTTTTGGAAGTTTGGAAAAAATGATCTTTTTAAATCACCAAAATCTCATACGCACGAGCATCCTCTCACAAGATTCTGCTTCTATGCAGGAAGCGAAAAAGGCCCTTTTTTTTTTTTTAAGATGGTACCATCTGCCGGACCAGCAAAGACGACACGGGGTGGTTGTGCAACTTGCACAATCTGGCAGCCATTACCGGAGTGGAGTTCCGCGGCGTACCGGTAGCAACCCACCACTGCATGGACCCCATTAATTATGGCACCTCCATACCTACCTCTCATTACAGTATTCCATTTCACAATTACCATAGTAACTTTATGCAAAGTGCAGAAATAAGAATGTATGAGCCACAGAAATTAAAGACAGGAGGTAAGGGGGGGGATTAGAATAGAATAGAATTGTATTGGCTAAGTGTGATTCGACACATAAGGAATTTGTCTTAGTGCACATGCTTTCAGTGTACATAAAAGAAAATATAAGTTTGTTAAGAATCATAAGGTACAACACTTAATAATAGTCTGGGTACAAATAAGCAATCCAATCATATTAGGAACTAGTCAATATAAATTATAAGCATACAATTTATCCTTAATCAGACCCCACATCACAGGTCTGATGTGATAATGCAATTTGTGTGTTATAAATTTCTAAATTGCCTTTTATTCTTTAAATTTCTCTTTTTGCATTGCACATCTCCTTTCTTGAGGCTGTTACCAACTCCTTCCAACTCAATGTTCGTGGTCTTTTCTTAATTGATCTATTTATTTTTCTCTTCACATCTCTGTTTTGCTATTTGATCCTTATTCATTGTACCCTTATGACCAAACCACCTCAAGGTACTAGTTTTAAATTGAATACTTTTGTATTCAATTCAAAGTATTCATTTAACATTTACTTTTTTCTTGACCCAATCCCTTTGTTACCCATACTTTTAAAACACTCGTTACCACTTTATTCAACTTATTTTTAAGTTTCTCTAAATATTAAGTATACTAAGACTTAATTGAGGATAATCAATATACTAATTTCTAACAACTATAACAAAGTAGTCACAAGTACAGTGCTCTTTTTTACTATATCATTTCAACTATATTTTGCCCTCTACACATTTGATGCAACATCTTTCATTCTCAGTTGTATGTCACATTCATACATTTTAAAATGCTTTTTTAATCCACAATTTCTTGCCCTGCAAAATTTCATTAAAGATCCTTTTTCCTATTTCACATCTCCAGAGGCACTTGTGTAACAATCAAATCAATCATTTTAGATTCACTGAGCATGTTGAGTTCAGATACTGAGGAGGCAGGAGACTGGCAGTGTGACTTCAGCTTTTTATTGGTTAAATTGAGCAAACATCAGCCCCTGCCTGCTTTTGGCAGGGGTTTAAATAGGGAGACCTTTTGGGAAGGAACCAATCAGAATTTCCCTACTCTACTTCCTTGTCAGACTGGAATGAAAACTTCCCAGCTTCTCAGGACATAACAGAGCAAATATACGGTAGGAAAAGTAAATCCAAGGCATGGGTATGTAGAGCAACACATTTTGTACAAATTATTGTTACCAAATGGTCCCCCAAAATAGATTTATTTAGAGCCCATTCCAGTAGCCCAGAGATGTGAATTAGTGTTACAAGGTCCTCTCATTACAACTTGCCATCAATCAAAGCTGGCCAAAGGCATTCTGGACTCTAATCTTTACCCGATCATCCAACAGTAGCTGTGAATTCAGCAGAATCGCCAAATATACATGAGTCCCTTCACAAATAGTGCTTCCACCTCCAGAGGCAACATAACATTACAATGAACAAACAGCAATTCTGTCTTGTTTGGGCTCAGCTTTAATACATTTCATCCCATTTAACTGCTTCCAGACACCAAAATCAGAATTTGACATCTGTGTCACAGCTTAGATGGAGATGTACAATTGGGTATCATTCACACACACCAATCCTGCATGTGACATCAAGGGGATCTATCTCCCAGGCTATTTTTTTGCTCCATGATGGTATTGGAAACCTTCAAATCATTGATTTAATTCACTATTCATTCTTTACTGTTATAAGTACTCTATGATTTATCTGCAGCTTTCGGTTGAGCAAATGTAAACAATCCATATAAACCCCTGATAAAAGTGTGGTTCTAGGACACTTCTAGGAGGCAGCAATAGCAATAGCATTTAGACTTATATACCACATTCATAGTGCTTTTACAGCCCTCTCCAAGCGCTTTATAGAATCAGCATATTGCCCCCAACAATCTGAGTCTTAATTTTATCCATCTCAGAAGAATGGAAGGCTGAGTCAACCTTGAGACGGTGGTGAGATTTGAACCGCTGAACTACAGCTAGTAGTTAGCTGAAGTAGCCTGTGGAGCTAACCAATGCGCCACCCCGGTATCCCAAGACCTCTTCAGGGTTCCCCAAAATCAAATTATCTGCTAACCTAAAATTCCATAAAACAATTGTTAGAAAAGATAATGGCAGTGAATGCGTCATTTCTATTTTTATTTTTTAAATACACTGCTCAAAAAAATAAAGGGAACACTCAAAGAACACACCCTAGATCTGAATGAATGAAATATTCTCATTGAATACTTTGTTCTGTACAAAGCTGAATGTGCACAACAGCATGTGAAATTGATTGTCAGTGTTGCTTCCTAAGTGGGCAGTTTGATTTCACAGAAGTTTGATTTACTTGAAGTTATATTCTGTTTTTAACTGTTCCCTTTATTTTTTTGAGCAGTGTACTTTAATACCGTAAATCAGTGTTTCCCAACCTTGGCAACTTGAAGATATTTGGACTTCAACTCCCAGAATTCCCCAGCCAGCAAATGCTGGCTGGGGAATTCTGGGAGTTGAAGTCCAGATATCTTCAAATTGCCAAGATTGGGAAACACTGCCGTAAATACCAATAACTATAATTCATATAAACAAAAGCTCTTTTACAGTATGAAGGGGGTCCTGAAAGAAAGAAATAATAATATTTTCAGAGCTCTTATTGATGTTTATAGTTCAAGGAGGGAAATGTCAGATGGGACAGTAAAGCTATGTTTCCGTACCGCAGGAAGCTGATCTGGCTTCACCCCAGCCGAGACCTTTTGTACCTTGAACGGGGCTTTGTTAAAAAATAAAAAATAAACCGAGCGCCAACAGGATGCTGAAGGCAAACTCAACAACCTGAGAAACCGAAAGAGGAGGGTGGGGGAAAAAACAACACATGACGATCATTTCCTCCCACCAATAGCTATTAACAATGCCTCCCACAGCCGCCAATGCGCTGCGGCTCAGAGACCGGGTAGGAGGGCAGGCAGGAGGCGGTAACAGCTGGGCCCCCGAAGGAACCGGAGGGAAGAAGAAGAAGAAGGCTGGGTGGGGTTCGGCAGTGGGAAGGGGCTTCGGAAAACCGGGCGCGAGGTTCGGGTCCCCTCGAGGGGAGAGAACGGGAGGTCTGCGCCCAGAGGCCCGAAAGGCCTGGCCGGGTAGAGCGGAGCCGCAGATCGGGCTCGGGCTTTTTTTCTTTCTTTTGGCCACCGAAGGTGAGTCTACGGAGGGGAGAGCGAGAGGCGGGCGGACGGGCAGGAAAGGAGGAAGGGACGAACGAACGAGGAATGTCTTCGAGGAGAGCAAGGCCTCCTTGAGCCAGGCTGGAGCGCCGGGGTGGTGGTACCGGCCGGGGGCTCGGGACACAGTGTCTTTTCTCCCCCGTTGGAGGAAGGCAAAGTAGGTTAAGCGGAGGGCTCGCGGGGCGGCGAGGAAGGGAAAGGGGCGCGGTAAGCCGAGAGGGCGAGGGGAGAACGCCGCTGTTAAATAGGACTGTGGGTTCCTGGCGGGGTCGTAAGTCGAGGACTTAATAGCCGCAGCATCCCAGGGCGGCCTCGGGGCCAGTTGTTGTCACCCCTCGTGGAAGGGGGGGGCTTGTGGGAGCGCCTGTGGTTGCCCTGCCTTCTCGGCTTTAGGCCTCGGCTTGGGCTGCTTGGGTTTCCGGTAGGAATGCTGCCGGTTGGCTTCCTCTCTCTCTGGGCTGCCTGCGCTGTATTTCTTGTTTGTGGGGAATCCTTTTGCCGAACTTCGCGGGCTAAAGGGAGGCGCTTGGACTACAGAGGAGCTTTTATTACTTGTTTTAGGAGTCTTCCTTGTAGTGGGGAAAAGCGTAAAAATGAGAGGGCTTTTCACAGTAATATTTCTGTTTCTTAACAGCTGTAGCCTTCAAGATTGACATCGTGGTGGCTATTATCCCTTTGGCTGCAGCCGTTTCCTTGCTGCGTTTTTTAAAAAGCCTTTTAACAAGAGCAACAGGAAGGAGTAGCAGTTTTCACTCCCCCCCCCTCCATTAATTGGTGCAGGTTGGAAGGAGGTAGAAGAATGGATAGGGGAAAGGACAGGAAACAAAATTTATCTATTTATTTTATTGATTGATTTTTGTCCAATACACAATGAAGGTTTTAGTGGGTATACACATAGTAAAATACATAATGAAGGTTATAGAGGATATACTCATAGTAAAATATATCTAAGAAAGAATAGAAGAGAAGATATAGGAATAAAACATATCAATGAAAGAATAGAAGAAGAGATATAGGAATAGAAGAAAAGTATAGGATATATACGAGAGCAATGGGACAGGGGACAGAAGGCACTCTAGTGCACTTGTACTCACCCCTTAAAGAAAGTAACATTCCCTTAAGGGGCTTGAACTCCCAACTTCCAGCTCCCAAAGCAAGAGCTCTACCTCTAGGCATCATATCTGTCTGTCTGTCTGTTAATTTATTTGGATTTATATGCCGCCCCACTCCCAAAGGACTCTGGGCTGCTAGTATTCATGTATCATGAACTAGTATTCATGTACACTGCTCAAAAAAATAAAGGGACCACTTAAACAACACCATATAACTCCAAGTAAATCAAACTTCTGTAAAATCAAACTGTCCACTTAGGAAAAAACATTGATTGACAATCAATTTCACATTCTGTTGTGCACATTCAGCTTTGTACAGGACAAAGTATTCAATGAGAATATTTCATTCATTCAGATCTAGGATGTGTTACTTGAGTGTTCCCTTTATTTTTTTGAGCAGTATATTTCTTATTCCTTCACAGTAGAGAGTTGTGCAAAAATCGGGTTCCCTTTATAAGAAAAAAAAGTCCACTTGCAAAATTATTTAGTTACTTGTTTATGCTTTTCGGGGAAGTATAGTTCAATAGGGCAACTATTTTCTTGGAACCTTTCTTTTCCCTTTCCTTTTCAGAATCAGGAAGTTGTCCGTATGTGTGATTTAACAGATTTACATAAGAAGTTTCATCCTAGATGAAAGTTCATAGGTACTTTTGGAAAGTCAATTGTTTCATCATAGATTTAAGTTTTTGACTTTATCCTGAATTATAGGGACATAAATATACAGTATAGTGCTTTCGGGTGAAATGTCACCTGTTTTCCTTTCTTCCAATTATATTGTGACAAAATAAAAGAATCCCAAGGATGGTAAATGAAAGTATCTTGAAGTGTATCTTTGAACATTGCGTATACTTCCTGATTATACTAGGATTCAGGCAATAATAATCTTAATTTGTAAAATAGTCCCTAGATTAGAAATTTTATCATGAGAATAGCCAAGTTTGTCAAAACTGACCAGCATTTCCTTACAGGAACATTGTATATTGGACACAGACTTAGTCTACTCTCGTTTCCTTTTACTAAAAAGTATAATATGAAAGTGTCACTTAACCAAGCCATGGGCCCATAAAGGACTATGTCTAGGCATATAAAGGACTATGTCTACAAAGCAAGGAATGTGACTTTCCAAGTGAAATGAAAGAAACACTGTTTGTGGAACTAAGAGAAAAAGGGACAGATCAGTGGTTCTCAATCTTTCTTAACACAGTTCCTCAACCATAAGACTAGCCCCAATTCTACCAACAGAGCTTTAAGTTGATTAGCAGGAAGGTCAGAGGGACGCCCCCACTGTAAATGCCTGATTAGTCGGATTATAAAAATATGTTCCAAGGCACCAGAATAGAAGCTTTAGTACCTTAACACCATGAGAAACTTGTCATTTCCCATGGTCTTAGGCAACCCATGTGAAACAGCCGTTCCACCCCCAAAGGGGTCCCAACCCCCAGGTTGACAACCACTGATCTAATAGATGTGAGTGAAGATGGTCTGACACAGTAAAGTAGTCTTTGTACATATAGTCAGGGAAGTACAAAATTATAATTGTATGTTATGTTCCAGTGATTGGTGATAATGCAGGAACCAGAGTTGAATTTGAGCAACTTGCAGACCTTTATCTGAGGTAGCTATTTAGATCTGATAGTTCTAGTCAGAAGTGCTATTTCCTTCTCCAGAGAAAAATACAATTCTAGGGATGTACTTGCAGAGAATACAAATTAAACAAATGTGTTTTAAATAGGACTGACAATCATATTTCAGTTGCCTTTACTAAATAAGTTCAATATTCACATCTGAAGAAAATATCAAACATTCATAAATAATAAAAAGGTGGAGCAATTGACACACAGAAGGACAAAGACAATCTGTATGCAGAACAACTGTAACAATGAAAACAATACTTGCTATCCAATTTTGCCTGAACCCAACAGTTGTAATTAATACAACTAATTAATACCTTTAAAAAAGATTGGTAGGTCCTCAAAAAGCAGGAGAATTGAACAAGTTTATTTAGAAATAGTAGTGACTGTTGATAAAAAGTTAGAAATTAATTTCTTAGGTCCTAAATTGGTAATAGAAGACTATCTGCCTGAGAATCATTTGGTGAAGAGGGCGGTTGGAGCAAACTTGACTTCTCTTTATTTCTTAACTTATCGTGTAGAAATGTAACCTTTATTTAAATTGCTATTTTATAATGAAGATATAGTGTAGGATATTTGGATACTGTTCATAGTTCTACCATTAAAGACATTAATTGTCCAAAGATCAGGGTGGCAAAGTCCTGGGCCTGGGGCCCAGATCGTGTGCAGGGAGCCACTTCTTGGTTACATTGATGATTTGAGTTTGATATTTCTTGGCTACTTTGCTTTTTAATGTTGGTAATGCTTGTAATTATTTTTACTTTATTTTAATTCTGTTGTTTGCAGCCAAGGGTCACTTGTTGAGATGGATGGCCATATAAACTGATTCAAACAATAAATAAATAGATGAAGTATTTTGTGAACTTTCATTATGTTATCGCTTTTACAGAATATTCTAACATTGAAATTTTGATGTATACTGCTCAAAAAAATAAAGGGAACACTCAAATAACACATCCTAGATCTGAATGAATGAAAAATTCTCATTGAATATTTCATTTGCACAACTATTCCATTTGCACAACAGCATGTGAAATTGACTGTTAATCAGTGTTGCTTCCTAAGTGGACAGTTTGATTTCACAGAAGTTTGATTTACTTGAAGTTATAGTCTGTTTTTAAGTGTTCCCTTTATTTTTTTGAGTAGTGTATTTTCTTTTCCTAGAAAGCTGACAACTGAACTGGTTATAAATTTGGCATATAAATTTAATAAATAAAAGTTTAATTGGACACTATTTGTATGCTTACAATTTGTTAAGATTATACCCTTATTACTGATTCTTTTACTATTTTAGAAGAAATCCTGCTGTGAATAGTTGAAGGTTGAAAAACACAGGTCAGTCATGGCTGAGTTATCACCTGAAGAAATTCAACTGAGAGCCCATCAAGTTACAGATGAGGTAAGCACCTTAAATTATTGCCCAATAGTTTGGGTAGATAAACTTTTTAGAGTGCATGATCTCTCCACTAAAATTGATTGGTTATCATATATTGCTTGATGATATTGCATTGAAGGTTGAAATAATCTAAATCAGTGCTGTCAAACTTGCGACGACACATTGTCGTGATGTGACGAATCACAACTTTTTTCTCCTTTGCTAAAACAGGGTGGGCGTGCCCAGCACATGAGGCATCCGATCCATGGGCTGTGAGTTTGACACCCCTGATCTAAATCACTTGGATTTAGAAAGCAAAAATACTTTTCCTCCTAGGATTAATGCATTTTCTGAAGGAGAGAGCCTTGTTTGTGTCCCACATAGCCCTGCTATCATACCTGCCACCACCATATAATAAATATGTCTCATGAATAAGCACAATGAAGTTTAGCAAACTGCAAGGCTTTTATATCTGTCTGTCTGTCTGTCTACCTACCTATCTATCTACCTACCTACCTACCTATCTACCTCACAGGAATAACCTGTGGAAACAGCTACTTCTGCTGAAGTTCTTCCTTAGCACAGTAGCTAGGGAATAGTAAGGACATCTTAATGGAAGTAGGAGAACTGGGAGTAAACAAGGATGGTATGTCAAAAAGAAAAGATGGAATTATTATAGATGCTGCACTTTAGCATACCTCCTTCCTCTAGATCAGTAATGGTAAACCTTTTTTTCCTCAGGTGCCGAAAGCGTGTGCGCTATTGCACACAAGCGAGTGACCACACCCATCATTAAATGCCTGGGGAGGGAAAAAACAGCTTCCCCCACCCCTGGAGACCCACTAGAGACCAGAAATGGCCTGTTTCCCAAATACTGGTGGGCCCAGTAGGTTCGGGTTTCACCCTCCCCAGGCTCCAAAGGTTTCCCTTGAGCCAGGGGGGGGGAGTAAAAATGCCTTCCCCTCATCCCCCCAAAGGCATTCTGGAAGCCACAAACGCCCTCCCAGAGCCTCTATGCGAGCCCAAAATCAGCTGGCCGGCACACACAGGCATGTTGGAGCTGAGCTAGGGCAAAAGCTTGCATGCCAGCAGATATGGCTCCACGTGCCACCTGTGGCACCCATGCCATAGGTTCGCCATCACTGCAGTTTAACCCCACAAGGTCATTTCAGGGTTAGCAGATAGCCTCTTTTGTGAGGGCTCTTATGTGCTTTCCCTTAGAGAAGGTAAGAGAAAGGCAGAGTGGATCAGCCCTTGCAACAATTCCCATCCTCTTCACTCTGCCAAAACAGACCATCAAGGGGCAATGCCACCAGGCTTGCAAGACAGAGGTTGAGACTTGCTAGTGGTGTATTTCTATTTGTCTTCACTGCCACAATAGCAGAAACTTCAGGCTCTTTAAAAAGAAAGTTTATAGATTCCAGGATGACAGACTTTTCCACAGAATCTGAAAAGAGGGGTTTGTCTGGAAAATAGTGGCTGCATAAATAATGTTGATTTTTAACATATCACGAATCAAGACAAAGCTTTGCCTTAGTTGCATTGTGTCAGAAACAAGAGAATACTTAATGCTTGCTTAAAGCCATGTCTAAAATTATATAATTATCATATATTTTTAAAAATCTCCATGCCTGAAATGAAATCTTATCTTTATTTTTAGTCTTTGGAAAGCACAAGGAGGATCCTTGGCATGGCCATTGAGGTAAGGAAGAAGTTAAAGGCTTTCTTTGAGTGGGGGAGGGGGCAGGGCAAATTAGGTGGAGAACATGAAATGACATTGAGTATATTATGTTCCATATTATATTACGGAAGTATTTCTCAGATTTTCTTAGAAAGCTTCCCTGCCTTTTTCTCTAATTTTCTGCTATTAAATTGTTTTAATATCGGGTTTTTATCTTTGTAAGCTACCCAGAATCACTAAGAGTAAGTTGGACAGCCATATACATTTTCTTAAATAAATAAAAATAAATGAACAATGAGCATATAAAATTGAAATAATGTTATCATAGGGCCAATTTTAAAAAAGTAAATCCACCAGGTACCTATACCTGTATTGCAAAATAACTTACAATATTGGAATCTTTATTTTATGTGGGAAGGAAATTTTATTTAGTAGTATTTATGCCGATCAATTTTTATGTAATTATTTCCACACAATAGTCTGTATCAAATTGTGTCATTATACTAATTCCATGGTGTAGTGGTGCTGTATTTCTCTCTTTTTTCTATTATAGTCCCAAGATACTGGAATCAAAACCATTACCATGTTAGATGAACAAGGCGGTGAGTTGCACAAGTGTAATAAAGAACAAAATGACATATTTGATTATAAATGTAGAATCGTATATTTCATAATGATACATAATAAAGATACATAATTAATGCAGTCCGGATACAGGCATGGCCATTTTCCATGGGCTTGCAGTATTTTCCAGAAACATTAACACTTCTTAAGTTGCTTTTAAATGCTTTTTAAAAAGTGTTTTGAATGCAGACCTTCCTATATGAAGTGTAAGCATTTACATCATTTAAAGTTTCTAAAGCTTTTTTTTTTCCTAGAAAAGTTAAACAACATAGAAGAAGGTATGGATCAAATAAACAAAGACATGAGAGAAGCTGAAAAGAACTTGACAGAGCTTAATAAGTGCTGTGGTCTCTGTGTCTGTCCACGCAATAGGTCAGTTAAAAGCAGATTGGTAAGACCTTTTTTTTCAAGGAAAAATATCACTCCTGTTTAGAACTTCAGTGACTAGAAAATTAAATTAAGCTACTGTTCTCCCTGATGGAAAATAAACTGATACAGAATTCAAAACACAAATTGGATGTTGTACTGAACCATGGTCTGCGTTCATTTATAATCCTAAACCATAAACCATGTTTACAAACAATAGCAACTGGGTTCACAAAACATGATAAGCAAAATTTTAAAAAATCACACTTTATCTTAACACTGTCCAAGCCACTGACTGCATTCATATGGTCTTACTTATGTGCTATTAAGTCATATAAACTGAGGACTACATAAATAGTCCTCCTCTGGGATGATCTGAACCCAATCTGCCCCTTCAGGTTTTCCAATTGGGTATTATCCAAAATTTTATGGGTGCATGCAAGTGTGAATGGTAGCTCTTTTCTCCAGATCTGTGATGCCTGAAAACTTCTGTTGCAATGGTTGGTAGCGTAGACTCCAAAATAAAAATATTTCATTGTTGTCATTTGAAAAGCCATGAGATTGTGGCATTTTTTACCCTAATTTTTTAAAGTTTTTAAACAAGAACATTTGTTGTCCTATGAAATTCCTAGCCTTTTAAAAATATATTTATTTGTAAAAAATAATTTTGGGGTGCCATGTCATGACAGCCACCAACTACGCTTGCTGTCTCCTGGTTTTTCTTGCAATTTACAAAAATATTCAGTTCAGTGGTGCCTATAAAGGAAATTTGGGAAATGCTTATTTAGAATTAACTGTACTTGTCCGTAAGGTTACCCTGTGAATAAAATAATGACCAGAATATTTAAACTTTTGAGGGCTTGTTTTGGTTTTGGTTTTCTGGTAATGACAAATGCAAGTTGTGGAGGATGACATGATCAAGTTTAAACAATGAATGTTTAAATTGTTGTTTTCGAGTTGTGCTATTAAGGAAGAAAAGTCAGTGGTCATGCACGAGTAGTTGGGTGCCATACATAAGGCTTAGTTAGATGTGCAAATATACCTGTGACTGAAATCTGGTATATATAAATTACCTAATAACTATTAAATATATGGAATAAATTATTGTCAAAATTAATCAGATTTAAAATAATAATTCTTGGGAAAGTTGTAGATTTTTTTCTCTCAGCTTCACTGGGTAGAAACAAGCTATGTGTCAGTTTAATGAAGGAATACAACAGGGGCCCCCAAACTTGGCAACTTTAAGACTTGTGGACTTCAATCCCCAGAATTCTCCAGCTAACTATGCTGGAGATTGGAGTTGAATTCTTGGAGTTGCAGTCCACAAGTCTTAAAGTTGCCAGGTTTGAAGACTTCTGGATTACAAGAAAAGCATTCCTCTCCTCTCCCCCATGCTACATTCCTATTCCTCACTCTGAAAAATATGAGGCTTTTGTGGTAGTTGAAATATTTGTACAGTAGAGAAGTAATTCTGTGGAATTTTCAATATGCTTGATAACAAAATCATACATAAGGCCAAATATGTAGAGATATAAGAAGAACTGAATGGATTTGAAGTGGATGAAAGGAAATCAAACTCTTCCATTCCTACGGCTAAATTAAATGATTTTTGTGAGAATAGCACAGTACTTTTACTATTGAACATAGTATTCATAATATTCTTTCCTAATTTGTGTTAAAGCTGTTTTTTTCTTCTTATAGCATACTCTCAGCTAACAAATAGTTATCTGCTTGCTGTCTTACTGTTCACTCTTTTTCATTCTCTCCTAATCACCCCGCTTTTCTTTCTTAATAAAATGAAGATTTAACATCAGAGGTTGGATCCAATTAACTGCTCAAAATGGAATTTAGGAAAATACCTGTATTTTGCACTGCTAACCAGCTATCTGAAGGTGATGTTCTAACATGATGCATGTCTGAATGTGCATGTTTTCTTAACATGCAAGCAACCTTGTGATGGTCTGTAGTTGTATCTGTGCCGTGTTGTTTGTAGTTTATACTTAGTTACAATGATACTTCTACTTAAGAACTTTTCTAGATAAGAACTGGATGTTCAAGATTTTTTTGCCTCTACTTAAGACCCATTTTTTACTTAACAACCTGAGCCAGGAAAAATTTCCCAGGAAAGATGAGAGCAGCACGAAGGCCTGGCCAGTTTCCTGCCATTCCTCATTTAATCCCAGCCATCTGGGCTGCCAGAGGAGCCTTTTGGTGGCGCTTAGGGAGGCTTTGGCAGTCCAGAGCAAACGTAGCATTTTCCTTTCTTTGGGCACTTGGACAGGGAATAAACTTCTGCCAGCGCCCAGAGAAAAGAAACTCTCCCTTTGCTCTGGGCAGCCGAGGAATCACCACAGTGAAGGAAAGGCACAGGCTACAAAGCGAGAGGAGAGGGGAGCCCTTCAGCATGGGAAGGAAGAGGCAGCAGGTAGCAGCAGTAGCCAGTGTATAGGAGGCAGTGTAAGGGAGGCAGCCTTGCCTGAGTCCCTTTTTTTTAAGCCTTAAAGTTTTGGATTTTTTTTATTCACCTCACCTCACCTTCTTCCTTCAGCAGCGACTGTCCTCCTCCTCTTCTTCCTCCTCCTCCCCCCACCCAAATTCCAAGCTTTTATTTCTTTCCTAATGAGTTTGCATGCATTATATGCTTTTACATTGATTCCTACGGGGAAAATTGCTTCTACTTAAAAACGTTTCTACTTAAGAACCTGGTCACGGAATAAATGAAGTTCTTAAGTAGAGGTACCACTGTATTCTGATTTGATCTGAAATAATGGTTACAATGTTTAGAGTGCAAATAGCAGTTGATATTCAATTTAAGTCTATTAGGAATTTTTTTCAGGAAAATAATAGCTTATGCATAGATTTAAAAATATTAGAGGAATAATATGAAATGCTACGATAATGTCCACATATTTTTTTTAACTATGATCTACATATGAGGAAAATGTTTTTTGCCATGTATTACTTAGCATACAACTCTTTTGTAAGAATGCCCATTGTCTCAGGATTTCTCTGTTTCAGTTTTAAAATATCAGGTACCACTGTACGGGATAAATCCAGAACCAAATAAAAATAAAATATTATAGAATAATATGGCATAAAATAATACAGACAAGATATATCTCAGTTATATGAATGTTGGAATAGAAAAATAAGTTTTGCATTTATTCCTTCATCTTTGTTACCGTTAGGGTAATGATTATTTGACGCATGATTTGGTGAAATTAGTACAATATAATTTTTTCAACATTTTGTTGGCTTGTGCCTTCAGGTCAGTTTTTTGATACCTGCAGAACCAGTCTTTGCAATGTTTTTGGCATAGTTTTAAAAAAATGGTTTGCCATTGCTGCCTCCTTGTAGCTGAGAGAGAGTGATAAGCCCAATGTCATTCATCTGCCTTTGTGCCTAAGGAAGGACTAAAACTTGTTGACTGCCAATTTCTAGCTTGGTGACTTAACCCCTGCAGCAAACTGGCTCTTTCAGTTTTTCCATACCATTCATTAAATGAAAGATACCTCATAAATGTAATGCTAAATGGTACATATATTTTTCTTCCTAATCACAAACTTGAGTGTGTAATAAGCTATAAATCAGTTGGCTGTTTAAATTGTGTACTGTATTTATCTTTTTAGCTAATTGAAGCTATTCTGTTTTTCTTATAGAACGAAGAATTTTGAGACTAGTAAAGCATATAAGACAACATGGGGTGAGAACCCTGAAAATTCAGGTGATCATACAATAACCAGACAACCAAGACGGGAAGGAAATTACCAACAACAGACCTCAGGAGGACCAGCTGGAGGATACATAAAGCGGTAAACAGTCTTTTCTGCATCCATTGATGAATACATATTCCCCTGCAACAGTACGGGGATATTCAAAACCACGATGAGAAGCTTATTGAGTGCAAATCATGAATGTTTATTCGGAATACTGTTTAGTAATTTTTCAAAGATTTCAAATAATATGACAACACTGAATCAAATTTTGCAACATGATTAGTGGAATGTATAAAGGTCTTTATAAAAACACAAGCTTATTTTAACTTCTTTTATAAATTGCAGTTAGATATATTTTAAGACTGAAGTTATGAAATGTTTGTGGGAGATAGACTTAGGACTATTTATGATTCTGGTTTTTTTAAACTTGTGTTTATGGTTTTACTATTTTTGTAATTGTTGTGATTGAACTGATGATGATTTTTAATTTCTATTGAGAACTGCCCAATGGTAGTTTGACTGGTGTGAGTATGTGAATAGGTAACTAAGGAGGGAGGGAGAGAATATATGAATTTACTTCATTACAATGAAGAAGGAACTTGCAAGTGCTCAAAGCAGTTGTTTCCTAATATTTTGAAAAGGATAACAAATGATGCCAGAGAAGATGAGATGGAGGATAACTTAACTCAAGTGGGACACATCTTGGGAAATCTGAAAAATATGGCCGTGGATATGGGCAGTGAGATCGATTCACAAAACAAGCAGATAGACCGGATAAATGAGAAGGTAAGCAAGAACTGGATCCTTAATAAATGTAATTATCAGAGACTTAATTGCTGAGAAGAGTAGCTAATTGTTTTGGAATACAGTACCATGGTCGAGAGCAGGCCTGTGCCACGGATACAACCCGCGTAGACCACGCTTATTTTGGCTCCGCAAAGGCAAAAAACATCAGGATATGTCATGATCTGGCCTGAGACACAATCAAGTTTGACATCCCTGGTATAGAGTATTCCAATTTACCAACAGATTAAGTCGTTGTTCTCTTTCCTGGATAATATTCCTCCACCCAAAGCATTATTTTTCTGTGTAGGATATATTTAACCTTGATTTCATGATCAGCCCTTTGGGATTGTGAACTTGAAATAATATTTCCATCATGGTACAAAATAAAAAATAAAATCAATTTATTTATTTATTTACTTATTTATTTATTTGTTTGTTTGTTTATTTATTGGATTTGTATGCCGCCCCTCTACATAGACTCGGGTTGGCTATCGATACCACTGCCAATAAATATTGTATTATTGGGAGTGAGGAACATACTTGAAACGTTTGTGACTTCTAATTGTTGCTGTCCATTTATAAAATGAATAACACTAATTTCCAGGAAGATGTTGATGTTGCTTTTTTAAAAATTAATTTGCCCAGGAACCTAAGTACAGGGTAAATATGGAATCTGATGCAACTCGTATTTACCCTCACAAAGCACAAGCAAACTGGTGGTCCTAGGCTTGTATTAGTGAATTGTTCCTTTCTACTCATGCACACACAAAAAACAAGGGCACTATGTATATACTGTATACTGAAGATGTATACCTCATTGAGCTATAGATCAGAACCTGATTGGATAAAAAGCTGATTTATGTTGCCCAAAATAGAATAAATAACACTGAAGTTGCTCTATCCTGACTTTAGGCTTTCTCAAAATTCTGCACTTGTTTCTCTGAATCACTGATATTCTGTAATGGATAAACAAGTGCCAAGGGGGAAAGTGTCTTGTTTATATAAAATGCCAACACAGAAATACAGTAAGAGGTGAGGAGTAATAAATACTGCAGTCACTGACTAATAGGTCAACCCTCAAAATTACTTTTGGAATCAGAGCACCATTGGTTGGCCTGAACCTAGATGTTGTTTTTTAAACCACATCAATTATCTTAATCCCCTTTCCTGTTTTTCTGGGTGCCTTTAGTTAATTAAAACTTTTTATAATGCAGATAGGGTAGAGGAACCTGGCCAATGCCAATATCTTTATCATTAAAAGGAAGTTGGTATTACTTCATACCAGTTTTAAAGCAAAGTAATCTTTAGAGAAAATGAGGTATAAATCAGGGAAGATTGATTTAAGCAAGTTTTTAAAAATATTTTTAATAAAGCTTAGTGTACAGACAATGAATAGTGGCACAAAACCAATGGTAAACAAATCCTGTTAAAAGTCATAGCAGCACTTTATGATATCAAGAAAAGTGACCATGCTATTTTGAGAACTCATTTTAAGTAACTTTCATTTTAAGTATTTCTTCTGCATTGCTTTTCTCAATAAACTTTATCAGAGGTATATTTGTGTCCTATATGTTAAAAGATTAGTAAATAGTCATTGGACTGATCACTAAATAGATTGTGAATATTTTTAACAAGTTTTAAATATTTTAAATTTTATTTTTTTAAAAATTGTTTCAAATGTTCATTTTTAAATTAGAAATGTAACAATATATAAGTGTAGCAGTATAATAATGAAATTACTTATACAGTATTTATTTAAAAGGTTTTCTCTTGTCAGCTTTCTTCACTTTATATATGCTCCTAAATACGATGGTACATTCATGGCTAATTTCTGTGGCTGTTTTCTAAGCAAGTAGTAGACACAAACATTTGTGCCAGTGCTTTCCTTATATTTAATTTCTTTCATCTCATTTGAATATCCTGAATCTTTATAGAAGTCCTAGCAATTTACAAAAAGCCATATCCTGAAAGAAGTGAAAAAGGAGATTTTTCCCCCCTATTCATATATTGTAACTTTAAATGTCTGTTTTAGCCCTTCATATTCTTGGAAATTCTTGAGGAAATACAATGTCTTCTATAGTTTCTGTGCACCTTAATTTACTAGTAGCTTTGCATTTTGTTTTCTGTTTCAGGCTGAAACCAACAAAACCCGTATTGAGCATGCCAACGTAAGAGCCAAAAAGCTTATTGATAACTGATAGCCATTGCCAGTTTTGAGTCAACTGAAATATTTTTTTCATTCTACAAATATCTTCAACTTCCAAAGAAGAGAAGCAGCTGTTCAGAAAATGAAACAAAGCAGAACATTATTGTATTGTACATGTTTAGCATGAAAGTCCAGGAAAAATAGCACAACAGATGTGTAACTTTCTTATTCATGTTCATATCCTCAGGGCTTCATTTTCCTTGGTTTTGTCCTTTCTGTGAAGTTAGTCTTACCACCACCACCCTTTCCCCCCCTTTACTTTCCTTATGGCAACTCAGAGATAAGAGTGCAAACTGACTGATTATAAAGGCAAAGAGAATGCACTCGCTAGATTTAATTACCTCACAATACTGCATATAATTGTTGAATTGGTGGATGATTGGTTTTCATGAAATGTACATGTTTGTAGAAATTAAGCTAGCCCCTACTTTTAAAAAATATTTGATTTCATCACCAAGTTTTTTAAGATGGGAAAAGATGATAATGGATAAATTATAAAGTATACTTTCAAGCCATAGCTATTCTAATTTGCGTGCAAATTAGGTAAATAAATATATAAAAATCCATAATGCATAAAAGCAGCTCAAATTTAAACTTATTTCTCACTTTTGTCTCCAAAAGATTGGATTTTTGAATCCTAATTTCTTTTGATTCTTTCACAAACTATGTTAGTGTAATTAGAGGAAAGGGTAACTCAGACAGCTTAACATGGAGCATATTACTCTTGGTCATTTGGAATCTCATGTGTTTGGAAGGAAATTAAAATGTGCCTTTATATAAATATCTTGAACTTCTGCCATTTTTTAAAAAAAATGTGTATTTGTAGGTACACATTTCATTGGTTTATGAAATCTCTGTGGATTTTAAAAAACATTTTATTAGAAATGTACAAATTTAATTTATAAAAGCATTCCTTATAGAAATGTGTTCGTCTTTTAATATAAACAATTCATACAATCTGTACAAATCTGTAGAGAATGACATTGTGATTTCACTACTGTATTTATTTTAAAAATGTTTGGGGGTTAAAACATCAATATCAGGGCACAAACTAAGTTTGAATGAAGTCAAAAGCCATCTGCTTGTTAGTAGTAGTAGTAATAATAATAATAATAATAATAATAATAGTTTCATATTTTCTATCTGAACTATACATACATTCTCATGCTTTTCAAAGAAATCATTTTCAAGCACCACTTTATTATTAAAATTGATCTGAATTTGATCTAATTCACAAAATTTTAAATGGTGGCATGTTCTACAGGCATCACAAATTATGATTTATTGTATTGCTACTTGTCAAATTTTCTTTTAAAATGTTAGTATGTGGGAGAAAGATCCAAGGGAAACAACTATAAATCACTGTTAATGAGCTGTAAGCTGTTGAATGGATCACATGGTGTAGTTTGCTGTAATAAATACTTGACCTAAAGCCTATTTCAGTTGACTCCCATCACAAGATTAAGGTTGATTTTCTATCATATCTATACATATCTAAATTTCAAATCTACTAGATGCCCAATCTTTCACAAGAAAGCTTTAATTCTCTTCTAATTAAGGACCCACCAAATTGTTGATTTATTCAACAGCACAATATTTAGTAGATCTTGTATTTTATTCAATTTGAAGATATAAATTTCTTCTAGTCCTTGCATGTTTTGCTGCAAATCTAAAAGGATTATTTGCAACAATTTAGATACTATAAAGCAGCTCAAAACAAATCTCTTAATTGTACCATGATTGTTCTTAAATAATTTCTTCATGCTTTGTTTATTTACACATTTCCACCTGAATGTTTAATTTTTATTATAAAGCTTAAGTCTTCTATATAACCTTGTACAATGGAATGCTGGACTTGTAGCATAGTGCAAAAACAGGGCACTCAAATTATGGCTTATTAATACCAAAACAAATTACATGGAAAATATATTCTGCAGGAACAACACAATTCCTCCAGGAGCTCTGTTTTTTTGTTTTTTTCTGGTAATATTTTACAAAACACTAATTAGTTGAACTGCTGAGTAAAATGGTTAATCTGTAACATTTCATCAGTAGGTTGTATGGGAACCATGGACACTTGTTTAATAAAATTAAACAAAAACTGAAAATTGATACCATAACTATCTGGTATGTGTGAAAAATGATAAATTTTGTATAGTTTAGTTTCACAAAAGAAACAGTGCAAATCTGTTTTTAGGTATAATGTAAATGAATGCCCAAGGTGTCTTTCTGTATACTTGCTGGGCTGAATAAATACAATTTATAATTTTTTTCACTCTTAAGTGCCTGTGTAAGTCTGAATGCCCTTAAACTGTGCTATGCTGTTTAATAGACATCCTGTAAATGTTTTGCTTGCAACTAAGGATCCAGCTTTTAGTTCCCTATGGAGTCCAATATGTGAACAACCTTTGCTGAAAAAAACAAGATCTAGGAATTCTAAATTTCCATGGAATTTCATGATTGAAAGAAAAAAGAAAAATCCTTACTTATGTCACATGATGGAGGTGAAGAGAATATTCAGTCATAAGCTTAATACAATGTGAATTTAAACATGGTTTCTTGAATAATACCAATTAAAATTAGGAAAATGACCTGGTTTAGCATGAAACAAATAAGACAGCATTAGTAGAAAACCCTTGAACCATTGTCTCTGTACAAGTCCAATAAAGATACAGGCAGTTCTAAGAACAGGAAAACATACACATTCCCAATTTTGTTATAATAGATAGGAATGGTATGGTTTCCCTCCCCCCCCCCAAAAAAAGATCTTCAAAGTTGTTTTTCTTCAAAAACCCTACAATCTTATTTGATATATGTTTACATTAAATGAAATTGCTAAAAATTGTATTAGTTTTTGTCACCTCAGTGGCTAGTAGAGGAAAATCAAAACAACTCACAAAGTTTAGTTTTATATTATATTAAGCAGAATTTTAGGGTTAAAATCCAATTATCTATCTGCATCATAAATGTTTTGGCAAGGAGTTATTGTTTATAACCAATAAGAAGAAATCTAAGCTATGGATAGTTAAGAGATATTATTACTATTTCCTAGGTTTCACAACTGACCCAACTCCTTTCATCTCCAATCTCATTCCCAGCACTGCTATTGGAAGAAATAGCATGATTACTCATTGGTTCTCATAGTACCAATAGTTGATTTGTAACACATGCAACATATAATGGGATTTTACAGTTATGATTATAAGTAGCAATGGAAAAAATGAGAAATATAGCTGGAACCTGTAGTATATGAAAAATACTTGTAAGAATCATGTAAGGGTTATTGTGTGTTTCAACCCAACAATGAAACATCCAATCATTTTCATTTATGACCATTTCCTATGGTTATAGAGTTGCTTTTCATTTTAATTTCTTTTACACAAACAGTATATTTTACAGAAAGCTTCAGCTGCATATGTTTGCCATTCCAATTACATAAGAATATATTTCAGCTTATTTTGTCAAAAGGTGCCAAAAAAGTTTAAGAAAGTTGTGGAGGTATGGTTTTTGTAAAAAGCATGTAAATTATTCCAAGATTGCATATTTTAAACATACATGGGTGCTTTACATAAGGCATCAATACAGTGATCAAACCCTTCCCTCAAACATTGGAGTTTGTTACTCCCATGATTCAAATGCAAACAGTGTCCTATTATGTAAGCCATCAGTTTAGCACACTAAGGTGAACTATTTGACTAGCAATGGAAGACAAATCATCTATAGAATGACTGTGATGTGAATCTAGGACAACTGTTTTTTATTACGTATATTAAGCCACTATCTGCTCATCCATAATTTGTGCTTCTATTGTACATAATCTTTCAAATGGCCAGCCCTACATACACTGTAAAATATTTAAAGCTAAGAGACGGATGGATTTGGATTGTGGAATTAATCTATATTAAATTAGTGAGTCTCCTGGCAGATGATACTAGACACTTAACCCATTATCTCCATCTGTCCTGCGTCCTATGTATGAGGTTCTCAGAAACTCTCATAAAACCTCTTCAGTTCAGGTCATTTTGTAATTTTCTTCTTAATCTTTGCAGATGAAGATTTAACAGGTGGATGTTAAGCATTATATCCAAAGTTACCAAATTCTTGGATTCATTTTGTGAGATCTAAAACATCAAGGCATTTTGAAACCAAGAGGCCACTGTTCTCTTGTCTTTATATGAAGGCTTGAATGTCATTTTCCCAACAGGTTTGTTCATTTTGGATCCACACATCAGTCACATTTCTTGTCCTTTCATTCACGAGATAAAACTGGCACAGTAGTTCAGGCAAATTTTTTCTTTGTAGCAGTGAATCTCTCCATATACTAGAATGTTTTTAAAAAAAGTTTTGTTGATAAATATATCACATAAATCAAATTCTAGATAACTCTTGCAAAGAGTTCATTTAATTTTATTATTTTCTATTATTTTCTGTTTAGTACATAACCTATTTGTACTGACTAGCTACAATTTCAGAACTATATTAATTCAGACCTTCTGTGTTCTTTCCTAAATCTCCTGTTAGACGAGATTCATAGCTAGTCTTATTCAAGTAGTGTTTAGTCCATTCAAGAGGGCCCACTTTAATCATATGACTTGCCACTAATCTCCATTGTAGTTAGCTTTAAAATTGAACTCTTATAAATCACAGTTGTAAAGATCTCAACAACCCAGAACAGAATAGAATAGTATATCATGCTTTCTTCTTCAGTTCTCAATGTCCTTTAAGTATATATAGTGCATCACACTTGAGGACTAAGAAATCTAAGAATAACATAGGGCAGCACAGATTATTATGGCTTAAAACAGAAGTCAAGGAAAGTTCTTATGGTGAACACCAAACAGAAGAAACGTACTGCATAGGTTTTGCTGAATTTGATCAGGAGGTTTAATAGGAGTACAAGTTTTTATTGCCTTATATAAAAACCTATGAGCAATGAAATAGTGACAACATCTATTTAACCTTGACTGACCATAAAATAAAATATCAGGAGCAGTTATGGTTAGTTGTAAGCTAGGTTGGAAGATCAAACAAATATCCGAGAAAAGGGCAAAAACAAACCAAGCCTAAATGTGAAAATCCATGTGATCAAAAAGAGTTCAGTTTGAGAGAATCTTTTGATAGGCATGATGCTTATAAAATGTCAGCTTTCATATGAAGATTTTAAGAATAATGATGTGATATCACTCCTATTAAACCTCTTTGGATCAAATTCAGCAGAACTTATCCAGTATGTTCTTGGACCACACGTTTCCTGAATGGTTTTTATCCCAGAGCTATACTCGCAGTTAACAACAAACTAAAGGGTCACCATCAGTGAACTGTTGGACAATATTACTTGGTCTGTCATGTAGATGGTTTAGTGGTTCAGGGTGGGGAATTTGTAGTGGGTGGGACATTTATTCTATTTTTTATTCTATTTTTAAATTTACCTATTCTGATTTTGTGTATGGTGGGACTGGTCTCTGGGTGTCACACGACTTTTGTTGCCAATGACAATTCGTTGTTTTTGACAATGACAATAAATTTATTATTATTATTATTTGGTGTTCATCAAAAGAATTTTTCTGGACTTCTATAAGCCATAATTATCTGTGCTGCCTGATCTGCTATTCTGGGATCTTTAGGTCCTTATATAAAACTATATAAGCACTTCGACAAACGTTTTCAAAGGTACAAGGTTTAGTGCAATGACCCAGGGCATATTTTTAAAACACTCATACAACTCCAATATATTAATCTATTCATTAGAAAAATGTTGTAAAAACTGTTTTCCAAAACTTTAAGATGACTCAGCGCAATAAAAAAATTTAAAAGTGACATTAAAAATGGCTATATATTTTTTTAATGATTTCATTTATAACTAATGTTGTTTGACCACTACCCTACCCGAATATATGGTAAAATGTTACCAATTAAGTAGTAGAAAGGAGAAAGACATATATAGGATTTTCCAACAAACCTTTTCATAGCCATCCAATTCTCGGAGTTTCTTGATCTCAAAAAGATTACCCTCTACAGCAAGTAGAGAGATCTGAGAATCACCCAGAATACTCTGAGGAAGTACACTTAGATCTAGACAGTTCTCTTCAAGGCGCAGAACTTTGAGGCGTGGACAACGAGAGATCTGGGACGAGATCTGAGAAATCTGTTATATGCCCAAAAAGTAAGGAGAAAGATGGTTACAATGATCGTAGCACGTCTCCCCAATTAGAAAAATTAAATAACAAAACAAAAAAAGTATTACTCATGTTTCTAAAAACTATATTGATAAGACTATAACTAATCAAGCCACCATGACAATAGGATTGCTGAAAGTTTCAGCAATGCATAATTACAATTGCAGATTATCTCCAATTGCATTGGCATCCTTCAGTCTCGAAAGACCATGGTGTCATACTCTGGATTATCCAATTAATTACATGTTTAAAAGGTAATTGTATTATTAATTTTTACAGAAGGGATGGATTTATAAACTTGGATCAATATACAGGTAGTCCTCAATTTACTATCACAATTGAACCCAGAATTTGTTGAGAGATTTGTTAAGTGAGTTTTGTCCCATTTTATGACTTTTCTTGCCACTTTTGTTAAGTGAATCACTGTAGTTGTTAAATTAGTACCTGATTGTTAAGTGAATCTGGTTTCTCTATTGACTATGCTTGTCAGAAGGTTGTAAAATGTAATCATATGCCCCCCAGGACACTGCAACCATCATAAATATGAATCACTTGTTAAGCATTTGAATTTTGATCATGGGACCATGAGGATGCTACAAGGTCATAAGTCTGAAAAATAAGTCTCTTTTTTCATTGCCGTTGTAACTTTGAATGGTCACTAAGTAAACTGTTGCAAGTCGAGGACTGTTAGTACTTTATATTTTCTCCATCAATGTTAACATGAATTAGAATGTTAGAGTTAATTCTTGATTCTATTAAGAGAACTATTTCACCTTTTATTAAATGTGCCTTAAAAGAATCTGTTACAGGTAGTCCTCAAGTTATGACTACAATGGAGTTCAACGTATCTGCTGTTTAGTGAGACATTTGTTGAGTTTGCCCCATTTTACGATTTTTCTTGCCAGTTGTTAAATGAATCATTGCATTTGTTAAGTTACTAACACAGTTGTTAAGTGAATGTGGATTCCCCATTGACTTTGCTTGTCAGGTCACAAAAGAGGATCACATGACCCTAGGAACACTGCAACGGTCATAAATATGAACTAGTTGTCAAGCATCTGAATTTTGATCATGTGAAGCTGCAATGGTCGTATGTCACTTTTCTCCGTGCCGTTCTAACTTTGAACGGAAACTAAATGAACGGTTGTAAGTTCAGGATTATCTGTAGTAGATGTTCTCACGTCAGCTCACACAAAATGTAATTACACACACACACACACACACACACACAATCCTCACACATAAGGCCAACTGAATGCACTTTGTCAGTAGCGGAAGATGGCAAAGTTCACTTAGGTGTGGCAGAGCTCATGGAGTGCTGGATAGCAAGGATGACTAGAGCAAGGCACTGGGGTAGAGCACCTCCGTACAGGGCTTGAGGAAGAACTCCTTGGTGGTGCTAGGGCTGAGGTAGAGGCTTGGAAGTGGGGGTGGCTGATTGCAGGCTCCATGCTCCTACTTCAGCCCCAGCGCCACCAGCAGGGAGTACTGCTATGCAGGGAAGCCAAATGGAGAGAGGTGATAGATAGGTGATGGATAGGGTCCCAGAGGGTAGTCTCTTACTTTCCTGAGAGTTGAAGCTGGGAAGGAAGAATGACTTGGATCAAGATGACTCCTCTCCCAACTACTAGTAGGATTTGGTTAACAACAACAATGGCCATAGTTGCCATTGCTAAATAAGGCAGTTTACAACATGGACCTTATGACTATATTGTTTAGTAAATTTCAGGCACATTTACCACTGTCAACCAAGCACTATCTTTAATGCCAAATGAACCCCCATCTCTTGCAAATTTGGCTTATAGCATTAACCATATCTCCATCCCATAGTATTTATGACACCCCATAACAATGCTAATGTACAAAAAATTACTTCCAGACCTGATTTTGATTTAAGTTCAGTTCAATGGCCTGTAGCTCTCCTATTGTGTCTGGGATACTCTGGATCTGATTTCTGGAAAGATCTACCACATCTATATGATGAAGACTGCATAGCTGAACAGGTATAGTTTGAAGCTTGTTTCCAGAAAGGCTCAGAGTCTTTAGCGCTGAAAGTTGTCCAAAGTTGCTAGGTAAACGTGTCAATTGGTTATTGTTCAGATGTAGAATTTCCAGTTTTTTCAGCTTGCAGAGATCCTCGGGTAATACAGCTATTAATAAATTAGAAATAGAATTAAATCATGGTGCCAAGAAAAAAGATCAATTATTAAAATATCAAGACGGAATACTTTATTCTGCTATATAATGCTTAGAATAAAGATTCATAATATAACAAAATGTTCTATTGTAATATACAGTATATAATATATCAGATATAATTTACTTCTTCTACTTATATGCTGCAAAATTATCTGAGTTAATACACAGGTTCTATTTTCTATCAGAACTCTTGCAGTTGAGAAGATGTGGGAGTAGAACCAGAGAGCGAGTAATAAAAATTATTTCAGCTGAGCAAATCCCTATTTCATAAGAGTCAAAATAATTTTGATTATTTTAGCATTTAGCAACATATTACCTTAGTAACAAGTAAGTGCATTTACAAACAAATCTTTGTTAGTACTGAAACATTAATAATATGGAATATATAGCAAGCTAAAAATACTTAAGTAAACATACTCAGTCTGTTGTGATTTAAAGCAAGACTTTTCAATACAGAGAACTTTCCTATAAAAGGTGGGAGTGATTCAAGCTTATTGTTGGACAAATCTATTGTTCTGAGATTACTTGCCAACTTCTGTAGATCTTCAGGAAACTGAAAAAGAATTCAGATATTGATGAAATTATTCCAAGAGTTAAAAACTGCAACAAATCTACAGAATCAGAAAGATTTGTAATAAAAAATATGTTTTGTAGTCATGAAAGTCACATATCCCAAATCATGAAAGATTGAAAAAGGATTGGGAAATCTGTCCAAAATCATTTAACCATAATTGGAACAAAACCCAACACAATCACGTATTTCATATTATGCAAAATCAAAATAAATAAAACCTAATATGAACTGCCATTGTTGCTTAATAGAAAAACAAACAAACTAACTAACAGATAAAAACAGCTCTTTAAGTCATATTTCTTTTTATAATCCAAGTCAGAAAGCTTTAGTAAAACTGCAGAATTGCAGTTTTTAAATCCAATCATAAAGGATATGCGCCCATTAAATGTCCTACCTTTAGAAATCCAAACTGATTTCTATAATATAGCATAGACATTAATTAGATCATATTCAACATTTTTATTAGAAGTATGCAAAACGTATTGAGTTCAAATTGAATGCATTCAGAAATATTCCAACATCAAATGTTCCATTTTGAGACAAACATTTGATTTCAGTATTATTATTATTATTATTCAGTACAACTCGGCAAACGAGATCACTATGCTGGATTTCGTATTTCATCACCAGTCGGGCGCTTCCCAAGCACCTAGGACTGCGTGATGTAGCGGCAAATTATGTTTGCCGATCCCAGTAAAGCGGCCTTTTGCAATTGACAGATGGAGATTTTGTCAATTCCAATTATTATTATTATTATTATTATTATTATTAATAATAATAATAATAATAATAATAATAAGATTTGTATGCCGCCTCTCTCCGCAGACTCGGAGCAGCTCACAACAATAATAAAACAATGTACAGAGAACAAATCTAATATTTAAATATCTAAAAAACCATTATTTAAAAGAACATTTAACACAAGCATACCATACATAAAACTATATAGGCCTGGGGGAGATGTCTCAATTTCCCCATGCCTGACGGCAGAGGTGGGTTTTAAGGAGTTTGCAAAAGACAAGGAGGGTGGGGGCAATCCTAATCTCCGGGGGGAGCTGGTTCCAGAGGGTCGGGGCCCCCACAGAGAAGGCTCTTCCCCTGGGTCCCGCCAGACGACATTGTTTAATTAAAACAACTTTTTAAAAACAAACACACAAACTGGGTAATATCAATCTGAAAATAAAATACTTTGATTCAATCTACTTATTGGATTTCCAGTAAGACCAAAATAGCTTGCTCCAAGCCTGAAATGGTCCAAAATGTAAAATCTGAAATAGCTCAATTCAGTCCCATAAATATGTAATCAAAAAGACGATATTGTGAATTCCAAAACAAGACATAATTTTATCTTTCTAGTATTTTATGGAGTAAAGGAAAATGATTTTTCGCACACAAAATAGACATTTACCTCAGAAAGGCCTTTTCCAGTTAATTGGAATACTCCTGTTTTTTGGGCCGTGTCCAAATGTGCTTTTAAGGCACTGTTTCCCATCTTTCTGTTCTTGTCTTTGCAACTGGCAAGCAAAAGGACTGTGGCAGATGTGTAGTGCAGTCCCTCTCATTCACACTACATTAGGCAACATGAAATTACTTTCTATTAAAAGTAAATTGAGAATACATTAAATCAGTGGTTCCCAACCTTTTTTTAGCCATGCCCCACCTAAGCATCTTTAAAACTCTGAGGCCTCCTTACCGTCCCCATGACATATAATTCTTATTATTCAAAAAGTGAACTACCCACACAGAGGAAGCCTAAATGCCCATTAAGTTGGCTTAAACAACATTCCAATTGCCCCCATTAAAAATCAAATTGCTGTCCTGTGAGGCATGGGCCCCACATTGGGAACCAGAGTATTAAATAAAGGTTTATCCATATGATTTTCTTCTCAATATTCTCACCTCTATGGTAAATTCAGGCTCAGTCTTCCATGCCACTGACTCAAGTAAACATAAATTACTCAAATCTTTCCCATTGCATAAAATTAATCTTTGGTGTAGGCTACCCTGTAATTCATTACATTATTATTTATGGAAAAATATGTCTGGTATTTATTTATTTTTGGTATTCATCCCAGAACCAATTAATGAAGAGTACCGAGGTACCACTGTAAATAAACCTATGAATTACAAGACTCCACAGTTATAGCTTCCACTGAGCTGTGCTTTCCTTTGACCACATATGGATAGTATTGCACAACTTTCACTAACACAGCTTTCTCCAGTGTTGCTGTCACAAGATTTGTTTCATATAAAATCAACTGGCTTTCTAAATATTTTGCTCTTGAAGTTAAGAGTTTCCTATTCTAAAATACTTTTCCATTAACACCAATGTAAAAGTAGCATGGTATTGACTATTTCTAATTTTGCCTTCCTTAACATAGTACTGCCTGATTAATTACTGTTTTCTGTGACAAATCAGCAATATTATAAAGAAATACTGTAGGGATTATAACAGGGGTAAAATGCTCTAGATTCAGTCGTGTCTGTTGGTCATCAGAGAGCCAGTCACAAAGGCAGCGCGAGGCTCCACCCAGCTGCCCAGACACCACCACTTGGGTTCTTTAACCCTCTGCACATGCACCAAGTAAAAGAATTCAAGTAGCTGCACCCGGGCAGGTGGGTGGAGCCTTGCGCTACCTTTGCGACTGGCTCTCCGACAACTGACAGGCACGGCCGAACCGGGAACATTTCACTCCTGGATTATAGGTTAAATTCCCTCAACACTGTCAGACTTTCTACTAAATCTGCACTTCTATTCTACTAGTTTTTCTCATCATTCCTATCACCCATTTCCTCTCATGTTGACTGTATGACTGTAACTTGTTGCGTATATCCTAAGATTTTTATTAATATTGCTTCTTCATTGCTTATTTGACCTCTATGACAATCATTAAGTGTTGTACCACATGATTCTTGACAAATGTATATTTTATTTTATGTACGTTGAGAGCATATGCACCAAGACAAATTCCTTGTGTGTCCAATCACACTTGGCCAATAAAAAATTCTATTCTATTCTATTCTAAATTCATATACTGTATCCATTCAAGATAATGCTTTTATTAATAACAGCAATTCCTTTTTTCTCCCCCCACTGGCATATTAAGAAAACTTTGTTCATCTGACAAAGCTTTCAGACAGTACAGGTAGTCCTTGTCCTCAACCACAATTGAGCCCAAAATTACCTTTGCTAAACAAGACAGATGTTAAGAGTTGCCCATTTTATGACCTTTCTTGTCACAGTTGTTAACAGTGCAGTTGTAAGTTAGTAACATGGTAATTAAGGAAATCTCTTCCCCATTGTCACCTTCCCTGTCAGAAGGTCACAATGGGCGATTACATGAGTCTTCAGATCTCTGCAACCTTCATCCAGTTGCCGACAGCCCAAATTTTGATCACATGGCTTTAGGGATGCTGCAACAGTCATGTGGAAGCCAGTCATAAATCACTTTTTTCAATGTCATCATAATTCCAAACGATCACTAAACAAATGGTTTTTAAGTCCAGGACTACCTGTATTAGCAAATTTCTCTTTCGCTGGCTTTTCTACTAGCCCAGGAGTCGGCAATCTTAAACATTCAAAGAATCATTTGGGCCAGTTTCCCACAGAAAACACCGGGAGCCACAAAATCCTTCCCATGCCTGACTATTTCCTGATCAGCCATGAGTTATCGAAGCTTGGAACTCACTACCGGACTCAATTGTGTCAACCCCTAACCCCCCAACACTTCTCCCTTAGACTCTCCACGATTGACCTCTCCAGGTTCCTAAGAGGCCAGTAAGGGGCGTACATAAGTGCACTGGTGTGCCTTTCGTCTCCTGTCCAATTGTCTTTCCTTTTTTTTCACCTATCTTATATACTATTCTCTTCCTTTCATATGTCCTCTCCTCTAAGTTCACTTTCACCCTCTTTTTATATTATCACATGTCTATTTTCTTCCTTTGTATTTATGTATTGGACAAATGAATAAATAAATAAAACTAGAAAATGTAGTTGAATTAAATGTTCTGTTTTCTTCTGAAACTTTTTTCCCCTTGGATTTATCCATGATTGGCCTACCAGGGTTAAAAAGCTCAATAAATTGCGTGCTGGCGGATGTCGCACATTGGCGGTTGTGACACATATTTTGAGTGACAGACAGGGAGCCGCGACAGAGGGATGAAAGAGCCACATGTGGCTCCAGAGCCATGTTTTGCTGACCCCTGTACTAGCCGCTTTACTTCTTTTTCCTGAAACTCTGAAAACTGTGTAAGGAGAAGGTCAGCCTTGTGTAAGCGAAGTCAGCCTTAACTCAGAGAATTTGGGGTAACCTCAGTTTTTATTATCAAGGTCAAAAGGTTTGGTGTCAAAGTTTGACAACTACACTGCTCAAAAAAATAAAGGGAACACTTAAAAACAGAATATAAATTCAAATAAATCAAACTTCTGAGAAATCAAACCATTCACTTAGGAAACAACACTGATTGACAGTCAATTTCACGTGCTGTTGTGCAAATGGAATAGTTGTGCAAATGAAATGTTCAATGAGAATATTTCATTCATTCAGATCTAGGATGTGTTATTTGAGTGTTCCCTTTATCTTTTTGAGCAGTATACATGTATATTGGGGCCCTGAGTCCTTTGAGAGTGGGAGGCATTAAAATAAAATAAAATTTATTTATTTTATTTATTTATTTATTTATTAGATTTGTATGCTGCCCCTCTCCGTAGACTCGGGGGAGCTAACAACAATAATAAAACAATGTATGACAAATGTAATATTTAAAATAGCTAAAAACCCTAATAATAAAATATCTTCCTCCCACAGATAAGGAAGGGGCAAAATAAATGAATAAATAAGCAGGATAACTCAGGATGCTATCTCTTTCTCCCATCAGAATACTTCTTGAACTTTGCAGGGGAAAAAATATTTCTCCATTGAAAGTAAACTACACTCAAATCACGCTAATCCCACGCACACTAATCCGGATCAGAGGCTGGGTCCAAGTTAACTACACCTTTACTAAACAGCAGTGAAGGGCTACCAAATTTTTTACTACCACACTATGGGCGTGGCTTATGCAGGACTCCCTGCATTTTCTTTCAACATCTTTCAGTGCAAATTGGGTGCTCTGGGGTGGAGCTCCATTTTTGCTACCCCACTGCGTCTCCCCCCCACCCTCCGGGCAGTAGTCCACCACTGCTAAACAGGTTCGCATTGCATGAACTATGGTTTACCGCGATACGGAAAGCCTCTTCTCAAAGAGGATTTAACTTTCCAGGATGACACGTCAGGGCTACAAAAAGCTGGACGCTTAATATTAGATCGATCTTCCTTCCTCAATAAACATCCAGACCCCAAAAGTTTCTTCTTCGCTTGCCCATTTAAATTAATCGTCTCGATTTTTATTGCTGCGCTTTCTAACGGGAGTTAATCTCCACTAATCAGCCTACCAACAACTTCGACTCCAGTAGATCTCTCCTAGGGAAGCCGCCAAGGGAGATCCCGAAAACAAAAAATACATCCTGAAAGGTGGACGGCATTTACCTCAGTCCCTTTACTTAGCCGGTGCAGCCTCGCATCCTAGCAACAAGAAGCATACGCAGGACGGCGAGAAACAGCGGCCAGGGTGGCTTCAGTGGTCCGCGGAGGAGCCAAGCGCCCGGGTGACAGCCAGCATAGCCTCTAATGGCGTGCTTCTCGGCTCGAAAAATAATATTTGAGAATCTCGGAGATCGGGGGAGGATTACCCAGAGTATCCCGAGCGCCTTCCGCCACAATCAAAATGGCCGAAAGAGTCGCCATTATTGTATCATTTTTGTTATATTTTTTATTCCGGGCGCCCCGTGAGCAGGGAAAAGTCACCAACTCTTTGTACCGATGAGTGGATGCTTTGATAGAACCCGCTGCGACAGGGGGGGTCTCCAACCCAGGCGACTTTTAAAACTTGTGGACTTCAACTCCCAGAATCCCTCACCCAGCAAAGCTGGCTGAGGGATTCTGGGAGTTGAAGTCCACAAGTCTTAAAAAGTCGCCAAGGTTGGAGATTCCCTGCGCTGGGATATATATCGTGATATGGGAACATCCCATAGAGGAGGTGGGAGGAATCTCCTTCGGTCTCCGGCGATAAAAGAGAGAGACTCGTGTGGCGGGAGAACAGTCAGGCTGCACTCAAGATGGCGCCGCGAGCGTCTCAGGCCACTCCGGGAGGCGCTTCTTAGGCGGTTGGTCGACCGGTCGGTCTGAGGCGCGCGCCGGTGTGGCGGCCGGAGTTTTTCCTGGCCATGGCTTCCTCCAACCCTTGGGATCCCGTGCAGTCCACGGCGGCGGGACGGATGTTGGCGCGGGCTCTCTCCGCGGGAGCGGTGTCTCAGGTGGGGCAGTTGGTTCTTTCCTTGCAAAATAGAATCGCCTCTGAGGCTGAGCGTTCCAGCCGAACGCCAGAATGAAAAGAAGCCCAGGTTACTCATGATTTGTAGGCGATGCAGGTATTTTTGTCCCCGTGTGTATATCTTTAAAACACATTCGTCCCTTTTCCAGAATAACTTTAGAAAAAGCCGTTTTCCCACTATTGGAAGGTCAGTAAGGGGCGCGCATAAGTGTACCAGAGTGCCTTCGGTTCCCTGTCCTAATGTTTCTCTTTTACTAATGTCTTATACTGTATATAAATATTGTTACATCTTTGTATACCACCAATACATGCTTGACAAAACAAATAAAATAAATAAAATATTTAGGATGTTGCACTGATTCCACTGCAGGATATGTTTCGAAATGTTTTGAAGTAATCAGTGATTACTTCAGCTTCAACCGCCAATATTTATTTATTTTTATTTATTAATTTTGTCAACTACTATTGGTAGTATACAAAGATATAACAATGTTTATATACATCAGTGTTTCCCAAACTTTTGACATATGTGTACCCCTTCTATAATTTTCTTAACCCCTCATCAAAAAAAAAGATGTATTTTAATAACAATCAAAATATATTTCTTCTTTCCTTTTTTTGGTACATATGAAAAACAGTAAACGAAAAATAAAATTATTCATAAATAAAAGTTATATTATAAATAACATTTATTTAGATCAATGAGAAGGATAAAATTGCTTGTGATGAGATGACAGATCATCATAATTTGGTTCCCTGATTGTTAATTTTAATCTGAGATGTGGTTCCATGTCTAATAGTCTGTTCCTTTTTTTCAACTTAATGTTTACAAATGCTGAAAAAGCAACTTCACATAAATATGAAGTTGGAAAAGGCAAGATGTATTTCAGAACTATCCCCACCAAACTCAGGTGCAATGTGTACCCCTACCAAACTCATCCCATACCTGGGGGTATGCGTACCACACTTTGGGAAACACTGATATACATGATACTAGTAAGAGAGAAACATTGGGACAGGGCACTTACACACACCCCTTACTTAGGAATCAGGAGAGGTCAACAGTGGATAGTCTAAGGGTAAAGTTTTGGGGGCTAGGTGATGATACTACAAAGTCAGGTAGAGAGTTCCATGCATTAACTACTTGGTTACTAAAATCATATTTCCTGTAGTCGAGTATGGAGCGATTTACTTTAAGTTTGTATCTGTTGTGTGCTTGTGTGTTTTTGTGGTTGAAGCTGGAATAGTTGTTAACAGGAAGGACGTTGCAGATGATTTTATGGGCTATGCCTAGGTCATGTTTAAGGCAACGTACTGTAGTTCTAAGCTTTCTAAACCTAGGTTTTTAAATCTAGTTGCGTATGATATTACCTGTTGCGAGTGGAGGGCATAATGCAAGAGCAAAGCACACACAATAGATACAAACATAAGTAAACTGCTCCAAACTCAATTGCAGAAAATACAACTACAGCAACAGAGTGGTCAATGCATGGAATGCACTGCCTGACTCTGTAGTTATGTTCCCCAAGCCCCCGAAACTTTAACCTTAGACTGACTACTGTGGACTTCACCCCATTCTTAAGAGGTCTGTAAGGGGCGTGCATAATAGCAGTAGCATTTAGACTTATACACTGCTTCACAGTGCTTTACAGCCCTCTCTATGCAGTTTACAGAGAGTAAGAATATTGCCCCCCAACAATCTGGGTCTTCATTTTACTGATCTTGGAAGGATGAAAGGCTGAGTCAATCTTGAGTCTATTGAGATTCGATAAGTGCACCAGCATGCATATGTTCCCTGTTCTATTGTCCCCATTTATTTGTATCCTTATCCTATATTCATAATCATATTTATTCTTATATGTGTTATCTTATACATGTTTGACAAATAAATAAAAATAAATAAGCAGGACAGATTTGCATGGTGGGGCATCTGCCCTCAAACAATGTAAATGCCACTCCATTGTAATAATTACTTCCTGTATGTTCTTGGATCCCACGAACTCAATGTGACACATACACGAAATGCACGCATTGGAACAAAATGTGATTTGAATCTTCTTCTACCCTAGAAACACTCTATATTAAGAAAATACTTCAGTATAGGTACGCCCACTGTTATTTTTGTAGGAATTTCCACTGAATTTCATAGAGTGCTCTTCCAATTTTTGGATATGAAAAACGATTTTGAAAAAAAACGGGACATGCTTGTGAGCAACCCTTATGTCAGATCTGCTGCCATAGTCAAGTAACTAGGAATTAATTTCTAAGAGAGGAACACTATTTTCCTCTGTCTACGGGCTTCCCAGATGTCTGACAAAAGGAAGACATGTCATTGTCCTTATGTTTTCCATCCAGCAGGTATTAAAATCAAATATTGTCTGGCTTTTTGAGTTTTTGTAGTTTTTTAAAAATTTTGGATTGTTTTCACAGTATATTGTAAATTGTTTGCTTTTTTTATTCTTTGTTATCTGTTAACAGACTCAGTGGCCCAAATTTACATTATTTAATTTATTTTCTGATTCTAGCAATCAGTTTCAATCCAGCCCCTTCAAATTTAGGATTACCGTATTTTTCATACTATAAGACACACTTTCCGCCCCAAAAAGTGTGTGGAAATGTTTGTGCATCTTATAGAGGGAATGTTTTCGAAGCCCCCTACCCAACTGCTTCCTTTGGCCATTTTCAGCCTCCACGAACCTCATTTTCGTCCCGTTACAGGCAGCAGGGATTGTGGCTGCCGCTAATTGCCGGCGGCAATAGGCAGTGGCAGTAATCCCTGCCACCTGAAATGGGCTGAAAATGGGGCACACGGAGGCAAAATGGGGCACACGGAGGCCGAAAAAATGGGATGTGTGGAGGCGATGGTAGGCAGTGGTTATCCATATGACCTGAACAACTGATGGGTGATATTCCAGGCAGCCAATCCAAC
Source organism: Erythrolamprus reginae (assembly GCF_031021105.1). Lineage (NCBI taxonomy): Eukaryota > Metazoa > Chordata > Lepidosauria > Squamata > Dipsadidae > Erythrolamprus > Erythrolamprus reginae. The sequence goes on from NC_091950.1 coordinate 87,136,225, forward strand.
TGCCAATCAGCTGCTCATGTTAAATCAGGCTGCGATAGTGACCAGACTATTTGCTGCTAGGATGCTAGCCAGATGAATACCACTGGATGCTTGGAGGCAGAGGCAGATTTTTGTTTTCTTGTCTTCCTCCCCAAAATCTAGGTGCATCTTATGGTTCAGAAAGTCTTACAGTGCAAAAAAATATGGTAATGTAATTTGTAGATCACATGAGTTGTCATGGATTTCTATCATAACATTTGAAAATAAAGATTGTTGGGAAAATATTGCAATTGAAAAAACTGATCTTGGAAGAAGTAATTTCATATACATTTAGCCTAAGTACATGTCTTGCAGTTTTTTGCTGTAATTTTGTCACCCTTTGAAGCAACTTAAAAATATAGTATGTCCTGTGTCTGCCCTTTTTTTCTAATTGTCCCTGTCTCCTTTGCCTGCTCAGGTACCTTGTAAACATATTTGTTCATATTTCTGTTCTTTTATCATACAAGTTGCCTCTGTTTATTTACCATGCTTGGAAAGCAAAAACACTATATATAAAGTGCAAACCGAAGGTTTCTTATTCATTAAATAGTCCATAATGTTGCAGATACCTAATGCATCATATTTTAATAGATAAGAGTAACATAAAATATATATTTCATAAATATTTGAATTGCATTCTGGCCCTTATTGGTAATCACTTTTATTTTAAATGAATCCTTTGATTGCTGTTGGAATAACCTACTCTTCATAATAGATACGTATTTTGGTTAAATTACCTTTGTGTGCTATTGTATAAGCTTGATATTCTGAGGTATATATAGAATTTTAGATTGTAAAGATTTATTACAAAACATCATACAACAGTAATTTCCAACTGTAGATTTTACTTTTGAGACAGCAACATGAAGAAAAAATAAAACACTTAAAAGTTACATGTATGTATTTTATGCGTTCGTCTCTCTTAGTAACTGATACTTTTCTAAAATTTTATTAGTTTCAAAATTAATTGAGCTTTATTTACAAGTAAATGTTCTAAACTTCAATCCTAATTTCATGAGTGTTTGAGTTGGTTTATCTTTTTCCTATCTTTTGCAGGGGACTCTAGATATATGTGGAAAACCATCTGCTTGTTTTACTTATATCTCAGAAGCAGAACAAATTGCTGATCTCCAAACTGAAGTCAGCCGGGTAAATAATATTTTAGTACTAGAACAAGACTTATTTTGATAAAAATGATGTGAAGTGTGAACATTTGCTCCATTAGTCACAATACCTTCTGTTCCAGAAGAGAAGTCAGTAATACCTCTGAAGTTTTCAGAGGGAGGAAAGGGTATGTATTACAGGTCTATAATGCCCCCTCCCTTTTTTTGTATACAAGTAGTCCTTGCTTATCAACAACTTAATAACAGACAACCCACTCCCTCCCGGGGTTGGTTCTAACTTACCTCGCTGCTGGTTCACTTCCTACTGCGCCTCATAGGCATTCACTTGCTTTGCGTGCACATGCAGAGTGTCAAAAGTTAAAAAAAATACCCACCCACTCCCATGCATAGAAAAAAAATCAGCAATTTTTAAAAAAATTTAAAACATTTTTTCCCAAACAAAAGATGTGGCATCTATGGATCAGCACCGACAGAACCGGCTCTATGACATCACCAGCGATTTGCTTCCGGTTCTATATAACCTGTGTGAACTGGGAGGAATTTACCTCTTCTCTCCCCCCTCCCCAAAAACTACTTATAATCTATTATGGAATTCCAATGATTGGAATACATATCCATGGTCACCTGACCACTTTCTGATCATGGAAACCAGCTCACTTTTATGGCTGGTTGCAGCCCTCTGCAGTCATGTGACCATGGTTTTCCCTGGTTTATAATTTTTTGGCTGGTTTCCAGTCTTTTTGGCCAGAAGTGAATTCTCAAGAGCTATACAGTAAAATAAACCATCTAGTTCAAATATGCAAAATGAATACTGTATATTTAAACATTTGCATTACAAATACTTGTAAACAGTCTCAAAATGGGTGAACAGTGCAGTCAGGCGGTTGGGAAAGTAAGTAGAATGCTTGGCTGCATAGCTAGAGATATAACAAGCAGGAAGAGGGAGATTGTGATCCTGCTGTATAGAGCGCTGGTGAGACCACATTTGGAATACTGTGTTCAGTTCTTGAGACCTCACCTACAAAAAGATATTGATAAGATTGAACAGGTCCAAAGACGGGCTACAAAAGCGGTGGAAGGTCTTAAGCATAAAACGTATCAGGAAAGACTTAATGAACTCAATCTGTATAGTCTGGAGGACAGAAGGGAAATGGGGGGACATGATCGAAACATTTAAATATGTTAAAGGGTTAAATAAGGTTCAGGCGGGGGAATTGTTTTTAATAGGAAAATGAACACAAGAACAAGGGGCACAATCTGAGGTTAGTTGGGGGAAAGATCAGAAGCAACATGAGAAAATATTATTTTACTGAAAGAGTAGTAGATGCTTGGAACAAACTTCCAGCAGACGTGGTTGGTAAAACCACAGTAACTGAATTTAAACATGCAACATATATCCATCCAAAGATAAAATACAGGAAATAGTATAAGGGCAGACTAGATGGACCATGAGGTCTTTTTCTGCCATTAATCTTCTATGTTTCTATGTAAAATTAATTAATTAATTAATTAGTTAATTAATTAATTAATAAAAATAATGGAGCATCATTTTAGCATGTAACTTCAAACACTTAAAATAATTGCACAAAAATGTTAAAGCACTGTTTCAATGTTACAGATTAATTTGGAGACAGAAGCCCTGCAAATGGAAAAAGAAACAGCAGACATTACTCATCCTTTTTATCTTAGTAAGTGTTGTTAAAATTGCTGTTTAATCTTTCAGGTATGTAGTTAAGTAATTGGACATAATATAAGACTTTGTGTTTATTTTGTATGTTCATACAATTGGAAAGTTCTTTTTGAATTATTTGTTGTACAGTTTTGTTGGTAGTATTTTCAGAAGTGACTTGCAAGTAACTAGGACTAAGGGAAAGTCACTGGCCCAAAATTATCCAGCTGTTGTCTATCTCTTACTTATAATCACTCATTCCCTAGGAATCTTTAGCTTAAACTCTACTGCAACATGTTTTACAAGCATCTGGAAGTTTCATTTAGTGCTGAATGTAGTGGCATAGTCAGCAGATGTGACATCCCAGTGCCACAGACTGCATAGGCAACTAGTATATTTCAACATGTAATTCAGTGTTGGCCAGCATCATTAAAGCCCTTTGTGACTTGGGGCTGAGTTATTTATAAGTCATCTCTCCCTGGTAATTTCTACCCATCTTATTTGATCATACATAAGGGCATGTTCTGAGTCCCATCACTCAAGAGATATGTTGTTATCATTTTTTATATTAGCCACTCAGTCATATATTTGTAATGGCAACCATATACATCTATTAAGCAAATAAATCCACAATGTCCTGTCTTCTAATTCTTCTTGCTAGAGTATTCCCACAGGTGCAGGGTCCGCTTTTCGGACCCTGGCTTCTAATTGCGCCTTAACCAAAGGTGGGTTCTTTCTGGTTCGGACTGGTTTACCCGAACTGGTAGTATGGTGACATTATGATGCTGTCACAGAACCTGTTCAGTCAGTGCTGGTCCATGGGTGCCACCATCTTTTTTTAAAAAAAAAAATGGGGGCATTTTTTTTTTCTTCTGAGCATGTGCAAAAGCCAAGTTTTCAGCACGGTGCATGTGGCCACCATCTTGTTTTCAGCTTATTACTATTGTTGATTTTTTTTAAAAAAAATATTTTTTAATTGTTCTGAGCATGTACAGAAGCTGAGTTTTTGGCACTGTGTGTGTGGTTGCCATCTTATTTTTGGCTTTTTAAAAAAAAAATTTTTTTTCTCTTGAGCATGTGCAAAAGCCAAGTTTCTGGCACTGTGCATGCAGTCGTCATCTTTTTTTTTGGCTCCCTCTTCCCACCCAACACTGCTAACGATGCACCCACATGGCAGGAGGAAGCAACTGGCAGCGAGGTAAGTTTGATCTAACTATTGGAACAAACTGGTTTGCCAACATATTTTAAAATGCAGCATTGTCTACTTGAGTGGAAAGAGAGATTGTTCCCTTTAGAAACATTATAGATATTGTAAGCCTCTTTGGCAATATTGTTTTGAAAAGCAGCTTCCATTAAAATAATAATACAGAATATGGGATTAAAATACACTCCTCTGTACCATAAGGATCAATTTGTGAGGATGTCACTAATTGTTTGCAAAAAAATTGCAAAGGAGGAAAAAGGGACACTTTCATTATATGGGAAAATGTCCTTTTAGAAAATTGAATATAATTCCAATGTGTGCTGTCATCGTTAGTGTAAGAATTTTGAGATGATATACATTCAAAAGTTGAACTATAAATACAGAATAACATTGGAATGTACTAATTAGATGTTTAGCAGTTGCCCAGCAAGCCCTAGTACTCCCTGGACAATTTATAAATCCTTTTTTCCCATCTTCTCTTTCTCTGCTATTACTTGCTTTTTCATTTATCCAGGTGTCTCCTGACAATATACCAGAATTCATATTGGGAAGTCTATGATCTAAGTTAGTTTTTCTCCAAATGTTCTGTAACCCTGATTTACATTGATGCACCAGCCAATTTTATTTTGTCATTTTCTTTTTCATAGCTCAGAAGTGCCAAGCTTTGCAAGCAATGAACAGGCATTTGGATGCAGTACTAAAAGATAAACTAACTCTGAGGCAAAAACTACTTAAACCACTGTGTCGAGAAAGTCTGCCTATAGAAGCTGCCTTCCACAGGTGTCAAACTTCCTAATTTTATATGTTTGCTTAGTATCTATTATTGGTGAAATCTGAGAGTCCAGTAGAGTTTGGGGCTGATAAAAGTGGGTAGTAGCATACTTGTATGCCCAGTTGTTTTTGCTTCTTTCAACATCCTTTCATTCCTTGGAATTGGCTGCATTCTAACCACTATCCAACCCACCCTTGCATTCTTAACATTTCTACCAAACACATTTCCCTGTAAAATTTATGTTCATTCTTGCTACCTTTCTCTTTGTACGGGGGAATAATAATGGCATTCTTACGACAGTCAGGTACAATGACAATCTGCTGGTATTAGTAAAACACACATTTTATCTTGGGTCCTGAACAGGGGTGGGTTCCAACTTACCTCGCTGTTGGTTTGCTTCCTCCCATGCCACATAGCTGCACTGGAGGGAACATGGGCACTTTGCGCATGCACACATGTGCAATGCAAAAAAACCCTTTAAAAAAAACCCTCCAAAAACAAAATGATGCTGGAAATTTAGCTTCTGCGTATGCGCAGGGGGAAAAATGTACCACCACCTCCAAAAAGAATTCGAAAAAAGATGGTGCCCACGGACCTGATTTGGTTCGGTGATGTTATCTTGATGTCACCAGCGGATCGCTACTGGTTCAGGGGTACTGGGAGGAACCAAACTCTGTTCCTGAATGGGAGGAACTCAAAGGGTTATTTTATTTTTTAACATCAGAAGATAGGTTCTGTCAGCTACATTTTACGGTTGTGCTGGATGTTTTTAGCAAATTTTCCATTTAATAAAAGTGTTTGTTATTAGTTGCAAAGTCATGTCCAAAACATAGTGACAACATTCCCCAAGCCTTTCTGATCTCTACCATCCTCTGGAGAATATTTAAGCTTAACGCCTACTGTTTCAGTGACTCCATCCAGCCACCTCATTTTCTGTCATCCCATTCTTCTTTTGCCCTCCATTTTTCCCAGCATTAGGCTCTTCTCCAGTGAGTCCTTCCGTCTCAATTGGTGGCCAAATGAGTATTTGAGTTTCATTTTCAGGATCTGGCCTTCTAAAGAGCAGTCAGAGTTGATCTCTTCTAGGACTGACCAGTTTGATTGACTTGCAGTCCAAGGGACTTGCAGGAGTCTTCTCCAGCACCATAGTTCAAAGGCATCAATTCTTCGGTGCTCATTTAATAAAATACATCGTATGAAAATATAGTCATCTATAGTCCAAGATCATTGGACTGCATCATATCCTTGTATTTATTGTGCTGTTTATTTATTTTACGGCTCACCTTATATCATTGGTACTAATTTTTACAGCTCTAGATAGTCTGGCCACATTACTTTAAACCATTACTGAGCCTATATCAATTCTCTTCTATTTTGAGATTTGCTTTAGAACTTTGTGGCCCACCACTGTTGAAGGTGTAAAGGATAAGCTTAGGGAGAAGATCTTTCCTTGAGAAGCTTGACAATTTGAAAGGGGTGTGTGAATAGTTAGTTATTCACATTTTTATTTATTTATAGAGGCATTTTGTCTTTTTTCAAATAGTTTAACTAGGTTTTGCTATTTAGTATATTAGGTTTTATATTAATACCCTGGTATGGTTGTTATGATTGGAGTATATTTCAGGTTTGAGAGTGTTTATAGAAAGTTGGTATAGTTTTTAAATACATTTTTAAATTGGGGAGAATTTAGAAATAAAATCCAAAGATTCTAAAACCTTCTCAAACTGAATATGGAATAATGTATCTTTGCTTCTTGTACTTTAGAGATGTGGTAGAATTACTGGTACTGGCAGCAGCTTTTATTGAGAAATTAGAATCTCACTTACTTACTGTAAGAAACATCCTTGAAATACCTGAAGACATTAGAAATATGGTAAGTCGGTACCGGTAATATTTTAACATTTCACTAATATTCTTTCTGTTCCCTAAGGTCAGCTTTTTGGGTAGTACAAATAACATCTTAGTTCTTAGTCTAGAAATATAGTACCAGTCTACAATATGATGGCTCTGTAACCTGAAAGGAAACATATGGGAAATGCTTTGGGGAAAATGCAAATTGCTGCAGTACTTTAATTCATACTGCACTTCCTCCTGAAATGAAAAGATACTAATTTTTTTGCTACTATACTTATTGTCAAACAGTATATTGAATAAACCAGCATATACTATTAAAATTACATTGGCTTTGAGCTTTTTTTTAGCTTTTAAGTTTTAAAATCTTGCCAAATACTACTGAAATATTTATTTTCATATTATATTACAGAAGGGTGCATTAGCAAAGGTGAACTTACTGGCAACAGAGACAGAACAACTGGCAGAACAAATCTTGGAGTGGAGAGAGAAACAAAAAGGAATCTTTGAGAATACGGAGATGATTGTTGGATTAGATTCTTTTTTCAAAAGTATACGATAATACATTTATTTTTCTCTTTTTCTATTCCAAAGCTAGCTTATAATTTTGTGGGATTAATAAAATACACATGCATTTTATTCTTCCTTTTAGATTTGTAACCATTTGCATCTAGATTCTGAATTAAAATATATGTATAGAAATAGTGTTGTGTGGAAAATGGTTACAGATATTCAATTACTGACAATTTCTCTTTAAGTGCCTGAGAAGTGTTTTAATGAAAGGTTAACACTGTCTTAAAAACAACTTTTTTAGGTACAGTATATATGTTATTTATAGAAAGCAAATAAACCAAATTTTGAAAGCTAACTTTGGATTCATGTTTATTTGATCCAGATATCTGTCAATAACAGTTCAAAGTGTGAGCTCGTAAATGAACATGTCATTTGCTACCTTGTAAATACTGCATTGATGATACAGTGATACCTCTACTTAAGAATGCCTCTACTTAATAACTTTTCTAGATAAGAACTGGGTGTTCAAGATTTTTTTGCCTCTTCTTAAGAACCATTTTCTACTTAAGAACCCAACCCCAGAAAAATTTCCCAGGAAATTTGAGAGCGGCACCAAGGCCCGGCCAGTTTCCTGCCATTCCCCCTTTAATCCTGGCCATCTCGGGTTTTTCTGGGCTGCCAGAAGAGCCTTTCAGTGGTGCTTAAGGAGGCTTTGGCAGCCCAGAGCGAACGAAGCATTTTCCTTTCTCTGGGCACTTGCTGCTGGTCATTCTCTTCTCCTTTTCCCACCTTTTCACAGCATCACAGCCTTGACAAAGAGCTAGATCTTCACATAAAGTGTCCAAACTTTCAGCTTAATCATTTGTGCCTCAAGTGAGAACTCTGCGTTTGTTTGATGAGCCATTTGTTTGCTTTATGGGTATTTTCAAGAATCTTTATTTTTATACTTTGTAAGAAAATACTACTTTAGTAAATGTAAACAGTGACAGGATTTGAGAATATGCTAAGCATTTCCTCTCAGCCTAGACCTCCAGATAATTGGAAAAGGCCAGTAGGTCATTGATCTGACTGACTGCTTTGTCCAGGAATCCAAATTAACTCACTACAGGCAGATTGCTATCCTTAGTCTCTTAAGTCTCTTTGGACATTAGCCTTGGTTTGATTAGCATTGTGTGAATTTAGAGACTGATTTATTTAATAATTGGAAAATTATTGTTTGTTGTATCTAAAGAGCCAAATACGGCATTTGGGTTTAATTCTCCGGTTCTGTAATTCTAAGCATATTTCAGCAGAAACAAAATAAGGCCTTTCGTGATAAACTTTGGACATGTGTACTCTGGACATGTATGTCTGCTTTTTGGGTATGCCAATCTTTTTTCTGGGACAAGTTTTCATCTTTCCAATCTAATTTATAGCTCTGGTATGGTGATAGTCAATTATCCACGTGCAGTAATAACCCACTTGACTCTATTTAAGTTTTCAATCCCTACCTAGATTGATTAAAAGTAGTAAAAATAACATATTTCAGTTTGATTCCTGGTGACCAACTAACCAGATTTCTATGCTGAAATTCAACAGCATTTATATCCTCGTGTTTGGGATTTCAACCTCAAATCCTAAATACCATTTAATTTGAAAGTAATGAATTTTCCTTGAAAACTAAATTATTAGTTAACATAAATATAGCTTCCTGAAAAGACTGAACTATATATTCTTTTAAAGAAAATTACAAAGATACATTTGTGAAGTCACCAGGAATTATGTTGAATTTGAAAGCTTTATTTTAAGAGTTAAATATAATGGAAGTTTTGACAGAGTTTTCTTAAGGATTAGTGATCAGTAGGTTAAAAAAAATACTGCTTTATATTCCTAAGCAAAGCATAAATTACATTGGCTGGACTCACAATAATTAATAACAATACAGTACTGTACCATGAACAGGCTGCAACAGCAATGTGCAATCAGAAATCCTTTCTTTTTGCAATGCTGATATTTATCACTAGGGGGCACAATTTATATTGTATATAACACTAAAACAAGGCTTTGTTTTACCTATGATTCTTGGCTATCATATACAGTACTCTTATGTAAAAATATATTGTACTTTCGATTTCTATTGTGTTTATTGTGCTTGTAGCAGCATGAATAGTTTTGAAAAGAACTATTTTTTAATTAAATATAAATTAATTTTATATATATATTAGTAATTAACTGTCAATGTGGGATGCTTACTTTGGATTTCTGCTGCTTTAATTTGAACTTCACAGACTTACTGAATAGTTTTAAATAAATTATGCAACTTAATATTAACAGCAGATTGTAAAATAGAAATAATAGCAAATCAAACTGTCACAATCACCTTAAAAAAATTATCTCCCATTAAAGAAATTATAACAGATGGAGTACCAAAATAATTTCATACTGCAAAATGTTCTTGGCATCTTCTAACAAATATAGGAAGGTGTGAAGTACTTACCCACTGTTCCCCATCCCTTTATTTATTTATTTTTTTTGAAGAGTTGTCCTCTGCTTGAGTTCCAGATCAATTAGAAACAGTTGGTGGTCTTAAATTATTTATTTATTTATTGGATCTTGCCAATTAAATGAAATCCTCCTTCAGGGACCCTGAATGCTGGAATGACCAAGTCCATCCGAGTCTGCGGAGAGGGGCGGCGTACAAATCTAATAAATAATAATCAGTCTGTCTGTCTGTCTGTCTATCAAACTTACATGCCACCCATATCTCCTAAAGGCGACTCTAAGTCTTACACTCAATAAAATACCAGTATAAAATATTGAAATAGATTTAAAATGGATTAAAAACGAGAGGAAGGGAGCAAGATGTACATAGAGAGGAGATAGGGTTTTATCATAGTCTGTTAACTGTTTCCAAGATGCCAAGTCACAGTAGAAAAGGATCTTCTCTTGGGCCATTCCTTGACCAGTAAGGGGTTTGTAGCATGCCTCTTCTGCCAGCATGGGTGAGATGAGCTAATCCCATCAGGGTGACATGGTTCCTCACATAACTCGTGCCTATGTCATGAAGGGCTTTAATGATTAAGGACAAACTTGAACTGGACTCCAAAGGAAAGTGATAACCAGTGCTTGTGGAATAATGGTGTTAAGATGTACCATCCAGAATGTATGTCTGTGCAACTGCATTTGTGCCAACTAATGCTTCCAAATACTCAAGGGTAGCCCCACATAGAGCACATTGCAATGGTCCCAAGTTTGAGGTGTCCTGGGCTTGAGTGACTGCAGGGACTTCCCATCCAGAAAAGGATGTAAGTGGTGCATTGCACAACCTTGTGCAAAGGCTCTGCTAACCACAATTGCCACCTGCTCTTTGAGCAGGAATTGAGAGTCCAAGAGAACCTCTACCTGCCAATCTCCATTTCTCATTTTTATTGCCTGCATTCTGCTGCTGCTGCTGCTGCTGCCCTCATTAGATGAGCTACACCAGTTTTTTTCCCTTCCTGCTACAGCCAAGCGTCTCAATTTTGATCACATGACTGCAGAGCTTCTGCAACCAGACAGGTGTACAATCCATTCCACACCAGCCTTACCTTTGAACCTTCATTGAACAAATGGTCCTTAATTTAGGACTAAACAGATTGGGGGGAAATTATAAAAGTTGCCTTTTAGAAGGCTGGGAAACATCCCATGCAATCCTCAAATATATTGTCTTCTTAAAAAGCAAACAAAATTAGGTTTATTGAGCACCTTAGTGCATGTTCAAAAAAAATAGACCTATTCATCAATATTGTAGATGCAACACATTTGAAGGTACATTATTATGATTTTAACCTAGTTTTTCTTACTAGTTCAAACAATAGAACTGTTAATGTGTTGTTGAATTATATTTCTGTGGCCAAACCCAGCAAATCTCATAATTTTGCGAGCTGATGCTTACTCGCATCCTTACAAGTTAGCTATGTCTTGGGTACTCGATCCGATAGCAAGGCAAACTGTATACAGGTGGTCCTCGACTTACAACCATAATTGAGCCCAACATTTCTGTTGTTAAGTGTGACATTTGTTCAGTGAACTTTGCCCCATTTTACAACCTTTCTTGCCACAGTTGTTAAGTGAATCACTGCAATGATAAGTTAGTAACTACGGTAAGCAAATTTGGATTTCCTCATTGATTTTGTTTATCAAAAGGTTGTAAAAGCGGATCACGTGACCCTGGGACACAACCGTGGTCATAAGTATGAACCAGTTGCCAAGTGTCTGAATTTTGATCACAGCAGCATGAAAATGCTACAAAGGTTGAGTGTGAAAAACGGTCATAAGTGACTATTCGGTGCCATTGCAACTTTGAACAGTTACTAAATGAACTGTTGTAAATTGAGGACCACCAATATGTTCCCAGTCCTTTAGAAGTCTTAGTAAAGCGAACACAAGCCAAGAGACTTCCTACTTGGCGGTCCAAACAACTAGTCAACTTCTTGTCTGTTCCCCTTTGTTATTTTATCTCTCTCTCTCTATCATCTATCTCTCTAGAATGATGATAGAGAGAGAGAGATAAAATTAGCTATCCATCAGACATGTATAGAATAGTAGTAGTTTGTATAAACTTAAGTAAAAAGTAATAAAAGAGGACAATAGGACAGGAACAGTAGGCACAGTGGTGCGCTTATGCACATCCCTTACAGACCTCTTAGAAATGGGGAGAGATCGACAGTTTGGTGAAGAAACCACAGAGTCGGGTAGTGTATTCTAGGCATTGATCACTCTATTGCTGAAGTCGCATTCTCTGCAGTTGAGTTTGGAATGGTTTACATTTAGCTTGAATCTATTACGTGTGTGCTCGTGTATTGCTGTGGTTGAAGATGAAGTAGTCATGAACTGGAAGGACATTTTGGAATATGATTTTATGAACTACATTTAGAACGGGTCGGTGGCGAGGTCAAGTGCCAGTCGGTGTACACACACACACACACACGCACTATAAATCGATCGTTGGAGCCGCAAAGCCCTCCTGTCTTTGAACTATCCCATTTGAGGCGAGCTCACAACACGGCTAAATCAGGTTCATCGCCAAGTTTTGCGCTTTCCTTTTGCATCGTGGGTCCTGAGACGAGCAGGCCAAAAACTAGACATTCCGCTCCGGGTAAAAACCTCCCCGGGCGTTTCCTCCTCGGTTTCAGCGCTTGAAACCGGCCACTTTTGTCGCCCATCCGAAAAGTCAAAAGGAGCCGAAGCCGAGGAGAGTCTGGTGGCGCAAGCAGCCCAAGGTGCCCCTCCCCATTTCCTCTACTTTTGCCAAGCGGGCAGGCCTTCCCTTCCCTCCACCGCCGTCCCCTCAAAGGACGGGCGGGCGGGGTCGGTTGTGCTTCCCTCGCCGACGGGGGTGCTCTTCGTGGAGCGCTCGAGCAGCGGCTGAGGAGCAAAGCGGGGTGATGTGGAGCCGGGACTCGGCCGACCAAAGCGGCGCCGTTTCTTCCCCAGGGGTCCGAGAGAGGCCATGGCGAACGTCAAAGTAGCTGTGCGAGTCCGGCCCCTCAGCAAAAGGTGAGCCAGACGGCTGAGGAGTGAAGGGGAAAAGGGGACGCCTCGAACGCGTGAACTCGCCTCCACACGTGCTTGCCCGTGTGAGGAAAGCTCGGCTCCGGTGCTCTGCGCGCAGCTGCGCCCTTTTCTCCTCCGAGTTTTATAGGGAAGCAGAGGTTAGCTAGCCTTGCGCTCCTTCCAGGAGTGTGTTTGTATTAGTATGAAAATGCGTTGCCTGCGCTTTTGGCTCCTCGTGGGGAACGTGAGAAGTGAGGAGAATCGTGCTGGATTCCAAGGAGGTCGGCACTGTCACCTAAAGGGTTGGCGTGTAGAAAAGGGAATTACACTATAACACGGCGTGACCAAACAAGGCAAGCCTGCTTTTGGTTAAGAAAACGTGCAAAGGCTGTAAGAGCTAAGTAAGGACTTAGTGTTCAACCCTGAGCTACAAATATTCTCTTCTTTCGCTGCTTTTTAAGAAATGCAAGGCATTTTCTCTACCTGCTTTCTAGTAATATTGAATACTGTATATATGTGTATACACATACATACATACATACATACATACATACATACATACATACATACATATATCACATGTTTTGTATGTATGTTTTTTCTGTCAAATTCAGCAAAAACATGGGACACATATATAGATATATATAAAAATATATATAAATAGATTTATACATATATAAATAGATCTATCCTAGTCTCCCTTAATTTTCAAATTCAAAAACGTGTCACACACACACAAAGTCCAAGCTGTAACCTATGCTTTATTTATACTTTTCAAATGAGTGCTGTGTGTAAACTCAATCCCTGTGATTAATGGTCAAATGACTTGTGACAACCCAGAAAAATGAATTGATTGAGTGCAGGAAATCATGATCAAATTTACTATCAGTATGTTATATGAAGACAATCATATCCTCCTTGGAGGATTTGTCATTGAAATTAGGATTATTAATTATGATTTCAGGCTAGATAACTAAGTTAGACATATTTCCAAGGAAGATATGAAAGATCCAAGGTATAATTTATGGACACAATAACTATCTTTTCTTGTTATTTGTGAAGATCCAGATGCTTAAACACTGTATTAAAATGAGAAAATGTGATTCTTCCATCTATCTTCCTTTGCTTGAATTAATGTTTTGTGAAATGGGTCAGTGGGTCACAGTTTGAACCTGGGTGCTACCCATCAGTTTCTTAGTCCTCTGCCTTATTCAATACATTTTTGTTGCTAATTGTTTTATGTCACTGAGTACCATGCATTTATAAGGACTAGTCTTATTTTTGAAGACAGATAGACCTTGGCTTAGAACTGTTCATTTAGTGACCATTCAAATTTGCAACAGCATTGGAAAAAGTGACTTACAACCGTTTTCTACACTTACAAGGGTTGCAGCATCCCCATGGTCATGTGATCAAAATTCAAGTGCTCAGCCACTGACTCATAATGGTTGTAGTGTCCTGGATCCACATTATCACCTTTTCCAACCTTCTGATAAGCAAAGTCAATGGAGTAGCAAGGTTTACTTATCATGTTACTAAACAACTGCACTTAACTGTGACAAGAAAGATTGTAAAATGGGGAAAAATTCACTTGTCTCACTGAGTAAAATAATTGTTGGGTTCAATTGTGGACATAAGTCAAGGATTACCTGTATAGAGTACTTATGTAAGCTTAGTTTGTTACTGTCAAAATATTCATATAGTTGAATATAGCCCCATATAGCCTGAACAATGTCAGAATATTTTGTTGTAGCACTCATTTTTTCTGAATAGATTCAGTAGGAGAATGAATTATCTCATCTGTTTCTTTTATTTGGTAATGAAAGACCTTATTTTTCAATTTAAACTGTAGCTAATTTGAGGTTTACCTTACAATGAGTCATTTAACCCTCTATAATTTTCCTACCTGATCTTCTTTTCCTGCTTTGTGGATTGAGCTTCATTATTAAGTAATTCCGCATATCCTCAATTTTGATTTAAAAAACTACAGTACTGTAAATTCAGCTCACATAACTATGGCTATACTCGTAGAAACATGTGTGTATAATAAAATAATTAAGAGCATGTGTATTGTGGAGTTTGGGGGAGGATAGAAGAAAGAAAACTTTGGAATTGTACAAAATCTGTGACAAATAATGTAATCCCTCTTCTGAAGAAGAGAGGGAATAACAAAAAAGTAAAACAGATGCAGTCTGTGTACTGTCAGGTCTTTGTTTTGGGTGCAGCTCAATGGCTACATCATGTTTTCTGACATTTAGCCATTATAAATAACTTTTCACTGTTATAGGCAAGATAGTTTCTCAGCCTTGCAGTGCTATGTTGACGTTCTAAAGCAGTTAAGTTTTAATTGGCAGAAACAAAGAAACATCTTAAAATACTTATTTTTGTTAATTTTTATGTGCA
The DNA here is from genome assembly GCF_031021105.1 of Erythrolamprus reginae. Lineage (NCBI taxonomy): Eukaryota > Metazoa > Chordata > Lepidosauria > Squamata > Dipsadidae > Erythrolamprus > Erythrolamprus reginae. The sequence continues at coordinate 87,151,293 of NC_091950.1, forward strand.
GAACTTCAGCAGCGCAGCTTTTCTAAGCACTATGCTTTCAGTTATTGCATGTACTGCCTTAGGTTTTCATAAGGGGGATAAACAAATGGAATAAAGAATAGGTTGAAGCTTCTTTGGAGGGTGGAAAAAGTCCTACATCTCCAGCTGCTTTCATGTATGTGTTTACACCACTCTAGTTGGGGAATTCTGGGAATCGAAGTCCACACATCTGACAGCTGCCAAGTTTGAAAAACAATTCATTGTTTACTCCTGATTTAGTGACTAAATTATAGTTGGCTGGGTCTCTACAGCATGCTGAAATGGATTATATGTTTTATAAACCTTGACGGAAAGATTCACAGAAGGCACCAAAGCAAGCCACAACTTAGCTTGTTGAACCTAGCCATAATTTGTGCACGGGCAGATTAAGTGAAATATCTGGTATTCAAGTTTCAAGTTTCAAGTTTTATTGGATTTATATGCCGCCCCTCTCCGAAAACTCGGGGCGGCTAACAACAATCATGAAAATATACAATAAAATCCAATACTAAAAGCAAATTAAAACCCCTTAATATATAAAAACCAAACATACATACAAACATACCATGTATACAGTTGTAACGGCCTAGGGGGAGAAAAAAGTCTTAATTCCCCCATGCCTGGCGGCAGAGGTGGGTTTTAAGTAGCTTACGTAAGGCAAGGAGGGTGGGGGCAATTCTAATCTCTGGGGGGGAGTTGGTTCCAGAGGGCCGGGGCCGCCACAGAGAAGGCTCTTCTCCTGGGTCCCGCCAAGCGGCATTGTTTAGTTGATGGGACCAGGAGAAGACCCACTCTGTGGGACCTAACTGGCCGCTGGGATTCGTGCGGCAGAAGGCGGTCCCTGAGGTAATCTGGTCCGGTGCCATGAAGGGCTTTATAGGTCATAACCAACACTTTGAATTGTGACCGGAAACTGATCGGCAACCAATGCAGACTGCAGAGTGTTGGTGTGAAATGGGCATATTTAGGGAAGCCCATGATTGCTCTCGCAGCTGCATTCTGCACGATCTGAAGTTTCCGAACACTTTTCAAAGGTAGCCCCATGTAGAGAGCGTTACAGTAGTCGAGCCTCGAGGTGATGAGGGCATGAGTGACTGTGAGCAGTGACTCCCAGTCCAAATAGGGTCGCAACTGATGCACCAGGCAAACCTGGGCAAACGCCCCCTTCGCCAAAGCTGAAAGATGTTTCTTTAATGTGAGCTGTGGATTGAGGAGGACGCTCAAGTTGCGAACCCTCTCTGAGGGGGTCAATGATTCTCCCCCCAGGGTGATGGACGGACAGATGGAATTGTCCTTGGGAGGCAAGACCCACAGCCACTCCGTCTTGTCTGGGTTGAGTTTCCAGATTTCCAGATTAGATGAAACCATAATGAAAATATTAAAGAGACTCTTGGGGCTAGGAAAAGAACAGCAAACATTTTTTTGACTTGAAAGGGTGGGAGGAAGTAGATTTAAGGGATTTAAGGATTTGATTCCAGACAAACAGACATATCTTTTTTATTGCCTGCAATAATGTAGCCTGAATCTTTAGGCCAAATCTCTGAAACCTCAACTATTCTTAGTGTTACTGTATGTGGGGTTCACTTTGTGAAGAATTGGCATAGCTATATCTAGTGAAGACTGATGAAAATAGGATGTATTCGTAAGAATGATGAATAGGTTTGGCTGTGTACATTGCACACAGAACATTGGATAGCAGTAAAGATTCTTGGAAGTTAACTTACTTCTATCCAAGCACATAGCATATAAAGAATGCATGATCAGGATCAGGGTCTGCAGTATTGTCTGGGTTACTACACATCCTCTCCATGGCCAGTTTTCTTTGTTACTTTCTGGGAGGAGACTTCGCAGTATCCAAAGGAGAACAACTACATTCTGTAATAGCTTTATACCATGTAGGATCAACCTTGTTAACTCTCAACACTCTTTTTCTGCTATCTATTCTACATGGTCTGTGATCAATATATATATATATATATATGTATGTGTGTGTGATTGTGTGTTTGTGCATATATTGCATGTGTGTATGTGTGTACACACACACGCACACACACACACATATGTGGGTTGGGCCGAGAGGCAAAAAAGGAGCTGTGATGTTCCTTCAATATACCAGGGTGATTCGACACAAAAAACATGTAACCTTCCCTGGTACAGAGCTGAAGGGATTGGATACTGTAGCCTAGAGGTTAATTCTCTGCTTTACAAGCCAAGGTTGCAAGTTCAAGTCCCAGTGAGGGTATGGCTAGCTGATGAGGCCAGAATAAGGCTGAAATAGATCTATCCTAGTCTCTCTTAATTTTCAAATTCAGCAAAAACATGTGACATATATATATATATATATGTTTAAGCTGAATTTGAAAAGTATATATATATACACACATACACACACACACACACACACATTTGCATATATGTATGTATATGGGTGGGTGTGTAGGTGTATATATTTCTTTTGAGAATGGGCATCAAAATTTCATTTTTATAAAATGTGCTTCCTTGTTGCTGGTTACATGAAGGGCATATTGCAGACGGGTTGGCAGATTCCTTGATTTTGTTTCCCTACCTTCTAATCGGAAATCTGCACCCACCAGTAATCCTCCATAATAAGGGTTGAGGAAGAGCAAGGATTTGACAGGTAGGGAATCAAACGATGTGTCGAGGTTCCAGGTAGCATCCAAACTAAATCAGAATCCAAGTCAAAAAAGTACTCCTCAAAGTTCCAATTTATTGCCACAAACTTGTTACATTGCCCACTCAGATTGTGCCAGCGTGGTAAGTCCTCCTTCCACTTCCACCCAGGTGGGTGGGCATAGGATGGCCTTGCACCAGTTGAAAGAATGCTTTGTGGCTGCATCTGTTCCCTCGGGAAAAATCACCCCTCCCAAGTTCCCATAAACATCAGGCCTTCTATAGATAGTGTGGCAAGCTGTTAATTTATCACTGGATTTATGTTAGCATTTTGTGTGGAGGAGAAGCAGGTGAAGGGCAGCGGAGAAGGAGAACAGGTCCTTTATATGTCTTCAGCTTGGAGTCAACTGCTGCAACAGAGAGATAGAACAGCACTAACTTGTCAATCTCTGAAGGATTGAACATGGGTTAATGAGGATAAATGTTTCGTCTTCAAGTCAATCTTGACTCCTAGGAACTGCTTGGTTCCGTCCCTACAGTTTTCCTGCCTGCCTTTTTGGAAGCAGCTTGCCACGTCATCCTCCTAGGACCTAGAGAGAATGACCAGCTTCGAATCCCTTTATAGCTAAGATGGGACCAGAGCTCCCGGTCTCTGCAGTTTTAGCCTTTCTACCCGACACCAAACTGGCCCTCAGGATGGGGCGTATAAGGCACAGTTTCCCTTTGCAAAATGCCCTGCTTTAAAATGCTGCAAATACAGGTCTGTTGTATCTTTTCCTGCCATCGGTTCAGCCATCCAACCACTGGCCAATGCAGAGCGGTGAGATTTCCTCTGCCACTGTTTATGGAAACAAACATGAACAGTGGCAGAGGAAAAGGCCTGGCATCCCAAGGGAAGGGGTGTACCTCTACCAGCCTGAAATGGCTCATAAATGCTGGGCTGACATACAACCTGTGATGATTGTTCGAGTGTTATTTGTATGATTAGAATGTGGATTGGTCCAACTGAACTAACAAACAGGATTAGTCGGTTTGATGACTCCATATTTTCCCCTTTTTAACTATCTCCTTTTGATGCTTACAATGTAATATGCAGAAACGTGGAAGTAACCCACATGTACTTTTAAGTGCTATTCCTCTAAATAAAAATTTAAAGTCGCTGTATTTACCTTTTTTTTAAAAAGAATAATCTTATGCTCTAATTGTTGTTTGTTTTTGATTGTTATTATCCAGTTATCCCAATTATTGTTACAGGGAACATGCAGAAGGAAGAGCAATAATTGTAGAAATTGAAGATAGAGTGGCAACAGTAAAAAAAGTAAAGGTAAGTTGGCAACATTTAATAGCTATATGACTGATCCAATATAATAAATGTTCTGCAGGGATAAAAAAATATTGTTCAGTGTAGAGGTAGACTGTATACCAGTGGTTCTCAACCTGGGAGTGGAGACCCCTTTGGGGGTCGAACGACCGTTTCACAAGGGTTGCCTAAGACCTTGGGAAAAGACAAATTTCCCATGGTGTTACTGTTAGGAACTAAAGATTCTATTCTGGCGCCTTGGAACATATTTTTACAATCCGACCAATCAGGCGTTTACAGTGGGGAGGTTGAGAAGCAGTGCTTTATACCAGTGTTTCCCAACCTTTTTTGAGCCGCGGCACATTATTCATCTTTTCAAAATTCTGGGGAACACTGAAGGGGGGGCGGGGCTAAAGAAAAGTTTGGACAAAAAAAAATCTCTTCCTCCATTTCACTCTATTTCTCCCTCCCTCTTTCTCTCTCTTCCTTCCCTTCTTTCTCTCTCTCCATCCCTCTTTCTTTCTTCCTCTTTTTTGCTCTTTCTCTCTCCCTCCTTCCCTCCCTCCATGTCTTTCCCTCTCCCTCCTTCCCCCCTCTCTTTCTCTCTCTTGCTTTCTTTCCCTCTCTTTCTCTTTCTCTCTTTCTCTCATTCTCTCTCCCCTCCTTTTTCTCTCTTTCTCTCTCGTTCACCATGCCGGCAACAGAGAGAAAAAGAAAGAGAGAGAGAGAGCTGGAGAGAGAATGGAGGGCGCCGTTGTCTTCGCCTCCGCCCGCCAGCTCTGCAGCTAAGAGGCAACAGCAGCCATCAGCCTCCTCGCCCTCCCAGACGTTCCCAGCGCCCGGCCACGCGCCGCCTCCCGTTAGCCCGGCTGACCTTTCCCTGCTGCCGTTTTCTCTTCATGGCGCAAAGCCACACAGTCCCGGACTCCCGGATCGCTCGCTTTTCCGGCCAGCAAGCGCGGCGCGGCGCTTTCCTGGGCAGATGACTTTGCTGACCGGAGAAGCGAGCGAGCGCCATGAAAACGGCAGCAGGGAAAGGTCGGCCAGGCTAACGGGAGGCGGTGCGCGGCCGGGCGCTGGGGACATCTGGGAGGGCGAGGGGAGCCGGCGGGCGGAGGCGAAGACAACGGCGCCCTCCATTCTCTCTCCGGCAGCGAAGGAGAGGGGGCGGATCACGCCCCAATACAGGAGGCGGCGGCGGAGGAGGAGGAGGAGGAGAGTGGGCGGATCGGACGGGCAATGGGGCAGGGCAGAGAAGCCAGGGGCGCGTTTGGCCAGAGGCACCGTGGGGAGGCAGGGGCGGCCGCGGCTCCCTTTACTCCTACTGCCGGACCTCCCCGCCCCTGCCTCCTTTTTCCCGCCTTCCTTCTTTGGGGCCCAGCCGGAAACAGCTGCATCGGGCAGTAGCCGGGGGACAGTTGCGAGTGGGAGCTCCAGGTTGGAGGCACTGGCGGTCTGGCACTGGCAGTGCCCCGCCCACCTGGAGCTTCCTGCGGCACACCTGACCGTGTCTCGTGGCACACTACTGTGCCGCGGCACACCGGTTGGGAAACGCTGCTTTATACAATGGTACTTCCTTTGCTTGCTTTCTATCACTTTGGATCTCTACATACCAAATACGAAGTATTTCTTAAGCCTCCAGAGCAAGCTTTGAGTTTTACTAGACTATCAGAGAGACATTGAGTATTTTACCACTATTTTATCACTAGGCTGACATAATTGGATATAACTTTAGTTGGAGTGGAAACATGTAGATTCAGCTCACTATCCATAGATGAAACTCATTGAGTGAACCTGAGCTTGCCACAAATGTATACTTTGCAGAAGGATTAAGGAAAGGAGTCCCTGAGGATTTTATCTTTACTGGTTTGTCTTTACTGACTGTAGCGGGCAGTGCTCATCTCTGTTTAAATAGCCATTGAGCCAGCATTGCCTGAAGATGTTTCTGCGGTCATGTGGCCAACATGATGTCACAGAGTGCTGTTACCTTCCTGCAGAAGTGGTACATATTTATCTACTTGCATTTGCATGCTTTTAAATTACTAAATAGGCAGAAATTGGGGCAAGAATGGGAACTTACTCGATTGTCCAGTGCTCTGGTCTCAAAGCTCAGTGTCTTAACTGCTGAGCCATTGGCTGCATTTTAGGATGATTATGGATGAGAAAATAATATATCTCACATGTCATTTAACAATTCTGGAAGGAAAGGGAATATATGAATACAGTATGATATATAAACTGTCTACTTGGAAAAGAAGCATACAAGATTTATTTTTTCCAGATTTACCTACAGAATCCAGAGTCTGTTCATTTAACACCTTAAATGTAATTTTCAACAATGCAACCAAAAACAGAAATTTCTATTTTTTTTTCTCCCTTCATTATTTTGTCTTGATATTCTGTGACTATTTCTTAAACTGATATTCTTTAGAAGAATGGTTATGAAAACGCTAGCTGCATTTTTTTACAAAAACTTAAAATTCAATTACTAATTCTTGAATGTAGTAAATATTTTGTGGTATTTTGTTTAGAAAGTGTGCAGATTCAAATGCTGAATTTGAGCACTGAGTGGAATCTGAAAAGAAACCAGTGGCAAGAAAAAATAAAGACCAATATAAAATACTAAAAGAGTTTTAATTGTCCATCTGAACAAAGTCAGACACAACAATGAGGGGGAAGGAAGGTAATAGACTTACTTCATTTAAAAAAAACACACACACACAGTTGTGTATTGTATGGAAAATCTCTGGAAGCCAAAGTACAATAGGAAGGAAATGCAAAATGTGGAGGATGAGAGAAGCTTAAATTGGCAGCCCTTCTGTGCTACATATAGAAAAGGAGTAAACATGTTTGGAACCTTAAAATAAATACTAAGTTGACCTCCTTTTAGACCCGAAGTCTGTTCTTTTGCATCTTGGCTGTACTGTAAATTTTTTATTCTTTCAGGAGAGTAAAATAAGCACACAAGAAAATACAGAATTAGTATTTTTTTTTTTTTTAAACTGTCTTGCTCTTGATAGTAGCCTAATATGATAGGAGCTATTTTTGGGGAAACTTAACAAAAATGTTTGTTGAATTGAAGCTAACATCCTTGTTGGACTGACTAGCTATAAGAGACTACATCCTTTCCTTTTTGGAGATTCTTGAAGGCTTCCTTTATAGGCATGGGAAACTGAGCTTTTTATTTTTTCCAGACATTGGGACTCCTGAATGCTACTGTACTCTCTTAGTCAAAAAGTAAAATGGGCCAAAATCAGTTTCTGTTGGCAATATATCTTACAATTCAGAAGACACATAAGTGAATTATAGGGTTACCATGATTACTGTGGGAATTCTACAGGACAGATACTTCCTATTTCTTGCTAGGTCTTTGTATCTGCTTTGCCTGCCTGATTATTTTAGGCAATTTGCTTAAGATAATTGGTGTTTGAAATATCTTAGGAAGCAGTTTGGCAGAGATCAAAGAACTAGATAAGTAATTTCCTTGTTTTAAATTCTTTCCGGATTTGGGCTAGTTTACCCATTCTAGGATGAGGAGAGTAGATAGTGTTCCATGTCTTTTTAGGAAGTTCAGAAGATCAATTGCCTATTTCTTACAATGGGTTGTGAAGTGGATGACATATTGCTTAGAAATAATACTTTTCGCCAATGAAACTGATGTTAATACGTATTCTGCTAATAGCAACCATGTGAACCTGAAACAATCTTTAGATAATTAATCCAATATAGATGTGAGGATTAGTTGTACCTAATAGAACAAAAGCTTAATTTAACATAATTATATACTGTAGTTTCAATCTTGAAATAGCTCTTTTCTCTGTTCTCTTCTTTCTTACTTAGCAAGCTTAAGGCAAGGGAGCCAAGAATGTTCAATCAGCCTGCGTGCAGGTGTGTTTGTGTGTGTGCCTTTGAGTCAGTGCTGCCTCTTGGCAACAGCCTGGATTAGTCTTTGCAGTTTTCTTGGCAATTTTTTTCGGAAGTGGTTTGCCATTTTGTCTTTTCTACAACAGATAGAGAGAGAGAGAAAGACAGAGAGGCCCAAGGTCACCCAGCTAGTTTTTTTCCTAAGACAAGAAAAGACTAGAACTCAAGATCCCCTGGTTTTTGTCCCAAAGACAAGACTAGAACTCAAGACCCCCTTGTTTTTGTCCCAATTCAAGAGTTGTTAATCTAATCCTACGTAACTTCTGCTCTGGCAATCTCACACTACTTACCAGCGCTTACAAAATTTTTGCCAGACCCATCCTAGAATACAGCTCAACCTATACCGCATCTCAGACATTAACACCCTCGAAAATGTCCAGAAATACTTCACTAGAAGAGCCCTGCATTCCTCCCCCCGTAACAGAATACCGTATGAAATTAGACTTAAATCCTGGGCCTAGAAAGCTTAGAACTACGCCACCTTAAACATGATCTAAGTATTGCCCACAAGATCATATGCTGCAACGTCCTGCCTATCAATTACTACTTCAGCTTCAACCACAACAACACAAGAGCACATAACAGATTTCCAAACTTAACTGTAAAAAATACGACGTTAGTAATAGAGGTGTTGAAGAGTGGAACTCATTACCAGACTCCGTAGTATCATCCCCTAACCCCCAACATTTTACCCTTAGACTGTCCACGGTTGACCTCTCCAGATTCCTAAGAGGTCAGTAAGGGGCATGCATAATTGCACTAGAGTGTCTTCCGACCCCGTCCTCTTGTCTCTCCTTTATCCCATATATCTTCTCTTCTGCCTTTATCTTTCTTCTATTCTCTCATTGATTTATTTTATCCTATACTCTCTCTTGTATTCCTTCTCTAATTTTATTTCCTTGAAGGTATCCTCTACTTTCTTCATTGTGTATTAGGCAAAATTAAATAAATAAAAAGTAAAATAAAATAAATTCCCTTAGCTCTTTGTGTCACTCTGCATTGTGACTGTTAAAAATATAGTATCTTCATGTTTCTTAGAAGCTTTGCTTGTGTAGCATGCTGTTGTGGAATTTAGCAACAGGCGGCTATTAAAATGCAGGTATTCACAAATAATCCTTGATATTATAATTGGTTTCTTTGACTGGGAGAATCTATCCTCATAATACTCACATTCTACTAAAATAATTGCCCCATGCCAAAGTCAGAAAACATTCAGCTCTACCATATTTCTAGGAGCCTAGCATATACACCGAGTGCTGAAACTTTTCTTGTCCAAGGTCCAAACTCAGCTCCTCTTTGGCATCCTTTTAGGCCCTTGTAGCTCATTTTTTCTCCCTTGAAAGAGTTCAATCTAAGTTCTTGAAGTTTATCTTCCAAGTATGCTGCTGTGTTCCAGATGTGTTTTGCCATGAATTCAGGCTATTCAAAATACAAACTTCCTCCTGGATTCATATCCTCTTGTACAGTACTGGCGTAAGCTTCTCTTTTCCAACTTGGTTGGACTCTTTAAATATGGCTGACAACTTCCAGCATTGGGTAATACATAAATTAAAATCCTACTGCTTCTGATAGACACCCATAGATGCCCTTGTGGGTTACATATGTAAACGAGTGATCTTAAACAACATGACATCAATTTACATGCTGCCATTGATAGGCCTAACAAGTATAAGTTTTATTACTGAGGCTATTTTATAAATATGAGTAATCCCTGACTCACAACCATTCACTTACTGACTGTTACGATGAAACTGAAAAAAGGGACACGACTGGTTTTCACACTTACTTTGCAACATCCACATGGTCATGTGATCAAAATTTGGGCGCTTGCCAACTGGCATGCATTTATGACAGTTACACTGTCCCAAGTCATGTGATTTTTAAGTTAGGTTTTAAGTTAGTTTTTAGGGGTTTTAAGTTAGTTTTTAGTATTGGATTTTTACTGTACATTGTTCATGACTGTTGTTAGCTGCCCCGAGTTTTCGGAGAGGGGCGGCATATAAATCCAATAAATGAAATGAAATGATCACCATTTGTAAGTTTTCCAAATGGCTTCCAAAAAACAAAATCAATAGGGGAAGACATATTCGTTTAACAACAGCGTGACTCATATATCAACTGTAATGATTCGCTTAACAGTTGGGGCAAAACTCATTTAATAATTTTCTTGCTTAATAATGGAAATTTGGACTCAACTGTGTAGCTCAAGGACTCCCTTAAATGGCTTTTGTCTTTCTTTAAAAAAGTTTATATGTAATACAAGTTGGAACTTGCAGATTGTGACATCTGTTACAGTAGCTTAGATAATAGCTTTTCATCATGCAAAGGGCTAACATCAGTCTTTGAGAAAAGCATGCTAAAAATTACACTTTACGCTTAAAATTGCAAAACCATTTTTCCAGTTGATATATACAATTTTTTTTAACATGAATTATGATTTAGGATTTGACATAGTTTTTTCCATCTATACCTGATGTTTTTTTGGGGGGTTATAAAAATATACTTCATAAACCACCTGTTTTATAATAAACCTTGAAGGTTCAGATTTATGAAAGTGGGACCATTTTTTGTTTCTTGTTTTAAATTCAGGAAGACAACAGGTTTGAAAGTGTTTGGGGCACAAGGGAAAAAGTTGTATCATTTGGTTTTGATTACTGCTATTGGTCAGTTGATCCGGAAGATCCGAAATATGCATCTCAGGAAATGGTGAGTGTCAATATTTTCAGTTCCTTTGTCTATTTTGTGTTTTTGTTCTTGGAAATCGGCAAAAAAAATGTTTGCAACTGACATAACACTGCTGTGTTTCCCCCAAAATAAGACCATGTCTTATATTTTTTGAACCCCAAAATGAGCACTTGGCCTTATTTTGGGGGAAGACTTATTATTTTGGGGTGTGTGGAGCAAGACGAGGTTCCTCTTGCCATCTTATCTGATTTCCAGTTCTGTCTCCCTAACCAGAGGAAATGGTGGGAAACAGCTGCACATGTGTTTAAATATTTTTGGCCTTATTTGGGGGGAAGGGTTGGTTTTCGAAGGAGGGCTTATTTTGGGGGGATATCTCGTTTTTTGGGAAACACAGTAGCAATGAGCAATTGGTCACACGCGCGCACACACACACACACACAAACGTTGTCAATTTTAATACTCAGAGATTTAGAGTGCTTTACCACTTGCTCTGCTGGCCATAATTGACAATAAAGGTAAATATTCCTCAAGTGGGCCCAATAATAGGTTATCTTGCCTGTTTTTTAATGTCATGATACAGTTGTTGACCCAATAGTTTTATAGTTCTCAGTTCTTCACAATACCAAGATGCGAAGCCTGTTCCAAGATTTGGTTAGAAGCATTTCCAAGCATTTCTGAGATAGAATAGCTTCCTTTCTTCATTCTATGATGTCAGGCTCTCACCAACAATGGGAAAGTCATGTCATTCAGTTAGTATATAGTCTTTGGAGAGGGGCGGCATACAAATCTAATAGATAGATAGATAGATAGATAGATAGATAGATAGATAGATAGATAGATAGATAGATAGATAGATAGATAGATAGATAGATAGATAGATAGATAGATAATAATAATGATAATATAATAATAATAATAATAATAATAATAATAATAATAATAATAATAATATAACAGAGAGATGCAGGAAAAAGGGGGGAAATGGACCAGTTCAATCAGTGGGACTCAGCAGCTTCCTTCACCATTTTGTTTGTATTTTTCATTTTTAACCAAAAGTAAAACCATGAATCAAACTCTGCCCTCTCACTGGTGTTCTGTGCTGCTTCTTTCCATATGGAGTAATCTTTTTCTTCTTCCAAAACTCCATCTTTCTCCTGTGCGAGGATAAGTCTCTTTTCTATTAATTTCCTGCTTTAACTAGTAAACTGACTTTGGAGGTAAAAGAAGCTCAAGAGAGACAACACAGGGATCCTATGTACTCCTGCAGAATTATGTCAAAACAAACATACCTCTGGCATGGCTTCTTTTCAATTTAAAAATCACTACGACATGAGGATCTGGCATTTGAGTTGTGTCAGCTGCAAATTAGTACCGCCTTTCTTCAAATAGCAAACAAATATTCTGGATCATTTTCAATCTCCGGAAAAACTTATTTTTCCTTCTTCATCACGTCTTAAGGGGGAACACAGATGGCATCACTTTTCTCTGCTTTGTTTGTTTGTTAACTTTTTATTGGTGGTGCTGATTGCTCATCATTTGTCTTACCTCTTGGCTCACATATTACAATCAGCTGCCACTGCTGTGGGATGAAGCATGATACCTTGTCAGGATTAGACATTAATGGAAAATTATAACATAAAATCACATTTTTTCCAAAAGCCACCCACTGACATCAACTTCTGCAATAAGTGCCTGCTTCACTTTCAATGACTATTATTTGCTTTTTGTTTATTTTTATTATTATTATTATTATTATTTAGATTTGTGTGCCGCCCCTCTCCGTAGACTCGGGGCGGCTTACAGCAATGATAAAAGCAATATATAATGACAAATCTAATAGTTAAAATCTAAAATAACAATACTGTAATACATTTAAAAAGTCTAAAAAAACAAGAAACCCCAATATATAAAAACATACATACAGTCATATCATACACAAAAAACTACATAGGCTGGGGGAGATGTTTCAGTTCCCCCACGCTTGATGGTAGAGGTGAGTTTTAAGGAGTTTACGAAAGGCAAGGAGGGTGGGGGCAATTCTAATCTCTGGAGGGAGCTGATTCCAGAGGGTCGGAGCTGCCACAGAGAAGGCTATTCCCCTGGGTCTTGCCAAACGACATTGTTTAGTTGACGGGATCCGGAGGAGACCAACTTTGTGGGACCTGACTGGTTGCTGGGATTCGTGCGGCAGAAGGCAGTCTCGTAGGTACCCTGGTCCCGTTGTACATGCGTAATACAAGGAGTCATATGCGTAATACAAGGAGTCATGAAAAGGGAAGACTGGTTGCTTGCCTGTAAGCGTGGTTTTTTGAACTGCCATTATTCAGATAACTCACCTTGGCCTCAGTTTGACCTACAAATTTTATGTATTAGTTCAAAGAACATAGGTAAAACCTAATGGCTTTTGACCATATTTAATGACAACTGTGGAACATGGCAATAAGCTCCACTTTAGAACATTCCCACAGTGGTCCATGCAAATGCAAGAAAATCTACGAGCATTGAGTGCATGGGTGTTTGCTTGAACAACGACATCTGGAAATAAACAGTCTGCCTGCCCTTTTTTTTAAAAAAAAAGGCAAGAAATCATGTATCATTCCTGAAAACCATTATTAATAATTACTTTTCCATATGGTTGGCCCTGCTTGGCCAATTCAATCAGTGAGAAGCCATGAAGAAGTTATCAGGTGGTATATTTGATCAGTATAATACTGTACATGTTGTTTACTATAACAGTAAAAAGAAAAGGAGATGGAATATTATGTACTATTCTCAATATTATATTTAGGTTTTATATTAAAAAACAGTCATCTTAAAATAATGTGAATCCTTAACTATTGCTTAATGTTTGCTATTAGCATTAAATTAGCTAAAAAAATTCTGATTAATATGATACAAGAGTATTTTTTTTGTAAAAGCACAACTCAATAACTGATTAAAACTTTTCCAAATAAAGTATCTATGTATTGTCAAGAATATTTATAAACAGTTTTATATAAATATATTACTTTAAAAAGCTTCATTTGACACCAGAGTAAGGTTTAAAAAAAAACTATTTTTGGAGTAATCCGAATGCCAGTAGTTACCACAATTGAGCTCATTCAAGGAAGTTGATTGAGTCTTCTATGTAAAATACACATTTTAATGTTTTTAGTGACAGCATATAGGTTGTCCTTGACTTACATCCACAACTGAGCCCAACTTTTTCTGTTGGTGAGACATTTTTAAGTGTGTTTTGCCACATTTTATGACTTTTCTTGCCATGGTTGTTAAGTAAATCACTGCAGGTATTAAGTTAGTAACATAGTTGTTAGTGAATCTGGATTCCCCATAGACTTCGCTTGTCAGAAGGTCGCAGGATGAGCTCAGAACACTGTAAGTTGCCACCATCATAAATATGAGTCAGTTGCCAGGTGTCTGAATTTTGATCGTGAGCCCATGGGGAAGGCTTTGCGCATGCGTCGAGAGTAGACGCTCCCACGGAACGCTCTCCAGATGTGATTAGAGAAAACAAATCTTAACCCTTAACAGCCCTCTCAAACTAAGTGAAAGGTGGACTGAGAGGTAGATAATTTAAAAGAGACTTGGAAAACCTGCTAGGATGAGCTAAAAAGAGGAGTTACAGACCAGAACTTCACTGTTAAAAAAGTGAGTAAAACGACAAAGGGAAATGGCGACTATTCCAGACCTGGGGGGAAAAATGGATACACTCCTTCAGGCATTTGCAAACGTAGGACAACAACTCAAAGACATGCAATTAGCCATGAAAGAAGTGACAAATGGTATGAATGAATTAAAAGTTCAATCCAAAGATCAGGAGACAAGGATCTCAAGACTTGAGGCAGATAGGAAAAAACAAGAGCAGCGTATAAACAATTTAGAAGACCAGCAGAGAAGATCAAACATACGTTTGAGAGGATTCAAGCAGAATTTTGGTGAAATAAGCCCATGGGGATGCTGCAGTGTGAAGTGTGAAAAACAGTCATAAGTCCCTTTTGTCAGTTCCATTGTAACTTTGAACGGTCTGTTGTAAGTAAGGTATTACCTTTATTGTGTAATTTATTGACTATTATCTATCAGTAATTTGCACATTCCACAAAAGTGTTGGGAGTTCTGGGATGAAAGTATGGTTTAAAACATTTCATTATGTTCTGGAAATTATAAGCATTCATTATATCAGTGTTTCCCAACCTTGGCAACTTGAAGATATTTGGACTTCAACTCCCAGAATTCCCTAGCCAGCGAATGCTGGCTGGGGAATTCTGGGAGTTGAAGTCCAGATATCTTCAAGTTGCCAAGGTTGGGAAACACTGAATTATGTTATGGCTTGTCAGTCACTGGCCTCCCCTGCAGCCAAATCAGAGGAGGAGGAGGAGGCATGGGAGTGAGGGTCAGCATCAAGGCAGCTTGAAAGCTCCGAGGGGGAAGAAGGAATGGAGCTGGCAGGGAGAGAGACAGGAAGAGCTGGGCTGTCCATCAACCCACTGATGGAGAGTCAAGAGTCCGCAGGTCTGGAGGTGGTTGATGGAGAAGAAGAGGAACAGCTGGGTCCAGTGCCTGATGCATGGCTACGGAAAAGGCAGAGAAGAGGAGAGCAATGGAAATCTATGGGACAATCCTGGAGAAGGAAGCGCCACCACTTCCTAGTGAAGTTCTACCCTAGCCTGTGGGGATAAAAGGCAGGGGGCAGAAATGAACAGATGTGGCAGGCAATTATTCATCTTCCGGAGGGACAGACTTGTTAACCTGAGAGAAACTTTTTTGCCCAAGCTGCCGGCACTCCTAATAAAGGAATCTTTTGAGTTCACTTCACAAGGTTTGTCGCGTTTGGGGAGCTGGGTCAGAACACATTAACATTTAAGGAAACATCTTAAAAAGTTAAAAGTGCATTTTCAAAGAAAAAGTATTCTCTCTTTCTACTCAGCTGAGTATAGAAAAGTGAAATCCAAACCATCTGTTTAACATATTACAGCTTTTACATAGACGTGATATTTTCCATTAGGATTCTTTGTTAGAACTTTTTTCACCCGAGGGACTAAAGTGGATATTACTAAAACTAAAAAAAAAATAAAAGATTTACTGCACACGAGACTTGAGCAGGGTTTTTTGAAATTAAAAATTCATTAAAGTTAGCTTCCAGATAAAGTTCATGTGCTTTTGAAAATGGTTTTTACAAAACTATTTGAAGAGTTTAAATGCATATAATTTTTATAAGAAAGAAAGTAATTCAAAAGATAGAAACAGAGGTTTAGAAAAGGAATCAAAATATTAATAGGCTGATAGAGACAACCAGAAGATAAGAAGAGACTATTAGAAGATCACTAGGCCCATAAGATAGTAACCAAGTTAAAAGTGCTATAGAATGTTAAATGTATTTAAATATTTAAATCCATTTATTAGAAAGTATGAACCATGTTTTGTGAATATTGTTCAGCTGGTTGTAGCTAACATAAAACAGATTTGGAACACCATTTTTAGGATGGTCGGAGAATTGGGATAATTCAAAAATCAGTATGTGACACAGCTCTTTATTCAGTACAAATTCCAAATCCTTTTTATGCAAATTCAGGACTAAGAAATGGATAGAAATGATGTGTAATATGTTTAGGGTAGGATAAAGCCAGAGAGAATTACTAGTTTATAAATAAATTATTATGATAGTTGACAATGGAAAAGTTTAAAATTCTGCAGCTTGATCATAAATTTCTATTCTGGAATAATTGTTTCTGGAAAACTAGTAACTCTGGGACAGTAAAATGGCACTTTGAGGGAAATATTCCAGGAAATAACAAGGACCCTCAACTAAATCTAGACCAGAATTTTGTATGCAATTATTGAATAGTGCTTAAATTATATAGTGTCTAGGTCTTGTTTCTGATCTTATTTAATTGAAAGCACATAATGGCCCAAGCTGGACTGGGAGTAGTGTGTACAGAATGGAAATCTAATTCTTTGTACAATTGCATTATAATGAAAACTACTGCTTTGATCCAGTTTTTTTAATCATATAACTGAGTGGAGAGATTCTTTTTTAAAAATGCAAACACATGGTCCCTGTCCATATTGGGTCACCATTTGCAAACAAATTTAGTCTTTGTGAAGAGTTGGGAACCAGGAATTAAAGGATGAAATCAGCTGCAAAGATGAGAAACAAAACTGAAAACAAAGTAAGATGGAAAAGCAACCAGAAATTAGGAATGCACCTCCTTCCAATTCCAAAGTTTATCATGATTTGATTAAGCAGAACAGAATTTCTCCCTTCTAGTCGGGAATGATCTGGCCATGTGTTTCTATGCAGAATCCCATTCTAGTTGCTTTTGGCAGAAAAATCATCCAAAATAGAAACAGTGTATTGCATTTGTTGAGATTAAATTAGTTTTTAAATGCACTTATTTGGGAAGAGACTTAAGAAAATTACTGTAGAGGCAAGTGACTCTTTTCTCATAAAATGGTGATAAAATAGTGACCATTGAGCTGTTGTCATTGTTTCCCTAATTTTCTGAGAGAAAAGCAATAAGAAAGGGTTTTTTGTTTAAATAATTGGATCAGTATATAATGGACTGTAGTAGGCGGAGGGAAATCTCTGCAAAACGGTTTAGTTGTGTTACATTTCATGTGCCAGTAACACAGCTGGTGCATTCAGAAGACATTTAAATGGCTTGGATTCTACATGAATAAGGTCATTTTTTTGGCATTAGTGATTTTATTCCCCCTCCAGAATTCTTGGCTTGACGAATTGGTATATAGAATTAATTCTGTAGTAAGAGAAATTACAGAGGGAGGATAAAATTTATCCTATGCAAAGTTCACATTTTTTTCAACTATACAGCGATGAGTCTATTTCAAGCTGTCATCCCACAGACTCCATTAGATATACAAAAGCTTCATTTGAATAGTGAGCTACAACAGTGTCTTGAAGCTCTTCAAGGCTACTGTATATATTGAAAAAAAATCAGTAATAGAATGAATCTGTTATCAGTAAATTGCCTGCTTTGATTGACATCCAATTCATTGGCTGAATTGTTCTGAAAGTGACTACAGGTTCTTCTCAAACAGTCCTCTGTAAGATAATTTAATTGAAGGAAAATATCTGACATAGAACCTAGATACATTTAATCACTGTGGGATGATTGGGCAATGGTATTAGAAAAGAATTTAGGGATTAGGATATAAAGTAAAAAATAATAATATAAAAGGAATTGAAGGAAGAATTATGAGAATCGCATCACTCAGAAGTATCATCCCAAAGGGAGCATATATTTTATCAATTTTCAGTTGGCATTATAAGAAATTCTGTAGGGCTACAGGAAGAATGGCCTACAACAGTGTTTCCCAACCTTGGCAACTTGAATAAATTTGGACTTCAACTACCAGAATTCCCCAGCCAGCATTCGCTGGCTGGGGAATTCTGGGAGTTGAAGTCCAAATTTATTCAAGTTGCCAAGGTTGGGAAACACTGGTTTACAAGATCTCCAGCAGCTGAAGGAGAAGCCAGTCTCCCCAGCCTTTGGAGGACTAGGAGTGGGACTGTCTGCTGCAGTGGTCTCTGGCAACAGGAACTGATGTTGAAAGAAAATTTGTCTTCCATGGATTGAGGGGTGGGGAAGATGATCTCACGTGTAACTTAGATCCTGCACATGCACAGATGAAGCTTCATTCGCTCACCCCTGATCTAGTGGATCTCCAGTGGTAAGAGGAGGGGGCAGTCTATCTGGCCAATGGAGGTAAAACAAAACCAGTCTTCTGAACCTCTGGGTAGCAGCTGTCAATGGAAGTCTGGAGGTGGGGTTTCCCAGCGAGGGGAGTCTCAGCGAAATTGCAGCATCGCAAAAACACAGAAGTCCTCGAAACCCCACCTCCAGACTTCTGTTGACAGCGAAGCTCCCGTTTTTGCACTGCGGGGATTCCCCTGCAGCATCGCAAAAACATGGAAGTCTGGAAGTGGTGTTTCCCATGGAGGGGAGCCTCAGGGGAATCCCCACCAGCACAAAAACGGGCACTTCGCTGGCAACAGAAGTCCGGAGGTGGGGCATCCCAGTGGCGGCGGCTTGGGTTTGTAAGGTGAAAATAGTTTGGAAGAAGATGCAAAAAAATCTTAAACCCCAGGTTTGTATCTCAAAAAGTTTGTATGACGAGGGGTTTGTAAGACGAGGTATCACTGTATTTGTGTGATACCTACATTGTATATATGTTTATCAGAACTTTCTCACAAGAGTTAATTTTGTGGAGTTTTTAGTTGTGATGAAAGAACAGAGAAATTAGAGTTCCATGCATCTTTTTTAAAACAAGTGAAAGAAAACTTTGGCGTGTTTCCAAGTTTGCTTTATTTGTAGTTAGAGATTAATATTAACTCCAAAATCAAATTTAGCTCTTTTGTTCTGTTGGTTTACAATCTGCTTTTTGTTTTCATGTATAAGAAAATAATCTGATTGCCTTTAGGATCTGAGTGCTGTAGTAATTAAAAACTGTTTCTTAACTTAATTCTACATATAATACAATTGTTTGCAAAGTTATGTCCATTATGACAGTCTTATTTTCCCTTAAATAGATAATTGGTAACTGTCAATAACACTTGTGAGTATGCTGTTCTACTAATGAATGTTCCCCAAATAACTCCAGGGCACATTTCAGTCAAATAAAATTGTTTTTTTCCAGGATGTATTCCACATTATGCATACAGTGAACAGCTGAAATAACAACATGCATTGTTTATCTGGGAACTCTTGCTAATAGGATTAGGGAAACCTCTGTGATGTCTCTCAATCTTTTCCTGGCATTATTGAATTTCTCTTAAGAAAGGGAAAAAAACAGCTGAAAGAATAGTTTTTTGGATATCTATATTGGGTAAAGATATATGTAGTCCTCAACTTACAACAGTTCATATAGTGACCGTTCAAAGTTCCATGGGTAGTGAAAATGTGAGTTATGACCATTTTTTAGAATTATGACCTTTTCGACATCCCCATAGTCATGTGATCAATAGTCAAATGCTTGGCAAATGGTTCATATTTATGATTGTTGCTGTGTTGCGAGGTCATATGATCACCTTTTGCAACCTTCTGAGTAAAAGTCAATGGGGAAACCAGATTCACTTAATAACCAGTTTACTGACATAATCACCTGCAGTTATTCACTTAGCAGTTGTGGCAAGAAAGGTCATAAAATGGAGCAAACCGCACTTAACCAACATCTCACTTAACATCTCACTTGGGGCTCAGTTGTGGTCATAAGTTGAAGACTATTTGTATACAATGGTCAAAATAATAGTAATAATAATGAGGTATTAATATTATGGAAATTTTGACTTATCTATTTCCCATATTTAGCGGCAGTGCCTTTCGCTTGCCTGGAGATTATTTTTGAGAGTTGTGGGGTGGAGGTCTTCTCCCAATATGCTGTATGTATTTTGTGGGGGGTTTCACTATGTGGGAGAGATTGATGATAACTGGATATATTCATGCAGGAGCTTTTTTAATACAAATTGCCCTTTAGAAATAAGTTAAAGCTTTTGACTCTGCCACTCTCTGTGGACTTTTAGTGATCTTCTAGTCTGCAAAAAAAGTTTAAGTTATGTAGACCTCTTTCCCTAATTTCCATGTGAGAAAATTTACTGACGTGCAATGCCATCTGCCCCAAATAATTCTTGTACAGAAATCCTTGTTTCATTTATTTATTTATTTATTTATTATTTAGATTTGTATGCGGCATATAAACGCTGCAAACAAACAAACCAATAAATAAATAAATAATTTTTTCTATTAATCTAACAAAATATTGCTCAAAAATCACACCCTTATTTATAATGATATAAAGTCCATTTTTACTGCTTCTTCCTTAAAAAAAAATCACAGGTAACTTAGAGAAACTGTCGAAGCATCCTAAAATAAAAACTGTGAAATAGAAAGGAGATAAAACCAGATTTTATCTCTTTCTATATTACAATATAAGAAAAACGGGGAAGAACACTTTCACATAAGGATCTTAAAAAAAAAAAAAAGGATAGCTTTTCACAATAATTGATGAGACTTCCTTGGGTATGGATAGCTGCCCGAATATCAAGGAAGTGATTTTGGAGAAGCTTATTTTATTTTCATAACCAATTACCATTTCTTAAGCTAACACTTAACAGACAATAGTGGAGCCTCTCTTCTAGACACAGAGCCAATAGACTTTTCTCTAGATTGATCTATTGGAGAATAGACTCATTCTATTTCACGATTTCCTGTTTAATTGTGCAGAGAATGAGCAGCTGAGGATTGGCTAGGATTCCTAGTGGTGTAGCCAGTCATCTCTTTACAGGAGGAAGAAAATGCTGCAAAATGACCAGCCTCTCTCTTTTTCATCCTGAATAGAGTAACTTTACTTAAACAAACCTAGCGTCATAGCAGAAGTTTCTTCCTCCATTAATGAATATAATGAGAGTCCCTGTATTCTGGTTGCTGCTTTCTTTTCACATAGAAAGTCTTCAGCTGGGATTAATTTGGTATTCCTCATGAGATTCACATGTAGAAAAGACCCAGTATTGATGGAACAAAGCTACTACATTAGTCCTTCCTTCCTGTATTCGCTTTTTACCTTTTTAATAAGAAAGGACGCACTTCTTCTATTCCCTCTTCTATAAGGGTTCTTTTCATGTTGCCTTTCATTATTTTGACAGAGGGATAAATAATTTATCTGATGCCTTGGCATGTAGTTATATGCCAAAAATGTATATTCAAGTTATAATTTAACTCCAGTTAGTCATTTTCTTTATATATTTTACTGACAAAATATGTACAGTTTGGGCCATCAAAATATTTGAAGGGGTGCTTAAAGAACAATGATTAAATCTGTAAAATGTGGCACTAAACTTTTAGTCCAATAGAATCTTTTAATAGCTCCAAGTGTAAAATAAGTCAGATACAAGGTGGTTATTTTTCTGGCACTTATGGCATAATTCTGATTGTATTGCTATATCATTACAGACGGTTAAAGGATTAGGTGTATGCTTAGCATTGTTATAGGTAGTCCTCATTTAATGATGGTAATTGGGGCTGGGATTTGGGTCATTCTTTGTCAAGTGGACCAGGTGTCCACTTAACTGATTTTTGCAAGCTTATTTGAAAAGAAACTATTACAAAAACAACTTATATGATAGGAAAAATGTGCTCTTTCTAATGAAATAAAAATGAAGAAGATTGAAGGTGAGAAAACAGAAAGCTCTGTTTCATCACCTTCAATCATCTTCATTAGAAAGAGCAGGTTTTTTTCTATCACTCTCTGTTATCTCACCTTACACACACACACACACATATATATATATGTGTGTCAATTTTTTTTTTAGCCGACATAAAAAAACCCATATATATATATATGTAGATTGTTCTGAGTTCGGGTTTTGCCCTGTGTAATATTTTGAGTGTCTATGTGACGTTTCGGTGAAATCACATTCACTATCATCAGGCTGAAGTTTTAAGCTTCGTGCTGCTGTAAATATGTAAATATTTACAGCAGCACGAAGCTTAAAACTTCAGCCTGATGATGGTGAATGTGATTTCACCGAAACGTCACATAGACACTCAAAATATTACATGGGGCAAAACCCGAACTCAGAACAATCTACATATATATACCCGTGAAAATCTACAAAACACACACACACACACATATATATATACATATATATACATACACACACACACACACACAGCAATTAATAGCAATAGCAGTTAGTCTTTTATATCACTTCATAGTGTTTTACAGCACGCACTGAGCAGTTTACAGAGACATCATGTTGCCCCAAACAATCTGGGTCCTCATTTTATTTATCTCAGAATGATGGAAGGCTGAGCTCAATCAAGATCAAACTTCTAGCAGTGGGCAGAGTTAGCCTGCAATACATAGGATAATAGATGGTTGCTGGAAATATCATTATTGGGGAATGCTGATACCAAGTATAATATCTCCTCCTTGTATTAAAAAGTGTCCTGGAAAGTCTTGAATCACTAAAATCATTATAAGCTGCAGCTGTTCAATTTTCCACTGGATTGGAGCAGCAGTAAATAAATGAAATCTCTCTAGGCAGATCAGTTGACAGTCATGGGATATTGGAAGACTGGAACTTGGGAGTGCAAGAAGAAAGACAGGCGTTAATAAATAAACTTCATTTGTGAAAGTAAAAGAAGGAATATAATGAAACAAATGTGATTTGTTACTGTGAAGCACAGCTGATGAATTTTTGTGTGTAAGTTAAGATGTAGATTTTATGTCTGCCTCCCTGCCCATCTCTCTCTCTCTCTCTTTCACACACACACACACACACACACACACACACACACACACAAACGTATTAACATCATCCACATTGGGTGTGCCTGAAAGTAAGAATTGTTGTTATATACCAGGAAAGAGTAATGATCAATGATTTTTTAAAAAAATGTATAGGTAGTCCTCACCTTGTTAAGTGATTTGTGCCCGATTTTACAAATATTTTGCCTTGTTATTACACTAATCACTGTAGTAAAATGAATCACATACAGGTAGTCCTCAACTTCATTTAGTGACTGTTCAAAGTTACAATGGCACTGTAAAAAGTCACTTATGACTAACTTTCAAACTTACGGCCTTTGTAGCAGCCCTATGATCATGTGATCAAAATTCAGATGTTTGGCAACTAGTTCATACTTATGACCAGATTTGCTTAACAACTGTGTTACTAACTTATCCACTACAATGATTCTCTTAACAGCTGTACCAAGAAAGGTCACAAAATGGGGCAATGCTCACTTAACAATAGAATTGGGGGCTCAATTGTGGTCATAAGTTGAGGACTATTTAAGCAAATCTGGCTCCCCCCCATTGACTTTGTTTGTCACAAGCCTTCTGGCTGTGTCACAAATGACAGTCATATAAGCTCGGGATGCTACCACCATTGTAGGTTGTAGCAGGGATGGGTTGTGATTTAACTTCGTACTAGTTTGCTTCTTCCTGCACAGCACGAAGCCGAAAAACAGATGGCTGCTGCATGTACAGTGCCGGAACTTGGCTTTTGCACATGCTCAGAAGGAAAAAAAGAACCCGCCCAAAACAAAATTGCGACACATGCGCAGTGCCAAAAACTCTGCTTCTGTGCATGCTCAGAAGAAGAAAAAATAAATAAATAAATAAATCCCAAATAAAAAAATATTCCAAAAAAATTTGGAAAAAATGGCAGCTCCCAGAGACCGCACTGGGCTGCACAGTGTGCTGTTACTGGTGCATACGTACCATACCGTATCAGTAGGAACCCACTATTGGATTGTGGGGGGAGGGAACCATACAGTAATTATAGAATGACTATAAGGAAAAAAAAGCACAATTCGGGAGGGGAAAAAACACCCTGCAAGATAGCCTAGGAATGCATGGGAAAGTATACATAAGAAAATGGAATGTGTAAGCTGTTTGGAACTGAAAATAATTATTTCACAAATTGCTAGAGAGATGAGTGGAATTATTCTAATGGGAAGTACGAGAAAAAAATGCTTGACTATTATCAGGGGGAAATGGCCCTTGAAGAAGACTGAGGCAGTCGGTTCTTTTAAATTATTTATTCGGCTCAGCAGGAGAAAGCTCTTTTTGGAAAGTGACTTCAGCTCAGAACGTGACTGACTGTAACAGTGTCAGAAGGCTCCTTATATACTTTTACTTTCCCGCCTAAACTCAACTGTCATTGTTTCAACCAATCAGAATGCTCAATCCACATTCAACTTATTTACATTGCTTCAATGCATATTTAACAGCCCTGCTTGAGGGGAAAAAATGCATATAAGAGAAATGGTGGAAAAAGGAACAGTGATGGATATTGAACGTTGCATCTATATAAAGCAAAACAAAATAATTATAAATTCAAAAAGAGTAAAGAATAATATAGAGGAAGAAGGATTATAGAGGATTATTGAAGATGGTATCACTTATGATACCAATATTTTGGCATCAAAATTGCCATGAAAGATGAGGGATTATGTGCACAATTAGCAAGGCCTTTACTGCCTTTCAGAATTAACTATATAGGCCTCCCATCAATTTATTGAACAGTGAGCTTTCCAAAAAATAGCAGGATGCTAGTGCAATATCCACCATATCCATCCCCATCCCAGTTAAAAGCGGTGTTCCCCAAGGTAGTGTACTGGGACCAATGCTCTTCATTCTCTACATCAATGACCTTTGCGATTACATCA
Source organism: Erythrolamprus reginae (assembly GCF_031021105.1). NCBI lineage: Eukaryota > Metazoa > Chordata > Lepidosauria > Squamata > Dipsadidae > Erythrolamprus > Erythrolamprus reginae. The sequence goes on from NC_091950.1 coordinate 87,176,046, forward strand.
GAAGCAACTGTGTCCTCTTCGCCAACGATGTAAAACTCTTCAACACCACCGATAACACAACTACTCTCCAAAAAGACCTCGACGCTGCTTCTGAGTGGTCTTATCACATGGCAACTCCAAATCTCAACTAGCAAATGCTCTGTCCTACACATTGGGAAGAAGAATCTGAACTCCAAATACGAACTGAATAATCAAATTATCACAGATAATACCCACTCGGTTAAAGACCTTGGTATACTAATAACAAAAGATTTAAGTGCCAAAGCCCACGGCAACAATATAGCCAAGAAGGCTTCAAGAGTTGTAAACCTAATCCTACGTAGCTTCTGCTCTGGCAATCTCACACTACTTACCAGAGCTTACAAAACTTTTGCCAGACCCATCTTCAAATACATCTCATCTGTTTGGAACCCATATCGCATCTCAGACATTAACACCCTTGAAAATGTCCAAAGATACTTCACCAGAAGAGACCTTCACTCCTCCACTCGAAATAGAATACCCTACGAGACGGGACTTTCAATTCTGGGCCTAGAAAGTTTAGAACTAAGACGCCTTAAACAAGATCTAAGTATTGCCCACAAGATCATATGCTGCAACGTCCTGCCTGTCGGCAACTATTTCAGCTTCAACCACAACAACACAAGAGCACACAACAGATTTAAACTTAATATTAACTGCTCCAAACTTGACTGTAAAAAATATGACTTCAGTAACCGAGTTGTCGAAGCGTGGAACTCATTACCGGACTCCATAGTGTCATCCTCAAACCCCCAACACTTTACCCTTAGATTATCTACGGTTGACCTATCCAGATTCCTAAGAGGTTAGTAAGGGGCGAGTGCAAATGCACTAGAGCAGAGGTCCCCAACCTTTTTTGCACCAGGGACCGGCTTTAAGCTAGACCAGTTTTCCATGGCCTGGTGGGGGGGGGGGAGCTAGCTGTCAGCGGCGCCGTAAAAGGGGCGATCAAGAGAGGAATGGGTGAATGAATGGACGGAGGGTGGGAAGGAAGGAAGGAAAGAGGGAAGGGACAGGAACAAAAGAAGGGTGCAAAGGAAGCAAGGAAAGGTGTGAAAGGGGAGAGTAAGAGAGGAAGGAGTGAAAGACGGGAATGACGGAGGAAAGAAGGGAGGAAGGAAAAGGAAAGCAAGAAATGGAGGGAGGAAAGGAAGGAAAGAAAGAAAGAAAGGGGGAAGGGACAGGAACAGAGGAAGGAAGCAAGGAAACTTATGAAAGGGGAGAGTAAGGGAAGAAGGTAGGAAGGAGAAAGAAAAGAAGAAATAGAGGAAGGGAAGGTAAAAGAGAGAAAGAAAAAGAGCAAGAAAGAAAGCAAGAAAGAGAAAGAAAGAGGCAACTTCAAAGAAAGGCTCACTGAGCATCTCTCACTCTCTCTTTCTTTCTATCCCTCTTTCTTTCTTTCTCTTCCTTTCTCTCTCTCCTCTTCCTTTATCTCCTCTCTCTCTCCCTCTCTCTTTCTCTCCCCCCTCTCTCCCCCTTTCCCTCTCTCCCTCTCTTGCTATCTCTCCCCCCTCTCCCTCTCTCTTTCTCCCTCTCCCTCTCTTTCTCTCTCTCCCCCCTCTCTCTTTCTCTCTCTCCCCCCTCTTTCTCTCTCTTCTTCTCACTTTCTCTCTCTTGTTTTCTTTCTGTCTCTTTTGCTTTCTCTCTCTCTCACTCTTTCTTGTTTTCTTTCTCACGCTCTTTCTCTTGTTCTCTCTCTTGCTATCTCTTTCTCTCCCCCCCTTTCTCACTCTCTCTTTCTCACTTTCTCTCTATCTTGCTGTCTGTTGCTCTCACTCACTCTCGTTCTCTCTCCGTTCTTCTCAGCGATGACGCGCGCACGCCCTGCCTGCCTCACCTTTGCGAGAGCACTTTCGCCCCGGGCTCTCAGCAAGGGGGTTTGCAGGAGAGGCGGGGCCGGCGAAGGTGATATTGAATGTCGGGGGAGAACGGGCGGTTGCACGCGCTCCCTATCCCCCTGCTAGCCCACTCGGAATATTCAAAATAAGAAAAGCCTTCGCCGGCAAAGGTTTTTCTTATTTTGAATATTCCGAGTGGGCTAGCAGGGAGATAGGGAGCGCGTGCAACCGCCCGTTCTCCCCCGACATTCAATATCACCTTCGCCGGCCTCCGCTGAGGAAAGCCTTTGCCGGCATTTCCTCTCGGCGTCAAGGAAGCGCAGCGGCGGGCGGAGAGAGGGAAGGGGGGGCAGCGGCGTCCCTCCTGGCCTTGGCGGGCCGCCCAACCCTCCCCACCTCCTGCAAACGCGGCGGGCGGCAGGGGGAGAGCGAGGAGCCGGTTCCGGCGGGCGCGGGGCTTGGCTGGCTGGCGGGGGGAGCGCCGCTGGTGGTGCGGAAAGGCCGAGGGGGCCCTGGCGCCGCGGACCGGCTGAAAAGCCCCAACGGCCCGGTCCCGGTCCGCGGACCGGCGGTTGGGGACCTCTGCACTAGAGTGCCTTCCGTCCCCTGTCCTATTGCTCACCTATATCTCATATACCTTTCTTCTATTCCTATATCTCTTCTTCTATTCTTTCATTGATATGTTCTATTACTATATCTTCTTTTCTCTTCTTTCTTAGATATATTTTACTATGAGTATCTCCTGTATAACCTTCATCATGTATTTTACTATGTGTATATAGATATATACCCACTAAAACCCTCATTGTGTATTGGACAAAATAAATAAATAAATAAATAAATATCATAGTGCACCAAATAGTTACTGATAATAATTTTCTATCAAATTTTTAGATTTCAAGGTTGAAAATGTCTAGTAATGTATTGGAGGGATGATTCTCAGCATTAATTTGTAAGAGTGTCCTGAAATATGTATGTTCATACACCTATGCTCATACATATCTTTAGCTGAGCTATTGAAGGAATTAATTAATAACCAAAAAGGACTTTAAATCATAATTCAGTGTTGTCACAAGAAGAATTTGTGTCTTTTGATACAGATAAACTATTCATTTAAGTTCCATTCAAATGAAAGGTGAATAAGAATGTGTTCAGAAATCAAACCAGAAGATGGGGGAAAATATACAGCACACAGGGCTTCTTGTAGTAGTTTCTTGTATTTGTTGCACTATAGGACGCACTAGTCTATAAGATGCACCAAGGTTTAGAGAAGGAAAATGAGAAAAAAATAGTTTTTGGCCTCCACGTGTCCTGTTTTTGCCCTCCCCTGCACCCAGAAGCATGCCAGGGAGGGCAAAAATGTGCCCCAGAGGGGGTTTGGGAGGGCAAAAATATATTCGTTCTTTAAGACGCACAGACATTTCCACCCACTTTTTTGGGGGGGTGCATCTTATAGTCCGAAAAATACGGTATATATTTTATTAGGAGTAGGTTCAAAATGAAGGATAAAGCTTTAGTACATGTTTAGTACAACTTTAGTACAACTTCAGATCGTGCAGAACACGGCCGCGAGAGCCATCGTGTGGCTTCCAAGATCTGCCCACATTTCACCAACACTCTGCGGCCTGCACTGGCTGCCGATTAGTTTCCGGTCACAATTCAAAGTGTTGGTTATGACCTATAAAGCCTTACATGGCATCGGACCAGAGTATCTTCGAGACCACCTCCTGCCGCACGAATCCCAGCGGCTGATTAGGTCCCACAGAGTGGGCCTTCTCCAGGTCCCGTCAACCAAACAATGTCGGTTGGCGGGACCCAGGGGAAGAGCCTACTCTGTGGCGGCCCCAGCCCTCTGGAATCAACTCCCTCCAGAGATTCAAATAGCCCCCACCCTCCTCACCTTCGGTAAAATGCTCAAGACCCACTTTTGTCGCCAGGCGTGGGGATAATTACCATCTTTCCCTTTTTTATTATATTTTTGGCCTTACTGCATGATAGATTAGGTTGAATGTGTAGGGGTTTTATTATGTTATTAATGTCTTTTTAAATGGATCTAATTTTTTATTGTTAGATTTGTAATGTATTGTATTATTGCTATGCTGTGAGCCGCCCCGAGTCTTCGGAGAGGGGCGGCATACAAATCTAATAAACTATAACTATAACTATGTTCTAGTATAATTTTGTGGAAAGTTAGAGTTCATTAAAAAGTATAACTTCCTGGAATGTTGACAGTGTTGGCGTTCTTCCTCCTTTTTAGAAAGAGTGTTCTTCACAGAAAGCATCAATTTAAATAAAAACAGATGTTCTAATTGCAATATTTGAGAATATTTTTGTCTAAACTAATAGGAAAGATTACAATGTTTGTAAAAAGAACCAGTTTTGACTATATTAATGGCACAGAATGTACACCGCTCAAAAAAATAAAGGGAACACTCAAAGAACAGTACCTTATAGAATCAGCAGGATTTGATAATACATCCAACAAGATCAAGCTGATATTATTTATTTATTTACTTATTCATTCATTCATTCATTCATTCATTCATTCATTCATTCATTCATTCATTCATTTGATTTATATGCCGCCCCTCTCCGAGGACTCGGTTTAATTACAAACCTTAAATAGCAAACCCAACATTTTATTATTTAACTTGCAGTAGCAATTGGTTATTAGAAAATCTACAGTACAGTGCTTTAATTCTGGCCATGCAAAACAGTTTTCAATTATTCATAATAAGTCAGTTATCCAAATATTACCAAGTACATAGTCTTGTAGTACATAAGACAAAGCCATTTGTTTTGTCATAATCAGTAAACAAAGATATCAAACCTTAACACATTTTAGCTATAATACATGACTACAATGCATAGAGAGATTGCAGAGACATTGCAGAGCATACCTAACATTGAGTAGCCATTAACATTGAGTAGCCAGACAAAGAGAAACCGAGAGGGTGATTCAGAGAAATAAGCTATGAACTCTAGCTCCCTCTTGTGGTAGTCTGTAACACCTCAGCAAATAGACATAGCTCAGTTATAACACATATTGTTGGTTTGTATATTGCCAACCCAAATGTTAGGCAGAGTCCTAATACATATGATCAAAATTAGGGCACTTAGCAACTGGCATGTACTTTTAACAATTGCATGTTCCATGTTTATGTGATCACCTTTTGCAATCAACAAACAAACAAAATCAATGGGGAAGCCAGATTCATTTAACAACCGTGTTACTCACTTAACAGCTGCAGTGATTCATTTAACAACTCTGGCATAAAAAGTTGTAAAATGAGGCAAAGCTCACTAAAATGTCTTGATTAGCAACTGAAATTTTGGGCTCAGTTGTGATCATAAGCCGAGGATTACTTGTACCTATTGAGAATGAAATGTATGTAAAAAAAGTTTGGTGAACTCATTTCTATTTTGAATTTTTTAATTATTTTTCATTTTTAAAACATCACAATATTTTAACACAGATCTGCACCTGTTTTCTTAAGTTATTTCTATTTAGTAATATACAATAATTCATATATTTACAAAGTTCCCCATTTTCATGATTCGTTTCACATTATTTCATGGTCCTTTCTATTTTTCTTAATCCAGTTGTACCATCGTAGTATTCAGAGTTATTTTGTCCTTTAAGCTCCATGGTCAGCCTATCCATCTTGGCACACCTATAAGTTATTAGTACATTTTCCGGTGAGATTAGTTTGTTCTTCCAGTATTGAGCATATGCTATTCTCGCTGCCATTATAATGTGTATTGTTAAGTATTGTATGTTTTGGGGGTACTGTTTCTTCATTATTCCCAACAAGAAGTAATTTCATTATTTTGTTTGGAGAGAAATTTAAGAATTTAAAAGTGTACCAGATTGATCTTTGTATTTTGTTAAAACATTTGTCCTTCCGCTCCCTCTCTCTGTTTTGAGAAACTCTATGCTGGAATTTAAAAGCATTTTAGATGTACGAATAATAAGCTTAGCATCACACATCAGTGTATAATTTCTCTCTGTGTTCTTTGCAGGTTTTTCAGGATCTTGGTACAATTGTGTTATCCAGTGCTTTTAAAGGATACAATATGTGTCTTTTTGCTTATGGACAGACAGGTTCAGGAAAAACATACACCATGATGGGAACTCCAGTGAGTTTATATCCTTGATTCTGTACTTTGCTTTATCTTTTTAAAAAATTAAAAAATAGTTTTAATATTCAAGATCACCATTGGAAGAGAGCTGGGTGGCGCAGCAGGTAGAGTGCTGTACTGCAGGCCACTGAAGCTGACTGTAGATCTGTAGGTTAGCGGTTCACATCTCATCACCAGCTCAAGGTTCACTCAGCCTTCCATCCTTCCAAGGTGGGTAAAATGAGGACCCAGATTGTGGGGACAATATGTTGGCTCTGTTAAAAAGTACTATTGCTAACATGTTGTAAGCCGCCCTGAGTCTAAGAAGAAGGGCGGCATAAAAATTGAATGAACGAATGAATGAATGAACGAATGAATGAATGAATGAATGATATTAAAATAATACTTTTCATGCTATTTTACAAGAATATAGTCTATATTAATAATACAGTGTTCCCTCGATTTTCACGGAGGATGCGTTCTGAGACCGCCCGTGAAAGTCAAATTTCCGCGAAGTAGAGATGCGGAAGTAAATACACCATTTTTGGCTATGGACAGTATCCCAAGACATCCATTAACACTTTAAACCCCTAAATTACCATTTCCCATTCCCTTAACAACCATTTACTCACCATTATTACTGGTACTCACCATTGAATAAGACACTTAGTGATCCTGATATTTATAAACATAATTATTTATTAACAATAATTATTTTTTATGTTATTTATTTGCAAAAATTATTAACATAACTAAGGATCTTCTTCAATCATCATTTCATCGGGCACTTCTGCAATGGACGCTGAAGGCGATTGCATGACAGACCTCTTGGTTTTCGTGATGAACATAGTTATGGGTAGTTGTTGGCGCAGTTTCTTTTTCTGGGCTAACCTAGCTCTTCTGTACGGTGCAACGATGTTGTCAAGGGAGGCCTTAAAGTGTATAGAGCGAGTCATGTTGGGATCCCAAAGTTCCACAATCTGTTGGAGATTTCAGGCCATCAGCAATGACGGGCGAAATTTTTGTGATAACAATGCTGACTGCCCGAGATTTCGGCCAATCAGCAATGGCAGATGAAAGTTTGGCGATGACATATGATGTCATCGGGCGGGAAAAACCACAGTATAGGGGAAAAAATGTGGTATAGAAAAAAACCAAGTATTTTTTAATTAATATTTTTTTAAAAACCGTGGTATAGGCTATTCGCAAAGTTCGAACCCATGAAAATCGAGGGAACACTGTATACTCCTCTATGTAAGAAAGCATGTAAAATAATATCATGGAACGCCAACTAGTCTGGTTTTGTCAAGTTGAAGCACATAGCATGTAGCTTCCTGTATGTTTCCTCAACACTAACTCCACACTTTTGATCAATGTTTCTCAAACTTAACAACTTTTAAGATGGAGTGACTTCAACTCTCAGCATGGATCAGTAGGTTGGCTGGGTAATTCCACAATAGGACAACTTGCCACAGGAAAAACTCACCGCGGCCAGCTCATTTGAAGGACAACTCACCATGGCCAACTTACTATGGGACAAGACAGTTGCAAGACAGTTTAATAATTCTACTTACTGTATTTTTCGGGATATAAGATGCACCAAAGTATAGGACACAGCTTAGTTTTGTGGGAGGAAAATAGGGGAAAGAATCTGCTTACCAGATATTCATCTGGCTAGCATCCTTAGTCTGGTTACCTTCAGCATATTATTTTTTTCCCTGGTTAAGGGCTTTAAAAACCTTTATTCTGACATAGTAACAATGAAAGAGCTTGGGAACATTAATAGCACCTGGTTAGGGCTGGAAAGAAACATCTGGAGCAAGTAAAGCAATGAAAAAAAACCCCTACAAAGACAGGGTTTAGAGATCCTTCTTGACAGAGAGCAACAATGAAAAAGCTTGCAAGCCATTAAGAGCTGGGAACATCATTAGCACCTGATTAGGACTGGAAAGAAACTTACTTGGAGCAAGTTAGAGGAATGAAAAAAACCCTGCAAAGGCTTAGGGCTTGGAAAACATTCTTCACAGAGAGAAGCAATGAAAGAGCCTGCAAAGTAAGATCTGGAAAGATTGTTAGCAGCTAATTAGGACTGGGGAAAAGCTACATTCAGAGTATAAGACTCACCCTAATTATCAGCCACCTTTAGGTAGGAAAAAGGTGTGTCTTATACACCCAAAAATACGGTAATTATTTAAGATAAATAGAATTTTATTTTATTTTTTTCCTATTCAAATGTTATTCTGTCTCCCCCTTTTCATCCTTTCTTTAATTATTCTGGTCCAGCATTTCTTTTATATTAGTGTAACTCTTGTCCTATAGTGAGTTATCCTGAGTTGAGTTGACCGTGGCAAGTTGGTCATGGAGAATTGTCACAGACCGGGAGAATTCAGGAAGTTGAATCAATGCTAGTGATTCTTCTAAAACACACAAGGAACAGTTTTCACACAATGTCTTCTTTTTTCTTCAAGGCTTCCATTGGATTAACGCCTCGGATATGTCAGGTATATGTTATTAAATTAAATATTTCATTTAAGTTTGCTTAATTTTATCACAAAGAATAGAAAATGTAAATTATTGCTTTTCGTAGGGTCTTTTTTCAAGAGAAGGTGCCTCTTCCAAGCAGTCAACTTCATGCAGAGTAGAAGTTAGGTAGGTATTACTTAATTTTCTCATATGGTCATATGTTTTTACCAAGTCTTATTTTCTGTTTCAAACCACTGATTGATTGTTTTCTTTCTTTCTTTCTTTCTTTCTTTCTTTCTTTCTTTCTTCAAGAAAGCATAATTATTGTCATTTGTAATTACATCATGTTTTATAGCATGTTCAGATGTCTAATATTTGGGCTGTGTTCAGTTAAATATTTAGAAATCCCATAAACATCATGGAACTTTTACATTGATAGTTATAACATAGGCATTGGTTATGATAGTTTGTCAAAGTAAATATTTAGTGATATATTAATATTAAATGTAGTCATACTTAAATAATAGCTTTTACAGATGCAAAACTGCAGGGAATGGAATTAATAGGGCTTTGCAGTGTTTCTGGTTTGATTTCTAAAAGGAACTTTAGAGTGTCTAGGAATATGAACCTAGCAGTTTCTACAACTCTTTAAAACAATCATTCCTTTTTGTGGGATTGTTTAGTCACCCTTTGCACTTCCAATAAAATCCTAAGAAAGGCTACTTTAAAGAATTATAATCGAGTATTACGTTCATTCCTCTGAAGGCTTTTTGGAACTGAATGCAAGGCAATTCACAACTCTCTAATAGAAACTCTTCAATCTGTGCCTTCCTACCAATATTCTCCAAAGCTAGTTCTATAATATTTTGTGACTTTATTTATTTATTTATTTATTTATTTATTATTCATTATTCATTTATTATTTTTTATTTATTTATTTATTTATTTACTTACTTACTTACTTACTTACTTACTTACTTATTTTGTCCAATACACAATGAGGGTTTTATTACTTTGCTGGATTGATCTTGCTACTTCAATGTCCAAATACTTAGATGAAGAATATTTTGCTTATCTCTATTTCCTTCCAGTTTCCTAGAAATTTATAATGAGCAGGTCCGCGATTTATTAAGGCAGTCAAACCATAAGAAGCCGTATACACTTCGTGTCCGTGAACACCCTGAGATGGGCCCATATGTCCAAGGTAATTGTATTTTTAAACATAGATATTATTCAGAGAGAGGGAAATATCTTACTCCAGTTTTATTTCTGTACATCGTGTGAAATAATTCTCCAAGTCCCGTTAACTAGACAATGTCACTTGGCAGGGCCTAGGGGAAGAGCCATCTCTGTGGAGGTCCCAGTCCTCTGGAATCAGCTCCACCTGGAGATTTGCACTGCCCCCACCCTCCTCGCCTTACATAAGAGTTTTATTTATGCTGTTTGGCTAGGGGCAATTAGATCTTAGCCCCCTGGCCAACAAATGTTATGTATGGTTGTTGTCGGAATGGGTATGATTGATTTTTAATATACTTGAGGATTTTAGACTACTTAGTTTTAATTAATTGGATTTAGCCTACTCTATTCTATTGTTTCTTTTATAAGTTGTAAGCTGCACTGAGTCCTCACAGAGGGGCGGCATATAAATCCAATCAATCAATCAATCAATCAAATAAATCCAATAAATAGACAAATAAATAAATAAGCAAACAAACAAATAAATAATATACTCCATTTGCTGCCAAAATAGTAAAGCTACTAATGAAAAACTACTAAAAGCAACAATTGCAAATTATTTTTGAAAGGTGTACTTTGTATGGAGATGTGTAGATGACATTGTTCTTGACAAATCAAGTAATTGGGACCTAGTTGATTACATCTGCCTAATCTTTAGGAGACATTCCATATAAGGCTGTACCTTCAAAACCACCACCCCCACCCCCAGAAAGACTAGCTGCCTCTTGAAAAACACTGGAAGACTTTTTAAACAATTAGTTCTTCTTTCTTAAAATCTCTTTCAGGTCTATCTCAACATGTGGTTACAGACTACAGACAAGTAGTTGAACTTCTGGAAGAAGGGATAGCAAATAGGTATTTTGTATTAAATAGTCTAATCCATGTTATCTTATTTATAATTAATTTTTTCATTGTCCTTCTATATTGCAGCTTTCATCAGCAAAAGGAATGATTTATCATTACAAGGAATTATCACCATCCCTAATAGCATACTACCGTAGTTTTTGGCGTATAAGATGCACCTTTCCCCCCTAAAAGAGACTGAAAATTTGGGTGCACCTTAGACTCTGAATGTAGCTTTTAATTAAGCTTTCTTTTTAGCCCTAATGAGATGCTTTGCTAGCTATGCGATCCTCTCTTTGCCAGCTTCTTTCATTGATGCTCCCTATGACAATTAGCTGAGCCTTTTTTCAACCATAACGAGGTGCTAAGGAGTAAAGCGATCTGCTGTGCTTTGTTAGCGAACCAATCTTTCTGCCTGATTTTCTCATTGTTTCTCTCTGAAGAGAGAGAGAAGTGAAGTGTTTTCTAAACTGTTTTTTAATTCCCATCCAGGGGTTTAAAAGCAAGCATGTGGGCTGAAAACCTGCAAATTAATGTGCTAAAGACTAGCCAGATGAATACCTGGTAGGCAGGTTATTTTTTCCCTATTTTCCTTCCCCAAAACTAAGGCGAGTCTTATACTCCGGTGCGTCTTATACTCTGAAAAGTACAGTAATTAGTGATGTTTTCAACCCTGGAGACAATAATTTGTATTAAATAATAGTTTGTTAATTTAATTGTTTTAATTCTATGAATTAAAATTATGAATTTTTTTTGGTGCTTTATAAAAATTATGGACATATATATATATATAGTGGTATGTAAATCCATGTGATTCTATATAGTTTAGTCATATGGTAGAATGTAATTTTACATTTAGTTTCAAGGATAATCCATATGTTGTCTAAACTTCAGCTGCTTCTAAAATTTAAATCTTGTGGTATGGTTGTTTTCATGTTTATTCTTCCATATAAGTTGCCTACCTCACAAATAATAAAATATTAACTTTTCTTTTCTTGTGTGTAGAATTACCGCAGCTACCCATGTTCATGATGCCAGCAGTAGATCCCATGCTATTTTCACCATCCAATATACTCAGGTTAATTTAATTTTCCCAGTAATTTTTGAAATCCACAAGAGCAAGTCTTGTTGGTGTTGATTTCATCTATAACAAAATGACATTGTACCATGGAGCATTATATTATATTCGTAAATGTGTGACCACTGATGAGTGGCGGGTTTTTTTCAGTCGAAAACTGCATCCCATTTAGCTGAGCTAACTTGATATTGTTGAGTAGAGTGAAGGCCGTCATTATTTCTTCTTCTCTCTTTTCCCCCCATATCCTTCTTTCTCTCCTTTATGCCAACCTACCTTCCGTTTTCAAACTTTCTCTCTCTCTTCCCAATGAATTGCTGAGATAAAAGGTTGATATTGCCTTTGCAACTTCATATCTGATTAAAATCTTCAGTGCTTACTTTATCTTAAAAATAGATTAGGAATTTTAATTATGTTCTTCATTATAGCATCTCCCTCTTATGGTTTGATTTTTTGTTATTTGGATTGCATATGGCTTTAATTGTTTTTAATTTGACATAATAATCTCCAAGAATTGAGTAGAATAAAAATCAAATGAGTGCTTATACTTTGCAGGCATTGATCCCATTGGTATAAATGCAGGTTGACCGTTTGAAGCACCTCACACAATCAGTCTGTTCTAGAGTATAGAAAAATTAGAATTTTTACTCTGAAATCTGAAAATTTGTTTTCCTTCAGGCTATACTTGAGAATAATCTGCCTTCTGAAACTGCAAGCAAGATCAATTTAGTGGACCTTGCAGGCAGGTAATACTTAGTTTTTGGAGAAAACCCAGGGGTGAAATCCAGCAGGTTCTGACAGGTTCTGGAGAACTGGTAGCGAAACTTTTGAATAGTTTGAGTAGTTTGGGGAATCAGCAAATACCACCTGTGGCTGGCTCCAGTAGTGGGAAGGGAATAGGGATTTTGCAGTATACCATGGCCACCAAGCCACGCCCATAGAACCAGTAGTTTAAAAAAATTGGATTTCACCACTGATAACCTCTTAAAAGTCAATTATTCATAACTGTTTACTGTTGGTTATGACCTATAAAGCCCTTCATGGCATCGGACCAGAATATCTCCGGGACCGCCTTCTGCCGCACAAATCCCAGCGACCGATTAGGTTCCACAGAGTTGGCCTTCTCCAGGTCCCGTAGACTAAAAAATGTCATCTGGCGGGTCCCAGGGGAAGAGCTTTCTCTGTGGCGGCCCCGACTCTCTGGAACCAGCTCCCCCCAGAGATTAGAACTGCCCCCACCCTCCTTGCCTTCCGGAAAACTCCTTAAAACTCACATCTGCCGTCAGGCATGGGGGAATTGAGGCATTCCCGCCCTCCCCCGGGCCTATACAATTTATGTATGGTATGTCTGTGTGTATGTTTGGTTTAATAATGGGTTTTTAAAATGTTTTTTAAAATTTATTAGATTTGTTATAAATTGTTCTATTGTTTGTTGTGAGCCGCCCCGAGTCTATGGAGAGGGGCGGCATACAAATGTAATAAATAAATAAACAAACAAACAAACAAACAAATATAATTTCTCTTTTATACTGTTTGCTGTGGAATTCCTATATGTGGATTCTGGGGAAATTCTTGGGTACATTTGAAGTTATATAGTAAGCAGAGTGGTGCGGTGGCCTAGAGGCAGAGCTCTCACCTCACAATCAGGAGGCTGTGAGTTTGATCCTAGATAGAGGCAGACATTTCTCTCTCAATGAGAAAATATCTGCTGAACATAGCTCCACGTTGGCAACAGAAAGGGCACCTGGCCACTAAACGCTCTGCGAGCCCCATTCAGTTGCACATACTCCATCCTAGAAGAGATTATGGGGTTGTTAAATGATGATTATTTGAATTTATATAGCACATGGTATCTTTAATTGGTAAACCAATTTTAATTTAGAAAGCTGTGTATAAATTGCCTTACACGTGAGCTTGTTTTTTATTGGCTTTCTCATGTGCTTCAAAATAAAATCCAAAATAGATTTTGAAACTCACATCAACAAATTGATTATTAATACACTTCAAAGGTGACATCTTTGTGACAAATGTTCTTAAGGTGAAAGGTTGAGCTGACAGTTGCCAAACATAATATATTACGAAAGGATTTTGTTAGAGCTCTAAATATCATTTAATAGATTATGTGAAGATACATTTACTGTACATGGTGTGTGAAAATAATTTCAGTACTCTGGAAAAAATGAAACCTTGGAATGCTTCTGCCTTCTAGTGGATGCATATATAGGTTCTCAGTTCTTTGGAAACATATTTACATACAGTATTTATATTTACATTTTGTCAATGTTACGAGTACTTGTTTGGCATCAGGTTATCCATGATTGGATTGATGATAGAATAGTAATTCTGTAATATCTGGATGAGGATAAATCATAGACTTTTGAATAGCACGACTTCCTTGCCAAATTTAAACTCTGCATGTTTTGGAAATATTATAAAACTTTATCTAGAGGCTTGTATTTATGAAAATAGGCTATTCTTTTCATTATTTGAGAGTTGTAGAATGTTTTCTCATTTTAATGCAGCTTACTTTTATGTACTGATAATCATTGCTCTTATTTAAATTATTTCTTTGGTTATGTGTTTCAGTGAAAAGGCCGATCCTAGTTACTGCAAAAATCGAATCACAGAGGGTGCCAACATTAACAAATCATTAGTTACTCTTGGAATTGTCATCTCTACTTTAGGTAAAAATAATATTATCTTTTATTTAAACTGCAATGAAATGTTAATGGATCACCTATTGAACTTTTCCTATGATTCATACTTGAGCAAATAAATGAAGTACTGTACTATATTCATAAAGTATTTCATTTGCTATTAGATGGGAGACAGGATTATAAAAGAAGCATTGGTTGCCTTCATACTTCATGATAAGTTGTGACTTCTTGTCTTGTTCATCTCCTTTTTTAAAGGAGCTTACCTTTGCTTCTGTGGCTTAGTTAATTACAGCAGAGATGCACATCTCCAGTTTGAACGTAATCCCAGAAATGTCATGCAGCCCCCTGAAGCTTCCTTATCTTGCAGATGTCCATCTATGGCAGTGAATGCCACAGGTGGCGCGCAGAGCCATATCTGCTGGCACGTGAGTTGTTGCCCTAGCTCAGCTCCAATGTGCATGTGTGTGCCAGCCAGCTGATTTTTCGCTCGCACAGCGGTTTTGAGAGGGTGTTTTTGGCTTCCAAAGGACCTCCGGGAGAATGCAGGAGGGCATTTTTACCCTCCCCTGGTTCCAGGGAAGCCTTTGGAGCTTGGGGAGGGTGAAAAATGAGCCTACTGGGCTCACCAGAAGGTGGGAAACATGCCATTTCCTGTTTCCAGAGAGCCTTTAAGGGGGTGGGGAAAGCTATTTTCGCCCTCCCTAGGCATTTAATTATGGGCGTGGGCACTCACGCATACACCATAGCGCACGCACATGCTCTTTCAGCACCTGAGGAAAAAAAGGTTTGCCATCACTGATCTATGGCAATAACTCAGGTTTTCTCCAATACCCCTTTCCCATACTGCTTTTCCTTTGTCACTCTTGCTGCCATATGCCTCTACTGTTTATCTTCTGTATTTAATTTTCTTGGGGGTCCCACCTGTCTAAAATTCACACCCTTTATTGTCATTGTACAGCATGTATACAGTGAAATTGGTTTAGCCTCTACTGATGCAATCTATACAGAATACAAGACAATGTGAATAATATAAAGAATAATCCCTATGCAAGTAGTTAGGGGAAAAACTAGTCATACGTTTCTATATGTACGTCATATTCTGTGCAACATATATTACTGTGGTGTATGACCTTATATCGTGGTACATACGTATTACACACTACAAGGGCACCAGTGAAATTTGTCATACTAATCTGTGGTGCTGTATTGCATTTAGGAGTCTGACAGCCCATGGGTAGAAGCTGTTTTTAAACCTGTTTGTCTGGCTGGCCCTACTTCTGTGTCTTCTGCCCAATGTAAAAGTGAAAAGAGACACTGGCCAGGGTGTGAATCATCCCTAAGTATTTTCCTTACTCTGCTGTAACAGCGAGACCTGGCAATGTCACCCAGTGGTGTTAGTGGGCAACCCATGGTTTCTTATGTCAAATTAATCATTCTCTGTAGTGCCTTCTTGTCCGAGGCTGTTAAACCAGTGTACCATACTGTTATACAATATGTGAGTAGTGATGGGCGAACCCGACGAAACATGTTTATTTTTACGTGGAAGGACCGCCATTTGCTTGCAGCGCTGCTGCGGTGGCCTTTTTCGTAAAAATAACAATGTTGATTTTTACGCGAAGACCTCCCTTTGAAGGAGCTGGGGAATCCCTTTAACGAAGAGATTCTGGGGGCGGAGCTTAGACATCACCAGCAGGTTGCTAAGGACGCCAAGGTGATCACTTCCTGGATTCCATGGAATCCAGGAAGTGATCACCTTGGTGTCCTTAGCAACCTGCCGGTGACGTCAAAGCTCCGAACGCCGAACACGACCTCGAACTTTGCCCGAAATTTCAAAGAATTTCGGGTTCGGGTTCAGCATACCGAACACCGCAAAATTCGGTACGGACCGAATTGTGTGAGTTCGGTTCGCCCATCACTATATGTGAGGACATTTTCTATTGTGGACCAATAGAAAGAAGTCATCAGTTGTGGTTCAACCTGATTTTTCTGCAGGACTCTAAAGAAATGAAGTCTACTTCACTTCTTTACCATTACCAGAACAATAGTTATCTTACTGGCATTGTCTTGGCTCTTTGCTTATCTGTGATGAATTCACAGCCAATTGGGGAAACCAAGAGAAACAGTATGGTGACTTGAAAGGACAGACTAGAAGCAGCATTCTTTGCCCTTCTGCTTTTCTCTTCACCTTTTTGCAAGAAATGAGGGGGATGCAAGGAACAATGAAGAGTGCTGCTGGTTTTATCCACTTTCAGCTTCTTCCTGCTAAGTTGTCTTATTTCCTGTTATCTTTTAATATCAACAGGCAAACAGGAAGCATCTGCAGTATTAAGGAGAAAGAAATAGCAGTTCTTTTCTTTTAGACATAAATTCCCTCTCTGCTTTCTTTCTGTTTTCTTCCACTTTACTGAGGACCATAAAATTCAGAAACTTGAACATGTCGTACTTCCCTAAAAGAGAGATAAAGAATTATTTAGTGAATGAATGGACTCTGCCTACCAGACCCCTTCCTACCAATGGCAAGACTCCTTGCTTTCAATGGTGGGAAAGTATCAGCAATTTGCTGGGGAGAGTAGCAGCTTTTTGCTGAGAATGTATGTATAAACTAATGAGAGAGAATGATGTGAGTCATTCATGTGTGATTGTCAGGTCACATATAAGGTGCCGCTCTATTGGCATGTTTAGTGAGTTTCAAATGTTTCCATCATGTTCAAGTTAGCAAACATATTAGGGATAATTAAGTGGGTTCCTTAAAGCAGTGTTTCCCAACCTTGGCAACTTGAAGATATTTGGACTTCAACTCCCAGAATTCTCCAGCCACCAAATGCTGGCTGGGGAATTCTGGGAGTTGAAGTCCAGATATCTTCAAGTTGCCAAGGTTGGGAAACACTGCCTTAAAGTTATGGTTATTCTTTACTATTTATTTGATTTTTTTTGTCCCACCTCTATTGCTTTATAAGTAAATCAGAGGTCAACATACCGAATGTTCTTACAATTCAAAGAAAAAAGAAAGCTAATATTACAATGTTTAGCATAATATAATATTATGCCTCATTCTGCGCCTTCATCCTGTATGTTTATTTGAGAAGGCAGGAGAGAAATTAGTTGATTTTTTTTTAAAAGCATATTGTTCTAAGAAATTTGTAGTAAACACATTATGTACATTAAGTTACAAATAAGGAATTTTTATATTTACTGGGAATCTTTTCTTCCGTATGAACTTGGGTAAGGGAGAAAAACTTGCTTTATGGAATTCAAAATATTTTTGTAGCTGGAACTGCACAGAGATAAGAAAATAAGAAAATGGACTTACCTGATATACCCTTTCTTGTGGGGTGGAGCTAGCCTCCAAAGATGGTAAGACACCACCCTGTGGCCAGTCAGGACTGAATCTATATTTTAAAATTTTGCCCCTCTGCCTGCTTTCCTCCTCTTTAGATGAAGGACGAAATCAGATTCTGCATGCAGTTACCATACAGACATACTGCTTATGTCTATTCATGAACCAACGTATTCTAGCCAGACTATATATAACAGGAGGGATTTGGAGGCTAGCTCCGCCCCATGAGAAAGGGCATATCAGGTAAGTCCAATGCCCATTCTCCATGGTAGGTGGAGCTAGCCTCCAAGGATGGAACATACCAAAGTAGTCACCCCAAAAACCAGGAGGGCCACTAAGTCTGGATGGGGCCTTCACCCTCTCTCCCCACCTGTTGTAGAACCCGCCCCAAGTCTACGGAGAGGAGTGGCATACAAATCCAATAAATAAAATAAAATAAATAAACCCTTCTTCCAAAAGCTGCCTCATCTGAGGTGAAGGCGTCCATTTTGTAATGATGGAGAAAAGGAGTCGGTGAGGCCCAAGTGGCCGCTCTTCAGATCTCGTTGATGGGCGCTCTGGTTGATCATGCAGTCTTTAGGAAGGAGGTCAGCTAGGGGCCAAATCAGGGCAATTGATCAAACCGTGGGTGTCACTTGTTCTGGGAAGCCATCGATCTTGTCAGAAGCTCCTGCCTAGTGCTGTGTCAATAAGGCTCCTGCCGGTGAAGGTATTGCCGTACTGAATTGTGATATTTGGCATCTTAAAAGCTTAAACTGTGATCAAAGGACCATAATTATTGAATAAGAAAACCAGAGGCGTCAAACTTGATTTAATTGAGGGCTGCATCAGGGTTGGGTTTGACTTAGTGGGGTGGGGTGGGTGTGGCTTGCATGGGCGTGGCCAGCTGGACATCACTTGTGTCAGCACCTATGATGGCCCAAGCATTCTACCAGTGAAAATGGGTTCCTGAGCTCCTGTTTTTGGCTGCCACGGCCTCCTGCAACCCTTTGCTAGTGAAAACAGTGCTTGGAAAGGCCACACATGATCCATAAACCTCCTAAGCTCCATTTTCAGGGGCAGAGGATTGCAAGAGGCTGTGGCAGCCAAACACGGAGCTTGGGAACCAGTTTTTGCTGGCGGAAGGCCCACGGGCCACGGGCTACTGTTTCCAGGGCAGCCCCATGGGCCAGATCTAAATACTCTTCGGGCCACATCTGGGCCCTGGGCTTTGAGTTTGATAGCCCTGAATAAAACAGTATAGTCTTAATCTTAGACTATTCAAAGTTACTTTAGCATAAAAAATATTTTTGAATTTTATTTTTTTTACTGTATAACTCTGACCTTTTTTTTTTTTGCTTCTTAGCTGAAAACACTCAACTGTTCAGCAGCTGCCAGAGCATCAGCAGTATAGCCAGTGAAGTGGACAGTGACCGTACAGACAGTTACTGTGGCTCCAATATCAATAGCTGCAAGCGTCAAGCTTACATTCCGTATCGGGATTCCATTCTTACTTGGCTTCTGAAAGATAGTCTGGGTGGCAATTCCAAGACCATAATGATTGCAAGTGAGTATAAAGATTTGCTTTGATTTCAAGAATGGTCATATGGTCTAAATATTCCTAAAGGCAATATTCTATTAATTGCCCAAGGACAGTGTAATATCTCTCGGAAACGTGTGACATAGAAAATAATTGAGCAAGAGCTGTCTGTCATTGTCACATTATAAATTTCAATATGGAATTGTATTTTACCTCTGTCAGTAGTTCCTAATGAGATATTATTGTTTATTTTAAAAGATTTATAAGCTGCCCTTACTATGTATTAACAACATGTAGGTTTTAAAGAAATTTTTTGCCAGACCTCTGCCTTTCAGAGGTCTGGCAACATTTTTCTTTAAAACCTACATGTTGCTAATAATATAAAGAAACAAACAAGTAGGAACAGGTTAAAACAAGATAATTTGCTAACCTATCAGCATAGCAAATTAAGCATGTGCTCTAATATGTTTTGATATTTATTTATTTAATTAATTAATTAATTAATTGGATTTGTATACCGTCCCTCTCCGAGGACTCGGGGCGGCTCACAGCATATATAAAAAACAGAACAATAATGTAATCCAATTAATACTACAATTTAAAAAGGAAAAAAAATTAACCGAACAATTAACTTATTAACCAAACATTCAGCAGTCATACTTAAGGCATTCAGTGGTCAGGGGAAGATCTAAAAGACTCAAGCCTGGCAAAGATGAGTTTTTAAGCTCTTTTGGAAGGCAAGGAGGGAGGGGGCAGTGCGAATCTCTGGGGGGAGTTGATTCCAGAGGGCCGGGGCTCCCACAGAGAAGGCTCTACCCCTAGGTCCTGCCAACCGACATTGTTTGGTCGACGGGACCCTAAGGAAGCCAACTCTGTGGGATCTCACTGGTATTAGATAGAAAGGTAAAAACAAAAGCATTTTTAAAAATCCATACATTAGGCATTGTCTTTCTTTCTTGCATTCCAGCCAGAAATGTCATTGCATCCAGTGTGTTTTAGAGAAATTCTTGTCTAGCCAATTTTAAAGAACAAATAGGGTTATGGCATTTTGCAGCAGCAAAAAAATTTAGGAGTTTTCAATGCCATAAATACTTTTCAATTGAAACCTATCCAATTACTGGATAATTAGTCCTACTTGTTCAATAAATCAAACAGCCATCACTGTCAAATAATGGATAAACTAAAAATTGTATAAAAGTTTCAAACAGGGATATGGATACAGTATGTTCCAGTAATTTAATCAAATGTTGTTAAGGCATGTGCCATCATGGCTAAAATTGTCTTCTTTTGAGTAGGCATAATTTTGTCTCCTACTTTATAAAAAGCATAGATCTGCCTGCCTGCTGTCTTTTCTAACTATTTTAACGAAGACTGAGTTGCAAAAGTGTGGGTATAACCAACTGTTACAAAGATAAATCACTTACCCATATTTTCAACAAAGTTTACTTTGGCAAAAGTTGTTTTTTGATTCATCTATTATTTGAATTAACATCAAGATTTGGCCAATAAGTGATTAGATGCACAAACATATTTTACAGCATAGACATTTAAAATGTGGCTCAAATTCCCAAGTTAGTGAAGCATTTACTAGATCACCTTGGAAATAACTGTAGATTCAGGAAAATAATCACGTAAAGCAAGGACCATTACTGTTCTAAGTCAATTTCTCTTCGAAACACTTCAGTTTTTGTTGCTGACAATTTCTGGTGATTTGCACGCATGAAAAAAGTATATCAACTTATATTGCCCTTGGGTAGAAGAATGAAATGCAAATGGCTTGGGGGTCAAAATATCTAAAGCACATTTTACATTTATTTTAGTAATTTTCTTTTTGTATCTGTAGCTATTTCTCCTGCAAGCTGTTGCTATAATGAAACTGTGAACACCTTACGCTATGCTTCAAATGCCAAAAAAATTATTAACAAACCTCGTGTAAATGAGGTGAGCTACCTTGTGTGTTTCTTTTATTTTATTAAGCATATTTGTTAGCTTTCTAAAGAAAGGGTCCCCAACCTTGGCAACTTTACAACTTGTGCATGCTGGCTGAGGAATTCTGGGAGTTGAAGTCCACAAATCGTAAAGTTGCCAGGGTTGGGGACTCCTGCTTTAAAAGATTACACTATTTTTGTTTGTATAATTTTTATGCATTTTTAAAACAATTGACGGTGCAGTTCTTTTAGTGTCATCTTTTTTCCTAATACATTATAGTAGTCGTCACTTAATGATGACATTTGGGATCACCTAGTCTCTTGCTAAACGATGCGATTGTTAAATAACATATGTGACCGTGTTGAACTTAATACCATCAGTTTTGCTGGGGTGGTTAATTGAATCATTGCGGGTTGTCAAGTGCATCATCCTGTGATTGCAACTTGTGACTTCCTTCTGGGCAGCCTCTTCCTCTGTCTCATGTCTGGCAGATCAATCATGATCGTGTAACCACGGGATACTGCAAATGTATATAAATGCATGTTGGTTCTCCAGCTCCTGAATCAAGATTAAGTGACTGCAGAGTTGCTATAACAGTTGCATGTTCAAAGATTAGTTGTAAAACTACTTTTTACATACCATTGTAACTTTGACTAATTGCTGAATAAAACAATCAGTTAGTGAGGATTATCTACTATATTTAGTAGCAATAGCACTTAGACTTATACAGTATACCGCTCCACAGTGCTCCGCTCCACAGAGTCAGCCTATTGTCCACCCCCCCAAAAAAAATCTGGGGGGATGTACATTTACAACGGTTACAGGATCCTATGGTCATCCTCATTTTACCAACCTGAGAAGGCTGGAAGGGTGAGTCAACCTTGAGCCAGTCAGTGGGCAGAGTTAGCCTGCAACACTGCATTCTAACCACTGGGCAGCAGGGGTCATGTAAAGTATGCTGTTGTCATATATTCATCTATTACATATGTAGTTCCCTAGTAATCATCACACATTAAGAGGGAAGAAGATTTAATTTAGACATCCAATATTGGGAGAAGTAATAATGTTGTGCAATCCTTTTTTCTTTCCATTCCTGGAAATAGTGAGGGCAGAATATATTGACTGGTAATGCCATAAAATGTCCAATAAACATGGTTTAGAGGCAATGAATTATTTCCTTACTTTTTAAAAAGTTCCTCTTAATTTTTCAGGATGCAAATGTGAAACTGATTAGAGAATTACAAGAAGAAATACGTAGATTGAAAGTTATGTTGATGAATTTCGAGATGGTATGTACAACTGTATCACCTACATTTGATCAAAATCATTCAGTCCCTTTGTATATATTATTAGAAGTATAATATTGGTTTTCCTCAAGATATTAGTCAGATTTGTTATTGCATGGATCCTAATCTGAATCAAGTATCATACATCTGCAATGAAGTATTTTTTTTAAAAGAAACCCATTTTGGTTGTTAAGACCATATCAGATTTGTCATTAAATTTTATCTCCTAATAATTTGGCATAATGTGATGCAGCACGCATGATATCTGTTGTGGTTAGCTCTGACCCAGCTCCTGCCACAAGGAATGTGCAGGTGGATGTGGGGGAGACATCCACATGCTGCAGGCCTGTTTTGCTCCCGATGGAATCTGCCGATGAAGCCTCCTCTGACCAAGGAAGCACGAGTGACAGGGAAGAGGGGAGTTTGGCAGACAGCCCAGGAGGAGATCAGTCATCTGTATCATCCCTGGATTCTGAACAAGAATTAATGACACATCCACGCATGCGTAGAGTGATGCATAGGAGACAACAACTGAAGGATTATTACAAGAGAAAATGAGGCCACCTGTGGTTGGGTGGGGCTGCTGTAATTAGTGCGACAGATAAAAGTGCAACCTGGTGTTTTAGCCTCATGGCAGTTTATCTGATTCATTGTTTCATCAAGATCGTGGTTTTTGCTGTTCAGGATTGTGTGTGTGGACTCTCTGGACTTTAGAATTGGACTCAATTTCCCAGTTATTGGGTGAGCAATTTGACTGCATTTAACCTGTGCCTTGTGTGTACCAGAAAATCCCTTTGACATTTAAAAAGGGAGCTGTTTCTGTTTTTCTGTTTATAAAAACTTT
The DNA here is from genome assembly GCF_031021105.1 of Erythrolamprus reginae. Classification (NCBI taxonomy): domain Eukaryota; kingdom Metazoa; phylum Chordata; class Lepidosauria; order Squamata; family Dipsadidae; genus Erythrolamprus; species Erythrolamprus reginae. Next base: position 87,199,216 of record NC_091950.1, read on the forward strand.
TGGGTTTTCCTTTTATCGTGTGGTATGTGTCTTCCTGGACCAATTACCGTGTAATTATGGGCGATTGAGACACGCCAGCATAACAATTAGGATACATTTTTTTCTGTTCTTACTTTGTTTTCCATTCTCAAGGCATTAATTTGTACTGAATATAGAAACATTTCAGAAATCTTATTAATATTTTGTCCCCACAGATAAATTCTAGTCCTTCATGGAGCGATGACAAAGAAGGAAATATTACAGAATTAGTACTTCAAAATGAAATCAAGGTTGGTAGGCATTGTGTTTTTTCAAATCTGTGCAAAATAAGATTGTGGTCCCAGATTAATGTCTGGAAGAGGAAAAAAATTGTAGTGGATGAAGTTTTAAAATATGTCCTAGTATTTATAAATAAAATGGGTAAGTTGTGAATGAAATGAAACCCAATCTTTTTTTAAAAATAAAGACGCTTTATTATTAGGAGCAAAACTTAACTGAAAAAAGACACTGCTGACAGTGATCATTTTTACATTTAGAAAATATACTGCTCAAAAAAATAAAGGGAACACTCAAATAACACATCCTAGATCCAATGAATGAAATATTCTCATTGAATACTTTGTTCTGTACAAAGTTGAATGTGCACAACAGCATGTGAAATTGTCAATCAGTGTTGCTTCCTAAGTGGACAGTTTGATTTCACAGAAGTTTGATTTACTTGGAGTTATATTGTGTTTTGTTTAAGTGTTCCCTTTATTTTTTTGAGCAGTGTATGTATTCTACATTTCTGATTTTGGCTTCATCATTGATTTTGCTTGCCAGAAAATCACAAAAAGTGATCACATGACCCCAGGACACTGCAACCATCATGAGTCAGTTGCCAACAACATTTGGAGTAATATATAACAGTTATAAAAAGTTTTTTATCCTGCCCTTGTTTTTTTTTAATAAATAACTCAAAGCAGCAAACAACCATACCTTTCCCCTCACATTTTCCCTTCTGAGGTGGATTGGGCTGAGAGAGAATGACTGGCCAAAGTCTCCCAGATGGCATTTATGAATTAGAACTTTAGGAATTAGGAATTTATGATATTCCTGGAGGGGTCTGTAATATGGTAAATGATTTAGCTTTACTAGATAAATGGTCAAAGCAATGGAAACTGCAGTTTAATGTTTCCAAATGTAAAATAATGCACTTGGGGAAAAGGAATCCTCAATCTGAGTATTGCATTGGCAGTTCTGTGTTAGCAAAAACTTCAGAAGAGAAGGATTTAGGGGTAGTGATTTCTGACAGTCTGAAAATGGGTGAGCAGTGTGGTCGGGCAGTAGGAAAAGCAAGTAGGATGATTGGCTGCATAGCAAGCAGGAAGAGGGAGATTATGATCCCGCTATATAGAATGCTGGTGAGACCACATTTGGAATACTGTGTTCAGTTCTGGAGACCTCACCTACAAAAAGATATTGACAAAATTGAACGGGTCCAAAGACGGGCTATAAGAATGGTGGAAGGTCTTAAGCATAAAACGTATCAGGAAAGACTTAATGAACTCAATCTGTATAGTCTGGAGGACAGAAGGAAAAGTGGGGACATGATCGAAACATTTAAATATGTTAAAAGGTTAAATAAGGTTCAGGGGGGAAGTGTTTTTAATAGGAAAGTGAGCACAAGAACAAGGGGACACAATCTGAAGTTAGTTAGGGGAAAGATAAAAAGCAACGTGAGAAAATATTATTTTACTAAAAGAGTAGTAGATCCTTGGAACAAACTTCCAGCAGACGTGATTGGTAAATCCAAAGTAACTGAATTTAAACATGCCTGGGATAAACATATATCCATTGTAAGATAAAATACAGGAAATAGTATAAGGGCAGACTAGATGGACCATGAGGTCTTTTTCTGCCGTCAGTCTTCTATGTTTCTAAGTTTCTAGAACTCAGTCTCCTGGTTTAGAGGCAAGCAGCTTAACCACCACACCAAACTGGCTCTCAGGTTTTATCTTACTTCCATTTTAAAAATATTAAAATAAGCACTTTTTTCTCATCATCTTCAAAGATTGACCAGTTGACCAAAGACTGGACAGATAAATGGATTAACAGAAAAGCTATTATGGAAGAGTACAGCGTGGATATCAACAAGAAGAAAGCTGGAGTGACAATAGACTCCAATTTACCTCATTTCATGGCCATGGATGATGACGTCCTTAGTACTGGAGTCGTACTGTACCATCTCAGGGTGAGATGAGATTTCTGTATTTAGCCATTACTTCAAAATGATGTAAGATGTAATTATGAATAGAAAACCTTAATCTGCAACACTTGCCTAATAACAATATTTCAAAGGTTTTGGAAAGGTTCAGAAAACAGAATATATAAATGGAACTTATTGGAACTGCATAGTAGTATTTGTAAGTAAAAACCTTAATTATTAAAAGTATGAATAGCATAATCAGCAACAACGTAATAATAAAGACTACATAGTAATAAAGAATAGCAGAAATTTTTAATTATTAGCTATATTCTTAATAATTGATAGTTTATCTTTACCATAATAATTATACTTTACTACATCGTGGAATTTAATATTTCTGCATGTTGTTGTGATTTACATGTTGTGTAAAGTTCTCACATTCTAAAATATAATTGCCATTAGTCAAAGTTTAGAAGTACAGCTCCCAATACAACTCAGTTTAGAAAAAAAAAATAGGGCATTAAATTAGGCCATTAGATTTGGGGTTAAATTGGATATCAAGCTATTTACACATGCCCGGTTTCCATTAATAAACAATTAACTTCAATGTATGATTTATTATTGGGCTAGGTGTTTTAAAAAACCTACCTAAATTTAATGTTTTAATGGGGGGAAATGTCATTTTTTCTCATATGTTGAAAATCATAAATTGCACTTTAAGAATTATTAGTAATCCATTTTTAAAGTCAAATATGTGTCAGTGTTTGTTCCTATGCAGATAATGTTGTTGTGTAGAAGAGTTCATGTAGTTTGAAATATACTCATATTTTTATTAAAATAGAATTTCAAAAATAAATTGCCATTAGTGGTTGTTTTTTTTAATCTATTACTATGCTGAAAAGGGAAATATGATGCTACATATTGAATATTTCTGATTTGGTAATAAATATAAGCATTTTAATGTTTTCAAAATTATTAACCATAAATTTCTATTCTCAAAGTATACAAAGCTTTTATCTCATAAGAAAAAACAAAAAGGACAGTGGATAGATTAAAAAATTTATACCCAGAAGAACTAGAATGTCCAACTTGTTAATCACTTGCCTAAGAGAAATATCACTTAGAAGGAAGTTGTAACATAAATTGTAACATCTGTCCATTTTAATATTGTCGTATTTGTTCTTCAAGTATTTAAAATATTTATTTTATTTTTATTTATTTATTTTGTCCAATACAAATTGAAAGTTAAGGAGAATAAAAACGTGTAGTAGTAAATATCAGGGAAGGGATAGTCTTATGCTAGTCTTATTTGCTGTTTATAATACCTAATGCAATGTTGTACAGTATTTAGAATTCACCATTTATGCTTTGCATAAAATTTTCAATTGAGTTTCTATAATCCTACACTTTTCTTTAAATATTTCAATTTAGGCTCCTTAGTATCTATGTATAGAAGCTTAACCTCAGCTCAAGGATGCCTCAATTACAGTTCATGATGTTTAGGTCTACTTCTTTTACATTCTCCAAGCCGTCCTGAGTCTTTGGAGAGGGGAGGCATATAAATCCAATCAATCAAACAAACAAACAAACTTCTTCTGGGGCCACTTTTCTGAACAGTTGTGAAAGCAGTTTGTTAGTCTTCTGTCAATGCAGGTCTTGTTATTTGTAAGATGCAAGAAAGTTTAGTTGCAACTGTAGCAGTGATGATCAGAGGCTGGAATTTGTTCTTATTGTCCTCTTTTGGACTATTGAAGTGGAGCAGGCAATCCACTCAACTCCATCACATCCAAAGAGATTCATCTTTTCTTCCATAGGTGGCTATGTGACTGATAGCAGATATTTCAGGCAAACAGCTTTTGCTGCTAATGGCTATGGACAGCAAAACCATCCTACTGAACAAATCTGCCTAACACCCTTCTCTGTGGATCATCTCCATCTTTATGCAGAGGAAGGTTGATCACTATCTGAATTGGGAGGGAACAGGTTCTCCTCCTTTTGGGGAAGGCTCTAAATCCCAGATCCACAATGCTGGAGTGATGGAAGCTGTGCTAGCCATCTATCAAAATTTGTTCCTTTCTCCATCCTCTCTCCATATTAGGGAGGATGGTTATTGGATGTTCTCCTTGCCAGCAGGAAAATCCATTTATCCCTACATTTTATTTACTCTGCAGTGTACTTTTCAGCCAATGCCACTTATAAACCACATTAATGAAGCAGAGTAGACATTTTAGGGACTGGACATCATTGCAGAGATGATATAAAGTCCATCCTTATTATTGCTATTTCAGCACAATTATTGCGATATAATTAAGGAGGAGATTATGAAATTAAGGAATTAGTGTTTATGTTCATTACTATATATCACATTCATTTCTTTTTTCTAAACTAACATCTATTGTTTAAAATATGCATACTGTTTAAATTCAGTTGACAAAAAATACTTCAATTTGCCTGATGAACTTTTTTCATTTTAAAGTTTTGGCGCATGCATGATTTCGTCATCCTTATGCAGCTGAAATATTTTGCTTAAGTGTTCAATTAGAACAAAAACCTGGATTCTTTTCAAATGTGTGTTCAGAAGTTTGCCAAGATTAGGAGGAATTCTGCTGTCGCAAAGCAATAGCTCTGAAGAGCTGGCTAGATTTTTTTGGAATTTTGCAATCCTACCTCAGATTCAGAAAGACTGTAGTACAAAGATTTTTTAAATAGTAATTTTAAATATCTGTATTCTGGTCTTTATAACAAAGCATATTAATTAATTTACAATACTTGAAAGTGGCTGAGGATATATGGAAAGAAGCCTAGTTTGCAACTAGGCTTCTTTCCATATAATTTATCAATAGGACGCTTATTTAAACCCTTTTAAGCCTGTTTCATTAACACTACACTAACAACTTTATCCCCTCTTTCTTTGCTTCTAGATGCTGCTTTTTTCTTTTCTTTATGCTTTGCCTTTTTAAAATTCAGGTATCTTGTAATTTCAACTGAGGAACAAGAAGGTAAAAGGCTGTTTTTCATTTCCATAATAAAAATGCTGCTGTAACATTTATATGAGCAGCAAAGAAGATCACAGTATGCTTCTTGTTTATATTTTAACATCTATTTATGGATCTTGGCTGATGATAGCAATTGCTGTAAAATTGGAGATTTAAAATTACAGTGATATGAACTCTCTTGAGGAAAAAGAATAATTTGTGTCACAGGGTCACGTGTCAATGATATAAAAGTACTCTGATCCACAGTTCTGGTTTCTTATTAAATATAGACTAGCTTATGTTATACAGTATATAATGAAAATCCTTTAAATTTTAGATAAGAACCATCTAGACTAAGGGTCCCCAACTTTGGCAACTTTAAGACTTGTGGACTTCAACTGCTGGCTGAGGAACTCTGGAAGTTGAAGTCCATAAGTCTTAACGTTGCCAAGGTTGGAGACCCCTGATCTAGATTTATTGCTGTCAAAGAAAAATTCCTTGTTCAGATAAAAAAATGTTAATATAGGTAGTTGCTTTGTGCTAATCCTGGGAATGAATTTGATTTAGTGTTATTACCTCATTATTATTTTTAGGAAGGAACTACCAAAATTGGAAGAAGTGATTCAAACCAGGACCAAGATATTGGTAAGAGTTAGGATATGTGATCCATGGGTTTACAGGCTTAAGATTACCTTAATTAAAAGCTACATTATGATTTTTCATGGATCCATTTATTGAGCATTTATGTACATAAAGTTGCCAAGAAAACTGCTTGGACATGTTCATAAGGTCACCAGGAGGTGAGCTTAATTTAAATTTGACAATTTTTTTTCATTGACCAACATTAAGTTCATCAAATGATGAAAGCTTCTGTAGGACGTTGTGTATGTTCCATTGCACATAAATAACATTATACATTTGATAATTATGTTACAATGTATTATAATGAGTAATAAATTATACATCAGCACAGTCAGCTACAAAACAAATAATTGTTTCACAAAATAGGTATGGTGAGGCAGATAAAACCTGTGTTGTAAGGAAATCATTCGATAAGCACATTTATTGTATTGAGAGTGGACCATTTTTGATGGATTAAATTTTAATTATTGAACAAAAATTTGATCCTGATGTTTAATAATGTGTGTAAACATGCAAGTATTCCCTTCATATAGTTCTTGCATGTATATAGTTCTTGCGTGGTATACCACAGCCACTGGTCCTCACCACTTTTCTATCCATTTCTATACACACCTGAGAAGAAGTATGAGACTATATTGTTTTCTCCAGCCACCTGCTTTTATTAGTGATTTTATTAAAATTCATGGTTTTAGTTGTTTGGAGAGTAAAGATAAACTGAATCCTTTTCTGTCTAAGTTGTTCTGCTCAATATTATTGCTTTCCCTTCTGTTGATGCAGTGAAAATCTTCCACCTCATTGACATGCGGTGTACGGGAAGGAAGAAGCAAAAAGATGCATTCTTTCCTCTAGGAATCGATGGAAATTATTGGGTTTTTAAAAATAACTTTCAGCAAGCTATCTGATCCAGCCAGCTAACACATAAATCTGGTTTATGAGCATTATAAATCCAATTAATAAACAAATAAGCCACCCCGAGTCCCTGGAGAGAGGCGGCATATAAATCCAATTAATTAATTAATTAATTACATTTCTGATTTTCCACTAGTTATAGTAACAGCAAAGTAGCGGCCCATTTCCTGCTACTTAGTAGTTCATACTGACTAATTGGTTGCCAGAGGGGATAGTAACCTGCAAGCCATCCATCCATGTCTTCATCATTTTAGGCATTGTAGAAATTATTATTCCTACTAATAAGCATATCAATTCTGACAAGTTTTTCTAGATACACTGAAGGTTTGAAATCCATACACTTTGTAGTGTTGCAGGGTCAGGGGATTGAAAGGGACCATTGTGTTATAGACAATCGGCATGGGATTGTGACTCTGCGGCCTCTTCAGGGAGCACATTGTGTTGTAAATCATCATGAAGTAACTGATTCTGTTCGTTTATCACAAGGTAAGAATTTGATGTTCACGGAATTTTTAATACCTAAGATTCATACCTAAGGATGAAATCATATATAGAACTAATAGTAGCTAATGACAGTTCTATTTTCCCTAGGGTTATCTAATTCCTTTTAAATCCTTTATACACATTAATAATTTAATTTAATACATATTTTTCTTCCTGTTTCATAATATTTGAACACATGACTCATTAAATTTCTTTGCAATATATAGTCAGGACAAACAAAAGAAAGTAATTCTACGCATAATACATAATCTATTCAAGCAATGAGTCCTTCAGGATTGAGCGGCATAGAAGTCAAATTAAATAAATAAACATTTGAAGCATTGTATTGTTAAACTGCTCTGGCCAGTCTGATTAATTTGCTTTCTGGCCAATGTGTCTTCTTAGTAAGTGAGCCAAGATAAGATGCACTTTCAGATTAATTCCCCATAACATGGTGATGATTAATTCAAATTTAATATTAATTCACATGTCTTTGTATTTTAGTGTTGCTTTATTTTCTTTTTATCCTTGCTTACTATTTTAGTCCCTACTTACACAGCCTTCTTTTTGGAATTTGCATTTTCCCTTTACTTGGCCACTCTCCAAAAAATCTCTGCCAATATATATAGGATGATGAAGACAATCTATAGTTTAAATATACATAAAATATTTTGAACAAAGTTTTATCATTGTTTAATTTTGCTTTTTTCCCCTTTCCCCCCTTTTTAGGAGCTGTAGTAGTCCTTGGCAAAATTCACAAATTTAGATTTAACCATCCTGCTGAAGCTGCCCTTTTAAGGCAAAGGCGTTCAGTAAGTTTAGAGAGCGGTCTAATTTTCTTGCACAGTTGCTATACAGGGGAAAATATTTAAATGTTGTATGTTGTTAGCCAATACATTTAAGTGCTTTTAAAAGACATTGAAAAGAAAAAGAAAAGACCATGATACATAACTGAGAATTCACACAATCTTTTATGATGGTTCTTCATTAGTCTGGCCACCCTATCATATATTTGATGGCTAGTTACATCTCCTTGAGGATTTAGCTTTCATATTGCTCTAACCACCAATGTTCTCATTTCAATACATAAAAATTATATTCTACAGCTTTCTGGAACTGAAGGAAATATATGTTCATCCTGCTTTTCTTTTTTTCCTTTCCGTTTCTTTCTTTTCTTTCCTTCTTTCCTTCTTTCTTTCTTTTTCAGAAATAGCACTGACATATTACACACTTATTCTGGTAAACCATGTGCCAGAGATTAAAAAGAGAACATTCAGGACATGACCTGCTATTACTTCAAAATACTTTGATTCATGTCTAAACCCATAACATAAAACTGAATTTGAATTTATATTTATTTATTTTATTTATTTATTACTTGGATTTGTATGCCGCCCCTCTCCGAAGACTCGGGGCGGCTCACAACATGTAGAAACAAATCATAAGTAATCAAACAATTTAAAATTTTAAAGATTTAAAAAACCCCATATACTAACAGACACACACACAAGCATACCATATATAAATTAAACGTGCCCAGGGGGAGATGTTTCAATTCCCCCATGCCTGACGGCAAAGGTGGGTTTTAAGAAGTTTACGGAAGGCAGGAAGAGTAGGGGCAGTTCTAATCTCCGGGGGGAGTTGGTTCCAGAGGGCCGGTGCCGCCACAGAGAAGGCTCTTCCCCTGGGGCCCGCCAACCGACATTGCTTAGTTGACGGGACCCGGAGAAGGCCCACTCTGTGGGACCTAATTGGTCGCTGGGATTCGTGCGGCAGGTTCAGATACTGGGCTCCAGGAAATAAGGGACTAGAAACCAGCAAAAATGAAGAATACAAGTAGTTTAATGCTTCTATGTTTTTTATTTTCTTCCACATTGTTTGTTTTTAATAGATCTGTGAAACTTCCTCTGCACTGAATTTCAGATCTCTTGAATGGTTAGATCTGGATGGAGATTTTTCTTCCCTTTCCCTTTCCTATAGCTTTTATCCAGCTGAAGCAAAAAGGTAGGTTAAAAAGAGTTTAACTGAACAAAGATGACATTTTTCTGTACTCTGCATTCTCCTCTCCCCCCCCCCGTTTACAATGCTAGCATTAATTTCTTTTTGCAATGCAAATGAGCCAGTATTAGAATTTATTCATTCACTGTTCTATGGTAGTGAATAGTGATGGGTGAACCAAACAGTGTTCAGGTTCGGCAAGTTCAGACGAACTTTATGCAAAATTCGGCCGAACCCGAACGGGGAATCCCACCAAACATGTTTATTTTTACGTGAAAGGACCGCCCTTTGCTTGCAGTACCGCTGCGGCGTCCTTTTTCGTAAAAATAACAATGTTTATTTTTACGTGAAGGAGCTGGGGAATCCGGGGGCGGAGCTTTGACATCACCGGCAGGTTGCTAAGGATGACACGGTGATCATTTCCTGGATTCTGTGGAATCCAGAAGTGATCACCTTGGCGTCCTTAGCAACCTGCCAGTGATGTCAAAGCTCCGAATGCCGAATGTGACCCCGAACTTTGCCTGAAGTTTCAAAAAATTTTGGGTTTGTGTTCGGCATACCGAACACCGCAAAATTCAGTATGGACCCGAATTGTGCAGGTTCAGTTTGCCCATCACTAGTAGTGAATTAACCCAACATTTTATTTAATTTTATTTCAGTGTTCATATAAATTATATTTTCTTTTATTTTGAGAGAAGTGGAAAGCATGTTAGGAAGTGGAACATGTCTACTAGAATTATGGCAATGGGAAATAAAGTACCGTATATTCTCGAGTATAAGCCGACCCGAGTATAAGCCGAGGCACCAAATTTTGCCACAAAAACTGGGAAAACGTATTGACCCGAGTATAAGCCGAGGTTAGAAAATGGAGTGGCTACTGGTAACTTATAAAAATGGAAAACAATAAAATTACATTAATTGAGACATGTTTTAGAATATTTATTTTAAAGAAAACCAGTAAACTAGCTCTGTAAATTTAAAAGAGGGTAAACAAATTAACAATATTAACAATAAATTAAAAAGTAAAAAAAGTAGCTCGATCAGGAAGCTAAAACCTAAGAGTTAAAATCCTTCAAAACTGGATTCCTTCTCATCATTAATTGGATTTACATTATTGTTCTGTTTTTATATATGCTGTGAGCCACCCTGAGTCCTTGGAGAGGGATTGCATACAAATCCAATTAAATAAACAAACAAACAAACAAACAAACAAACAAACAAATAAGTGTATCCAAAGAAGAGCTTCAGCATTAGCTGCTGTGAGGTTATCAGCATAGAAAACCAAATAGATAGATAGATAGATAGATAGATAGATAGATAGATAGATAGAAATAGATAGATAGATAGATATAGATAGAAAGATAGATAGACAGACAGACAGACAGATAGAAAAATAGATAGATAGATAGATAGATAGAAAGAAAAATAGTTAGATAGAAAAATAGATAGATAGAAATAGATACAGATAGATGATAGATAGATAGATAGATAGATATAGATAGAAAGATAGACAGACAGACAGACAGATAGAAAAATAGATAGATAGATAGATAGATAGATAGATAGATAGATAGATAGATAGATAGAAAGAAATAGATACAGATAGATAGATAGATAGATAGATAGATAGAAAAATAGATAGATAGAAAAATAGATAGATAGAAAGATAGACAGATAGAAAAAGAATTCCTGTCTAGCTCTGCCTCATAACACATTATTAGATCCTATCCAAGCAAGGACAGCAACTACCACAAAATACCATTTTTTAAACAGTTTAAATCCTTTCAAAGGAGGGGGAGGAGAATCTGACAGCAGGGGGCCTTTTTAATCCGACTCACCATTGCAAATGGCTGCCTTCTTTGCTTGAGCTAGGGAGAGGAACTACGGCGTGCGAGAGGAGACAAAAGCTGGTGCCTCCTCGCTCTGGCTCTAGCAATGGCGCCCTCGTGTGGTGACTTTGTCAATGACCCGAGTATAAGCCGAGGCTGTGTTTTTCAGCCCATTTTTGGGGCTAAAAAACTCGGCTTATACTCGAGTATATACGGTAATTAAGTATCACAGTTATATAGAGCAGCACAGTGACCTTGAGTTGAAAATGTTCCCACTCAGAAGGTTGAGAGTTCGATCCTAGACAGAGACAGATGTTTAACAGGGCACAAAGTGAAAATGCCTGCTGAGAACTCCATGTAGGCATCAGGAATTTCATCTCTCCAACCCCACCCTGAAGCAAAGGATTACAGGGCTATAAAAAGAAAAATAGCATTACCCTTATATGCAGTTAAAATGTGTGTTTTCACAGTATACATTCCGCAGTTGGCAATTAATGCAAATCTTCTAAAATATGTCTGTTAAGGAAGACGATTTGGCCTATATTATGATGAGCTGATTGGTTATGATGTGCTGAAGGTTGCAAACTAGGAGTCTGTGTATTTTGTGAGTCTATCAATTATAAAGTTAAAAATAGCACTGGGCCATTGTCTGTTTTCTAAATAGCATTATGCGTAGCGTACTAATTTGTCTTAAGAGCAAGAATTTCCTGTTTATAGTGAATTCATGCATACTCATCACCTAACATAGATTTTTTGCTCTTCCAACTTTGCAGTTATTAAAGATAATAATTGACATGAAAGATCAGAACAGAGTAAAACCCAGTGGTTTGGATCAGGGGTAAAAGGCTCCTAGTTCGCTTGTGCCTGCCAGTCGTCAGATAGCCGGTTGTGAAGGAAGCCTGAGGCTCCGCTCACCTGCCCGGATGCCACCATTTGGGCTCTTTTATCCTCTGGGCATGTGCAAAGCGTTCTGTGCATGCGCAGAGAGTAAAAGTATCCAAATGGCACTGTCTGGGCAGATGGGTTGGAGCCTTGCGCTCCCTTCGCGACCAGCTCTCTGACAACTGACAGGCACGAGTGAACCGGGAACCCCTGGTTTGGATAAACTTAGGTTTTATTAGTCAATTAGATTTTTATTCCAGCTTAAATCTAGGGGATCAAAACAGTGTATACAATGCTGTTTTACTATTTCTCTTCACACACAAAAAGGGATGTGAGGTAAGCTGGACTGCTAGATGGCCCATAGTCATCTAGTAAACTGAAGGTAGACTGGAATTTAATTCTCCCCACTCCCAAGTTCTCGTCCAGTGGACTTTTTATATTATAGACTATCTAAAAAATTTCAGATATTACTAATACAGTGGTACCTCTACTTACAAACTTAATTTGTTCCGTGACCAGGTTCTTAAGTAGAAAAGTTTGTAAGAAAAAGCCATTTTCCCCATAGGAATCAATGTAAAAGCAAATAATGCGTGCGATTGGAGAAACCACAGGGAGGGTGGAGGCCCTGTTTCCTCCCAGGGGATTCCTAGAGAGGCCCCACAGAGGCTTCTCCCCGCCTTTTCTGGCCCTATTTCCTCTCAGGTAATTCCTACAGAAGTCCCATGGAGGCTTCTCCCTGCCTTTTCCGGTTACAGTTTCAGAGGCTTCGGGTTTGTAAATGGAAAAAGGTTCTTGAGAAGAGGCAAAAAAATCTTAAACACCCAGTTCTTATCTAGAAAAGTTCATAAGTAGAGGCGTTCTTAGGTAGAGGTACCAACGTATTTAAATAATGAAGCCAACTAAATAATATTAAAACTAGTTCCCTATATCAGTAGATCATTACCAACCGCACTTCAGTCTTTACTGAGTAGGATTTATTAATCCACCCCAGTGTTAATACAATAGGAACAGCCACAGGAAAAGCTTGGGGTTATCATTTATCAATGACAAAGCTGTAGAAAACTGTATATAAAGTATTATGGTATTTTTTAATTTTCAAGGTACTCATATTTCAGATTTAAATAATCATATTGTCTTTTCATAAACTTCAGTTGGGAGAGGTTGGCAGAAGATTTACTAACTGCTCCTATATCTGCAAAATTTAGGTTTCATTGGTGTGTGTGTAAGTGTATATTTATTTATTTATTTATTTATTTATTGGATTTATATACCGCCCATCTCTGAGGACTTATATGGGCACATAAAATTTAGATTTTTTAAATTATAAATATTTGCATACATTTGAATTTTTACACCACAGTGTAGCTTCCCTGCTCCATTTAACAAATTCTAGAGTTTTATCCTAGCTGTATTATTTCACAAGAGTTAGCTGTAGAAGTCCTAAGTTAAATTTAATACCTGCTGCAGCATAGATTTTACTGATGGATCTTGTGTTTGGTTTATGATGCGGTTTTGGAAACCAGCTCTTAATTGGATGGGTAGTCTAGGGAGGAGAGGAATTGAACAGGAATTCAAATTGCTGGATGAACCAATGTGTTGCAACTCAGATTCTAAAGGCTCCAACTCTGCAGCTTTCAATTTATTTGGGAGAACATTAAGCAAATTTATGATCTTTTCATATCCTTATTGTTTAAATCAAGCATTCAATAAAATCTACAAGAGCAAGAAATATTTTTTCTGATAAAGCTTTTTCTTTAAAGAAGGTTATGGTTTTAGAGGATTATAGGGATTTTTTATTTATTTATTGCTCATGTTGTGTTTTTGTGGCTCAATATTTGACTGCAGCAAAGCCCTCGGTTTCATTGACTCGGCAGTTGCTGCCATAGCTACTAAAAACTGCATTATGCTGTAGAAGCCACCAGATTCTGCATCAGCCTTAAAGGTATTTTGTGAAGGGAGGAAGGAGTTATACAATAGGATTGCAGGAACCCGATGACAAAACATCCACAGAGAAAATACCAAGGTTAATTTAGTGTGCTTGCTGTAAAATAGAAACAAGAACCCAGCTGCTTCTTCAATCCTGGAAATATTCTCAGTAATTAAATATATATGGTTTTAAAGGTCAGTTGAATTTTTAAAATTTGCATTGTTACTTTTTTCTTAATATAAATACCAGTGTTGTAATAATGCTGTCATGCTTATTTACTTGAAGACTGAAGAGGAATATGTGTTAATATTCCAGAAGGGCATTCTGTATCCCACATGCTTTAGCTGATGTTGGATCTGCATCTCTAATTCCAAAAACAGAAACAGAACAGAGTCTTCTCTTTATCTCTTTCAGGCGGATTATTTATCTCTTGATGTTATGTTTGAATGTGAAAGCAGTAGAATTTAAACAGTAAGGGACATTGGGGTGGGGGTGGGGGCTTGAAATGCAGATATATGAGTGCCTGAAAGCATCTAAAATTGTTCCAATACCTGGAGGGCAATTTCTTTTGATCTGTAAAACAGCTGGCTGCTTGATAATTATAGGTATGCTTTTAAAATGTAAAATGATTGGTTACTTTACCCTTGTTTAGCATATGCACTTTGCATAGAATATTTAGAAAAAAGGAGTTTTAGATAAACAAAACTAGAGTTCTAATTAAGACTAAACTATTATTTGTTATCTATTAAATATATGTCAACCTAGTTATTGAAATTCATGTTTGCATTTTAAACATCAGAACCAATTGCGGTTTGAGAGATATAATCCCAGGCCATAACATTTTTTAGTTCCCTACAGTAGTTTTATTGTAACAGAGATTCTAATATATTCCACAATGACTGTTGTCAGGGTCACTGTATGAAACCTCCTTACCCACCAGCTTATTGTAATGACCTTTCTGTTTTCAATATAGAAATGGCTGTACTTATTTTTTGTCTTGAATGTGCTGACATCATTAGAACACCTTGTCACAAAATACTCATAAGTTCCCATATGACATTAAATATGTACCACTGCTTAGTATCACGATATTAGCATACAGCGTTATGCTTAGAAAAATTGTCATTTCCCAACAAGGAATATTTTTAAAGTCCATTATCCTTCCTATTGTTCTGGAAAAATATTTTGGTGACTACCAAGAAAATAATTACATAGCCCTTCAGCACCAATATCTGCTTCTAAATTATTGAGATTTATAAAAATATTATAAGCTTCTCATTTAAGGTTAATAAAACCTGTCTTCCGTACATTTTGGATGTGTCTATGTTTCCCATTTTTATGGGAGAAAGATAAAAAAGTTTGGCCGATATAAAATACTTGAGGATTATAAAGAAACTGGAGAAAGTATGATTTTGATTCAAAATAATCCACATATATTTATCTACAAACTTAATTAAAATGACTGTCTGTCAGACATATTTTATCCTAATGTCTTGTGTGAATCTAGTTAGTAATGTAGTTTTGAACATTTAACTAGTTTGATTACAAGTCTTTGCAAGAATTCAGAAATATCTGGTTAAAAATATACCAATCAGGATTCTGGGAATAAACGCTCAGATCTGGCTGGCTTCTCCCCAGCTGTACTTCAACTTCAAATAAATTACTACTTAAGCCTGATCTTCACGTGACACCTTAATCTGTCCAGAAGAGAAGTCTTGTAATATATTATCGAGGTCATCTGCTTTCAGTATTCAGTATTGTAAGTATCATTTTAATATTTCAAACGAAGTTTGGGATAAATATGAACAGAAATTAATAGTGCGGAGAAAAATAGTAATATATTATCTTTAAAAAACAGGGTCTTACAGCTTTTAAATAGTGTTGACTCATCTGTGTTTAGGCACCTGACAAATAAAAATGAGCTCTTGCAGCAAATAGGCACTGGAGATTTGCTTGCTTGTTTATTTATTTTTTTCAGGCACAAAGAGCATAATTCAATCTTTTTGTTACTGGACCTTATACTTCTGTTGTAATGACCTTTCTGTTCTCAATATAGAGATGTCTGTACTGTTTATGCTTTTCTTTATTCCTGTTCTTTATGCTTTTGGCTGATCCTGTTCAAAATGCTAGTAGAAGGTTAAAGACAGAAAAAGCCATATGGAGTGAGAAGGGGGTACAGAAACAGAGTGATGGTTGAGGGGAGTGGGGAGGACAGTGTGCTTGCACATAAAGAATAATCCTTTCCCTGTTGTAAAAAATTGAAGTTTTTCAATCCCAAGGATTTTATCAGTTCACCTATCTTGCCAACAGAATGAAACAGGGAAGAAAATTCTCTTTTCTCTTCAATCTCCTGAACAACCCCACAATCTGCTATGGATTGTCAATCTGTGAACATGGGCCAAGGGGTTATAAAAAAAGAGATCCATGTTGTGAATTCATTAAGGGGCGAGTACAAATGCACTAGAGTGCCTTCCGTCCCCTGTCCTATTGCTCTCCTATATCTCCTATACCTTTCTTCTATTCCCAGATCTCTTCTTCTATTCTTTCATTGATATGTTCCCTTACTATATCTTCTCTTCTATTATTTCTTAGATATATTTTACTATGAGTATCTCCTCTATAACCTTCATCATGTATTTTACTATGTGTATATAGATAAATATCCACTAAAACCCTCATTGTGTATTGGACGGACTGAATAGATAGATAGATAGATAGATAGATAGATAGATAGATAGATAGATAGATAGATAGATAGATAGATAAAAAGGTTACACCTCATTCAGCACATGATGGCTAGATATTACTTGGATGAAGAGGTGTTTCTTTCTTTCCCTCTTTTTTTCACTGCCCATCTCAAAGTTGGGTATCCCTCCAATATTTGCCTTTGCCAGGTGAATTTCTAATTTGTTCTTGGCATCCTTGGTCTCCTTCACCCTGTTCTGGAACGCAACATTTACTGTCCTGTTTTGCTTGCGCATGTCACTTGCAGTCTGGGAAAAAAATGCTGTCAATCAATCAATCAATATGAAGAAACTACTCATAATGTGTACAGCCATTAGGTGTGATAATTGGAATTGCACCTAGTGGCATAGTATAACACATTTTACATTGTATGTAAGGTTAGAAGTGCAATTCTCCTCATTAAAGTTGGATTTAACAAAAATTATAATGAGGGCCAGTTTTTTCCAGCCTTATAAAACTGTTTGTGTGAGTACATAAATACAGTATCATATTTAGATATTTAGATGCCAGCATTGTTAATTTATGAGGTTCTAAATGTAATTAGGTAATAAAATATTTCCTTGGGTTGAACCTAACAGGTAATGAGTTTGAGCCACATACAATGTGGGATTGATTATATGACTGGTGGCAAAACAGAATAGTGGATGAAATTTAATGTGACCAATGAGAATTCTGACCTTACTGTGACATCACACATATGAACTAGTCTGTTCTCAGACACACAAATGCATTTTATTGTTTCAGCATATCATCTTTGCTATCCTTTACCAGTATTAAAATCTTTCATCATACAAATAGATGTTTCCATTTTTCCTGATTTAAAAGCTAATTTGATAGAAAAGGATAGAAACATGTTTCTTTCTTTATTTAAAATATTTTTTAAATTTTCTAGCAATGAACGGAGAGATCTTGCATACGAAGAAAGCCAGCCGAAGTTGAAAAACCATGAGATTCCTCAAAGCAGAGAAATTCAACATCAGCAACAATATATTGAAGAATTACAGCAGCAAATCCTGGATGGGCAGATCAAAGCTGAGCAAGAACTGGAACATGATCAGGCAGTAATTGATCGGCAGATCAGAGAAAGTATGATATGCTGAGCTTTCTACTTCTTATTAGACCTCCAAGATACCTTCCAATTCTGTTATTCTGTAAATATTCTGTAAATCATCCAGGGAATGATTCAACATGTTTTTGTCTTATAACTGCTATCAATGAGTAAATAAGCATGGCCATAATATCTCTGTTGACATTGGGAGAATCAAAAATCCACAGATACATTCAATCTTGTGGGCATCCTGCTGATCCATGGTGGCACAGTGGTTAGACTACAGTATTGCAAGCTATTTCTGCTGACTGCCGATTATTTATTTATTTACTTGTTTGTTTGTTTATTTATTTATTTATTTATTCCAATACATAATACACATTGAAGAGAATAGATATGTAGTAATATAAATAAAGAAAAGAATAGAAGAAAAGATATAAAAGTATAGGTGAACATATTTGAAAGGAAGAAAAGATAAATGAGATACGGAGAGACAATTGGACAGGGGACGGAAGGCTCACTGGTGCACGCCCCAAATTGCCAGCAGTTTGGCAGTTCAGATCTCACCAGGCTCAAGTTTAACTCAGCTTTCCATCCTTCTGAGATTGGTAAAATGAGGGCTTAGAATATTGTGGGCAATACGCTGACTTTGTAAACCAGTTAGAAAGGGCTGTAAAAACACTGTGAAGTGGTATATGAGCCTAAGTGCTATTGCTATTCAGTCTTATTCTAATTTTAAAAAGAATATTGATAATCATTGTGATTTAAATATACTAGTTTGTACTTCAAAAACTTCAGAATTTTTCCTATTTAAAATCTCTCTTATTTATGTCACAAGGTAGACAATAGCTTATTTTCACATTATAAACAGTTACAGAAAAACTTAAGATTAGAAAACAAATTAAAACTCCAAAGCTGGGTAGCTATTGTTAATGTTTCTCAAATACCTCCTTTGGTTACAGTTTAAGTAATTAATTCAGAGCAGTAGCTTTCAGTACCGCAATGTTTTTTCTAGAAGGATATAATAAAAGGTAGGGTCCGGTATATATCTGTTTAATTTGATTTATTTTACCCTTTACACTGAATTAGGTAAAGCAGTACTGGTTCCAGAAATCAGCCTTGCCAACTAAGTGCTTTTTGCAATTTAGTAGTTGTTAATAATAACAAGATTAAACACTAATTAGATTGTGTAGAACAGCAAAATTTCAAGGCCCTTGACTTTGTTTCCAAGGCAGTACTGTATAGGCAATAGATCACAGTTCATGGGATTACAAAAGCTAGTTTCTACTGATTAACTGATTGAATTTACTGCTCATCTCAGCTATATGACTCTAAGCAGCTCCCAATATAAAATCCATAAAAACACAAAACAATATTATATATCCAAAGCTCCTAAAAGATGACATCTCAATGAAAAATAAATAAAAGGACTTCATTACCAGCTTGGCCCCAATGCCTAAAGTCTTCAAGGCTTTCTAAAAAACCCAAAACTAATAGTGTTAGGGCCAGTGGTGGGCTAAGAGCCGGAACGCTAAATTGTGCTCGCCGCCGTGGCTCGTAAGTTCTTGTGGGACCAGCGCAATTTTGCTGCTGCACCTGAGGATGAAGTAAAACTGCACACAGAGCCACAGGTGCGTCCCTGTTTTGGCGAGGTTTTTTTTCTTCCGTGCATGCTAAAACACAGGCGCACCTGCGGCTCCATGCGCGATTTTGCTTCCTCCACAGATGCAGCAGCAAAATAACGCTGGTCCCACAAGAACGTACCAGCCACGGCGGCGAGCACAATTTAGCGTTCTGGCTCAAAGCCCACTGCTGCTTAGGGCCATCTAAATCTCAGAGATAATGCTACTGCCTGACCTTATTTGATTTCTTCAAATGAAATGCAATTTTTAAAAAAATCAAATGCGTGAAGTATAATGCTGTAAGAAAAATATTGTGCAAACTTAACCGCATATAGTATTTGGTAGCATTTAAAATGCCATAGGACTTTCTGTGGTTTTTCCTGCAAAAAATTAGCATTGAAACTTTCCTGGATAAAATCAACATAGAAGTAATTTAATGTTACCTTAGCGCTTAAATCGATCCTACCAGTTGATAGGTAGCAAGATGGTAAAAGCAAGAACACTTCTTAATTTTTGTATTTACTTTGTTTGTTCCTAGATCGGCAGTGGCTCGTTGATGAAAAGAAACGGTTGGCCAGGCAGGAGCAGCAGGAGTCTGCTGTGCAGACTGAGGACAAATCATACACTGAAGCTGGAGTTCAGCATGAATCAGAACAGGAAATAGGTCCTTCCTTGGCAGAGCAGTACAAAAAGAAATTAGTGCAGCTAGAACTTTTACGGAAATACTCTTTGAAGAAAGCAGAAAGGCATTTGAGTCAGAAGAAGCTTAAACTGCATTTGGAGAGGATTGTGAAGAAGCAGAAATTGTTAGAAGCAAAGAAAAACCTGGAGTGGTTAGAAGACCCTACTTGCTGGGTCAGCAAAAACAGTGTGATATCTCTGCAGTTCTTGAATCAAGATACCAGCACTAAGTCTTCAAACAGCAAACGTTCATGGCCAAAATCAAGCCCAAACGCAGAACCTTTGCAATGCCAAAGGAAGACTTGCTTAAAACCTCAGTCACCACAATCCAGGTAAATAACATTTTTACTTAGCTTTTAATGTATGTGTGAATGCATGTACAAAGTGGCATATATAAATACCCTGGCAGGGTATTGAGTACCTCTCTGATCCACATGCTTAGACTTTTCTGGGCTTCCTGAAGAATCCAGGTAGGGCATGAATCTATCTTGAATGTATCCTTCACATCATCTTATCTTCTTCTGTTGAATCAATAGGCTAAAACAAATCCCAGATAGCATCTAAGACACTATTTAATTCACCTCCTCTAATCTCACCCATGCAAAGTGCATGCCAGAGCGAATTTGAGTTGTTAGAGTCTTAAAATGGTGTCCCAAGAGGCAAGATTCACTTTCCTGTTGCCCACTTAAACTTGGCAGATTACCTTAATAAATACTGTTGAGGCATACAAGTTGCATTTGTACATTCAAAGATAAACTGTAACCTATTGTCACACAACGACTTATCAGTAAACCAAGAATATCCTCCCAGTTCATGAATATAAAAAGGCCTCTTGAGGAAAGCTTATTTAATGTTCTGACCAGTTCTAAGTTTCAACCAGAAGTCAGCGGAATCTTCTTTCAGGTTGCTAGAAAAATCCATAGTAACTTGGAGAAATCTATCTTCGTCTGTCAGGCAAAATCGTCCTAATCAGTTCTACCATCTGCGCAGGTGACCAGGAACAGTAAACTTCATCACAGAAAAGGATTAAGTCTACATCCTCTAATATCAAATCACGTGCCCAGAAGTGAAATCTGAGCAAATTCATGGTTGCCATATTGACGATGAATTCTTGATGCTTCACATAACCTTTATAGGGCATGAAGTTTGTCAGCATCAAAAGATGAAGGACCTCTACCATCAGTTCCACAACAAGGTCTAAAGCAGAAATAGCTAGCTCAACATTAGCACAACCTCCCAACCAGTAAATACCATGTTCCTGACAGACTTCAAAAGTTATTCTATTCTATTCTAATTAATTAATTAATTAATTAATTGGACTTATTTTTATTAAGTGGACTCGGGGCGGCTCACAATATTTCGATTAATAAGATACAATATAAAACATTTCTAAGCCAGTTAATAGAATAATTAATTTAAAAATTGTCTTAAAAATTGTCTTAATTGTCATTTAAAATCGAACAATCACATACATACTGTCACATCCAATACATTTACTGGTCAGAGGCTGGGGTCTAGTCAGCCGATAGAGCATATTGCAGTGAAGTATACGTAATCCTATCAGTGTAATAAAAATTACAAATCTTAATATGATATATTTTTTTAAAGCATTTGTTTCTAGCTGTAGGATGTAGCTTCAAGGTTATATAGACTTTGTGTAAATCTTCACTATTCAGTACCTTCATTTTATTTATTTTGTGATCCTTTCCTCCCATCCCATCTA
Organism: Erythrolamprus reginae; assembly: GCF_031021105.1. Lineage (NCBI taxonomy): Eukaryota > Metazoa > Chordata > Lepidosauria > Squamata > Dipsadidae > Erythrolamprus > Erythrolamprus reginae. Next base: position 87,220,847 of record NC_091950.1, read on the forward strand.
TACTAACAGGAACTCTGATTAGTAAACAGAAATAAAAACAAAAAACAGTTTATAAACTATTAATAGAAAGCTATGAAAGATGATAAAATCTGCATACCAATTTATTGGACCCATCAACATTAGAAACATAGAAACATAGAAGTCTGACGGCAGAAAAAGACCCCATGGTCCATCTAGTCTGCCCTTATACTATTTTCTGTATTTTATCTTAGGATGGATATATGTTTATCCCAGGCATGTTTAAATTCAGTTACTGTGGATTTATCTACCACGTCTGCTGGAAGTTTGTTCCAAGGATCTACTACTCTTTCAGTAAAATAATATTTTCTCATGTTGCTTTTGATCTTTCCCCCAACTAACCTCAGATTGTGTCCCCTTGTTCTTGTGTTCACTTTCCTATTAAAAACACTTCCTTCCTGGACCTTATTTAACCCTTTAATATATTTAAATGTTTCGATCATGTCCCCCCTTTTCCTTCTGTCCTCCAGACTATACAGATTGAGTTCATTAAGTCTTTCCTGATACGTTTTATACTTAAGACCTTCCACCATTCTTGTAGCCCGTCTTTGGACCCGTTCAATTTTGTCAATATCTTTTTGTAGGTGAGGTCTCCAGAACTGAACACAGTATTCCAAATGTGGTCTCACCAGCATTCTATATAGCGGGATCATAATCTCCCTCTTCCTGCTTGTTATACCTCTAGTTATGCAGCCAAGCATCCTACTTGCTTTCCCTACTGCCTGACTGCACTGTTCACCCATTTTGAGACTGTCAGAAATCACTACGCCTAAATCCTTTTCTTTTGAAGTATTTGCTAACACAGAACTGCCAATACAATAGTCAGATTGAGGATTCCTTTTCCCCAAGTGCATTATTTTACATTTGGAAACATTAAACTGCAGTTTCCATTGCTTTGACCATTTATCTAGTAAAGCTAAATCATTTACCATATTGCCGACGCCTCCAGGAATATCAACCCTATTGCACACTTTAGAGTCATCGGCAAATAGGCAAACCTTCCCTACCAGACCTTCCCCTATGTCACTCACAAACATATTAAAAAGAATAGGACCCAGAACAGACCCTTGTGGCACACCGCTTGTAACCTGACTCTGCTCAGAATACTCGCCATTCACAACAACCCTCTGGTGTCTATGCTTCAGCCAGCTGCAAATCCATTGAACTATCCAGGGATTAAGTCCAATCTTCACTAATTTATCTATCAGCTCTTTATGTGGAACCGTATCAAAGGCTTTGCTGAAGTCCAGGTAGGCAATATCCACGGCACCACCTTCATCCAACACCTTTGTGACATAGTCAAAGAAATCAATGAGATTAGTCTGACATGATTTGCCTTCAGTAAAGCCATGCTGATTTGGGTCCAATAATTTATTGTTTTTTAGGTGCTGATTTATCCTCTTTTTCAGTAGAGTCTCCATCATTTTAACGACAACTGATGTCAAGCTAACTGGCCTGTAGTTACCAGCTTCTTCTCTACTGCCCTTCTTGTGGATAGGCACAACACTTGCCATTCTCCAATCCTCAGGAACATCTCCTGTTAACAAGGATTGGTTAAACAAATCAGTCAGGGGGGTAGCAATGACAGATCTGAGTTCTTTAAGAACTCTGGGGTGGATGCCATCTGGACCCATTGCCTTATTTATCTTTAATCGTTCAAGTTCTTCTAAGACATCGGCTTCTAAGATCACTGGAGCTGAATCCATACAGTTGGAGGCAATGCTATATCCCTCTATAGTATTATTTTGTAAGGTGTCTTTTGAGAAAATTGAACAGAAGTAGCTATTGAAATGGTCAGCGATCTCCTTATTCCCATTAATGCATGTATTTTTCCCGGTACTAAGCTTCGTGATGCCGCAGTTTTTCTTCTTCTTATCACTAATATATCTGAAGAAGGTTTTATCCCCCTTCTTTAGAGATTTGGCAATTTCTTCCTCTTTTGAGGCTTTAGCAGCATATATTATCTGTTTCGCCTCCTTCTGTCTCATTTTATACACCTCCCTATCAGCTATACTTCCAGACTCTTTATACCTCCTATAGGCAGCCTTTTTTTCATTGACTATAGTCCTTACATCATTGCTAAACCATAGCGGTTTCTTCTTCCTTTTACCTTTAGTTATTTGTCTTACATACAGTCCAGTGGCTTTTAAGATGGCCTTTTTAAATACAGTCCACTGGGTGCTCGCTCCTGCCATTTTATCCCTCCCCTTTAATTCATTATCTAAATATTCCCCCATTGCATTAAAATTTGTTTTTCTGAAATCCAATACTTTGGTTGCATTATAGGATTGCTCACAATGAGTTTTTACATCAAACCACAAACATAGATGGTCACTGCAACCTAAATTTTCTCCCACCTTGACATCTGAAACCCAATTCCCATTCGTAAAAACTAAATCTAGAATATTCTCCCCTCTAGTTGGTGTCTTAACCAGCTGTGCCAGAGCTGCTCCTGTAAAGGCCTCTACTATATTCTTACTTTTGCATGTAAGGGCACTGGGGATATTCCAGTCAACATCAGGCATGTTGAAATCACCCATAACCACAATATCTCCCTTTACTGCCATTTGGGTAATTTCATCCACCATTTTGTTGTCATATTCCTCAGATTGCCCTGGAGGCCTATAGATCACCCCAATTCTAATGACAGAACCGTCTTTATTTTGCATGCAAATCCAGAGGGTCTCTAGATCTTGACATGTATTTTGAATTAGTGTTGTTTTTAGAGTTTCTTTAACATAAATGGCTACTCCACCTCCCCTTCTCTCTATTCTATCCTTCCTATACAATGTATATCCTGGTATGGATATTTCCCATTCATTAGAATCCTTAAACCATGTCTCAGTTATGGCAACCAGGTCCAAATTATCTCTAGATATTATGGCCATTAATTCACAGAGCTTGTTGCTCAAGCTTCGAGCATTCGTGCACATTACACAAAGAACATTATTTTCATTATTAGTTTGCCCCTTATCATCAACAACTACATCTATTTTATTTGCAGCTCCCTTTTCATAAGCTTCCAAAAACTGCTTTATCCTCATTGGTCGGGGACAGAAATCACCCACATCAGTTACATCTCTGTCCCCTTTACCTAGTTTAAATGCCTGTCCAAAAAAGTTCTGAATTCCTCACCGAGTACCTGGGTACCTCTGTATGATGGATGCAAACCATCCCTCTTAAACAACTCCCTATTAGACCACCTACTGACATCATGACTTACGTAGCCAAAACCTTCAGCTTTACACCACTGCTTTAACCACACATTAAACTCTATGATACACGTTGTTTTATCCTCTTGGCCACAAACCGGTAACACCTCTGAGAAAGTCACTGAATCGTAGAAACATAGAAACATAGAAGACTGACGGCAGAAAAAGACCTCATGGTCCATCTAGTCTGCCCTTATACTATTTCCTGTATTTTATCTTAGGATGGATATATGTTTATCCCAGGCATGTTTAAATTCAGTTACTGTGGATTTACCAACCACGTCTGCTGGAAGTTTGTTCCAAGGATCTACTACTCTTTCAGTTAAATAATATTTTCTCACGTTGCTTTTGATCTTTCCCCCAACTAACTTCAGATTGTGTCCCCTTGTTCTTGTGTTCACTTTCCTATTAAAAACACTTCCCTCCTGAAACTTATTTAACCCTTTAACATATTTAAATGTTTCGATCATGTCCTCCCTTTTCCTTCTGTCCTCCAGACTATACAGATTGAGTTCATTAAGTCTTTCCTGATACGTTTTATGCTTAAGACCTTCCACCATTCTTGTAGCCCGTCTGTTCAATTTTGTCAATATCTTTTTGTAGGTGAGGTCTCCAGAACTGAACACAGTATTCCAAATGTGGTCTCACCAGCGCTTTATATAAGGGGATCACAATCTCCCTCTTCCTGCTTGTTATACCTCTAGCTATGCAGCCAAGCATCCTACTTGCTTTCCCTACCGCCTGACTGTACTGCTCACCCATTTTGAGACTGTCAGAAATCACTACCCCTAAATCCTTCTCTTCTGAAGTTTTTGCTAACACAGAACTGCCAATGCAATACTCAGATTGAGGATTCCTTTTCCCCAAGTGCATTATTTTACATTTGGAAACATTAAACTGCAGTTTCCATTGGTTTGACCATTTATCTAGTAAAGCTAAATCATTTACCATATTACAGACCCCTCCAGGAATATCAACCCTATTGCACACTTTAGAGTCATCGGCAAATAGGCAAACCTACCCTACCAAACCTTCCCCTATGTCACTCACAAACATATTAAAAAGAATAGGACCCAGAACAGACCCTTGTGGCACACCGCTTGTAACCTCTCTCTGCTCAGAATACTCGCCATTAACAATAACTCTCTGATGTCTACGCTTCAGCCAGCTTGAAATCCACTGAACTATCCAGGGATTAAGTCCAATCTTCACTAATTTATCTATCAGCTCTTTATGTGGAACCGTATCAAAGGCTTTGCTGAAGTCCAGGTAGGCAATATCCACGGCACCACCTTCATCCAACACCTTTGTGACATAGTCAAAGAAATCAATGAGATTAGTCTGACATGATTTTCCTTCAGTAAAGCCATGCTGATTTGGGTCCAATAAGTTATTGTTTTTTAGGTGCTGATTTATCCTCTTTTTGAGTAGAGTCTCCATCATTTTAACTATAACTGATGTCAAGCTAACTGGCCTGTAGTTACCAGCTTCTTCTCTACTGCCCTTCTTGTGGATAGGCACAACACTGGCCATTCTCCAATCCTCAGGAACATTTCCTGTTAACAGGGATTGGTTAAACAAATCAGTCTGGGGTAGCAATGACAGATCTGAGTTCTTTAAGAACTCTGGGGTGGATGCCATCTGGACCCATTGCCTTATTTATCTTTAATCGTTCAAGTTCTTCTAAGACATCGGCTTCTAAGATCACTGGAGCTGAATCCGTACAGCTGGAAGCAATGCTATATCCCTCTATAGTATTATTTTGTAAGGTGTCTTTTGAGAAAACTTTTGAGTTCCATTAACTCTGAGTCCCAATGCCTGGGAGAATAGCCAGATCTTCACAACCTTCTGGAAGGCCAACAAGTATGTCTATTTCTCAATGGAGATGCTGTTCCATGAGACAGATATCATGACAAAGAAAGTAGGCGTCTTAGGGCCTATCAAATGACCCTGCTCCATTGATGGGACCTGGAGAAAGGTCCCTGGTCTGATCTGGTGGGTCAAGCAGTAGGCATCAGGCATTCCCCAAGTAACCTGTCACCATGCCGCCTAGGATTTTAAAGGTGACAGCCAGCACTTAAAGGTAGACATTATTTCAGGCAATCGAAAAGCTTTAAATAAATTAACGATTATTTGTATCTGATTAACGAAGGGCAATTTATGAAATGAGAAAAGTTTGTCTAGTGAAAAAAATCCCCAGAAATTTTGCTTCTATATGAAAGAATCCCTCCTTTTTAAATTCTAATTATACAGAATTCTGTATCTCAATTTCTTTTACTTCAGTGTTTCCTGAAATGAATAATCTAGAAAGACCTATGTAATAAATTCCAAATAGCATGGTAGGTAAAAATTCTATCAGTGGTAGCAAATACTATTAAAAGAAACAAGACGAAACCCTCAAATAATATAATATGACGGTGGGGGTGACATTTTTCAATGTAAAAACCTCAATTCAACACCAGAAATCATCTAGGCTTCATGAATCAACCCATAATGTGTTAAGATTTCCTGGTCAGGCAAACCATAGTCATTGAGAGCTGCTAAGATTTCTTCCTATTTCCAGTAACTAAAATGGGCCTTTCACCTAGAGTTCTTTTATTCTTCAGACAAATTATTTGGGAATACGAATTGAATATAGGAATGAAGAAAATGCCACATTATTAATTTAGTGTATATATATGCATATTTTTTTGTGTTAGACAACAAAGTCGTACTATAAACTGTTAGCATAGGTCCTTCTGGTCTCTTGTCTCAATCTATCTAATCACAGAGCAGTCTCTTAGCCTCAGTGTAAATGTCTGTAGTGGGGTAATTGCCTTACAAATTCATAGAAAAGTATGGCAAACTTATTCTCAAATTGTTGGTTTTTTCCTACAGTATTTCCTTGAAGAGCGATCCCTCTCAGATATCTACCTCAGCACATAACTACGCATGCTCCATAATCAATCCACCAACAAAATCTCTGTCTGCAAAATATTTTCCCAGAGCAGTCCAGGAACATTCCAGAAGTAATACTAATGAGGAAAAAGATGGCTCTTTCTTAGCCCAGGAACAGATAATCAAAAAACACGATATCTATTTCAGAAATAAAGGAATAGTGGAAAATAACTGTAATAACACAGAAGTCATTTATTTTGGTAAACACAAGGAAACAATGGAGATATCAGATAATAGTTTAAGACCAACCAGATCTAAAGCCCAGAGATCAAAGGCCTGTACAACTGATAATTTAAAGGAAAAGCATGAAATTGAAACAAAGAAGGAAGAGTCTGAAATTAAAGAACTAGAATTAATTCAAGACTTAGAAAAGAATGCAGCTCAGGAAGCCAATAGAAAATTTCAGGTGGATAAAAGAAAAAAACACCAAAGTTCATTTCTTGGAAATTCTGTAACAAAACTTAAAAAATCATCAATATGTAGTAAACCATTTCTTCAACAACGGACCCAGACCCCAAAGAACTTTAAAAAGGGTTCAGTGGACAAACATTCATTAGAAAAGCATGAATTCTTACCTTCGGCAAGAAGCCTTAATCATCTAAATAGTCATGTATCACTTTGTCATGAAAAGAGAAGATGGCATAGTGCTGAAATGTTGAATGATAGAATCTCCAAAACAGTCCCTGATCCATTGATCAGCTGGCAAGAAGGTGAGGATATTGAGTTTTCTGACACAGATAGTAATTATTCTGTGGATTCCCTTTCATGTGCTACTTCAAAAGTCTTGACAGGACAGTTGAGTCATCTGAAGGAATCAGCTCAAATAGACACAGTGGAATTAGAGGGTTCCGAAAGTGATGACAGCCAAATGTCACAAGATTCACTTACAGAAAAAGAAAGCAATGCTGAAAGCCAAGATATGAACAATTCCTCTGAAATACATCCAGAACCTATTAAGCTCTGCAAAGACAAGAATTTTCAATCGCTCTCGCAGATAACAAGCACATCCACATCAGGCGATCTGACTATCAATGCGAGAAGCTTTTCTCTGGATAGCTTAGGTGATGCTGACGAGGTATCAGATCTTGCAGAAGAATCTAAACTGAATTCATATGACGAAGTGCCAGCAGAAGTTTTTTGGAAGTTGCAGAACTTAAGGTCAGACTCTGTTGTGAGTGGTCAACAGAACAAGCTTGAGCTCTGCAGTGAAAGTAGTGCATTGAGTCTTGATGCAAGTTCTTTTTATTTAGAAGTCAATTCACAGTTTGGTTCTGTTTGTGAACAAACATCAAAGAAGATGAAAATAAGTTTCTCAGCTCAAGGTGGCTCAGCAGATCAAGGGTCACACATTGACGGTGAAAATCTTCCAGTTTTGACAGATGCTTGGCTGTCCGACAATTTGAAAAATCAAAAGAGTAGACCCATAATAACTGTTCCTTCATCTCAAGACCATTCAGAATTTTGGGTTCCTCAGATGTACCCTGCTAATAAATCGAGCTCCTGGATGAAGAGGGATGATGTAAGACAATCAGCTGCTGAATTATCATTTGTTACTTGCTATAAAAAACCCCATCAGATTTATCATGAGCCAAATAAGAGTGAAATGCTAATTTCATCTACAGCTCCATCAGTACCTTTACCAGAAACAAGGAAACATCTTGAAGTTGAAGCTCCAGAAGACACATCATCATCAATTTCTTTTTCAAGCAAAACTACATCATTTGGTTATATTTCTATATTTCCTAAAAAGCCATGTTACAGTGAGGCTGCCTCTTTACCTACATCTAATTGTCAACAGCCGAATAGCTTATCTGAAGCAAGATCCACCTGTGAATGGAAAGAAACATCCAGCTGCTTGAAACCAATCCTAGAGTCCGTTTCTTCATCTTATTCAGAGATTTCCCAAAATCAAGATTTTAAAAACAACCACTTAACATCTGTCCCAAATGCTCCTATTTTACGGAAAGAAGAAATGTATATAAATACTAATTTTGAAGAATGTCTTTTTAGAACAATTGAAAAAGGAGATGGCAAGTCTGATTCAGGTAGCAACACAAGAGACTCAAAAACAGTTGAGTTAAATCACGTAGATAAAGGGGCCCTTCCCTCCAGTGACCAGTTTGCAACATTCATGCAGATGTCTGAACCTGAAAAGGACCGTATGCAAGGGAGCAGGGATGTCCTGAGAGAATCTGCTCTAGAAGTCCCCTCATTTAGAGAAGTGGAAGAAGTACCTCAAGCTGAAGAATGGGATTCAGGGAATAATTTTGAATTTCAAACAAAAGATTTACTGAATGGTTCCTCTTCAAGCTTAAAAGTTGATTATTGTGGAAAAAATGTGAGCCAGAAAGCTTTCCCAACTTTCAGTGCTGGAAATATGATGGATAAGAGCAGCGAGGGGGATAAATTTAACCTGAATTCTGCAACCAAGCCAGAAACACCTTTATCTGTGGATTTTGTGATGGACAAACCAATGCATCCCGATGTAGATGGAAGTGAGAAAAAAACTAATACTTCACTTGATCGTTCTTGTGAAACAGGTGAAAAATTCACTCCACAGTTCAACTCAGATATGTGTTATGAAAACATACCTACGATTAATGAAGTTTGTCAAATGAGATCATCTTTTGTGGAAAATATTAGCAATCCTCCAGAACAGAAACACCCAGAGATAGTTAATTGTCTTGTGTGTAACTCCATTCACACTGGAAAAAACGCAAGTTGTTGCACACCTGTAATAAGAGAGTCAAAAGAAGATTTGCATTATTCATTTAATAAAAACGATGGCTTGGGAGCAGGACTGAATTCTGGTCTATCCAGCAACAACACTGGAAATGAGACTAGAAGAACATTGAGAGAAGACGGACTTTTATCAGTCACAACTTCTCAAAACTTCTGCCTGTACATCAATAAAATGTCCAACAATCTACAAGAGCCTGTTGAGAGAAAAATCCCATGGAGGTCAGAGGGAAACCAGGGTGAATGCAATAACACAACCATAAACTCTGAAGAACTCAATAAGCTAGTAATTAGTATCCATGAGCTGGAATGTGACATGTTAGAAATGAAACTTAGTCAAAATAAACGTTTGCATAGTTACTGTAGCCTTGAAGCATTAGAAAGTAGACAAAACTCTGAAGCTTCTCATTTGATTCAGAAACCCAAAAGTAGTCATGAGAAATGTTGCCCAAACCAACCTGTAATTGGAGCAGTAGAAGATGAAGAGAAGATCCAGCTCACTGATTCTAGTGATGACAATCTGTGCGCATCAGAGATGGAAATGACGTGTGAGAGCACCATCCAAATACCCACTATTAATCATAATAGAGTGCAAGAAAACAGAAAACAAAATATTTTTCCTGAGGCTATAAAGGGAAGCACTAAAAGCACAGAAGATTTTTGTGACACATTTGACCAACTAGTTAAAAATGACATTGGTACAGAAAATATCCATGGTTCTGATGAACCATTAGTGACTGCAGTAACCATGAAATATAGGCAAGATACTAATTTAAGCTACAATAAAGAAGATAAAAATCTATATCATAACAATAAGATTTTTTCAAAAGAAATCTTAACAGAATATCCTAATGCTAGTCAGGAAGATAAAGTTGAAAGGGAAATAAACAATTCTGAAGAAGCAGAGAAGGAACAAAGAGAGGCAAGAAAAAATGAGGAATGTGTAAATTCAAAATTGACTAGGTTACAACTTTCTGAAAATACCACATTGCTGTCAGAATATCAGACTCCATGTTTTACTGATTGTGGTAAGGCAACCAAATATGATCCTGCTGAAATACCAGAAATATACTTCACTGCTTCTAAATTGGAAGAACAACGTGATGAACTTGATCTACCAGACATGTGTATTAGTAGTATTGAAATACCTGATGAAAAAGGATCAGCAAATCTTTGGAATCATGTGAGTGAAATATTGAAAGACAATAATGATAGTGCTAATTTAGAGGATAACAAAGGTATCACTGAACGGTGTGGAATTAAAAGAGAGCTCAAACAAGTTAGTGATGTTGAAAACATTAATGCACTTCAATCTTCCACAGATTATTCTCAGAATTCTATTTCAGGACACTCTGATAAGTTTGTTGGAAACAGTCTTGATGCTTATAAATCTATACCAAGGTGCTACCTTCCTAAGGAAAAGGAGCCAGTATATTTGATAAGTCCAGGACAAGTATGTATTCCTGAGGTTCTGTCTCAAACCATCAAGGCACAAACCACGCATGCTTTCGAAGCAGAAAAGGAAAGGGAGTGTTTTAAAGAAAATAATGGAAATCCAGAACAAGATATTTTCCAAGATCACGTTTTACCAGCAAACGTATGCAGTTACTGCTGTTCAGATAGTGATGCCTCTTTAAATGAAGTATCAAAACAGAAAGAATTGCTACCTCACATGTTTTCAAGGAATGATGCTGGTACTGTTGATAAGTTGATGCCAATCAACCAAAGTGATGCACCAGAAAATATAAATCAAGATTATGATTTAACTTCAGTCACTGCTAAAGGATTTTCCCAGGATCCCACACAAAGTTCTTTGTTACAAGTAGAAATTACACATGGAGAAAATAGGAACAATAATACTAATAAAACAAATGATCTTACACTGCCATTGAGCAACAATGTCTTCAATGAAGTACTTGAGTATTATGATACACAAATAAAGAGTAATGGGAAAGCTGGAACACGATCTTCTGTGGACAAAGAAGAAATAGCTAAGTCTGTAGATTATTTAATGTTAAATAAAACTTTAAATTATTTTGTGTCTGAGCAAAATCCTAATAAGCAAGGAACATATTCCAAATTTATGGAATGCCATAAATCATTAGATTATGCTTCTGTTGATAACACACAAAACAATGATTTCCCTAACAAAAGATTGGATTCTTCTATAAATCACAATGTAAGCAACTTTCATGAAGAGCCTGAACAGTGGTTGAATCCAATCAACATACCTCATAAAGAAAGTGCTACACTGGACTTAATAATTTCTGGGGGGAAATCAGTATTCACTTCAGTATTCAAAGATGAATCAGAAGAAACTACACATTATTTTCAAGATTGTGTTGAGAATAGTATCAGCCAGAAAGAGGTGGACTCATTAGTGCAATATATTCAGGAGAATAAATGCCTTACTTCCACGTGCATTGAAAATGAATGCAAAACCAATATTGAAAAATGCAATGAATTCAGGGGATGTCAAACAGAAACCACAGAAAGTATTGCATGCAGAATGTCTCATGATTTCTCTATAGAAAAGAACACTGTAGCATCCTCTGAAGTTGGTGAAACTCTTTTAGGAAATTCTGACAAATTCATATGGGAAAATACTCATTGTATGAAAGACTATAGTTCTGGATGTAATATGAATTCTTATATGTCAGGCTACTCTGCTAGACATTTGAATACATTAGCGACAGATGATCTTTATTTTAAGGAGAATAAGTTTCTTAACTCTGAAGTGTCTGGTTGTCCTTTATCAAGTGCAGAGGATTATGCTTTATGTGAACAAGACAACAAAATTGATGGGAATGGTGATTGTATTGAAGAGATCTATGAAAATAAAAAACAAGATCAAAATGATTTTTCTGAATGTGTCTGTGACCAAGAAAATGCCTCTTTACCATCCGACAATTGCACAACTAGAACAGAACCAGAAGAAAACTTGCTTACTCCTCAACATGTTAATGAAAGAAGCAATCATGAAATAGCACGTCCTAAATGTTCTATGGAAGATTTTTCAGCTTGCACTTTATTTAAAAATGTCAGCACCCCAAAGTCCCAAGAGTGTTCCTCATGTTCTACATGTAGTTCATCTACCAACTCACAGCAAGATTCTTTTTTGACTTCTGCCTCTCAATTCCAAAAAAATAACTCGATTGGTCACCAGGACTTGCCAGATAGTTGTTCCTCATCTTCAGAAACCTCTCTTAAAAGCAACACGAGTCTCGGTGATTCTCCGATAGCTGCTGCTTTAAACCCTGGTTCCTTAAACTGTTCCTCACTTGCTGCCAGCCAATGTGACGACTTTGAAATCCTTAACCCGCCATTATGTACTTCAGAAACAGTTCTTTTTCTTGCAGAAGGAAATGAATGTCACCCATTATCTAGCTGTCAAAGAAACTCAATTTTAGATTGCGACGGGACACATAATTTTAAGTCTGAGAAAAAATGCCATGAAGTAACTGATTGTCTGGAATCTCTGAATATTATTTTACCACAAAAAGATTGCTTAAAAGATAGTGGCAAAACTTTATACCGCAATTTAAATACAAATCCTGGTTTACAAAGAGAGCAGAGTACGCTATATTTAAATAGCAGCGCGGATGCAATAAATATTTCTACTACAGAAACAGGTAACTCTCATACAACTGCATGTAAGATGATGAAGGCTGAGAGAGAGATTTTGATGCCAGACGAACTCAACAATTCAAGAAAACATGACAGAATTCCTTCCAGATATTTCTCAATACATGACTGTTTAACTTTGCGAGAAGAACCTGCGTCGGCCATACATAGTAATAAAAATAACATTTCCACTTCACAGAATGCAAAGACAATGAAAAAAGATCGACAGTGGCCAGATTTACAGAGTCATAGCTTATCAGCACCAGTGATTGCTACTTCCGTTGTTGAATGTGCTTCAGAAACTTCTGATGTAGACTTGTCTGTGCATTCAACTTCTAAGTCATTACAAGAATTAAATATGAGCATTGAGCCTCCCTCTCCAACTGAGGATGACATGTGCAGTACTAAAAGCTTATCAAAATTAAACACAGAGCATGTCCCAATTAATTATGCACACAGGTTTCAAAAGAAATCTATTGAAGCCCAAGGAGAATATAAAGAACAATCTCAAGATACCCCTTCTTCAGATTCGCCTCCAGTACTTTGCCTAAAAGCTGTTGCTTGCTCTACTGATAATCTTAAAGATATAGAAGCAAACAAATGCTCAAGCAGCGTTACTCCACTGCATGGTTATCTCAACCAAAATAAAGAACTGAGATATCAATTGGAGGCAACAAATGAACTAGATAAAGATAATAATGATTCAATGCACTTTAATTCAAGTGATATAAATCCTTACATACACCCATGGCAGCAAGATGAATGTTGCAAGATGGGTTGGAAACAATATGTATTTGGAAGTGCAAGTGATGTTTCTGGCAATCCTCCTCCACTGAGCTTGGATAATCAAAGTGTTATAAGATGTTCCAGTGTGGATAATGGTTTGAACTCTCAGAATTCTCCATTCCATTCTCATCTCAGTTCATATGCTAACGCAAGAATGTTGTCCAGAACCCTTAGTAGTACAGAAGATCTCCAAAGATGGGATGTTGCAAGGGAAAGTTTTGATTCTACGCATTCTGATGGAATTGGCAAACATGATACAAATATTTCTCAGGATGAACTTGAAAGCACACCAGAAAATTGTATGTCCAGTGGTGAAAATGTTCTCCCAGTTATGAGATGCACTCAACAATCTAAAAACACTTCCACTCCAGTTGATGAAATTGTTCTATTCTACCCCACTAAAACAAATGTATCACATAATAAACAGCAAGAAACACTTATTTGTGATCAGGAAACACAGACAGAAGCTCCAGCCAAGCATAAGAGACAGAAGAGGCATCGCAGAAGCTATACAGACCTACCTTCAAGACAACCTGAGCCAGACAGGACTTCATTCCAAGAACCTTCTTCTTGGTCAAGTGTGCAGAACATTTCCATGCATCTTTCGCAACTTCTTCACAACACCTCTGAGCTGCTGGGAAATTTGTCCTTTCAAAAAATAAAGGACAACGAACCAAATCATCATAAAGCAGTTGAACAGAGAACAAGCTTTGGCATGTTTGATCGCCATACTCAAACAACTGAAGACATCGGCATTCAAACTGATATTTTAGGACATCCTCAAAATACAATTGAGGACAGACAAATTAATGCTAATATGAAAACTGAGCTAGTGAAATCTCAGGAAGTAAATGTTATTGTAAAACTAGTACATCCAGATACTATAACTGTACCTACGGAAAGAACATCAAAAACCAAAGGAAGGAAATTGCTGAGTATGCCTGACATCAGAAGTCATGATGTTGATACTCCAGGACATTATTATATGCCTCAATCTACTTTAGGTATACATTCCAGTTCTTCCTCAGAAGTGCCTAAAACACCATTAACTATTGCATCAACACCTGCTTTCAATAGTCCAAAAGTATATCCAACTGCACCTCCATTATGTAATTCTAGACTTAAGTCTTCGGCTACAGCTGTTAGTAATCCTGCTTCTTGTATCTCTCTATCTCCCAACTGTTACTTTCAAGATAAGAATCCTATTGATAAAATTAGCATTTCAGATACAAGACAACTGTATTGTAAAAACAACTCGTTAGTTGACAGAGCTTCTTCCCCAATTTTGATCCTAAGTGCAAGTCAAATCAACCAGCCACCTACATCAGAAATTTCAACGAATTCTTCCAAAGGATCAGCTGGGAAACAGGTGAAAAGTACTGGTTCTTCAGAAAATGATTCTTCAGGAACTGGTTTTAAGAAAAGGGACTCCGATCTACAGTATAATAGATGTTCTTGGGAATCATGTCTTGATCCTTGTTCACATGGTGAGATAGACAGTGAGTCTACCACACCTAGAGAGAGCAAGGATATTCATAAAAGATCTGGAAATGGCTTGGATAAAAGCATGAGCAAAGTGCTTTCCAAAAAAGGTACTTTAAGACAAAAGCAAAGATTGACCATTGACACACACACTGCAGTTCACACTGAAAGACTTTATCACTCAAGTAGCACTTTAGAACTTTCTAGCCATGGGGAATATATAATTGATGATCATGAAGAAACCCTCCCCACGGAACATTCATTTCATCAGACACGAGCCATGAGAAAGGCAAGAAACTTCTCGGGAGGAATTAAAAGTGGAAACTCCATTAGGAACCCAGAATGTTCACCATCTAAGAGGTCTTCACCAAAATCTTTAAATGAGCCTCATATCTCTTGTGAAAAATCTGAAGCAACTCATGAATGTGTTCTTGATTCTTCTCAACCATGCCCCCCGATCTGGAGAAATGAGAAGGGTGGTTCTTTTCTCAGGTCAGAAATGAGTAACTTGCAAGACAATGATAATTATGTTGATGAAGAGGAGGAGGAAGAAGATGACGATAATCATACAAAAACCGGATCTGATATTGATAGTGTATGCAATACTGAAATCTTGCTAAGTGAAAACACTTCGTTAGTCAAAGCCCTGAGACATCGAAGTTACAGTCTTCGTGACCTGCCCATGCACAATAAATTCAGCAATTGGTGTGGTGTGAAGGGAGCTCCGCACTCTTCCTTAAGTAGCCTGACATTGAGCGCTAGCGATATCTCCAGCCAGACAGAAGGGAAATCAGTTAACAGAAGAACCGCTGAAACAGAAGAGAGATCTCTACTTAGCGAAAGGCGAGCCAGAGAGATTGAGAGACTAAGAAGAGAGCGCGCCCAGGTTATGTCTGGAATACATTTAGATATGAGCCAGCAACCTCTTACTGTGGAACTCACGGAAGCAAAGCTGACCTACGGGATTGGGGAAACTGATGCCCAACTCAGGATTCTTCAGAATGTGGTGGGCGAGGAATTGACAGCAGTGCCCATAAAACAGCAGCTTTACGAAAGGTAATAATTTTCTCAACATTACAGACTGCCTAAATACAGCAAGAATGTGACCTACAGGTAGCCCCCGACTTACGAGCACAATTGTGCCCCCCCAAATATTCTGTTGCTAGGCAAAAGCTGTTAAAAAGGTTTTTGCCTTATTTTATGATCTTTCTGGATATGGTGGTCAATGGCTACAATTGTTAACTTAGTAACACTGTTGTTAAGTGAATCTGGCTTACCCGTTGACTTTGCTTGTCAAAAAGTTGCAAAAGGCGAACACATGATCTTGGAACACAGTGGTTGTTGTAAGTATGTGTCAGTTGCCAAGGGTCTAGATTTTAATCATGTGATCTTGGGAAGGCTGCAACGGTTATAATAGCAATAGCATTTAGACTTATATACAGCTTCGGAGTGCTTTTACAGCCCTCTCTAAGTGGTTTACAGAATCAGCATATTTTCCCCAACAATCTGGGTCCTCATTTTACCCACCTCAGAAGGATGGAAGGCTTAATCAGCCTTAATTGTGAAAAGCAGTCGTAGGGCACTTTTTTCAATGCTGTTTTAACTTTGAGCAGTCACTAAACAAATAGTTGTAAGTCGAGGACTACCTGTACCACCATTAACAGAGGAAAAATAGAATATTGCAGGACAGAAGGAGATGTTTTGAAAGTTGAGCAGTAATGTGAAATGAATTTTCCCCAGAACCATACATCAGGAGTACTGACAGCTATTATTAAAAGACATAAGTTTCAGTGAACTTAATACATTTATATTACAGTGGTACCTCGACATACGAGTTTAATTCGTTCCAGACCCGAGCTCGTAAGTCGATCAACTCGCATCTCAAACGAATGCCTTTAGACTTTGTTTTTCGCGCCGAGATAACTGGAAGCAAGGAGATTCTTGCGCCACCTAGTGGAAGCTCGGCTCGTATCCCGAATTTGAGCTCGGGTGTCGAACAGAAATTTCGCTCGCGTTGCAGCTCATAACTTGGAATACTCGCATGTGGAGCAGCTCGTATCTAGAGGTACTACTGTACTAATTTATTTCTAACAACTAGTGATAGGGAAAGGACAAGAGAGAAGGGAAGGAAAGGAGAAATCCTGAAGTATAATATTATCAGAACATGTTCAAATATTACTCAGCATCAGCCGAGTAACCTCTAACCTAGTAGAGTAAGACAATGGCAGGGAATTCTGAGTTAACCTGGTAAATTAGGGATTGTATATTGTAATAACACTTGAAGTATTATACAGCTATAAAACTCTTCAGCAAAGGAGTTGGAGCCCAAGGCCTCCTAATCTTGAAATAATTTGTATTAAAAATAGCAAATTTATTTCAGACTTAGGCTCATCCTGTGTATTAGACACAGTTATATTCTTTCCATCTGATATGTTATCTTATTCCCTCTATTTATCTTTTAAAAATTTTAATGTTTTAAATAAATACAGCTTACTTTATTTTTAAGTATCTCTTTTTCCCCCATTTCCATAACAGGCACAAGAAAACAATTGAAATTTTAAGGAAACAGAGAGAAGAGAAACTTCAGTGCTTCAGAAGGAGTCGTAGTCTTAGTCCACAAAAGCATCTGAATTTTTTGCAAACACTGGACAGTAACCAGAGAGAAATAGATCTGCCCAGCCGACGCCGTGAATACCTCCAGCAGTTGAGACGAGACATCGTAGAAAATACAAGGTAGGGTGGCTCAGGGCCATTTAGAAGGATCTAGGACAACTCACCCACAGCCAGATTGGTGTGGACGGGTGGGTATAGATCAGTGATGGCCTGCTACCGGAACGGTAAGGTGCTCCTTTCTTATAGTGATTTTGGGGATGTGTGCGCAGCTGTGCGCCCCATGACGCGCACCCATGTGCCACTGCATGAGATTTCACTTCTCTGCATGCGCAGTAAGCGAAATTGTGTGTGAAAACGCTCCTGTGAGATTTTGACAATTTTCACCGATTTTTTTGCTTCTTCGCATGCACCGAAACACAAGCACATGGGCACATCTGCGTTTCTGTGTGCAATTTTGCTACCTGCACAGGTGCGGTAGCATAACAATAGAATAGAACAGAATTCTTTATTGGTCAAGTGTGATTGGACACACAAGGAACTTGTCTTGGTGCATATGCTCTCAGTGTACATAAAAGAAAATATAGATTTGTCAAGAATCATGTGATACAACACTTAATGATTGTCATAGGAGTCAAATATACAATGAAGAAACAATCAATATTTATAAAAATCTTAGGATACAAGCAACAAGTTAGTCATACAGTCATACAGTCCTAAGTGGGAGGAAAAGGATGATAGCATGATGAGAAAAAACTAGTAGAAATAGAAGTGCAGACTTAGTAAAAAGTTTGACAGTGTTGAGGGAATTATTTGTTTAGTAGAGTGATGGCGTTCAGGAAAAAACTGTTCTTGTGTCTACTTGTGTTGGTGTGCAGTGCCCTGTAGCAATGTTTTTAGGGTAGGAGTTGAACAGTTTATGTCCAGGATGTGAGGGGTCAGTAAATATTTTCACAGCTCAGAGCCACAGGGGGTGAGCACGCGTCACCATTCCACTTTAGCAGCCCACCTCTGCTTGGACTACATACCTCTGTCCACATCCAGATTGTAGACTTGCCACTGCTGTTCTAGGAATGACTGCTCAAGATGTTAGCCATAAAAAGTCTGGTCCTCTGCCTGCAGTTTCCCAATCATCAGTGAAGCGGTTTTCATCCTGCTATGATGATGATCAATTTAGGCTGATAATAGTTCCTGTTTTAATTTATTTTCTAAGTTCAGAATTAATTCCCTTTCTATTCCATTTACTATTCTTAAGAAACAGAATTATTCTTTATTTTTAGAAGCATTCACACAGTGTCCTAAAAGCTGACAATGTGACTTACAAATCAATACATAGAGCACTATAATGGCATTTTTAAGGGTTCAGGAGCCAAAAATCAGGATCCAGCATCCTTCGGAGATTGAACAGCTGCTTCGAGAATATCAGAAAGCACAAGAAGAAACTAAAACTGAAATTGCACGAGCGAGGGACAAGCTCCGGGAAAGAGCTGAGCAAGAAAAGAAGCGCATTCGAGAACAAATATATTCTCAACTGCAGAAGGCAAGTGCTAAAATTATTTCAGCTAGTTTTCAGTTTGTGTTACTTATGATCTGGGCATGACTGAAGGTACGTAATGTACCAACTTTTTTTGTGCATTATGTGATAGAATCCTTTGTAGCTGAATGCGTGAAATATAATTGTCTGCAAGATACTTTAAAAATAGTTACATCTGTCTTAATTTATGTTCCAAGTTTGAGGTAGCTCCATTGCTAGAAAAAATTGAAGGAAGAGGAAAGAATGCACCAATTTTAACCCAAATGGGGTTGTGTAAATCCTTCAAATTTCTTTAAAATTTCAATTACTTAACATTTGCATCCAGATGTGATTCTTAGGTCACTCATGTTAGAATGCTTAGGAAAAATATAATAATCCTAAAACAAACTTAATACAGAGTAAATGTTGCAGCTATGGATTGTTCAGCCAAATAACCAGACTAGTTCAAATAGAGTATGTATATTATACACACATATACAATAGAATAGTCGTTATACAGTCCAAATCATACACATATAAGCTAAACCATCGTATAGAAACCAGATATCAGCACACAGCTCTATGCACACGGTAACTAATCAATAGTACAGTAGTACCTCTAGATACGAGTTTAATTCGTTCCAGAAGGGAGCTTGTATGTCGAAGAACTCGTATCTGGAACAAATGCCTTTAGCCTTTGTTTTTCCCTGCCGAGATAACCAGAAGCAAGGATTCTTGCACCACCTAGTGGACGCTCGGCTCGTATCCCGAATTTGAGCTCAGGTCTCGAAAAGAAATTTTTCTCTCCTCGTGGCTCATATCTTGGAATTCTCGCATGTGGAGCAGCTCGTATCTAGAGGTACTACTGTACTCCCCCAGGAGGAACTTTGTTGGCTGCCTCTTATGGCCAACCTGCACACGTCTCTTAAAGGTACACTCCTTAAACATACATTGTTAATTTATATGTATTGTAGCACCCAACACAGTTTCATACATTGTATTAAAAACACATTTTTGAAGACAATACCATTTATAAGACCTCATCATTCACTAATTTTGTTTATCTTCTGAACAAAAACCTACGAGCAGAACAAATAAAGTAGAGAATATTGAAATGAAATAGATGTAAAATAAATGACTATCTGAAATAAAATGAACAAGCTTTAAACTAGCCTGTTTTACAGCATTTTGTAACATTGATGTATTTATTATAGGAAGAAACTAAGCTGAAGACTCTTATAAGCACAAGCACTTTACACACAGATTCCACCCTTAGTTTATCATCAGGACCAACTTCTGGATACAACAGTAGTAACACAGCTACTTATTCTGCTAGTATTCTTAGCAAACAAGGATCTCAGGTAATAGTAATTTCTCTTCTACAAAATAATTAAAATAAAGGGTTTTACGGAATAATGTCATTGGTTTGATTTAGCTTGGCCATAAGCTTAGTTTAATGAATACTGTGTATGATGATAAACCATAAATATCATTCTCTCTCAATGATGATTTCTATGAGGTCTTCTCCTATTACTTTCAACCAATAGAGATCTCCATGATTCTAAATTCATACTGCCGTCCATCAAAAGCCAAAATCAGAGCAAAGTCCATTGCTCACAATCAGTTATGATTGAGTAGTATAAATGCTCAATAACACAAAATTAATAAATAATCACAATGTTACTTTCTTCTATCCCCCACATATTAGCTTTGTGCCGAAGACATAGAGCATTCAGCAGAAGATGTAAGAGGACGCTCAGCTATTAGAAATCATCAGCTTTGCATACTGAAACAAGTGGAAAAGGGATCTGCTAGTGGTAAGGGCTGAATAAATCATTTGATGATGAGTTCTGTATCAAATATATGCAGGATGTTTCATGTATTAAAACAAAACAGAATCAGATATGTATGGCTTATGCTGGCCATTTCATCAATTAAAAAAGTGTAAGGTTAAATACTACTGTATACTCAGTGATGGACTGCCAAATATTTTACTGCCACTCTGTGGGTATGCCTTATTTTGCGGATGTGGCTTGATGGTCATGTGACCGGGTAGGAGGGGCTTGCCAGCCATGTGACCAGGTGGGAGTTGCTTGATTATAATGTGACCGGGGATGGCATAAAGGTCATGTGACTGGGTGGGAATGGCTTACCATCCAAAACATACTATCTAATTACAGTGATACCTTGTCTTACGAACTTAATTGGTTCCAGGAGAAGGTTCGTAAGGTGAAAAGTTCGTAAGACGAAACAATGTTTCCTATAGGAAACAATGAAAAACTGATTAATGCGTGCAAGCCCCCCCCCCCCCCCAAAAAAAATAGTAAAAACTGGTTTGGGTTCGGGAGAACGCTGAGAAGCCCTGCTGCCTGTCTGTCACCTTCTGAAACAGCTGGGCGCTTCTCGGCGTTCTCCCGAACGCCGAACCTGAAAAGTTCGGCAAAAGTTTGGGTTTGGGTTCGGGAGAACGCCAAGAAGTGCCGCTGCCCGTCTGTCACCTTCCAAAACAGCCGGGGGGCTTCTCGGCCAGTTTCGGTCGGCCAGGAAGGACGTCTCCGTGACATCAAAGCTCCGCTCATGGAATTCCCTATTGGGATTCCCCACCTCTGTTTGAGCCTCCCGACCGGCCGACAGCTCCACGGCTCTTCTG